>NC_138544.1:6411520-7011520 GCF_964234715.1 Podarcis melisellensis | reverse complement strand
AACATGAAAACAGTTTTTCTCTTCCTTATGAGTGAAACTGTGAGTGAATTTGTTACAAAACCTAGATTCAAATTTGGTAGGGCTAAATTCCTTTTGTTGGCAAGTTGTTTTAAGTCTGCTATGCACATTAGTTGAGGTGGTGTGTGAAATACCTCTCCAAGTGATTGCGGACAGGTTGCCTGGTTATACACCCCAGTTGAGATGCCTACTTATATCAAACGTACATTTAAAATTTCATTTACAAATACAGAAAGTGCAAAAAGTGTGTATAATTGCTTGGGTGGTAAAATGCCTTTAAAGTCAAGAAAACGACAAGCACAAACAGGATGTAGATTTCAGTCCTATTCCTTACCAGGGAGCAACCTCTTGTTGAACTCAACAACACGTACTTTTGAGTAGATGCAGATAGGATTGCACTGTTAAGGTAATAACTGACCAAGCTCAGACTCGGTTGTAGTATGTCCCATGTATGACCATCTTAAACTTAGACGAACATGCTGTGCACTAAAATTTTACTAGGAAGCAGTGGGTCTAGAAGTGATGCACACTTTCAGTCATTAAGTGTGCCTAACTCAGTGCCTTGCAGGTTCAGGATCTGAAAACCCCCAGTGAAAAGAACCGAGGAAGTAGTTCCGTGGCAAAAGACCTTGGTGAACTCTTGTTGATGGGAGTAGATGGACTAAGTCAATACAAGACAGCTAGTTTTATATTCCATAATCTACAGTGGTCTGAGATTTCTTGAAATCTGATTTGTTTCATATTACAGTATTCCAATTGGCTTGACTTAAGTGCCTTTAGGAGGGTTATCCCTGGGTGATAGCTGGCACAAGCTAAAGAAGAAGCACCCTATAACCCTTTTTTTAATTGGCAGCTATGCACATGGCACAGACATGTTGTGCAACCTGCAGGATCTGGGCCCCAATGGCTTCAATTAATCATTCATCACGTTCGGCATAGCTGAAGTCAGATTGGCTGTACATGCTTGCCTTTGCCTTGGGGTGCAGTTGGCTGTTTCTCTTCTCCAGCGCCTCCTTAACTTCATCAAACAGAAGTTGCACATTGATTAAAATACAATTAATAGGCTGCCAGTTTGTCAGTGTTTCCTTCCCCACCCCTTCCGTTCCTACCCAGAGGACTAGGACTAGGTGTGGGTTTAGTGGAAAGAAATCTCTCAGCAAACTGAAGAGCAGTGCAGCCCTCTTCCTCCAAGCCTTCTTCATTCCTGTTTTCTTTACTCCTCCTCATCTGTCTCACCTGCTTATTTGCCTTTGAATAAGGGTCATACCTGTGCAAACTGAACATGAGCTGTGCAGCCATCACGAAGAATTCTTGCAGAAGTTTGCTGCCTGTGCTCTGGAGTGTCCTCCCCACCCAACCCCTTAAAAAAGAGAAGAAGATTGCGGCAGCAAATCTCTTATCGGAGAAGTAGGGCGGATGTCTGTTTTCAGATACCTATCTAGTCATGCGATAGTATGGGAACTGGCTTGTGAGTGATATGCTGCAACATGTGAGGACTTTATTAGATGAAAGGTATTTTTCCCCACCCCTAATTAGATTTCCACTGTGATTTCAGATTGTAGTCATTCGGCATGACTCCTGTAAGGGAGGAAGAACCAAAGTGCGGAGGAGGAGGGAGACCAAAGATACATCTCTGCAAGGTTTCCTCCCCCCTTCGGTTTTGGCAGTGGGGAGATAGGTGGAAAAACACAAGGCTGTTTAATTTAACTATAAATTCCCATTTCCAGGAATGTCTCTGACAGTCAGAGCTTGGAATAGTAGAGCAGCTTAATTAGAATACAGGAGGAAAAATGTTTCTGAAAGCTGAATTCATTTTAATACAGCTGGGCCACCTGTTTGCTCACTTGGGGCAAGAAGCTATACGTTCCAGGGGAACAGTGTAAGTGCTAACTGCTCCCTGCCCACCTGTGATTTCACCACATTATTTCAGGTATCTTCCATGCTAGGATTAACAGCTAGTTCCACCCTACGCTCTTGTTCCCTTATACAGATTCAGACCACCCGATCATGTTGCTTGGTATTGACTGCAATGGCCTTAGTGACCCTTCAGGGTTTCAGACATGAGTCTTTCCCAGCTGGGACCTTTTGTATGCAAAACACATGCTCCTTAGCCTCCCCTTTCTTTCTGTCTTTTGGCCCTTGTGGGTCAGTGGCTTGGGGGCTAGAAAACAGAGAGGAACCAAGGCACACAGGCATTGCTGTTCTGCCAGTCCCAGCATTAAAAGGTTAGAGCAGGATCCAGGGTGTGGCTAAGCCTGCACTCCGAACAGCAGTTGATACATCGGCACAATATGTCACCCATAAAATGAGAAGCCTTCTGCAGTCATTACCCTCTCAAGAGGGAAGCCTGGGTAGAGGGGGGCTGTGGGGACTTGTGTCTTGCGCCACTGATGAAGCCACACAGCTCCTCCTGCCCCTACAACGTATCAGCGGAGGCTCTCTTCCCAAATGGAAATCCTGATCGAAATGGCCTTAGTGCTATGGCAGCCAAGCAAGTGATAATCAGACTTTGGAAAACGACCTCTTACAGAGCTTACGGAGCCTGGTATGTTTTGGTGATGAGAAAACCTGCACACCAAGTTAAGGCGAGCAGAGCTCACAGTACAGAGACTGCTATAGTGGTACCTCTGGTTAAGAACTTAGTTCGTTCCGGAGGTCTGTTCTTAACCTGAAACTGTTCTTAACCTGAGGTATCGCTTTAGCTAATGGGGCCTCCTGCTGCCACCGCGCCGCCAGAGCACGATTTCTGTTCTCATCCTAAAGCAAAGTTCTTAACCCGAGGTAATATTTCTGGGTTAGCAGAGTCTGTAACCTGAAGCGCCTGTAACCTGAAGTGTCTGTAACCCGAGGTACCGCTGTACTGGCTTTGTAGCCATATGATGCAATTACTTGGGTGTCTGTCCATGGCAAGTCACCTGTGAATTGTATCTCTGCTCCAGAGTAAATTTTGCACCTCACCATGCTAATCATCCTAAGTGAATGAGAATCCTAGTTAACGGGGTATTGGGCTTATTAACATAATGACCAATGATCCTTCTTTTCCCTGTTCCTATCTGTACTTGCATTCTCTGCACCCCAACCCCATATTGCTCCATTTTCACATGCCCGCGGTACACCTTCTGCAGAGCCCACGGCTTTGGTGGCTTCACCTTTGCTCAGCAGAAGCCGGACTAAAATGCTTTAGTGCGCCAAGGTTTAGTGTCCATATGTCGGATACAAGTTGTTGGCTGTTACTGATCCAGATGGCATCCATTCTTAAGTCAGAGATTTGAAACACACTCTGTTCCATTAACACGTCCGCGAGCAATCTCGTCCTTTGGGTGACTTAAGGGTTTCCTGGTAAACATGAAAATGTATGGGCCAGTTCTGGACATAATTGCCTTTCAGTCAGCGAGCAGCCTTTAAATGGCTGGATCTCTCTGGGGAAGTACATTTATGTGTGAAAGAAGGGCAGGGTTATGGGGATCACTTACTGAAGCCCAGCTGTCCTGCTATAATTTATCCATCTAGCATTAATGTGGTAGCTCTTGCTCTAGTGGAGCCAATTTTGCAAAAGCCATGGCTCTCACTCTCCTCCCCCCCCCCACTCCCTTCACCTTGAAGCCCTCACTCCATTGATGGACTGGTGACATTAATCAGGTGTATTCTTCAGTAGCCACACTTGCAAGCGCTTGAGAAGGAGGCTGCCCGCCTGTACAGGAAGGAGGGTTGCTGGAACTTTTGGCTTTCACATGTGCTTCCTTGTTGTTGTTGTTGTTGTTTAGTCATTTAGTCGTGTCCGACTCTTTGTGACCCCATGGACCAGAGCACACCAGGCACTCCTGTCTTTCACTGCCTCCTGCAGTTTGGTTAAACTTATACTGGTAGCTTCAAGAACACTGTCCGGCCATCTCGTCCTCTGTCGTCCCCTTCTCCTTGTACCCTCCATCTTTCCCAACATCAGGGTCTTTTCCAGGGAGTCTTCTCTTCTCATGAGGGGCCAAATATTGGAGCCTCAGCTTGAGGATCCGTCTTTCCTTGTAGCCTATATTAAGTAGTCAGGTTCCAATTATCTCATTACTTCCCATTTTGATGTACTGTAACTGTTTAGAAATAATAAAAAGGGGGCAGGCTTGGCAAGAAAGCAGCTCTCATGTAAGGATGGCAAAGTTTTTTCTTTAACGAGAGTATGCCAAGCCCACAACGGAGCCCTTTTAATTGCAGAGTCTCCCACATACCCATGTTACCGAGACTATAATCTGTATGAGTTCTGGCATGTGAGGTATTTGGAGATAAGAGGTACTGCCATGCTGGGAGAAGAGGCAGAGCTATTGAGTGGCTTCAGAGGAGGACTATTCTAGTTTTAGTCTCCAACCGGGAGTGCGGAAGCAAGGCAAGCAATCAGCTGGCCTATTAAGTGGTGAGGGGGAGGGGAATATACTTGGTTACTGCCATAAAACAGACTAGGCAAGAGGGGAAAGACAGTTCACCTTTCATCTCTGCAGGAAATATGCAGATGAATATCAGGCAGGTGTCCTGTGAAACAACTGTCTGCCCCATTTCCCATTGGTTTAGCCATCACATAGCTAATTATCATACAGTGGTACCTCGGGTTAAGAACTTAAAATCGTTCTGAAAGTCCGTTCTTAACCTGAAACTGTTCTTAACCCAAGGTACCACTTTACCTAATGGGGCCTCCCGCTGCCGCCATGCCGCCACTGTGCAATTTCTGTTCTCATCCTGAAGCAAAATTATTAACCTGAGGTACTATTTCTGGGTTAGCGGAGTCTGTAACCTGAAGCGTCTGTAACCTGAAGCGTCTGTAACCCGAGGTACCACTGTATTTGCATCCCATTCCTCCTCCAGCGGCATATGCCAGTGTGATGTAGTGGTTAAGAGCGGTAGACTCGTAATCTGGTGAACTGGGTTCGCTTCCCCACTCCTCCACATGCAGCTGCTGGGTGACCTTGAGCTAGTCACACTTCTCTGAAGTCTCTCAGCCTCACTCACCCCACAGAGTGTTCGTTGAGGGGGATTGTTAGCCGCTTTGAGACTCCTTAGGGTAGTGATAAAGCGGGGTATCAAATCCAAACTCTTCTTCTTCCTCAGTCTCACTTGTGATAGGGATAGGGAACCTGTACTCCCCACCCCAGTCCGCATACACTTCCCACCGTCTTGGACCATTAATCATGCTGGCTCCCATTGCGGGGCGTGAGCGTCCAACAACATGTCTTTGTAGTTCATTCTGAGGTGTCCAAGGCACTGCCTTCCTATGCTTCCCATTTCAATTTACTGATGATGCGGATAAGACTCTTGCAATTCCTTCTGCCCTTAAACTGGTGGTCATGTGTCCATGCTTCCTGAAGAAGCTTGTCTTGGATTCTGTGGTTTATAACAACTCCCAGCTGGTTGCAAACATCTCATTCTTGGGTAAGGTGGAGTTTGAGGGTGCACATGGGTCCAGCTTTGTTCTTGGAGGCTCAGGTAGGCTTAATGCCTATCAGTGCCTTTGACCAAGTATAGCTGGTATGCCAACTATGACCATTCTTGGACATGGACATGTATTAATTTGGATAAGTTCATTTATTATTTTTAAGGTCCTTAACATCTTGGATCCAGGACACCACTCCAAACCTGTTTTGTTTTTTCTTTCCAGAGGGAGTGCAGCCCCACCCAGAACATCTTTACCTGGTTCTGTGGATTGCTGCATCCTGTCTAATAGGCTGTCTATAATCCTTTCTCCCCTGAGTATCTCTGCTCAATTTTGAACCCAGTTATTCTGTTTCAGTAGCAGAGGGTATCCCAAATCAGTGAAGAAATCAAGGCATTAATGCCATTTGACTACAGTCAGGCATTGCTGCTGTTACCTTTCACTCAGCTCCAGTTAGATGGAAATAATTTCAGATGCCCTTCACTTCCTTTGTTGAGGTGATGTGTATTTATATGTATATTGATTTTTCCATAAGGCAGTCTGAAGAAGTTGAATTTCATAAGGTGGGAGGTTGAGCCTAAGGCTTGGGTGAGAACAGGAAACCTAAAAGAATTCCATTCCGGCTTTTGGCAACAACATTATTCTCCAATTATTCAAAAATGTAAATGAGGGTTTTTTTTATCTTCAGTCATCCAAAAAATATTTTTAGCATTCTCCTCCTTAATAGCAAGCTCAGGTGGTGAGTGCTGACAGAAATGGAGCCAAAATGGCACCAATGAAAAAATACAAGAATAGAATCGGCATGTTTGAGGAGAATGCAAAGATTTAAAAAAAGGTAAAGGGACCCCTGACCATTAGGTCCAGTCACGGACGACTCTGGGGTTGCGGCACTCATCTCGCTTTATTGGCCAAGGGAGCCGGCGTACAGCTTCCGGGTCATGTGGCCAGCATGACTGAGCCGCTTCTGGTGAACCAGAGCAACGCACGGAAATGCCGTTTACCTTCCCGCCGAAGCGGTACCTATTTATCTACTTGCACTTTGACGTGCTTTCAAACGGCTAGGTTGGCAGGAGCAGGGACTGAGCAACGGGAGGTCACCCCGTCGCGGGGATTAGAACCGCCGACCTTCTGATCGGCAAGTCCTAGGCTCTGTGGTTTAACCCACGGCGCCACCCACGTCCCTAGAAGTATCCCTAAAATCCCTAAAGATGCAAAATGCCATTAAAAAAACCCTTAATGGGGCAAAACTCCCTAGTGAGGACTGAGCATGCTCAGTAGCCACAGGAAGCCATGTCATATGGAAAAGAAAACCAGGAGGGATGTGGCTGGGTGGAGTGGAATGCCCTACTTAGAGTTTAAGTGCATATTAGAAAGTGAGAATACAGTACACTGCATCAATTTGTTGCAGATTTCACTCTTATAAAAAATGTTTGTGGGGTAAAGGTTATTTTTTAATATGGCCACCCATATGTATAGGAATCCTCTGGCTTTCAGCAACAATTAAATTTAGGAGTGAAATCCAAGGGGGGTGGGGAAGCTCCAAAAGATCTCAGTGAGAATTAAATGTGTCCAATGGCCACAATGCTGAGCATCTTTAGTGGGGGAGGGGGAGGAGGGGAAAACCAAGGAGAAGTGGAATGGAGTATCCTGGAATAGGACATGGACAGCTGGCTGGTTGAAACCGTGAACAGGAGTGCTCCACATTGCAGCAAAACAACGACCTGCTCCCTGTAAATGCAAACCTAGATGGTCAAATACTGATAAGTTTGGAAGGGGAATGGAGCTCCCCAAAATTTCTGTAAACTTGAGGACTTTGCAGGTACGTAGAAGTATGGAAGTCTCTAAATGAAATTATTTCCGCTAAGTAAGCGTTGAGTAAAAGACAACAGTAGCAGTGCCAGGCAATTCATAGTGAATAGCCAACAAGCCTATAGGCATGTTTGTTCACATTCATCCTTTGTTACCTCTTCATGGAAAAGGATGTTAAACCATAACAAGGTGACCAAGGTCTGTCTTTTTCTTTCCTGATTTTTCTATTTCCTAGTTTATCCTCTTCAGGTTCTTTGCCTTTTCTTCCAACATGCTCTGAAACCCCCTCTGTCTGCTTCCTGGCTGCTTATTCATCCCATCGTCATTCCTGGAGCTCTTCAGATAGAGTCTGCAGGGGTCCCAAATCTGATATGACTATTGAGCATCTGGTCTGAGTCCCACAGAGCCTGATCTGTTTTTCGTTCATCTCCTGGGGCCAATTCTGACACTTGGAACTCTTGACATAAACATGGAAGGATTTCTTGTCTGGGGCTGCAGTCCTTTTCAACATCGAAACTGCTGGGTGAAATCAAGATGTGGTCTGAAATGTCACCATCTCCATTTCTCATTTTCACCAAAACCCAGTGAAAACCCTGAACTCTTGCCGTTATAGCAGTGAGGGACCAGGTACAGGGCAACAAAAAGGAATTTCATCCAGTTGGTTATGAGATTTGGGTGATCTAGTTTTGAGTGTTCAGTTCAGGTTGGGCCGAACTCTCTCATAATATAGGTTTACAGTTTGGGGGCTATTTATTTCGGTTTTTGGGTGCCCAGGTTGTGGCAGTAACTAGGTGGGTTGTTTTTTTTTTACTAGCTCCAGTTAATGTGTGCTGTTCTGCTGGAAAAGACAGACATTGCTATGATCATTCATGCTTTAGTAGCTTCTAGATTGGATTACTGTAATGTTCTTTGCATGGGCAGCCTTGAAGAAATTGATCCAAAAGCTGCTGCCAGATTTTTTGCCACGGACTGACCAGATGGAAAATATTATTCTGGTTGTGTACAATCTTATTTGGCTTCCTATTTGCTTCTAGGCTTAGCTTTGAGCTGGTTCTTACCTTTAAATAATACTGGTACAAACCTTTCACAGATTTTTGTTGTTGTCATTCATGGGATACAGGATGCAAACTGAACGGGCCTACTGAAAGATGCAGGGAGGGGAGGTTGTGAGGAACTTGAACTTTTTTTTGGTTTTCACAGGGTGTGCGCGCATAAATATTTGGCACAGTTGGTTTGGGAGAAAGTCTTCACAGTGCCCCCAAACTCTTCGTTGCTTCAGGCAAGGGGATTCTGCTCTCATGCATGCACAGACTTCTTATCTTGATTTTAAATTATCCTTTTTGGATAGATGAACCAATCTTTCCACATCCTTAAGAACTCAATCCAGTTTTTATTATTACTTCTCAGTATCAATGTCATTATAGCACTGGGGAAAATTCCTTTGTCTACGCCGTGAGCCTGTAAATAAAGTTAAAATGTTGTTTCATTTTTTATTTTGGGTTGTATTCTACCTTAAACAGACTACAAAATAGAATTATATGTAGTATTAAGGGATTAACATGAAAGGAGTGATGATTTTATTCATTAAAAATGTGATCAACTCATACTTTATTTCAATCTCATAAAAGATGTATCTCTCACCTTCTAAGCTCAAGGCATCTCTGCTGGCACCTTAGTTAGATAAAACTCAGATCTTTCTTACAAAGCATGCATTTCTGGTAATAAACATAGCTTTCTTATTTTCCCCCTAAACTGAGAATCTCAGTGTGATCATATCCAGCATCCTGTGGGCTTTTTCAATAGGGATTCAGTATTAAGTTCAACTTCCGTTGAGCATTTTAGCTCCAAATGCCAACACTTCTCTGAATTGGATTTCTCTCTCATTCCTAATGATAATTAGCATAAGTGAATGGGCCATCAAAAATCAAATGTCACAGACAATATTTTCATATTCACCATGTGGCAATACCAAGCCCCTTAGAAAGTACATGGCCAAGAATGAAAATGGTGTCCTATGTTAAAGTTAAAGGGACCCCTGACCGTTAGGTCTAGTCGCAGACGACTCTGGGGTTGCGGCACTCATCTTGCTTTATTGGCCGAGGGAGCCAGCATACAGCTTCCGGGTCATGTGGCCAGCATGATTAAGCCACTTCTGGCGAACCAGAGCAGCGCATGGAAATACCGTTTACCTTCCCACCGGAGCGGTACCTATTTATCTACTTGCACTTTGACGTGCTTTCGAACTGCTAGGTGGGCAGGAGCAGGGACCAAGCAACTGAAGCTCACCCCGTCACGGGGATTCGAACCGCCGACCTTCTGATCGGCAAGCCCTAGGCTCTTTGGTTTAGACCACAGCACCACCTGCGTCCTATGTTACCTGTTGACTAATATGGTTAGCGAAATTTGAAGCGGTTTAATGTTTTTTTCTGTATAGGTTAATGCTGTTTTGTCTGTTCCCATGTATTAAAATTAGCTAAACAAATAACCGCTTTCACCATTCTGCCATTAGGAACAATAGTGGTAATTGTGGAACTTTCTTAAAAACAACCTGGGAGATGTGGCTTTGGGCTTGTATCCTAATTCTCTAAGCATGAGTATAGATAATAGACTCCAGTATCAATACTATACATCTTCGTGTCCCCATCACCTTCGTCTGTGCTCTGGTGGGGAATACTTAGTTGAGGTAAATGGGTCACTGGTCTGACCCAATGGAGTCTGTTCTTATGTTTCTTTTACAGCGTTTGCTGGACAGGGCCCTTTTGTATTCCTCCACCAACCCCCAGCATGTATACAAACTGGGGTGGGTGCCGGGTGCGTGTTATTGAACACACATAATGATGTTAAAGGTTGACAAGTCCCAGTTCATAAAGCCTTCCTAATTAACAAGCCAGGATTGATTGCTTCCACTGACAAGCAAAGACTTAAGTTTACACAGTTCAGGCCATAAATGTGGGCCATTAACAGGCTGCCCCTGATGAGAACCTACATTTTTTATTGGCTTGGGGCTTCACTGGAGTTCATAAATATATTTGTTTGAATGGACACCTCAGAAAATGTGTTGGGGGGGGGGAGTCCGTTTCCCAGGGAAGAGGTGCAAAAGACTGAGGAGAAAAACAAAGCCTCTGGAAGCCCCTTGAAAATAAATGAACAATAACCCCTGATGACCGTAAGGGAACGAAACTATTGCACATTACTGCAGACATGTCCAGAGAGTGCAGTGGATTTATGTTCAGCTGCTGAGGCACTTTTTATAAATTGCTTTCAAATGGAATGTGTGTGGTATCTCATGGGGCCACTTGTTTGAAAAATTGATTTAGGTCTAGAAGATTCCCACAACTTGTAGTAGGAAGCAGTAAAAGCAACAGCTTGTCAATGATTAGAGCCTTTGTTTGCGAAACGTTTTATGATGAGTCTAGGATCCTTCTGGCTTGCAGACTGCAGCTTTGGATGCATTTTTTCCACAAGGGACAGGTCACTTGTGGAAAAATGCAGAGTGCACAGCGAAATTTACGCCATCCCAGCTGTATTGCAGTGCATCTTACCACATAGTCACTACTACCCTTATATTTATTACACAGTGAGATAAAACACATTTAGCACGTAAATGTCTTTCCTTGGAGAGAGGTGGTGGGGGAAGGCATATCACAGCATAATGAGCCCCCCAATATGAAAAGCAAGTGCAGAGATGCCTGGGAAAGCTACACAGCGAATGCTACAGCTGGGATGGTAGATGTTGTGATCACACAGGGTCCCCGGACATTTCGCCGTCTATTGATCCCTGTGCCACCACTATATTTCTCGCTGCCACCACCCAGGCCCTACCTGGTACAATACTGAGTCCAGTCAGGGTTAAATTGGAACATAAACTTTTGTTTATTTATTGCAGTTTAACAAGCGTGTGGTTTCATAAACAGTATCGGTCAATTTCATTCATGGGGTGCCTATCCAGACCTATAACTTCTGCTACCTGCTCTCACTCACTAAACCACCTCTCAGATATTTACTTGTCTTCCCAGCCTCTAACTGTTCCTGACTCAGCTTATTTCGCTACATGAACTCAACCTACCCACAGGCTCTATCCCTATTCCTTCCACTCCAACCACCCACCCAGCTCCCAACGAACACCTCGCGAACACCGCCTTTTGCCCCTCCCAGAGCTGGTTTTATAGTCGCTCTGACTCCACCCCCTGGGTTCTGATAGGGTAACCTGTTTAACTATTTCACCTCCAGCACTCTCATATGGTAAAATCGCAGAAGTTTTGTGTGACAGCCACACAATGCTCTGCCATGTCTTCTGACCCTCTGCAACACTTGCAAGTGCTGTGTTCATTCTAACAAGGAATCTGCCAGGCAGGTATTACGGTGGCAGATAACCATACTTCGTTAGATAGAAAGCCTGGGGACAGCCTTGTTGGCGTAAGTCAATGTATACAGAAAGCTGCATTTAGAAACTTGTAAGTAAAGGACGTGGGTGGTGCTGTGGGTAAAACCTCAGCGCCTAGGACTTGCCGATCGCATGGTCAGTGGTTCGAATCCCCGCGGCGGGGTGAGCTCCCGTCGTTCGGTCCCAGCTCCTGCCCACCTAGCAGTTCGAAAGCACGTCAAAGTGCAAGTAGATAAATAGGTACCGCTTTATAGCGGGAAGGTAAGCGGTGTTTCTGTGTGCTGCACTGGTGCAGGCTCGCCAGAGCAGCTTCGTCACGCTGGCCACGTGACCCGGAAGTGTCTCCGGACAGCACTGGCCCCCGTCCTCTTAAGCGAGATGGGCGCGCAACCCCAGAGTCGGACACAACTGGCCCGTACGGGCAGGGGTACCTTTACCTTTACCTAAGTAAAGGAAGAGACGCCTAACAACAGTACAGGGCTCCAACAGTGCATAATTAAGTTACATTACTTTTCTGTTATTTCCAGTTGTGCTTTAAATTTACCCACCTTTGAAAAACACAAGAGCAAGGACATTAAGGACATACAGACTGGAAGGCCACTCTACAATTTTTGCCCCACTGTTAAATGTCAGCTCCTTAGTTGTAGTGTCAACCGCTTAGTGGTTTTGTTACACTCAAGCAGTATATAAATTTAGCTAAATAAAACAAATTCCTGAACTCTGTGACTGCGAGATCATTCTGGCTACTAGCTACCTGCTGTAATATATGCACTGTGTACACCAGGTAGCTAGTATGATAGCATCTACTGGTACTTTATTCAAGGAGAAGGAGTGGTCCTTTCGGTTTTCCTGATTCTTTGTTTTAGCTTTTGCTCCAGGTGAGTCCTTTTTATCATGGAATGAAGTAGGTCCTAATTGGTGGTCCTTGACGTAACCCATCCAGGGGGTCTGTGGCACATGCCCTTCAACTGTCCAGGACCTCCCGTTTTTGGGTGCTGTGCTCTCATGTGGGTCATGTGACTTGCACGGGAACAAATCCTGGTTTTGCACTGGAACATATTGGAGGGTACGGTGGCACCATTCACATAACAAAGACTACTGCAGAGATATCAACATTTTCAAAAGAAGGGGGTCCGTGGCTTTTGAAAAACAGGAGGTCCACAATACCAGACATAGTGTATTGCAAAACAAAAATTTTTTCCTTCCAGTAGCACCTTAAAGACCAACTAAGTTAGTTCTTGGTATGAGCTTTCGTGTGCATGCACACTTCTTCAGATACCTGAAGAAGTGTGCATGCACACGAAAGCTCATACCAAGAACTAACTTAGTTGGTCTTTAAGGTGCTACTGGAAGGAATTTTTTTTGTTTTGACTATGGCAGACCAACACGGCTACCTATCTATAGTGTATTGCAGTTATTTTCCAGCCTTGGAATGCCATTTGCCTGCTCTACTTTTTAAAATGAATCATCTCTGTCTTCCTTCTTGTTTTCAGTTCATACCCATTTTCACAGGGTGTTTTTTGTGTGTGTAACACTTCTATGAATATTTTATTGACAGATCTTTACACTTCAAAGTATACATTGTACAGTGAAACCGTGTCCCACATGTAATTAGTCTGGATCTTTTAATCACAGACTTAATGCAAATTCCACAGAAGAAGTGTTGAGTAGTTCTTCAAAGTAGCCATTAACCATTGTATGTTTCTTTTAATATATATATAATTGGGGGGAAACAAAAGGATCCGATTATTGAAAACGACAATTAACTCTGAATTGTGACTGTTTTCACAGTACCATTATCACATTCTCCCCAACTTTCAGTCATATTTTGTGATGATTTATTTCCGTACCTGTGTACTGATGGTGCGGCTTTAGGCTCAAGCTTACAGGCATATGTTGATCCGTCTGCTGTCAAACAGCTGTTGAGGATGTAATAGATTACACTGAGCATTCGCAGCTGCAGACTCAGCTGAACAAGGTAATGTAGTGCAAGATAAATTCTGGAGATCACAAGATGAACATATAGATTAGTAAATTGAGGGGATAACTATGTGTTACACCCAGATGTACGCATTAAAGCACCCTGGAGCAGCTTTGGAAGAGAAGAATTTGGACTGGAGAACCAAGAAGCAAGTATGTCTAATCCACTTCCTGCTTCTCCATCCCAGATCACATCCCCATATGCTTCAGAATCACCATCACTGATGAGGTTTCAAATGCTGTTTGCCCTTGATTTGAACCCTGCTGGAAGAAAAGTGGTTTGGAGACTCCGGGAGAGGATTAGACAGACATACCTGCTAGTTTTCTGTTCCAATTACCCTCTTCCAAAGTTGGGCACCCCTCGCTGCTTCTACAGATTTCCTCCTCCTGAAGCCTCCTTTTTCTTGTGCTCATTTGGGCTTACAGCGTAGTGAGCCCCTGATCATGCTACTCTAGTTCCCACCATGATCCTGCTCATACATGAGTTCAGTCCTTATGACAATATCCTCTAATAATAATAATAATAATTTATTATTTATACCCCGCCCATCTGGCTGGGCTTCCCCAGTCACTCTGGGCGGCTTCCAAAAAAATACTAAAACACTGCAATACATCAAACATTAAAAGCTTCCCTAAACAGGGCTGCCTTCAGATGTCTTCTAAAAGTCAGGTAGTTGTTTATTTCCTTGACATCTGATGGGAGGGCGTTCTACAGGGCACGCACCACCACTGAGAAGGCCCTCTGCCTGGTTCCCAGTAACCTCACTTCTCGCAGTGAGGGAACCACCAGAAGGCCCTCGGAGCTGGACCTCAGTGTCTGGGTAAAACGATGGGGTTGGAGACGCTCCTTCAGGTATACTGGACCGAGGCCGTTTAGGGCTTTAAAGGTCAGCACCAACACTTTGAATTGTGCTCGGAAATGTACTGTTCTGATTCTTGTGTTTTGCTTCTTTTGACAACTTGGCATGCACCCATTTCATAGTACAGTTATGCTCTTGCCCACACCCCCATTTAAAATGTTTAGGAACTAGTATTCATATGGAGAGCAAAGGCAGACTGGTATTCATTAAGAAGCTTTTAAAAAAACAAAACAGCTTGTGAAGTACTCTGGCAGCAGCTCTCCAGGATGGAGGGGAGTCTCAGCATAACTGGAGATACTGGGGATTGAACCAGAGATCTTCTATATTCAAAGCAGATGCTTTGCTACTGAACTATGGACCTTCCTTGAGCACCAGGGAAGCTCCTCTAGAACCAACAATGGGAAAATCTCCGCTGTGTACATCTTCTCTTGCTAGATGATAGCCAGGGTGCATTATTAAGATAGCTTTGGTTTTGCATCATCAAATACCACCAGTCAAACTGTTTGTGAGTTTACTTTTCCAAGTTATTTTTGTGATTTTTGTGTGTGTAATGAATACATTTTTGAAAGATTAGTCATCTGCTTTAACCCTTATTATAAGGCTGAAAGAAATATTGCTGTAACCGCTAAGACAGTACACATCATCAAAACATAACATCCACCTCTGACCTCTGCGTTTTAGTACTGGAAAATTACCGTTTTATTCTGTAATAAAGAAAGACACGTCAGTCCCCTTAAAATATCCACATTACAACACTGTGGGCTGGTGAAACAGATAATTGATTTGTGATTTTCTTTGGGTGCTGGTAAATACATAGAGTAAATGTAATAAACCTTAAATTAAAATGGAAAAATACTTCCAAAGCAAGTCAGTTGGGGGATGTGTAAAAGTAGAGGGCCAAATAAAAAATATTCATTCAGGAATCTAGTATGGGAATTTTAGTTCCACCGAATCAATGGAACTGCTTGATAGCTGGAGGAGAACTCCTTCAGCAGGTGATAGGCTGGAAGTGTGTAAGTAAAGGCTAGACAGCCACCTATCAGGGCTGCTGTAGTTGCATCCTGCATTGCAGATCCTGCATTAAGCATGGACTTTGGTCAGATGATCTTCACAGCCTTTTCAGCTCTGGTTTTGTGGCAAGCATGTTCAGGGTGCAGGGATTCTGCCCATAGCTGTCAACTGTCCCTTATTTGGCGGGAAAGTCCCTTATCCCAGCGCTGTGTCCCGCTGCTGTCCCTTATTGATGATGTCCCTTAAATTTCCCAGGTTTCAAAGGAAGCAGCTCCTCTCCCTCCCTCCCTGCCGGCCAGGGAGGAGGGAGGCTCCAACTGTGTTGCTTGGCTGCGTTGCTCACCCAATAAGGAGTTTAAGAACAATTGGGGGGTGGAGCTTGCATGCCTTATACCAATCAAATTGGCTGCGTTGCCTGGGGACTCGCCTTTGCTCAGCTCTTCCCAGTGGAGAGGTGACGGTGGTTTTTCTTGCTGCATCCCCTTTGCTGGGTTGCTGCGCTGTGGGAACCACCACTTGAGGCTTCGTTTGGCTGCTGGCTGGGCTTTCTGCCTTTGGCTTGGAGGGGCTCAAAAGCTGAACATACCTGTGCTCTGAAAATCCCTTATTTTGGCGGCTGATCCCTTATTTTTGAGGCTGCTGGTCCCTAATTTTCAAATCTGTAAGTGATTCTGCCTGGAACAGCATGCAATATTGCTTCCCGGAGATCCCAAGTCCATGAAATATATACTGGAAATCCAAAACACTGATAGAACCACCAAACCTTCTAGTTCACATTCCTTTTCGGGGGCAATCGAGTAGGTTGTTTGATCATGCAGTGTGATCAACATTTAGCATTGGTAGAATGGGCCGCAGGGAGGTGCTACTTAGGTAATCAGCCTGGTTTTTGAAAGCATAGTTGCTGCAGAGTGACCTGAACTGACCACTGACAAAAGTCTCTGTGTGTTTTGAAGGTATTTGGTCCAGAGTCATCCTCTCTACATTTCTGACCACTGCCTTATGGCTGATTAGCCAGTGGGCTGAATACCTGCATGGCTGCCTTTGCTCAGTGGAAAAGGAATATGGCATGTAATACGGAATTCAACAGCTTAAACATTAATACAATCCTGAGGATTTTACAGGTTTTTTTTTAAAAAAACACTCTTCTAATCTCCGCAAGAGGTGGAAGAATTGGTCATTATTGCCCGTTTTTCTGCACGACCTCCTGCTGGCTGTGCCCTCTCTCGACAGGATTTGCATTTGACCCACAGTAGCTCAGTGTTAAATGACTGCTGGAAATCACAGCAGCAATTTCCTAACGTTTCCCCTGGGATGCTTGAAAAAGCCAGTACCAACATTTCTCAAGTGCGGCGTATCTGCTTTTTGTCCTGCTGGGCAGAAATAGTTAGCTGGAGTGCTCTTATCAAAGGTAGCATCCTCCAGATCTGCCCTTACACAATACCAAGTCGTGTGGGGGGCCGGTTTCAAGGCAATAATTCTTTTGCACAGTAAGTGTTCAGTTGTTACAGATTTGTTGCAGCGGGATCCAGATGTCTGTCCTCAAGTTAGCATTTCTGTTCCTTTTCCATACTGTGTTTTCCCTCTTCTTTTGATCACCCATTTGCCAGCTGACAGAATGAAAGACAGTCGTTTTCATTAAATGCCACATGTGAGCTAGCTTTTCAAAACTTTAAATCAGTAGAACTACTTCACAACTGGTGTCGTTCTTTTATATTTTTGAGCATGTGTTTCCCTGATCAATGGCTTATTACTTACTTGTTCGGTGGCACTTTAAAAACAAAAGCTATATAGTGATGCTTAAAGAATCATTTGTTGAAAAATAGTTGCAATTGGTTTTACATTAAAAAAGGGAGAGGTCCTGTCCTGTGCTGTGCTGTGGCAGCATGACATGAAGTTGAGCAAAGCTTTGGAGCCATTGCAAAAGAACGCTTTCCTGGTTTCAGCTCTGAGAGACACATTGGATAGAGTCACTAGTATGGCAACAGTTATCACTGGGTTTTGAATGAGGAAAGCATTGCTCCATTGCTGCTGGATTGTAAACAAATAATGACCTTTGCCATCTTAAAGGTAGTTATCATTTAATGTCCTATAAACCTAGCTACCAGTTGAATGAACTGACACTAATTTGTTCCTATATACAGTGGTACCTTGGTTTACGAACTTAATCCGTTCCGGAAGTCTGTTCTTAAACCAAAGCATTCTTAAAGCAAGGCGTGCTTTCCCATAGCAGCGGGGGACTCAGTTTACAAATGAAACACACTCAACAGGAAGCGGAACGTGTTCTGCTTCCAAGGCAAAGTTCACAAACCAAAACACCTACTTCCAGGTTTGCAGCGTTCTTAATCCAAGTTGTTCATAAACTAAGCTGTTCTTAAACCAAGGTACCACTATATATTCTTGCTGTTGCCTAGATGTAAGGCTCTGTGCAGCTCAGGATGAAATTACTTGGGAGTGTTAATGCCTTGCATACCCAGTAGATCACTGCAGTCTTGAGGAGAGTTCACAAAGGTCTCAGATACCTGCTTCACAGAAATCCAGAGCAGGGCTTTCAATGTGGCTGCCCCTGTTCTCTGGAACAGTATCTCTGTTGAGATACGACAGGCACACACTATCTGCACTTTTTGGAAACAGGCTTTCCCAGCTGGATAAATGGATCTTTGCCAGGAGCTTCCTTTTTGTATTGCTTTAGTTTTGTTTTAAATGTACCTGATTTTTTAAAATGTTTCTAACTGTTTTTATTGTACATTGCCTTGAGACAATAAATAAATGGATGTTTAATAGTGATGATTTAAACCTGATATCGTGTTAACCAAATAGTTATATGTAGAGGATATGCTACGTAGAGGATATAGGTATATCAAGAGGATATATCCCCCCTCCCCGCAAATTGTTTTACATAACTGTTTCCTGTTTGCAAAAAGCATGCAATATTCGTACTGTATAAGCATCAAGGCTAATAAACAGGCATGGTCTATATATAACCATGTTTTTTGGCACCACCTAGTGGCTTTCATGTCAAACTACCTGGTTCTCAAGGGAATAGAGGGCATTATTTTAACTGTGGCAAAATGATGTTACTGGGAAATGGCTAAGGGATGAAATGAGAATGAAACAAAGACCCTTCCAAGCTAAAAAATTGTAAAAACTGGTAGCCCAATATGCTGCCGTGGGGTGTCCTGAAAACCACTGACCAGCCCAGTAAAAGCCCTATCTAACTTATTGCTATTTCATTCCAAATATTTTGCATCATTTGAAGAATGTGATACTTTAATGTATACGTGTCATCTTTCTGATGCTGAGCAAAAATTAATACAAATTTTATCGCCAATGCAAGTGAGTGATTAGCCTTTGAATCATCTGTTGTTCCTTGCTTAAATTCAGCGCGAGTTCAGAAGAAAACAGAAAAAGGAGGGGGATTTTGCATTTTATTGCCTTAAAAGGATCCCAGTGCACCTACATTAAATAGCCAGACACTTTCTCCCCTTACACTATTGTTTTGTAATTGTTGTGCCTGAGTCCCAAATTCGGCCCTTTCCCTTTTTGTTGTTGTCGTTGTTGCTGTTCATGCTTAACAATTTCATTACTCGTGTAATGAAAAAAATATACCCGAAAGGATTTTATGGGCTTTGTCCTTATTTCTTTCCAGGGCCTTGTTAAAGGCAAAACAAAAGGAGCTTAGATGCTGCTGGAATGTTAGTGAGCTGCTTTCGCCTCCGTCATTCGCAGGGCTGCGAGTTTTTACTGCTGCTACATTTCAGCGATGGTTTGAAAAACACAAACTTTAAAGGAGCGAGCGAATCTCACTTTGCCATTTAACAGCATTCAAAAGGCTGAGGAGGAAAGACTAGGCTGCTGACTAATGTCACGTGCACTCACTGCGACTTATAACGGTGTGTTTCCGGCTCTCCTGGGATAACTGCAGATGTATGGTTGTGACATCACCTCCAGCATGGTGTCCATATACTTGCATGTCATTGAGCTTTGTTCATGCCTTGGGGGCGCAGTTCATTCCCTCTAGGAGGTTTACGTCTGTCACTTTTTTTTTATCCTGCCAGTTTTCCAAGAGCTCAGCCAGACGTACGCGCACAATCCCCTCCCACCGCCGCTTCCTGGCTGCAAAACCCTTGTGAAGTAGGGCTAGTTTGAGAGTGAGTGGTTGGCCCAAGGTGACCCCGTGAGTGTTATGGCTAACCAGAGATTTCCACCCCCATCTACCTCACCCAAGCCCATCACTCTATTAACAGCACCATGCTGGCTCTCAAAAGCTGCAGAGGTGCCAGGGCTACCTCATCCTAAGCATGATGGAAACTAGTGCAGGAATGCAAACACACGCACACACACACACGCACATGAACGGGACTCTGAGGCCAGCCCCATGACATCATGCTGAAACTATACCAGGAAAGATGCAGTGATGGGAAGAAGGTCACCTCTTAAAAGCATAATGTTTCTGTAAAAATGTGGCAAGGGTAAGGCTTGCTGTGCTAGCAAAGGTTGTACCACCCATATACTAGCATGGCATTATAAAACGTGGTGTTAGTCCAGTGTTGCAAGCTTCATTGCGGCACTGTGAACTACTTAGTCAAAGCAAATATTTCGGGCTTGAATTTTAATTGACAGGTCGTTGTGAGTTCTCTAATTTTTCCTCACAAATTAATGTCACTTCACTTTAAAATTTCTAACCTGGGTTCTCTAATTTGTTCCTCACTTTCTTCTACCTACTCATAACTTTATCCTAACCTGGTTCCTCTTATTTCATATTTTCAAGTTTGGAATGACAATCTTAAAATGCTCCCTTATTGAGAATAAGATAGCACTTATAAAAATAAAATAGCCCATGTTTGAAGTTGCTACTCTTTGGAATTTTCTGTTTCTGACATCCCATGAGAACAAAATTAATAGGATCAAAAAACAATAGACCAACAAATGTCCAGTGCATGACATTTTGCTGAGTTGCACAGAGTTTTTGTTTGGGCTAGATATTCAGCTTTTTAAAAAGCAAAAAAGTAGATTTTTCTGAGTGAAGGCCCAGGACTAAGAGTCACTTTTCTTTGGCTGTAGATTCAGCCTTTAATGAATGGAGAAAGTCCTTTCAGACTTAATTTAATTACATTAAACACCAGCCTCTCTTCCTGTCCTTCTATCAATATCCTCGTTCCACTTCTGCTCCAAATATTCCAGCCCTGGACAATTTAGCAATTTCAACAGTGTATGTAGTTTTGCATGTCTGGGAAAACGTGGTTGGAACTTCTCCTGATACTGAATTGCATGGGTCATATTGCACTTTTGCTTTTCAGATCTTCAGCTTTTAGGAAACACCTTCATGCTAGGAATCCCAGAGCACTGCAGAAGGTTCTGGAGTATGTTCTAAGGAGCATGGGCACTTCGTATGGTCAGACTTGGCCAGGCATAATTTTGTTGCCTCGTTGCCCTGCATAAACTCAGGGCATCTTCATGAAGTTGTGCACTGCAAGGGAAGGCTGAGAGAAAAGTTTGTCTTTCAGGGATGCTTGTCTACCATGATCCCTGATAACCTTCCAGGGTTCTCTAGAACATAGTTGAGAAGCCACTGAAATTCAGGGCAATCAACCTGGATACAAGTTGCTTGCTGCATGTATCTTCCTATTTCAGGTAAAATTGACAAGCTATTTACAGTATATATTGGTTATTCTGACATGCCTAGAACAGAGTCTTTGAAGAGTGCTTCCACATGTTTGCTCCTCAAGTCTCAGCACAAAGCATTGGCAAGTCACTGACCTGGCATGCAGAAATTTTAAATGACGTCCGCTGGCATTCAGTATCTATAAATTAAATGGTGGCGAAAGTGGTACGTTCTCTAAATGGAGTGAAGGCTGGCTTTGACGTGTGCCCATAATTAAAACCTTTTCCTACGAATATGATAATCCACCTTGGAAGAAAGAACAAAGAAAAATAAAGATAAGGAATCTTCAACCGGAAGCCTCCGAGGTATTTTTCTGTGGATGAAGCGAGAGAAAAAAGAAGAAGAAATATACATTTGCAGGTTTCTTAAATCTCAGTCCTAACGAAGAAGAGCCAAGTGATTTAAATTCTTGTTTTGTCCCTGGACCTTTGATAAAATAGGAATGTGGCCAGCTCACCTTCAGTGGGGACTGTTTTCAAGCTCTTCCAAAATCATCCATTCAGCATCTGTTCCATGGGTCCCTTAGTTCTTTCCTGCCATGTTTTAGGGAATGAGAGAACTCCCTCCCTGATGTTTCACACCTTATCCTTCTCTTTTGAAGACCTTGTGAAATTGGGCAAAGAGCCAGCCTGAGAATGGAAAAGTATGTTTAATGCTGGAATAGCTAATGTCTTAGAATTTCCCATGGAACATCATTTCCTGTGCTGGGCTTTTTTTTAAAGTATAGTCCTCATCAACATAATAACCTGAAACTATTTCATTTGAAACCTCCATTTAAAATGGTAGATTTATGCTGTACAGAAATCTTTATTTGCAAGAATGCAGATGCAGTCATTTGCAGTAGCTCATTGTACTCAGAAACAAGTGAGCAAATTCATTTGGTATAGCTGCTTCTTTTACTAGCCAAACAGACGGAAAATACATTACCTTGTAATATAACATGTAATTTTTGTACAGTGAGCAGAAGGCACTATTTGATTGCAAAATCATTTGCACATTCTCATTCAATAGAAGCTTTCGGGGAGAGTGTGGTGGAGAACCTGCTCTGGAGTTAAAATAGTCCGGGAGCCTGAAACCACTGAAAGTCAAATGAGACAACACAGGACTAGAAGAACAAATAGTCTTACTTGGAATAGGGTAAAAGGTAAAGGGACCCCTGACTGTTAAGTCCAGTCACGAACGACTCTGGGGTTGCGGTGCTCATCTCACTTTACTGGCCGAGGGAGCTGGCGTTTGTCCGCAGACAGCTTCCAGGTCACATGGCCAGCATGACTAAGCCGCTTCTGACAAACCAGAGCAGCGCACGGAAACGCCGTTTACCTTCCCACCGGAGCAGTACCTATATATCTACTTGCACTTTGACGTGCTTTCGAACTGCTAGGTTGGCAGGAGCAGGGACCGAGCAACGGGAGCTCACCCCGTCGTGGGGATTCGAACCGCCGACCTTCTGATCAGCAAGTCCTAGGCTCTGTGGTTTAGACCACAGTGCCACCCGCGTCTCTTGGAATAGGGTAGCACCCTCCTTTCATAAGCTACTGTCCCATTTTGTTTAGTTCTGAGAGATACCGTTGTTACTTTAGAAATGCAGTGTTTGAAATGCAGGCCAAATGATTTGAGAAAGGAACTGATCTGAATTGATGAAATTGCATGGTTATAAATCTGGTTCACAGGTGTATGTTACTCATGTGATAACTAGTTTCAAGCTGAGCATACAGCACTGTGCTGCTGGTAGAGTTTCTCTAGGTCTACTGAAAGCCTCAGTAGAGCATCCTTCTGCACTCACCACAGGTTCTCATGGGCCCCATTGGTTAAATGTAGAATCCTTTTAATAGTCAGTGGAGCTTGTTGGCAGGTGTTTTAGTAATTCCTTAGTACATTCTGAATGACAATGTCTGAAAAGTTGCTCTGAGCTTAAAAATAGCTAGACATCTGCTGCTTCATTATGTATAATTTAAGGGATTTGCTTTCAGGAAAAGATTTCTTTCTAAGAGTCGGAAATCCAGTGCACACAGGATACAGTATATGGAGGGTGTCACTGTCTACCTGAAGGCTGAGCACTTTGTTGGCATCTTAAGGTATGAGAGCATTTTCTCCCCACCTCTCATTCTCCCTTTCTCTTGCACATCTAATTGGCTTTGCGGAGAAGTGGGGAGTAGCTATAGTTTCAAAACTGATTTCATTGGAGTAGCACCTGTTTACACCAGGTCTCAATTTAGCCTTAACATGCCTGTGGAATACATTGGAAACAACTCAAGACTCTTCAAGAGAACTCTCTGCATTACAAAATTTCCTGTTAGAGGTTTTACTTTAACAAAGTTTCATTGTACCTATCTAGTGGCTTTTTGTGTTTAGCTTCTTCTTTTTTTTAATGAATCAAACTTCACGAGCTTTGCACTACAGCTTGGAGGAAGGAAGAGAAAGAGCTACTCACAAGAACACTTAAGAACTTTCTTGAGCTAATGAGAATATTATGGTGTGGAACAGTTTCAGCAAGACTTGCCAAAGTCAAATACAAACATCATGCTAGGCAGGGATATACGAAACTCCAGTGAGAAATTCTGCTAGCTTGATTTTAAACTCTTCATCCTCTATTCAAAATCCTTCAGGTGGTTTACCAGATTTTCTCCAGATTTTCCTTATATGCAAAATCTGATGGCAATCAAAGAGTGCGTGGACCCCTTTGGAATTTTTTTATAGTCTTATTGAAACTCTTTGGACTCTCACTGAAATTCCTCAAATGTGTTTTCCAGAAGAGGACCTTCAGCTTCACTTCAAAATACACTTTGGCGGTGCAATCCTCAACTTACCCCTGGTGGGTGGATGCAAGATGGTATATGCAGTGTAGTGAAATCCACTTCCTACCAACTATGCATTGGGCAGGGAGAAGGCGATGCATATTTCGATTGAGTCCATTGTCCGAGTATGAGCAAATAACCTGGAAGCATATAGATTTGCAGGGTATAAAAAACAGAGGTCCCGATGGATGAACAAGGTAAATTGAAACTCTGCATACATGGAACTCTCTCCTAAGTACAGTTAATGGCTAGCAGCTTAGTCTTACTCCTCTTCATCTGTGCACATTCTGTTGAAGATATGGAGGCTTGACAGAATGGCTGCTTCAAAGATTATGCTATAAAATAGGGATGATTAATTATGGATGTTGGCTAAGTTAAAATGTTTCCCATACAGGCTTACTAATATGAACAAGCAGGTAGAGACCTCACAGGGGGTGGGGGAAAATTCACATGGCCCCCACGTAGGCTAGAATTGACCTGATGAAACCCACCCATATTTGCACATTGGCCCAGATCTCTAAGCGGAATGGCTCAGTGGCATTATAATAAAACTGTCAGGCATCAGTATCTAATTTACACCAATATTTTTAGATTCTCTGTAGGAAAAATGTGTCTCTCCTTGCTGCTGAAAAATGAGGTGCGATTCTGTAAGGCTTGGCTGAAAAAGAACAGATGCCGACATCTCTAGAGTTAATATTTTTTCCTTAAAAACACATCTGTCATCAGCCTCCACTTAGAAGAGCAGTGAAGCACATATCTAAATAAACATGGCACTTGGCTCCAATACTGAACCTACTTTTTGCATAGCAGCAGCTATTATTTTGTCATTGTGGGTGGAAGGTATTTGGAGCTGTTAACCAGCGGGCTATGGTTACTATTTGGCCACATCGCTGCTCTTCACTTTTAAAAGTAATTTCGGATTACACCTTCTCATATTGTTTAAAAGATTGGCTGGCACTGCAGGATTAGAATTAGTGTAAAGCTAACTGATAAACTCAGCTAGTTTATACAGCTGAGAACATTGTGGACTGGAATGTACGCTGAAGAGCATAGGAGGGAAATTAGTTTATCTTGGGTGAGTGTTCACCATTTTGAGGAAATGAACATCTCCTCCGCTCCAACCTTCTGACCCTTCCTTGAGAGATGTATTTGCTGCACTCACCCACCCACCCCCGTCTCCAGCTGAAGAAAAGAAATAGAAGGTAGGTTTTACAACTTCCATTCTATAGCTAGCATTTCCCCAGCTCTAAACTACAACAAACACATCTGCTGCCCCAAGAGGTTGACCATCTCAGAGCAAGGATAACCAAGGGAAGGAAGGAAGAGGGAATGGTAACTTGCAAGAGGGAGAATGGGATCTGCAGGGGTAACAATAAGAGCCACTGCTATAACACAGACATGGCATTTGGATACGGAACTTGAAATTCATTCTTGGAGCTTGGAAATTTGTCCAGAATTGTTGGGAAAAATTCTCAACCTTCATTACTGAGCTGGGCTGTCTGCCATACAGTAGTTATCAATCAAATCTGTGAGAAGACCTGCCAGATTATTTTCTGGTTGCCTGTTTTTGAAGTCATCTCAGACTGACAATAGTAAAAAGAAGCTGCTTTGCCACAGTTATTGTGGTGGCAAAAATCTATATTAGCTGAACTTCTGTTGGCCATGCAGCCATGAAAGGCAGTAGAGCCTTGCCTAAGGTGGCAGAATTAAGTGAGCTGGGTGAGGAATGATACTTCATTCCTGGTTTGTGGAAGGGGACCCTGGATGTGCTGCTCTTGTAATTAACTTCTACCTTCCTTCATTCAAATGTATGCAAAACAACTTACAATGGTAAAATAAGAATATAACATTACAAAAGTAATGCTCTAAAAGCAACTCTGTCAAATTTTGGAAGACAAACCACAGTATAATATGCAGTAGACTCTTTTTTTTTTCTGTAGTGGCCCCCCCACCTCCACCCCACCCCTGCTGCACTCAGGCCTACCTGTGTGCCTCCCTGGTGCCAAGAAAAGACATTTTTGTTTTCCTGGGTATTTGGGCAGCACCAGTTGTATTTTAAGGAACGTGCTGGCGCTGTGGGTTAAACCACAAAGCCTAGGACTTGCCGATCAGAAGGTTGGCGGTTCAAATCCCCGCGACTGGGTGAGCTCCCGTTGCTCGGTCCCTGCTCCTGCCCACCTAGCAGTTCGAAAGCACGTCAAAGTGCAAGTAGATAAATAGGTACCACTCCAGCGGGAAGGTAAACGGTGTTTCTGTGTGCTGCTCTGGTTCGCCAGAAGCGGTTTAGTCATGCTGGCCACATGATCCAGAAGCTGTACGCCAGCTCCCTCGGCCAATAAAGCGAGATGAGCACCGCAACCCCAGGTCCCTTTACCTTTAGTTGTATTTTATGGTTAATCAGTTTTAAACGTGTTTTTGTAATGTTGTTACTGCATTTTTCACTTGCTAGTAAATTGCTTCAGGATTTTTTAGTGGGAAACAATATGCCTAATCTAAACCTAATCCTAGTTTCAACTATTGCGTTGGAGATTCTTCACATTCAAATCTACACCCTCCAGGACAACGCAGATACTTTGCTACAGATAAATTAGGTGTGAGCTTTTCACCGTGAACTTCAGCAGTCAAAAGTACTTCTGTAAACAACTACATGTGAATTCTGTATAAATATTTGTCTCCCTTCCCATGACTCCACCAAAACACGGTGTTGGCCAGTATGACAGGTTGTTTGAGTGTGGTTAGGGTGAGCATTGGCTATGCTGGCTGGGGATGATGAAAGCCGGACTACAACACTAGCTACCCTGACATATGAGATCCATAATACGTTATGTGTAAATAACACACAGATCATCTGCACATTTGCCATGATATTGGGTGCATAGGAGATTATATAATACATGTGATGCATAATACTGTGTGCAGTATTAAAAAGGTCTGAGAAGACTCTGCAAATATGCTCTAGTTTTGCAAAGTTTCCTGCAGATGTTCTCAAACATTTACTGTGTAAGCATGTGTACTGCTTAACTAGGTATTATATTTCCAGTCTCCTATGCCTGTGTGTTTCGAAGAACAAGCAGGATTTCCTGTTGGGGCAACCCTTTGATAGCTATGCTGAAGGAAGTGGAATGTGTGAAATCCTGTATATCCGGAGATTGCATCAGCAATAAGTGTGGAATGCAAATAGTCTTTAACAGGAAGTATGTGTGTGTTGCATGTGTCTAGGCACACCGACAACATACTTGGGAAAATGCTTCAGAAAATTTGTAAGTAGAAGTGCTCCGTAATAAAGTAGCAGGCCGTATAATGGCAAAAGAAGAAAACTATACAAATAAAGGATTTATAATGGGGTGCATGAGGTAGGTGTGGGTGTTTGTCTGGAGTTCATAATAGGCTCCAGAACTACATGTGTTGGGAACTATCATGGATGCAGGACTTTCTGATGTTTCTGCTGCAGCCACTCAGTTGGCTCAACAAACATGCTGCTTTTCTGTTTAAAATTCCACATGAACAGCAACCATAAAGAGACTCAGACTTTCACAGTCCACTGTGTAGGATGAGTGTACCATGGGGCCAGTGCTAACAATCTAATCTTGATTTTGGAAAGTGGTTTTCTGCTGTCTGCTCGTTTTCTGTATGTTCGGACATCTCTTGAGATATCACTGCCAAACATGGCACAAGAGATCCCAAGTTGCGGGGTGGGTGGGCACTTTTTGCCAATGCTTGGTTGCCAGTCGCCATTTTGAATCAAGATGGCCGACCAAAACGCAACATGGGCGTGATTTCACCCAGGTTTTGGTATAGGTTGAGCCTCCTCTCCAAATATTGTCGCCAGACTTGGCACAAGGGTTCCTGAGGTAGGGTGGCAGCCTTTGTCGTTGTTTGTGGACTGGGCACAGTTTTAAATCAAATGGGTGGCCCAAAGCATCAGTTTGTTATGTTTCTGCTAATTTTTCAGCATAGGTTTGGCTGCCTTTCGAGATAATGTCACCATTCTTGGCACAGTGGTTCCCAAGGTGGGGGCAGTGGACTTTGTTGCCATTGGGTTGTTGGGCACCATTGTGAATCAAGATGGTGGAATGAAACATGACTTTGGTATGACTGCACCCAGTTTTTGGTTTGATGCATCCAAATTCGCAAATTACACTATTCATTAAAAAAACACAATATTCTCAGAATGTTAAAGTAAACTGTAGTATAATTTTAGACAGTCAACTGATTGAGAAGGTGAACAAACAAACAATGGGAATTTTGTATTACAGTGAGGTGGATTTCTTGGTGCCAGTAAGAATAAGTTTGTTCTAATTTAGTGCAAAAGTGCTTAGAAAAGCCAACAGTCTGACATTCAAAATGCTCTTCTTTATCTAAAAGAAGCCCCTGCTTTATTAATTATGAGTGATGACCAAGGATTTCTAGATGTTGATTTCTAGTAACTTTTCATGTTGAAGGAATATTTCAATGTGCACATTATACTCAGTATTTAACTAAGTCTTTGTGTAAGATAAATACCCTTGCGGGCTGAATTCAAAAGTGGGCAAGATGGGTGGGTGCACACCTTTTCTTTCTATTTCTGCCATCTGTTTACCACCACTCCTCCTTGCCATCCACATTAAATTAGGGCAAGGGCTACATGTGGCCCTAAAGTCGCAAGTTGCCCTGCGCTTCCCTTAATCATAGTTACAACTTACCACATTTTTTAATGCCAGAGGAGGAGACAGGATCTCATAGTCCTGAGGCTCATTCACATAGCACTGAACTAGGGTTTAGCATTACAGCTCAATATGACATTTGGCTCTTGAAAACAATTAAATAGAAAGCTTTTGTGTATTTGGTAGTGGAACAGGTTTAGAGGCTATCAGGCATTTTCAATTATTCAGAGTGCCCCTCTTTAATTTAATTCATGAAGGCTCTTCATTAGTAAGCATAAATTTCAGTGTTATGAACAGGAAGTTATTCTCTGCATATGTAGGAAGCCAAAACAAAAACCCCACCTATCTTATATAATTATGCAATTTGTATTGTCTTAACAATTACAGAAAAAGGAAACTAATTATTGGCATCTTTTTTCACGTGCTGAAATGAGCAAAGGCTCATGGGCTCAATTCTGACACCATACCACCATAAGACACTTTGACTATTATTTAAGTAATATCTGAATTGACAAGCCAGAAACCATGGTTTGAAGTCAAGTTTGCATTCCTGTGTTTATGCTAACTATGGATTGGCATGATGCCTGAATCAAGAAACCACAGTTATGGTTGTTGTTCTATGCCTTGAGGCTGTTGCTTACAGAATGAATTCATGGAGCAAAATGCAAAGAGGGTGAGTGATTTAAGCACACAAGGAAGTGACAATCATGGGGTCCATGATATATGTCTTGTTTTGTCCTAAGCCATAGTTTGGTGTGATATCTGGTAATACTATTGAATTAAAAGAATAACAGATTGTGCAAAGTGTTACCAGCGGTGAATGGAATATATTAGATTCCTGTGTTGCAGGTTTAATTGAGCTTCTTTGCTGAGAGGAAATTCTTTGACATCATTACGATGTACTTTGGCTAAAAGCCTGACATGCTGAAGTGTATTTTTGTGATCTCAGGAAGCACAGCCCCTGGAAACTAGAATAGATGACAAACAGCAGCATTGATTTGGCCCTTGGCACCACACACTTCAGCATGGTTGCCGGTTGTTAAGAAGGAAGATGGCTGCAATTCAGTGGATTCCTTTTGATCTGAATTACTAGCTGATGGACAGTACAAAAATTCATTGCAGCTGGATGCACCTATAAAAGCTTAATTCCAAAAGAGGAACCAGTCCATAATTACTTGGGGTTCTAATGTCCCAAGAATTTTACATTACACAGACACGGAAGGAACCTTGTATGAAACCTGGCGGTGTGTCCTGTCACACGATTTTTTCAAATGTTTAACTTTTATATTTATAACACCAAAACTTACAGAACATATTTTAACATTTTAGATGCTGCAATTTCCTATTTTTTAATGTGTCATACATCATCTAGATTTAGCACACCCACACAAAGTTGTGAGTTCCCGCTCCCAAATAAAATAGATGGTATTAGGCTAGCTAGGTACAGTGTAGTTAGTGAGGGAATCATTTTTTTGACTTAACCATTTCCAGGTACTACAACAGCATAAATAACATTGCAAGTAATGGATAACACATGGAAAGGAGGATGAATCAAAATAATCTTGGCAAGCCCTGGCGCAAGAGTTTGTCCATTTGATTTCTGCTCTTCCCTTTGTGCCATATTCATGAAATGCACACGAGGCTTCAATCCCACCAAAGAGACGCAAAGGCACTTTCTATTTCAGTGTGAAAAAGCTCTCAGCTCTACTGTTAAGTTCAAATTCAGTATGCACCAACAAATAATAACATAGTTCAGATTTATAGCTACAGTGGCTGTATAACTGAATAACTAATATGTTTGGATTGGACTGGTGAGGAAAATTTCCCTTTTTTCACCATTTGGTAAATGCTGAGGTAAGAAACATTTGGTTCAAACTGGTCCTCTTTTGGAATTAAACTTTTTATATGTGCATCCAGAATGCATCCAGCTTTTTAAGGCTCCTCTTTGAAAACAATTACAAAAGTATTGCTTATTCTCTTGTAACATTGGGTCGCCTTCATAATATTGCCTCAGTATTATTGGGGCAGGATAAAGATGTTATAAGCAGAAAGATTTGAAGTTGACATGCTCCCTGTTTTGCTATCTGTTGTCATTCTTAAAAAAAAACTTGCAACAGATAATTTCTCACTGGGGCCTGAGTGATCAAGGCCGCATATGCACTATATACTTAAAGTAGCGTCATACCACTTTAAACAGCCATGGCTTCCCCAAAGAATCTTGGGAAGTGTATGTTATGTACTGAAGTTCCCACCCTGGGCCAGCAGGGGGATACTGTAGATAGTTATGCAGATGAAGGATCGAAAGTGCCGTTCAGTGATTGGATAGTTTGTATGCAAATAAAGGATCGAAAGTGACGTTCAGTGATTGGATAGTTTTAGAAAGTTGTTACAGTAACAAGGTACTGGAGCTCTATATAAGCAGGCTGACTGAGCCCTTCAGCTCAGTTCAGTTCTGGCCTCAGAATAAAGAAGAGCTGTTTGAAGAATCGCTGTGTCGTCTGATATGTTTGCCCACAACTTAACAGTGTAGTTTGTGCAGGGTGCTGAGAGCTACAATTCCCAGAAGGGTTGATTGCCCCAACACCAGATGGAGGGGCACAGACTCGCCGCTTCTGCTTTAAACCACTGAAGGTGTCTCTCGCTTGACCTACCTGCTCCTTCGGATAACCTCATCACTCATGCATCACGAAAAATCCTTTGGGGCATGGTGCCTGTTTCTAGGCTTCTCCCGTGAGCAATTGGACCATTTTTCAAAAGTTGTAGGTTTAGTTCTCTGATAACCGCACCTGCACATTCTTGAAAAAGAAAAAAAAGAGGGGGGAATCTGTTCTCTGAGCTGCCTAAGTGGAAAAAAATCATTTCAGAGTTTCCTGACTGATTCATAATTCAGAGCAGCAGTTTCAGACCGCAATATACTTTGCATCCCTGGATGCTATGTTGAAAGGATTATGAGCGCAGGCCTAAAGCTGTGTGCATTCAGGATGTTTCAGCAGCCCCTCTTGGGGCAAGTTGGAGGGGGGGGAAAGAAAGGCTGTGTTCTTTTCAGACAGTGTAGTGTCTGAAAATCTTATTAAAGCGTTCGTATGCAGTAAAGATAATGATTTATTTTGGGTATTGGTATTAACATTAGAATTAAAACGTATCAGTAAACTCATCACACACCACCACTTCCTTTTCTGGGCTCTAGAGAGGTAGAGCATTTATATTACTTGTCTCTCAAGAGAGTTTAGAGAGAGATTCTGAATGCACGGGGCTGTGGACAACTCATAATTCTTTCATGCCTCTAGGAGCGCAGAGTTTATTGCTGGCTGCTCGTGCTGCTTTAAATTATAAACTATACAGGAAATTTAAATGAGACGATCTGGAGCAAAGATTTCTTTCTTTCTTTTTTTTTAATATGAGTTGATTGCAGTCCTTTGTGGGAGACACAGAACAGGTTTTGCTGCAGCGGAGGCTGCTGCTGCTCATTCATTCATAGCCACCGTCCATTTATTGTCTTCTGAAATGAGAAACAAAAGCCACACCGGAACAGAATACAGTGGACGCTCGGGTTGTGAACATGATGCGTGCGGGAGGCATGTTCACAACCCGCAGCGTTCACAACCTGCAGTGGCGCGTCTGCTCACGCGCAGGTTGCGATTCGGCGCTTCTGCGCATGTGCGAAGTATCCCGTTCTGGAACTTCTGGGTTTCAGCGCGTCCATAACCTGAAAAAACTCACCTGAAGCGTCTGTAACCCGAGGTATAACTGTATTGTTTAGGCTGATAGCTCTGTTTGGTAGTAGAGACAATCTTTTCTCTTTATGCACAACGCCCAGCAGATGAACTGTGCTCCCTGACCAGGGCCTCTCTGTGCTTATATACATGTTGATAATATTTCATTTAAAGGGCTGGGTTGGCCAAAACAATATTTCTTTCACAGTTTGACCTTCACCCTCTCTATTTTATTCCCAAGACCTTTATTCTACATTGTACCGTATAACTCCAAGGATAGCTCTTTATTCTTTTAAAAACAGTCTTTCTCAAAATCCGGCCTCATGTTCCCTTATTATTTTCTCATCTCTCAGTGCCTGCTTCATTACAGCTTACGGGGGATTTTTGCCTTCGTTTTTAGCTCTGTGTTTCCCCTCACAGTGGTCGTATTTAGAGCAGCAATTGTCTGGTGTGGAGGCACCAATCTGCCTCTCCTGTCTTTTGGATCCAATTTTCCCTCGGGAGAAGTCACAAGATTATAGAAAGACGGCTTGAAATAAAATAAAGTAACAGTTAACTCCTTTTGTAACAGATAGGTAGCCATGTTGGTCTGCCATAGTCAAAACAAAACAAAAAAATTCCTTCCAGTAGCACCTTAAAGACCAACTAAGTTAGTTCTTGGGATGAGCTTTCGTGTGCATGTGTATCTGAAGAAGTGTGCATGCACACGAAAGCTCATACCAAGAACTAACTTAGTTGGTCTTTAAGGTGCTGCTGGAAGGATTTTTTTTGTTTTGTTTCTCCTTTTGTAACTCCATGAAAAAAGAAAAGAAAGATTTTAATGGATAACAAAGGTACATGGAACGTCTCTGTTTTCAATTAATAAGAGCAGGTCAGTTATATTCAGTATGAAATGCTGCCAGTGCTTTTTTTCTTAAAAAAAAAAAGTTTAGGGGTACTCTCATTTTGATTCAAGAAAATCACCATTTTATAGTTCAAATTGGGGGAAATAAATACAGTGGTACCTCGCAAGACGAATGCCTCGTAAGACGAAAAACTCGCAAGACGAAATTTCCCTATGGGCTTGCTTCGCAAGACGAAAATGTCTTGCAAGTTTGTTTCCTTTTTTGAGCCTTTTTTGAGGTTTTTGAAGACTTTGGTGATTTTTGAAGCTTTTCCAAATCTTCTTTTGCAGCCATTTGGTAAGTTAAACTTTTAAAACTTTTTTGGGGGTTTCTGGATTTTGGGTTGGAATCCGTGCTTCGCAAGACGAAAAATTCGCAAGACGAAAAAACTCGCAGAACGAATTAATTTCGTCTTGCGAGGTACCACTGTATGGTAAATGGACAAAAGTACAAAGATTCACAAAATGTTTAGGGGTATACGTACCCCTGCATCCGCTCACCCCCCAGAAAAACAGCACTGCATGCTGCTATCATAGGCATTGTGAGATTAGGGCAGAGAGAAGGGGGAATAACGATATTTCATTCTTTTGCACAGTTTATGTGCACAGTTTCCGTATCAGTGTCAGGTGGGCTCCCAGCACCCATAACAAAGCAAATTCCCCAGGATTCTTTCTAGGAAACCGTGTGCTTCATATGTGCTTCATATGGTGTGGATGTTACAATATGCTGAAATGCACTGCATAAGATTTGGCCTATGAAAGCCTTGTTTTTGAAGTGTTTGTATAGGTGAGAATCTCATCTTTCCTGCTGGATGTGTTTTCAATACATTAGCATTGAATTAAAGTGTGTTTAGAGAAGTGTGGCTCGGGCTGCACTGCATTCTTCAGCTGTGTGTTCTCTAACTGACCCTATTTTCTTTTAGGGTGGCAGGACACAGTGCGTACAGGAAGTGTGCCCCATTCTTTCATGTCCCCAGCATCTCAGTCATACTCCATCCGGACAGTGTTGCCCAAAATGTTTGGGTGAGTGGTTGTTTAAACAGGCATATTGCATGTACTCTGTACGTTTTCTTTCAGACAACTCACAGACGCTCAAGGAAGCTTATGCATAGTTATATAGCACAGAAATTTTTTGAAAGAGAACAATTACATCAAATAAATGGAATATAGTTAGAAAATTATATCTGTTACAATGGTGTTATCATGATTATTTTCATTCCCCCACCCCTGTTTTTCTTTATCGGGAATTAGGCCAAATCTTGGCCACTTAAACTTGGTTTTGTATAGATGTCAGATGTACTATTTACTTTGGAGAATAAATGTGATCTTCGGAACTAGATCTGGAAGATTATTATGTACATCTGTTTTTGCTCTCCCCAAATGAGAGCAATGCTGTATGGTATTTTATTTATTTATTAAGACCACCTTAAACCCACCCTTCACCCAATGATCACAGGGTGGCTTAAAATAATATTTGAAAGAGGCAACATCTATCCAACGATTAGAGCAGATAAAACTGTAATACACATGAAAATGTTTTGCAGAAACAGACTAACATCGAGATGCAACATTAGCAAAGTTGTGGTTTGCTTGGTTTTTGTTTTTTTACAGTCAGGTGGTATATAAATTGTATGAGATAAATAAATAAAACAGTCGTACTTCTGGCTGGGTTGGGAAAGATGTTCCATAATCAGTGTGTCACTACTCAGAAGGTGCTGTCCCATATCACCACCCAGTGTTTAGAAATTCTGGTGGTGAGAAAAAAAGGGCTTCCCTTCCAGACTGAAGAATCTGGTGAGGCTGCTGCAGGGAGGCATTTATTCACATCCCTGGTCCCACGTTGTTTAAGGTCAACGCTGGCACCTTCAATCAGGGGTCAGCAACATGCGACCCATGGGCCGGATGTGGCCCACGAAGACCATTTTACCAGTCCATGAGCCACCCGCAAACCGAGCCGCCCACTCGGCAAGTCCCCCACGCGCTGTGCTAAACCAGCACAGTGCGGTGTGGGGACTCACCGAGTGGCGCTGGAAATGGCATCTGCGCACGCGCAGATACCAGAAATTGCATCTGTTCATGTCTAGATGCCGGAAATCGTGCCTGTGCAATCACGATTTTCAGCATCTGGGCATGCGTAGAATCAATTTCCGGCTCCGTGGACATGTGCAGACGTGGTTTCCTGCATTGCACTGCGCCAGTCTGGCCCATTGACAATCTCCGTGGGAGTGATCCAGTCCATGGCTGGTAAACCTTGCCGACCCCTGCCTTAAATTCTGCTTGGAAGCAAATAGGAAGCCAATTAAGAACTTTAAAGATCAGTATATGATCCCTAATAGCTACTCCAGTGAACATTTTAGTTGCACTAATGATCATTTCTGGACCATCTTTCAGTAAAGCCTCTTGCAGAGAGTATGTTACAATAATATAAATAGGGGGCTGCCAGGATGAGAGTAACTGTAGCTAGGCCACTGTATCCATGAATGACTGGAGCTGGAGAACAATCTGAGGCTAGAAAGATGCAGTCAGTGCCACTGAGGCTCCCGGGATGGAGTGACAAAGTTGGATCATGGGTTATCAAATCTGTTCACTTATTTAGTTATTTAATTTATTAAACCACAAATGAGTACAAAACCATTCTTATAACAGTAACCAATGTACAAAACCAACTGGAGGTGATGAATTCTTTCCTTGCGTTCAAAAATGGTATATAGAGTGAGGGTTGGGGTCAACTAAATAGTTCTGCTAGCAAGAGACGGAGCAATGACTCTTGCTAGCGCAACAAGGCTTCCTCCCCTCTCCTCTGCTATGTGACCCCCACCCCCCAAACAGGAGGAAGGGGAGGTTGTTCCATCAGAAAAGCAGATATGCTTGCTCTGATAGAACATTTGTTTTGGTGTGATACTGAATTATTCCCTGAATTTGTGAAATCGTCTGGCTGCTGTGCAGACTAGATGATCCATGGGATCCCTTCAAACTCTGTGATTATATCAGTATTCCAATAAGGATCTCCACAACTTGCATTGGGTGGGTGGGGGGGAAGCATATCAGCTCAGTTGGTTAGGGCATAGTGCTGATAACGCCAAGGTTGCAGGTTTGGTCCCCATATGGGACAGTTGCATATTTGTGCAATACATGGGGTTGTACTAAATGATCCTCAGGGTCCCAATTCTATGATTCTACGTGCTAATGGTAATTGCCTTTACATCCTGTGTGCTAGTTAGACTCTTTCAATATTGCAGCTGTACTTCCAGGAAAGTACAGCTAACCCTATTGAGAAAAGGCTGCCTACCCAGTTCCCTGACTCAAGAACTACCACCCCACAGCTCTTCCTTTTTTATATATATAAAAAATGATATTTATTGAAATTTTACAGACAAAAGAAAGTTACAGAATAAGAAAAGAAAAAGAAAAAAGATACAAAAATACAAAGAAAAATACAAAATACATGAAAAATAAAAAAACAATTAAAAACAGATCAATCTTTTCGTGTCTTATATTTCATTTACTTGTTTCCTGACCTCCTCACACCTCCCTTTTTTTGTATTCCAGTTCACATAGTTAATTCAGCAAATCCTTTCCCTCTTTGTTTTTATCTTAATTCTATATCTTAACATATTAAAACTTCGTATCTTCATCTGATTATCAATCCATTTTTACATATTCTTTTTAGCTTTGTTGCTAAAGCCATTTCATTTCAATCCAACATCATTTTAACATTCATTAATTTTACAATGTTTCTGTAGATAGTTTTTGAATTTCTTCCAATCTTCTTCCACCAACTCTTCTCCCTGGTCTCGGATTCTGCCAGTCATTTCCGCCAGTTCCATATAGTCCATCACTTTCATATGCCATTCTTCCAAGGTGGGCAGATCTTGTGTCTTCCAATACTTTGCGATGAGTATGCTTGCTGCTGTTGTAGCGTACATAAAGAAAGTTCTATCCTTCTTTGGCACCAATTGGCCGACCATGCCCAGGAGAAAGGCCTCTGGTTTCTTCAGGAAGGTATATTTAAATACCTTTTTCAATTCATTATAGATCATCTCCCAGAAGACCTTAATCCTTGGGCACGTCCACCAAAGGTGAAAGAATGTACCTTCATTTTCTTTACACTTCCAACACTTATTGTCGGGCAAATGATATATTTTTGCAAGCTTGACTGGTGTCATGTACCACCTGTATATAATTTTCATAATATTCTCTCTTAAGGCATTACATGCCGTAAATTTCATACCTGTGGTCCACAACTTTTCCCAGTCAGCAAACATTATGTTATGTGCAACATCCACCCCACAGCTCTTCCATCTTGTTGGGATCAGCCTCAGTTTGTTGGCCCTTATCCAGACCACTACTGTCCCCATCCAACACCTGCAAGACATCCCCGTGGCTCCAGTGATAATGAGAAATAGAGTCCTTGACACCAGCATATGGCTGATGCCACTCCCCAAACTCAGCAGTAGTGTTCCAGCACTACTCTCTTGAACCTGGCCAGGCGTCGCCTGCGTGGCATCTTCCAGCTCCCATTATCTCTGACTATTGGCAGTGATTTGCTGGGGATGATGAAAGTTGTAGGCCTAGCTGTAGCATCTTGTTAGCTGCTGCTGAACTGGTGGTGCATGTGCTCTAGGTGGCAAAATGGCTTGCTTCTAGATGTACCTGCAGTATAAAAGGGAGATGGAATGATATAACTGGCTTTTGGGAGGATACGACAATGCAAGAGGCTTTGTTAGTGAACAAGCTAGATAACTCATTTATTGTTTCCAGCCTCGCCAGACCAATATAATGTGCTTTCATGCAATGCACGGCAATGCAAAGGATGTGTTGTCCCATATGGGATTTCTGAACATCTTGAACTGATTTTCATAGGACAGTCTTGGCGTTGACTGGGATTTTTCATATCCTGCAAGACTTGGCTGGCATGCCATAAAAGTTGTACTGAATTATCTTCTGGGCTGGTGCACATCATCACTTAGTGATTACTGCTTTCTAACTCAAAACATTACATCAAGGAGATTGTTCTGCAGGATGTACAGAGCCGTTTTTAAAGACGTGTGCTTGTTGTAAGAATTGGCAATATCATTGCAGGTGGGGATTATTCAAACGTCTGTTCACAGTAGATGAGATTTGTTAAAGGCACACTGACTCCAAACCAAAATGTGACAAATATACTATAAACCAGACTCTGACAGGGCACTTGTCTTATACCAAGCACACAGACTCAAGTGCTGAAATATATTAGCTCCAGCATGAATATAAGTGCTGTAATATACATATAAGAACTTTGCACATCCAGGGTTGTCTCCATTCTCTTCAGTGTTGAAGAATGTTCCATGGCACCAAAAATGAGAGGGCTTCTTTTCCCAAGAAGCTCTCGGTGGGCTGTCAAAGCTCCATGGGATGTGTTGTTGATTCTAAAAGATGTAGTTTAAAGTGAGATGGTTCCCTAACCTTTAGTCCTTGATGGCCACCATCTTCTCTTCTCTTTGCTTCTCTTCTCATGTGGCCAAGAGAGGACCAACTGGGAGATGCCTGCCTACTCTGCAGCATCTGGGTTTCATCAGGAGTTGGCTCAGAGAACAGTCTGCAGTCGGAAAAAGGAAGCACAGAGTTAATGGGATTTGCTGCCACAAGATGTGGTGACTGCCACCAGTTGGGGTGGATTTGAAAGTGGATTAGAAAAAATGGAGGATGAAGCTATCAGTGGGCACTAGTCATAATGGCTGGACACTGCCTCCAAATTCGGAGGCAGTGAGCTTCTGCATACCAGTTGCTGGTTAACAACTGTGGAGAAGGACTAATGCCCTCAAGTCCTGCCTCTGGCCTTCCCAGAAACATCTGGTTGGCCACTGAGATGGGCTTTTGGTCTAATCCAACAGGAATCTTCTTCTAGCTCATTGTGGAAGATCTTTCCACCTTCCTCAGACTTTGCCTCCAGATTCTTAGAAGAGAGGCAAGTGTTCCTGTCCCCAGAGATTTTTCATACTGCAGCCAATTCTATTTTCCATTCCAATGCAATAGAGCAGATGTGTTTGTGGGCTTGTGTGAGGCAGTAGGATGGGGATGAAATCTGGAAAACAGGTGTGAGGGAGAACAAGTTTTGAGGTGGCAAGCAAATGTGTCTCCTCTCAATTGTTTCCAGATATTACATACATAGTTATATCTAAATCCTCTCCAACACATCTGCTGTGTTGTGATGGTTCTGTTACAAGACAACCTGTAAAGGCTATTGGCCTGTTGTGTTATGTTAGTACTGCTATCCAAACCCTTAACAATCTTTACAACAAGTCCTCCAATAATTAGGTCAGAGTAATCATTCACCCAGGAATTATCTGATTTTATTCATAATCCTAATAGAGGGTTGAATCCAGACTTCCCATCATGTGCAGAGTAGACCCATAGGTATAAATGGGGCTTAAGTCATAATCGATTTAAATTCTACTGGTATCAGCGTGTCTGCTTTAAGCATGACAAAATCATAGAGTCCAGAGTGAGCTCTTAATTTTGAAATGAAACTTTTGAAAGCAAAAATACTTATTGGTACAGTATAGTTGTGCATGCTAATAATCTCTAGAAAGCCCAGCCATTTAAAAGTTTATTTCCAGGTAGTTTATTAGCACGGGTGTAACTGAACCCTTGGGGAAGCTGCAGTCACTTTGCCTTCTTTCCTCAAGCTGTAAAATGGGAATAAATCTACATTACAGTGTTGTCTGTATCTGTCCGTACTTCAATACTGAAATGGCAGTACTTGTCAAAAATGATGACAAGTATGAGGGTAATCAGATATAAGGGTTGTCTTGTATGACCTTAGAGTTTTACATCTTTGTGAAACAAAACAAAATTCTTAGTAAAGAGCATGGAAGCACATTTTAAAGTTAGGCCAAGCCATAAAACATGGGTTTTGTGTGTATAAAACCCAGGTCCAATTCTTGGCTTCTCCTAAACTAAGACAACTTCATTGTTGCAATACATTTTTTGTTTTGTTTTTATGGGATATTAATCATACATTTGTAGAAATTGTTTTATTGCATTTAGTGTTTGAAGAGATGTTTTTAATTGTTTTTAGAACTTGTGAGGGGTTTGTACTTTATCTAATTTTTTATCTTGTTGTACACTGCTTCCTTTGGTCGCAGGCTGTGAAGCAGTCCATAAATGTGTTAGTTGGTCAATTAATTAATTAATTAAAGTGAGACCTGCAGCTAAATGTTGCAGTGTATAGTGTTCCTGTCCTAGATATTCCATTCCATTAACCCTCCCTTCTAGTTTCCCATATTCATCCTCAAATGTCATTTTGGGTTCCCCACATTAGCTGTCCTTCTCCCCAATATAAATAAATTGTGCTGCTTTAAAGCTTGTGGTTTCACCGAGCTTATTGATGTCTCTTTCTTGTGGGTGATGCCATTTTGGCCACATGAGGACTGGTACCCAGATAATTGAGTTTACTATTATTTTTCAAACAGATCTCTGGCAGCAGGGCTAGGAAAACCCTCTACCTGACCCTCAGAAGTGTCACTGGCCATGGGCTAGATGGATCAATAGTCTTATGTGATTATCATTTATCCATACATTTATTTATTTATTTATTTAAACTTATTAGTCCCTTGTCACCCAAAGGTGTCCAAGTGACCCAGCAAAGAAAAATATACAGTACATAATACCATAGGGAGGAAGAGGGGGGGATCATCTAATACATTAATATTTGATATGACATCCATGGAAAAATACATACCAGCCATGTAAATAGTAGTAAACAATATTAACAATACTCAAATAATAAACAGAGCAATACTCTGACCTGCTAATTAGCAAATGAACAAAAATTCAGTTCCCTCTATTCCAAAAATCATTCACATTGAATCAACAATTTCCCTCATTGAACCTAGAAGTCTAGTGTCAAGGCAAACTGTTACAAATAAGTAGTTTAGAATCCCTCTACTCCACAAGTTTTATAGAGATTTGCCAACATTGTTTTATAGTCCCCTATCTTTGCCTCAGGTAATTGGTAATTTCTTCAAAAAAGGATAAAAAGCAAATCCTGTATAAATGGATTAAAACAGAACAATCCAGTCAATAATAGTTTGCAGATGAGCAATAGCTATCTTTGTTGATGATGCAGCTCCCTTTAAATCACATTCTTTTTCCTGTGTTTGTATTTCCCAGGGCAGAGGAAAGTGTTTGATCTCCCATTTGGAAGCTGCCTCTTTCACAGCGATGTTTATGACAACGGAGCCTCTTTTGCATACGACAATTGTACTAAGTGTACCTGCAGGGTGAGTAGGTTGACTTTCAGGTGCATCTCTTAGTAAAGTAACATCATCTGAAGCCCTTCTTGTGCCTCCTCCGTGAGAAGCCCGGAAGGTGGCAACAGGAGAACGCCTTCCCATTTGTGCAATGCTCTTCCCAAAGAGACTCACCTGGTGCCTTTGTTATATATCTTTAGGCACCAGGCGAAAGCATTCCTCTTCTGCCAGGCCTTTGGCTAATTAAATAATAATAATAATAATAATAATAATAATAATAATAATAATAATAATAATTTATTATTTATACCCCGCCCATCTGGCTGGGCCTCCCCAGCCACTCTGGGCGGCTTCCATAAAAACCAAAAATACAGTAAAATCACACGTTAAAAACTTCCCTGAACAGGGCTGCCTTAAGATGTCTTCTGAATGTCAGGTCGTTGTTTATCGCTTTGACATCTGCTGGAAGGGTGTTCCACAGGGTGGGCGCCACTACCGAGAAGGCCCTCTGCCTGGTTCCCTGTAGCTTTGCTTCTTGCAATGAGGGAACCGCTAGAAGGCCCTCGGCGCTGGACCTCAGCGTCCGGGCAGAATGATGGGGGTGGAGACGCTCCTTCAGGTATACTGGACCGAGGCCGTTTAGGGCTTTAAAGGTCAGCACCAACACTTTGAATTGTGCTCGGAAACATACTGGGAGCCAATGTAGGTCTTTCAAGACCGGTGTTATGTGGTCTCGGCGGCCGCTCCCAGTCACCAGTCTAGCTGCCGCATTCTGGATTAGTTGTAGTTTCCGAGTCACCTTCAAAGGTAGCCCCACGTAGAGTGCATTGCAGTAGTCCAAGCGGGAGATAACCAGAGCATGCACCACTCTGGCGAGACAGTCCTCAGGCAGATAGGGTCTCAGCCTACGTACCAGATGGAGCTGGTAAACAGCTGCCCTGGACACAGATTTGACCTGTGCCTCCATGGACAGCTGTGAGTCCAAAATGACTCCCAGGCTGCGCACCTGGTCCTTCAGGGGCACAGTTACCCCATTCAGGACCAGGGAATCCTCCACACCTGCCCACCTCCTGTCCCCCAGAAACAGTACTTCTGTCTTGTCAGGATTCAACCTCAATCTGTTAGCCGCCATCCATCCTCCAACCGCCTCCAGACACTCACACAGGACCTTCACTGCCCTCACTGGTTCTGATTTAAAAGAGAGGTAGAGCTGGGTATCATCTGCATACTGATGAACACCCAGCCCAAACCTCCTGATGATCTCTCCCAGTGGCTGCATGTAGATGTTGAAAAGCATGGGGGAGAGGAGCATGGGGGAGAGGAGACCATTTATGGTCTTTTAAACTGGGGGTGGGGTACTGTTTTTGTTTGTTACTATGCGTCAGGGAACTTCCATCAGCTCAGGGGGCAGAGGGGAAAAGCCGGATGGATTACAGAGAGCCCCCAAATATTGTGGGAAGCAGCTCCTCCTCAGCGGAGGAGAGTAACCACGCCTCCAGTGGAGAGGAGCTGCAGGGCTCGGAGGAGGCGAGGGGGGGCCAGGACACCTTGCCTGGGCAAAGCGGGGAGGAGAGAGGTCCTTCGATACCCCGGCCCTCCCTGCGCAGTAAGCTTCCGTGCCGAGAGGGGAGGCGTAGACTGGGCGTCAAGAAACTACTCTGCTGGGGAAGGTTTAAGGACCGCCCACTCATGGATTCTTCCAGTGAATGAGCCAGCCACGGGAGAGTGGCGCTCTGGACAGATAAAGTTTATTTTGGCATCAAAAGCAAGGCTTCACAGCCAAGCAGGGAGGCATTTGCCTGCTTGCTCTTGAGCAACCCCTTGGAACCCTAACACTATGTTATGTATTTTTGTGTTCTTATATAAATCACTCTGTGATCCTCGGATGAAGGGTGGTATAGAAATTGTGTGTGTGTGTGTGTGTGTGTGTGTGTGCAAATTAATTGAAACAAATAATGTAGTTTATTGTACAAAGCTCACATATACGTACATTAGCAATGGATATGACCTCCGTTATTTTTAAACAGCATTTGAACAGGGTTTGGCATGGAGTCTACTAGTTTTGAACAGTCACTGTTGATTTTTGGATCCCTGTACCACACTTGAATCAGTGCCTGAATGAGCTTCTCCATAGTCGTACAGTCTACAGCACAGAGGCGACTTTTGCAAATACAGTGGTACCACTGGTTACAAACGCTTCTGGTTACGAACGCTTCAGGTTACGAGCTCCGCTAACCTGGAAGTAGCTGCTCCTGGTTGCGAACTTTGCCCCAGGATGCGAATGGAAATTGCGTGCTGGAGGGGCGCATGCAGCAGAATGCTCCATTAGCGAAAGCGCACCTCAGGATAAGAACGGTTTTAGCTTAAGAACGGACCGCTGGAACGAATTAAGTTCGTAACCAGAGGTACCACTGTAGCCCACAAATTCTCAATGGGATTTACACCCGGGGAATTCCCTGGCCGATCAAGTACCTGCATTTGCTGCTCTGTCATGAATTTCTTCACCACTTTCAATGTGTGACAGGGGGCTAGGTCCTGCTGCAATATCCCAGTACTGCCAGGATACCTCTTTTCCAGCTCTGGAATAACTCTCTTTTGTAGAACATCAGTATATTGTGGCGAGCGCATCATTCCTTCTATTGGTTGCAGACTTCCGACACCATAATGATCGACTGATTTTCCGTGTTTGTTTTGAGTACAAGATTACAAGTAAGATAGAAAACATGCTTTGTTTCAATTAATTTGCACAAGGTTGTGTGTGTGTGTGTGTGTGTGTGTGTGTGTATGGGGCAGGCACAGCCGGAAAGGTTCAGTGTTCCTAGCCATTTTTCTTGTGTCAGTCCCCATACATGTTACATCTGTGTAGATATTCTTACTGTGTTATTGTAGCTTCCATTGTCTCCATAGTGGCATCAGTTTAGCAACCACTTCATGTATCCAGTAGCCACTAATTGAGGAGGGAATGTTATCCTCTTCATCCTCTTATCTGCACCCTCTCTCCCTCCCTTCCTCTTTCCATGTAGGATTCCACTGTGGTGTGTAAGAAGAAATGCTCACCTCCTGGAGATTGCATTAAAGGCAAAGAGGAGTGCTGCAAGGAGTGTGTCTCATACATGTCCCCAGAGAAAACAAAAGTGTGCAAGTTTGGCAACAAGATCTTCCGGGTAAATGCCCTTTTTAAAAAAAAGAAACTGCCCCACTCGGGTATCATTGCAACACTTGAGTAATCACCAGGTTGCAATGAATCCAGAACAGTGGTTTTATCTTTTAGTAGTGCAGAAAGGCTCCCACACAAGGAATTAAAATAAAACAGAAAAAAGATTAGCTTTCTGCAGTCTGGTAAACTGACTCCTTTCTGCCTAGGCAGACAGCCGTGCTGCTTCCCTGTGCTATAAAATGCATTATAATGATGTGATTCAGTTTCCTTAGCACATCCCAATAGCTATAGTAAAGGTACCGTATTTTTCGCTCTATAAGATGCACCAGGCCACAAGACGCACCCAGTTTTTGGAGGAGGAAAACAAGAAAAAAAATATTCTGAATCTCAGAAGCCAGAACAGCAAGAGGGGTCGCTGCACAGTGAAAGCAGCAATCCCTCTTGCTGTTCTGGCTTCTGTGATAGCTGCGCAGCCTGCATTCGCTCCATAACACACACACACATTTCCCCTTACTTTTTAGGAGGGAAAAAGTGAGTCTTATAGAGCAAAAAATACGGTATTTCTCTGTGGCCTGTGGCTGAATAGACAAAGGCAAAATGGAACCTCTCCTCCAACTCGCAGGTGAGCCAATAGGAGCTGAATTCACCTTTTTGGATATAAAGTACACAGCTATAGATACATGCAGTGCTTCATGAGTTGGGAAGGCATGCGGTATTAATCTATTCCTGCCCTCCTTCTACCCAGGGTTATTGGGGATTCCCTCCCAGTACACTTCCCATATTATTGGGTGCCTGCTTGTTTTTTCAAGCCATGCATAATTTCTCCCCCCCCCCCCTCTGTTGGAACTGATTTCTGACACTGTGTCGACCATCTGTGTGTTGAGAGATCCAGGGATCAGATGAAAAGTTAAATCCCTTATGCACATAGTATTTACTCAGCCAATGCTGCTTTTCATTAATTTGCATTCCCCCCTACACACATTGCACAAAGCTGCACTGTACGTAGGTCCTGGAAACCCTGTTTATAGTCAATTGAAAGGAACTACTCTTCATTCATTCAGTTGGTGCTTACACACAGAAAAACCATTGTGCCACCAGCGAATTGTCTCTTTCTTACATGCATTCTTTCTTACACACACACACACACACACACACACACAACTCCTTGTGATTATCATATTGACTTGTACTCAAAGGAGCTACTTCACGTGCATACAAAGGATTGATTTTTTTCTTTAAACCCAAGTGCCCAAGTCATACACTGCTTTTGAAACACACCTCAGTTTCGAAATAGGCATTTGAAGTCTGGGGTTTGGTAGGACAGCTGTTCCAGAAACTCTTATCTAAAAACCACTTCCAGGTGCAGAAAATTCAGATCTTGGGATCCAGACTAGTATTGCACAGAACAAAATATCAGAATTATAACAGCAGACAACGACTGTCCAGCCTCTTACAGTGGCATAGTCAATGTGTACAATTATTCTTATTTCTAAGGCTGTATTCATTTTCTAGGGGGAGAGGCCCATGGAGCATAATGAGACTTATTTCTAAGTTAATATGTATAGGGTTGAACTATTATACAGTTAGTTGTCTCTGTTTCTTGTAGTTCCATAGACATTGTGTTTTGTGGAAAATAGCCTTTATTTTGTTTTGCCTTTAATACTTGCTTTGGTCTGTTGAGATGTGTTAATAATTATTTTTTTCCATATGTTCACTACTTCTTGGTTTATTGCCTCAGTTTTCAAAACTGGGATTATAAACTGAGCAATCTGAGGGGGGATCATTTTAAAGCCAAGAAAGGCGTTGTAAAGTTCAGAAAAGTGTAAAATCAGATTATTTTCTGATCCACACATTAGTCTAAAGAGTGCAGATGAGGTCAGCTCACATTAGAATTCAGATAAATTGAATTCCTCAAGTGTCTCTCTTCTTCATTTATTAAAATATTATGTAGAGTAGCAGAGGGAGAAAAATGATTCATGGGAAATAGTTGACTGGGAAATGGTCTTCTGAAAGCCACAAATAAAGTGAATGAGTACTTTGCAAGAGAACTTGAGAAATCCCAGAGGACTGTGTCCTGTGTCAGGTACTCAGTCATTGTCTTGAGACAGATTACCCACAGTGCACCCTGCTCTCACCTGTGGCTCATAGAAGCTGTCAGCATTTGATAATAAATAAATAAATAAAGGGTTCCTATCACATTTTTATTGTATTCTGCACCACACTGATCCACAGCACTCTGTTACTACCTACCCCACCTTCATTTCCTTCCAATAAATCGAAGGCTTCTGTAAGCTGGATAGAAAAGGAACAGTGGCTGGACCTCTGATGGGTAAAATAATGCTTTAAGAACTGCATTTGGCCCAAGCAGTCCATAAGGAAGGAAGCCAGGGCATTTCTGAAGCAGCACTTGGGAGTCACAGAGCTCTGTACCTGCTCAAATTCTTGGGTAATTTTTGTTCTCTATCTGTTATAAGCATTTTCAGATGTTTAGTGGATCAGATGTCTGCCTTTGCACTGTAAGTAATCCAAATCTGAATTCAGTATTAAGTACATTCCTGGGCTGAAGGAGAACGATGCCACATCTGGGAATAAATTTTCAGTGTCCTGACATCGTTATCAAATACTTTCACGCGCGGTAACTTAAACATGCCAATCACAGTGGCTGTGTTGAATCAAATTTTTATAATTATGTCATCCCAAATGAGATGTTCATGATACTGTGCGATCACAACTCGAATGTTTTTCAGGAGAAAAGGCAACTAATCAGGATGTTGCTAGAAAATTCTGACACATCTTCATTAAGCGTACAGTAAAACTCCTCTATCTGGAAGGATCAGAGTGAAAAACCATCCCTGATGAGCTTCCATCTTTAATCCAACTGGGTGGAGATGGACATCTCAGAAGTGATTTAGACTAAACAATGACATAACTCCCCAACAGGGAGAGAGTTGCTTTTTCCTTGTATAACAAGATGATGCATTACTGGATCTGCTTCCTTCTGCTGCCCCAGCTGATGGCTGTATCATGTTCTCCCTCCTGCAGGATGGAGAGATGTGGTCCTCCGTTAACTGCACCATCTGTGCTTGTGTGAAAGGCAAGACCGAGTGTCGCAAGAAACAGTGCATTCCAGTCAGCAGCTGCCCTCATGTGAGTGTGTGTCCTTTTCCTCCTGTTTATAAATTGATAGAGCTTTTCAGTAGAAACTTTGGCAGGCTTGGTTTACGCAGACTTGGGAAAAGGAGAACCAGAATGAGACTCCAAGTCCTGGGGCAGAGTGAAATATTCAGAACAGGACAGCACGTTTCCCCCTGTTTCTTCTGCTCTCCTCCAGACATTTCTTTCTGATTCTGTGACTGCTAATCTCAGTTTTACATCAACTAGTGCTCTTTCCTTTCATGCTCGATATATATATATATATAGCCCTCTCGCTTTACTTGCCTTCGTTGGGTGTCTTGTGCCATAGGCATGGTGATTTGCTTAATAAGTATCTGTTTAAAATGTTTAGAGCTGGCTAAATTTACTTACTTGGAAGTATGCCTTAGTATTTCAGTGGAGTTTGCTGGCATGCAAGTGTGCTAAGGACGTTGCAAAGCTGCTCCTACAGGTGGATGTAGGTAAAGAAAGCGGTAAATACATTTGCATAGTCTTTATATAGGGTTGGTAAACAAATTTGGCGTTGCTGTTGACTGTCCCACAGACTGATGTCCTCGGATTTGCATTCATCTGTGTTTGCAAGGAGAAAGTAGCACATTGGGAGCCAGCGTGGTGTAGTGGTCAAGAGTGGTGGACTCGTAATCTGGTGAACCGGGTTCGCTTCTCCGCTCCTCCACATGCAGCTGCTGGGTGACCTTGGGCTAGTCACACTTCTCTGAGGTCTCTCAGCCTCACTCACCTCACAGAGTGTTTGTTGTGGGGGAGAAAGAGAAAGGAGATTGTTAGCGGCTTTGAGACTCCTTTGGGTAGTGATAAAGCGGGATTTCAAATCCAAACTCTTCTTCTTCTTCTTCGTTTGCCCACAGTTGTGTGGCAAATGCTGATACTGTATAAAATATCATTAGAACACTTCCACAACAAAAACAGCAAAAATGTATTTCAGTGCTGCCTGCAATTGCTTCCTTCCGTTAAAGAGATTTCTTGAGAGATTTTAGAAAGTTTTAGAGATACCAGAGCTGCAGCAACTATCTGCAGATGTGTACGTGTGAGTTTCAGGATACCTCTACTCTGTGAAGATGAGCAAGTGTGAGCCTAAGCACATTTGTGCATTGAGAATGTGGTACTTAACTATGGTCTTGCCATGTAGATGTTACTGAAGCAGGGTAATGAAATCCTGCTAGATTAGAATCACTTCAGAAACGTCTCAAAAGCACCTTATCTGGTACCCCTCCCAGAAGGAATTACAGAAGGGAAAGTATATTACTTTGTACCTCTAACACTCTTGGGAACTCTGTTATACTTCAGTGTCCACGGTTATCTGCTTGTGTCTCATGTATCTTATTCTGTGCTCAAGAAAGCGAGGCGTGGTCTTACAAAAAAATAATGGATAGGCTGTTTCACAGTATTTTCAGAGAGAGTTCTTTAGAGCCATGAATCATAAAAGCATCATGTCATCAGCCATAATGGACTTCATCATCTGAAGTAGCCTCATATTACTTCCCAACAAAAAAAAATCACTTCCTGTTGATTTTGAGTTAAGGCTGATTAAGTAATCTAATACTAATCTTTATGTTTTGAGAGATGGGGGATGAAGCTATAACATTACATTTGAATGCATTTCATGAATGGGAAAAAATGAAAATGAAAGGCTAATTTTATGCAGAATCAGTTGGCGCTGTGGTTCATAATGAATGTGTTACTAGCAATTTCACAATGCACATCCCAATGATAATGTTCATTGTACAAGGCAGTTTGGGACACTGTGTTTTGCTGCCATGCTACCCTGGTCCTGTCGATTCACCAGAATTGTTAAAAATAAGTTGATATTATTATTTATTAAATTTATAAAATTAAAAGTTGGCAAGTCTTCATTATTCTAGACAGGTTTCCTAGGGGAAACTGAAATGGGTGTTTGGTGGATGTCAAGTTACCTGCTTGCCTGTTTGGTAGCAATGTGACTGTGTAGTGTTAACAATTGGGACCTGCAGCAATAGAAAACATTGCAGTGTGGATTGCTCCTCTTCAAAGATCCAGCCAGCCAACCATACTCTCTTGCACGAGACTCCATTCTATATCCCCTCCCCTCTGATTTTCTAGACTCTCCTGATGACGATCCCTTTTCTGCATGGATGGTGCTATTTTGGCTACATACAGAGCACTGAAAATGATGATAGCTCCATTAACCTTGCTGAGATTTTTCTTTAAAAGTGTTGAGAAACAACACATGTCTGTTAATATGTCTCCTAATTTTGGTACAACCTGCAATTTTTCTGAGTACCCCATCCCCTTTTTCCTGGATTAATAATGACTCGATTCCAAATTAAAGCAAGTAGGCTTTCTGTATCCCGATGATGGTTGCGGAGAAGGGCCTTGGTAGAGTGGCAGAGCACATGTCTTGCATGTAGACAGTTCAAGCTCAATAACTGGAATCTCCAATTAGAAATGGAACATCCTCTGTCAGAAGCCCAGAGAACTGCTGCCAGTCTGTGTAGGAAATACTCACACATTGTAAGGCAGCTTCCAATGTCCATTGGGCCATTGGATGCACTGGTGTCCAGAGGACTTCGAGCCCATTGTCTGTATAGGGGCCCAACTCTGCTCTGTGCTATTTTAGTAGCTAGGGTCAGGGGTCATCCAGTGTACATGCCAGAAAGGGGGAGTGTGCAAGGAGCACTTGGAAACTCCCACACTTGTGCAAGATGAACAGAAGCCCCCCCCCCAGGCCTAGACTGCTGTACTTCTTCCTTTTTGGACTGTGGGGAAGGCATGATCCATGTTAGGAGAGGTACAGCAAAAGTGGAAGCCCCTGGGATTATGGGCCCAGTGATTTGATATCTGAAGGGGCCCTGGGACCTGCTGGAAGGCTGAGCCATTTCAGCCTCTTTCTGGACCCACTGTGGATAACCAGGCTGGTAGCCAGATGTCTGTTACGGACCTGAAAACAGGTTACCAAAATCCTATCCATCGTCCTTTGCATTCAGCGGCAACTCAAGGCTTAGTTGGTGTTATATGACAATCTTTAGAGAGATTTATTCTGTGGATACATTTTGAGCCTACGAATTTGGGCTTCGGATTTACTCTGGGGCCTGTGTCCCATGCCTAACGTGGACAGTATTGAATTTTTTCGTACACATCTGCTATTCTTACAAACAGAAAGAAAAGTTGCTGGTCATACTCCAGTGCCAAATGAGGTACAAAACAACAGCAGCTGCTGCTGTTGCACAATGGAACACCACCAAGAAAGAAACCCTAATTAGTTCTGTCTTTTCAAAAGAATACGAAAAATAAAAGGATAGCGCTTGATATAAAACTGAAACTCTCATAAAACGAGGGGAAGAATAAAATATCCTACAAAATTCACAGATTCTCAAATGTGGTCTGCTTATAAATATTCATGGACCAAATTGGAATTGCATCTCACAGGCCGCTCCTAAGGGAGCCTTCAGTGCTAACGAACTCTAGCAGCACATGTTAGTAATAATGGGCTTCCTTATTCGACAAGACAAAAACAGACTCCTGTGCCAGCATGGTGGCTCAGGTAACCAGCCATAGCAGGTTGGCTGGCATACCCTAATTTTGCTTGAATTCCTTCCACTTGCAGCTTCCTTGATGGCTGCAGCCCTTTTATGAAAACACTGAGGTAAGACTATCCAGTGCAACGGAGAGGCATTTTTTCAGCTACGTACGTCCCAGCCGTGCTAGTCTAGTTTGCCCAGTTAAAACCTTCCCCTGCGGATACGGTGATTGGAGGGGGGGTGTTGCAGCACCCCCGTTAAAAGGACATGAAGGTGATTTATTACAACAGGTGCTTTACACTGAAGGAAAAAAGGTAAAGGTAAAGGTACCCCTGCCCGTACGGGCCAGTCTTGACAGACTCTGGGGTTGTGCACCCATCTCACTTAAGAGGCCAGGGGCCAGCGCTGTCCGGAGACACTTCCGGGTCACGTGGCCAGCGTGACATCGCTGCTCTGGCGAGCCAGAGCTGCACACGGAAACGCCGTTTACCTTCCCGCTGGTAAGCGGTCCCTATTTATCTACTTGCACCCGGAGGTGCTTTCGAACTGCTAGGTTGGCAGGCGCTGGGACCGAGCAGCGGGAGCGCACCCCGCAGCAGGGATTCGAACTGCCGACCTTTCGATCAGCAAGTCCTAGGCGCTGAGGCTTTAACCCACAGCGCCACCTGTGTCCCTATACTGAAGGAAGCAACTCTGCAAAATGACAGCACCTTGGCTGCTTTTCTTGGGCACCAGATTGTGAGTTGGTGTCAGCATTATGTAGTCCGCCTTATATTCCTACTTTTAGAATAGCTTTCCCATCGTCTGCTTTTCCTTCAGGGTGGTGTCTCCACAACAAAGTTGCGGAGTAGGTTGGGCTGAGAGAGCGGATGACTTAAGATCCAAGGTCACCAAACTTTATCGTTGAGTTGTGATAAGACCATCCCTCTAGCTGCTATATCACAGTGGCTTTGAAGGCAGGTTTTTAATACAAAGGGTTTCAAAACCAAGGCTCAGCCCTGGAAAACAAATAACATGGTAATGTAGAAGGATGTGCTTATGAGCATGTGCAGAATGTATTTCATCCTTACAACTCAGCACACTAGAGGTGATTACAGTGATGTGCTGTGTGCTGAGCTGGTCGTCTTCCAAGTGAAGAGGAGAATTTGCAAGTATTTGATTAGAAATCCAGAGAGGGAGGTGGATAATAAAAATATTCTGCACTGCTTAGAAGAACAACACAAGGATGGCCAAGGGGTTATGTGCTTGGCTGCCAAGGTAAGGCTTCCAGTCAGAGATCAGCCTGGCATATCTTAGTGCTATATTTGACCTTTACCAGCTTTTGCTACTTGGGACCTTGATGCTTGAAGGATTGTCTCTTCCCACACCTGTTCCTTGAGGTCAGCATCCGACGCCCTTTCTGCAAGTGCCTCTGCCAAATCAGGCCTCATGGTGGATGACTGTGTGGGAAAAGCCCCCCTCGGTTAGGTCCACCTGCTGCCAATTGTAATGTCTTTTCAGCACCAGGCAAATATTTCTCTGTTCCTCCAGGCTTTTTAATTTAAGTGGTGGTTTAGGGCAGTTTTAGCTCTGTGAATTTTTATTGCTCTGCTTTGTGTTTTTAATTGATTTAATACTGAGGGGATATGTTCCTCCACTCTCTGTTTCAAAAGTGGTCTTTTTGATACTATAATTATGTTTTATTTGATACATTTTATAGTCGTTTTATTGTAATTGGTTTTTCTTTTATTTAAAACAAGGTTCTTTTCCATCTTGTATGCTATCCACAAAAGCCTCTCCTCTTGCAAAGAGGGGAGGGGCTGTGGGCGGGACCCGATGTCTGCCTCCCCCTACTCACCTGGCTGGCGCACCTTGCCCACAGCTTGGAAGGGGCGGGGTTTGCAGCTCAACTTGCTGCTGCGCCAGCCATGCAGCCTCATTTTCCACCTTCCCGTCGCGAGTCAACCACCCTCCACTCCCTTAGAGCTCAGGGTTTTGGTTTTACTCTTGGCCTTGCTATGGACCTTAGGTTGGTCGCCCTGGTTGTCCAGGGGGCCTGGTAGGATTTTTTCCATCTGGCATTAGGCCTTGTGGTTTTTTCGCCTACCTCGTAGCAATCGTCACAACCTTCTTGTATTGGTGGGTAGGTGAGGCATTGGAATGTGTTTGTGGTGTGTGGAAGGGCTAGGTGTGGCCATCGCCTATGCCTTCAATTTTGAGTATTCCGTTAAAGGAATCCGGCGGTCGTGGATCCTGTCCGATGCCTGCTTGGCGGGAGGCCATGGCACGACCCTCGGTGACATCAGGGGAGAGCTTATAGTTGGATTAGCATCAACAGGCTCCACCTACTGGTGAATAAACCCCCTTTTTAGGCTCACCCCTCTTCGAGTGGGTGGAGTCAATTGTCGTGATCCAATGCCTAGGCCAATACCTTTTCACTTGCTGTAATCAATAAAGTTGTGGCCTTTTCTTGCCCATTAACCTTATATTACATGTCTGTGTGTCTTCATTTCACTAAGTGGGGGTCGGGTCCTCGAACCACAAACTTCTGTTATAGGGCAGCCCATCTAAAGTGTGTGTGTATAAAGAACTTATGCCATCTGGAACATAGCTGCATTTCTAGGTTCAATTCCTAACATCTCCAGTTGACAGGATCAGATAATAACTATAAAAAGAGAAAGATCTTTCTTTCTTTCTTTCTTTCTTTCTTTCTTTCTTTCTTTCTCTCTCTCTCTCTCTCTCTCTCTCTCTCTCTCTCTCTCTCCTGCAGATGCCTCCTTCATATGCCACATAAACCATAGTTAATGGCTAACCCTGGTTGTGTCCTTCTGGATTGCTTCATTCCTTCCCACTTGTTTGTGGAGAAAAGAGATCATGCTCTCTGGCTTAGTATTATGCCCAAATCAAGGGTTCTGTCTTGTTTAGTTCTCAGCAAACCACAATATGTAGCCAGTGGTTGTTCTTGACTTACTGATTATGACTTGTTGGAGCAAAGCAAATTGCAACCTCAGGTTTGGACTTCATGCACAGCCATCCAGCCACCAAAGGTTGACTTCTTAATTAGACTCATAGGCTGGGATCCAAAGATCAGCACAACTAGTTCCATGCACCCAGAGGGGCTTTGGCCTTTTGTTGCTTAAGCCACACAGTGAATCACTTGTAAAACCAAACTTGTAGTTTTGAGAAGCCTTTTTAAGTATCGCATAAGGAGCCTGCTTTATGAAGAAAAAAAGTCAAAAATCCCACTGGACCTGCCCAAGCCCTTGGAGACCACAAAGGAGCGCTTTGAATCTTCTCCATTCAAGCTAATGCCAATGAAATTAATTAAGCTACTTTTTTAATAAAGATTTTTACTGGAGCTTAAAAAACAAAAACAAAAAACCACCATACCACATGTGTGGTTTTTTTTTTAAATTTTAGCCGCTGCTACTCCTGCCAGAAGTTGTTACAAAGGTTTGGCCTCTTCAGCATATCAAATAAAGAACTGAGCTTTGTCTTTATTCAAAACGCAGGAATAATTTATACATTCAGATGAGATTAAAATGGCATTTGACTCTCCACTAAGCCAGGAGTACAGGAAAACATCTTCTATCCTCAAAACATACACTGAAACTGCAAGTAACAGAGCTCCGTTTACTCCAATTTTAAAGCACATTTATCTGGTCAAAGAATTCTGGGCACTGTAGCTTTTTCCGGGTTGGCTGGGAATTGTAATTCTGTGAAGGGTAAACTACCTTGCCCAGAATTCTTTGAGGGGGGAAATGTGCTTCAGATTTGCTTTAAAGGTATAGTGTATTCACAGCCTCTGGTGATGGAGTTAGGTTCTTTCCCCCCCTTGCTGGATCAGAGTCTAAAACATCAGTTTTTAAAAGATATTATAGGCAAATTGGATCCAGGAAGTGACTTAGCTTCAATTAAGGTGGTCAAGTTCCATCTGTTTCACTATAAGCACTGACACAGAATCCAGACCACACAAAAAGAAATGATGCAGCTCAGGTTTGTTAGTTTTTTAAAAAATAAAGAGCGAAGGAAATGCTCCCGAGGCTTCCATTCAACAATTGGAAGCAATTGCTACAAGACTTTTGCTACAACAGGGGATATTGTTACCCTTCAACAATGGCTGCCTGAAATCCAAACTCCAATTTCTCTCCTGATGGTAGAAGCTTCAGTCCTCTGTGCTTGCAGAAATTGGCTGGTGACCCCATGTGGCAAAATACCTGCATTAAAAAGTCTTCATACGTGTCTGAGTGAGACTCCCTCTCGCTCTATGATCTTTCCCCTCTTTCCCCAATATTCTAATCATCAAACTTCAATACCCCCATTGTTCTTTAGACCTCCCCACACTTCTTTTGCAACTTCCAAATTCTGCCAACTCTCCATGGCCTTTCTTATTGCAGTTCAAATTTCAACCTGTCAACGTTGGATCATGACACGATTTGCAGTTTCCACCCTTTGCTCTATTTTTACCTGCAAGCATAAGGCATGCAACACTCCACATAGCCTTACAGCTACAGCTTTGCTTGTGGAAAAAGATTTGTTTATACAGTGGTGCCCCGCAAGACGAATGCCTCGCAAGACGAAAAACCCGCAAGACGAAAGGGTTTTTCGGTTTTTGCGACGCTTCGCTAGACGATTTTCCCTATGGGCTTGCATCGCAAGACGAAAGCCCATAGGGAAATCTCGGGGACCTTTTTTTAAATGCTGGCGGTGGGGAGCAAAGCCTTTCCCCCCCCCCTCCGGACTTCAGAAGAGGTCCAGGAAGGCCGGCGGGGGCGAAAGGCTTTGCTCCCCACCGCCAGCATTTTAAAAGCAGTCCGGGATAGCAGGGAAGCGCTTCCCGCTGTCCCGGACGGCTTTTGAAGGCAGGCGGGGGAGCAAAGACTTTTGCCCCCCGCCCGCCTTGGGAAGAGGTCCTGGACCTCTTCCGAAGGCGGGCGGGGGGCAAAAGTCTTTGCTCCCCCCTGCCTGCCTTTCCGGGAGAGCGGAAAAGGCAGCGCTGCCTTCCCGCTCTCCCGGAAAGGAGAAGGCTTCGCTGCCGCCCGCCAGCATTTTAAGATCGCCCCGGACAGCGGAAAAGTCTCCGCTGTCCCGGGAAGGCAGGCGGGGGGGGGAAGCAAAGACTTTCGCCCCCGCCAGCCTTCAGAAGAGGTCGGGGGACAGACTGTCCCCAGACCTGGTCTGAAGGCGGTTCGGTTTCCATAGGAACGCATTAATTGATTTTTAATGCATTCCTATGGGAAACCGTGCTTCGCAAGACGAAAAACTCGCAAGACGAAAAGACTTGCGGAACGAATTAATTTCGTCTTGCGAGGCACCACTGTATCACACCAGCTTGACCAGGCCTTCACTACTGTTCTTCTATAGGTATTCTTCTATAGGTATCACAAAGTAAGTAAAGGTAAAGGGACCCCTGACCATTAGGTCCAGTCGTGGCCGACTCTGGGGGTGCGGTGCTCATCTCGCTTTATTGGCTGAGGGAGCCAGCGTACAGCTTCTGGGTCATGTGGCCAGCATGACTAAGCCGCTTCTGGCGAACCAGAGCAACGCACGGAAACGCCGTTTACCTTCCCGCCAGAGCGGTACCTATTTATCTACTTGCACTTTGACATGCTTTCGAACTGCTAGGTTGGCAGGAGCAGGGACCGAGCAATGGGAGCTCACCCCGTCACGGCGATTCAAACCGTGACCTTCTGATCGGCAAGTCCTAGGCTCTGTGGTTTAACCCACAGTGCCACCCGCGTACCTTTAATGTTTAATAGGTTCTTGTATTTTAGTGTTTTGTTGGAAGCCACCCAAAGCACTGACTCACTACAGTGGTACCTCAGGTTAAGTACTTAATTCGTTCCGGAGGTCCATACTTAACCTGAAACTGTTCTTAACCCAAAGCACCACTTTAGCTAATGGGGCCTCCCACTGCTGTTGCACCGCCGGAGCACAATTTCTGTTCTCATCCTGAAGCAAAGTTCTTAACCTGAGGTAATATTTCTGGGTTAGTAGAGTCTGTAACCTGAAGCGTTTGTAACCTGAAGCATATGTAATCTGAGGTACCACTGTATAGTAAGAGTGTGCAAGCCAGCTTCAAATAGACTTTCTTTACCTGCTACTTTCTTCAACACGCTTGAAGTGCTCAATAGACCTCAAGACACCTTCAATCTGTCCTGACTTGGTGGTGGCTGGAGGAAATTCTGGAACACTGCTGCTATTGATGCTAATTTTGCTTCTTTTAAGTGACAATCATGGAGTATGTTTTAGATCAGCACCAATAGTCAATGTGCCTCTGTGGGCTGTCTGTCTTTCCCTTTACCATTTTTCTTTGCAAAAGTGTTTAACTTTGCTTTTCTTCTGTGTTACCCTGAAGCCTGTGTAAATTGTTCACTAGTTGAGTGCTGAATGCTAAAGAAACATGTCTCAATGCAACTAATATGCCCCTAATATGTATGGTATATAATAATCTGAATATACTTCATTGAGTATTTTTAAATTATTATTATTTTTAATACTAACCGAGTTTATTTTTGCTTCTACTACCCCAATATGGGAGCAACTATACTCTTAGCTGATATTTATATATATGAGCATGACGTTAACTGACATTATGAAAACAATAGAACCATAGAATTGTAGATTTGGAAATGAAAATGAGGATCATCTAGTGCACCCCCCCCCCAAAAAAGTGCAGGAATAGACATGACCTTTTAGAAAGCAAAAAATAAATAAATTGTGTTTTTAAAATGGATAGTGTAATTTGTGAATTTGGGCCCATTGTGCCAAAAATCAGATGAAGTCACACCAAACTCATGTTTTGGTCTGTCAACTTGATTCGGAGCGGCACCTGGCATCCAAATGTCGGTCAGGACCCCCACTTTGGGAACCCTTGTCCTGAGTTTGGTAACAATATCTTGAGTGGCAGTTGAACCGTTGGGTGAAGTCATGCCAAAGTTACATTTCAGTCTGCCATCTTGATTCAAAATGGCTCCTGTACTTTCAACAACAACAAAGACCACCGTTCCAACTCAAGAACCTTCGCTCTGAGTTTGGCACTTATATCTCGAAAGGAGGCTGACTCTGTGTCAAGAAATGTGTGAAGTCGTGCCAAAGTGATCTTTCAGTCTTCCTTCTTGATCCAGAATGGCACCCGGCAGCCAAATAGTGACAAAGTCTGCCACCCCCATCTCAGGAAATCCTGTGCTGGGTTTGGCAACAATATCTTGAAATTAACAATTATCTTGATAAACCTATGCCAAAATATGGGTATAGTCACATCACAGCCACATTTTCATCTTGATTCCAAATGGTCCTCACACCCAAACATCAACCCTCTCCTTGAGAAGCCTCATGCCAAGTTTGGAGACGTTACCTTGAGAGGTGTCTAAGCTTATAGAGAACAACAACAAACAAATGGGCAAACAAATTGCTTTCCAAAATATATAGTAGATTGGTTGCAGATTTGTATACAGATACATAGCTGCAGAAGGAAAGTTTTGAATGGCTTTCCACATTTTTCTATACTTTCAAACTGTGACCATTGCTCCAAATGTCTCCCCCTGCCATTAAATATTGTTTATATTTATCCCATTTAGGGAAAGATCCTGAACCGAAAAGGATGCTGTCCCATTTGCACTGAAAGTGAGTAAGTTCATTCTTCACATTTTTCCAACAAGTTTTTGAACTCTTCACACACTACTGCTATCTTGAGTGTTACTCCTGGCCTAGTCCATTTGCCATTATTGGGAGATTCTTGCCTAGCCTGTTGAGCCAGAGGCTGACACCAGTTCCTTGGTTTCACAGCTACCGTAGCCAGATGATTAGCAAGTAGTCTGCTTTCTCACAAAAGACAACCCTTGACAACAAGCCCAGACACTGAAGAAATAGTCTGGAACTAGGAGTCAATAACTCTCACTTCTTGGATTGGGGTTTGATGTTTCAAAATATTCCTGGGGAAATGAGAGAGACCCAGGTTCATTTGCGAAGGTGTGAATGTATATTATTGGAAAGGGCAATAGTCTACTTTCTCCAAAGAAAGCAAGTGCTAAATGCGAAGTCTCTCCAACGTGATTTATAAGGCAGCACGGAGGTACAATTTAAAGGCTGGTAAAAACAAAATATGGTGTATGGGAAATATGTTGGAGTACAGAAGAATATACAAAAGAGAAAAGGAAAAGGGAACAGCCCATAAACATCGAAAAGGGAAGAATTCCTTGGACACCACCCTGGAAATAGGTTATGATTGACAGTGGCTTGAATTACTGCAGGTGAATATTTCTAAAAATATTCACCTGGACTATCCTTTCAATCACAGCTAGTCCATTAATTGGACATAGATTTAAACAGTGCACAGTGCAATTTATCGTTGCAAAATACCAGAATGATAATGAGAGAAACTTCACTGAATGATTTTCCACATAATTTAATGCAGCTTGTAGTTTTCCTGGGCTATAATGAAAATATTTATAGATGGAAAGTCAGTGGGATTAAACACTGAGTATAGGAGTTGCTCTTTCTGAAATATTTTAACTGAATTTTGAAAGAACTATGTTTTAAATCTCGGTGGTATGTAATTTTGGTTGAATTAAGAACAATTAACTTAAATTGTTGCATGATGCTCCCTGGTGTATTATATAAACAAGAGCCCTGAGCATGTGAGAAACCAGAGGCAATGTGCCTTTGCCACCAAGCTGTGGGCACATCATTGTAAAATAACAGCAGAGATATGCCAAGTGGTGCAGTCGCTTCATTAGGAACAAATTGTACTTGTAGTTGTGGGAAAGTGACTCATCTGAGGCGTTGGGAAATAAAATGGACCGCCTTGTGTTTCTGTGCTGATGCCCACTGAAATCACTACAAGCTTTTCCATTGACAGTGGGAGGGTTCAAAACACAATAGCCGACTTTCCCACTGAGTTTTTATCTAACGGAATGATGAAGACTCTCCTTCTCCTTATTCTTGGAAGTCAGCAAGGCCTGACAAGGTGCCAAAATAAAATGGCCTTTCCAGAATGGTGGGTTGCCTCTCTCTGTAGAAGCCTTGTGGTTTGGGGCAGTAGCACTTGGAATAACAACAAGGAGATATAATGTTTTATACAGGTTATGCCCTCAGGCAAGGTGGGTGAATAGGAAGTTGGATCCTAAACAAAACAGATCCTAAAGAAAATGGGTCCCTTGACCTATGGCAAACAACTAACAACTACAGCCAGCGGATCCCACCGGAAACAAAAAAAAATACTACATTGACTATTATTATTATTATTAGTTATTATTATTCAGTTGTCTTTTCCATCTAAGTTTTAGTGGTCTAGTAGCAGATACCTCTGATACCCTTGTGCCTCACAAGGAGAATTAAGGACATGTTTCCCTTGCCTCTCTCCCAACAGAAGTCATCACATGGGGCAACCAGAGCAGTATCTTTGCCAAAACTGGGCCTAAACCCCAATTGAAACGAATCTTCACCCAATAAACATGTAAATTGCAGATGAGCAAAACATATATGCATCTTTAAATTCTGGGTACATGTTCCTGGGGGCCTTGGCCATTCCGGACAAGCATACATGGGTGTTTAAAGATACTTGTACAACTGTATAAGTTATTCCTGGCATTGCATGTACACCAAGTGTGAAGCTATCCCAAAAGTTCTTGACTCAAGTTCGCTGTCCTCATTCACAATATCAGTAAAGAAAAGTAATCCTTTTATCTGACTCCACTATTTTTTCCAACTATGTTTTGTGTCAGTTAAGCATACTCCTAGAATCTGTTGTGATGAATTTCATTGATTCAACTGTATACCTACTTTTGAGCCACCCTGTATTAATGTGCTGAGACACATTGCTGGGTTGTTGTTTTTGTACACCATGAGGAATGCAATTCAGCTTCATTCTGCCTGTGATATTCCTAGCTTTCAAATTAATGTTTGCCCCCATTTGATTTAAGGATCTGCAGCTTGCTTTGATGCTGAAGCCTAATTCACATTTTGGCCAACTGTCTCCTGTGTTTCATTTTTGGTTTTTGAAAAGCCAAGTCCCGTTGAGTTATGTATGTGTGAACAAATTACTCTCCATTCTGTTTTTTAATGTCATAGTTTTACTCAGAAAGCATCCAAATCCCTCTTAGTTATGGTTTATATAATATTTTCCTTGGCTGCTGTAAATTAGCTGCAAGCCCTGCCTCAAGAGTCTGTTACATCTGGACACTTTGGAATTAACTTGACTCTTCTGGTGTTCTGGCCCGTCTTTCCTCCGCTGCCTTTTGCACAGATTGTGCGAGAGTCTTGAATTCCAGTTCTCCCCGCATGCAAGAAAGCCATCCTCCTAATATGGTCATTTCTTTCTTTTCTGTTGTGGCATGTGGGTTATTAGATACCATGAAAACAGTCCAAGAATCCTTCAGAACTCTTTCCAATAGCTAAGTAATTTAGAGTATCAACTCACCGCATCATGAGCTCCTAAACTGAGACTGCCAAGTCCAGGGACAAGTAAACTGTATGATTTTGATTTGGGATAGTGAGTAAATGGCCATTTACTTCATGTCGGTGCATATGTTGGTATACAGCTTGGCCCCATGCCTTGTGAATCTGGAAAAGGGCATTCGTTTAGTGAAGTCAATGGAGCACAGAGGATATTTTGAAAGCAAAACCGAACACATGCATTTTAAAGTCACATTCATCTGAAGGGGAGAGAATTAAGCATGTGATTCACTCTCTCTTTCAAATCAGTGAGACTTGAAAGTGCTTAAGCTCCCTCAGCATTGAGTAACTGGAGACAGACACTTCACACCAGGGATGAAGGGAAAGACTTCCTGACCCCAGAGCCTGTACCCAGAAAGATTGGGACCTAATCATCATCTCCACTTGAAATTAAACACTGCTTCTTCCCAATTCCTTTGTCCATCCGTCCCATGATGAAAGTTTGGTTACACTCTGAAGTTTCCTTTTGCTGTAAAGGTCCACAGGACAGGACGCCACACAGTGAGGTAGCCCACTTCATGTCTAGGACAGATGGACTCAATGTGTGGCCAGCTGGAGGACCAGAGAAAATGTCAGGAGGAGGAGGACAGGTGCCCTCAGAAACCATACTAAAGGACTATACAGTCGTACCTCGGCTCCAGAACGACTTGGGAGTCGAACATTCTGGCTCCCAAACAATCGAAAACGGGTGTTCCGGTTTTTGAACATGTTTTATTTTGGAAGCCAAGCGTCCTGAGCAGCTTCCACTATTGTTTCCAGTGCACCTGCGCAGTGGCGTAGCGTGGGTTGTCAGCACCCGGGGCAAGTAATTTGCGCCCCCAACCCGGTAGGGGCAGAGAGCTGCAAGTGCGAGCGCACCCCCCCAGATGTTGCGGCCGGTGCGGCCGGCCCCCCTGCACCCCCCACACTACGCCACTGCACCTGCGCAATTGGAAACCAGTTGGAATCTGCGCCTTGGTTTCCAAACATTTTGGAAGTCGAACAGATTTCCGGAATGGATTCTGTTCAACTTCTGAGGTATGAGTGTATAGTAATAAAGACTGAGAAGAGCTGAGGTTTCAGTGCTGCTTCTTTTGATTTTTCTTATTGAATTTTTAGCAGTTCAATTCAGTTGCTTCCATTTTTCTGATTTTGAGACTGTCACTTGTAATTTGATTATGGTGATTCATTGGTGTTAAATGTATCAGGCAAACGAAAGCCAGGACTTTCCTATGAATTATTTCTTCACCGCTCCAATTCATACAATCAGTTCATTTGGGACATCATAAATTGTTTTTGTTTTTTTAAAGCAGTTCTGGCAGTAATTATTTGAGAGTCTAGGCTACAATCCAGTACAGAATTAAGCATGCTTAAAAGTCCATCTATTTCAGTGGGATCTTCAAATGCACTTAATTCTGTGTTGGGCTGTGGCATTAATAGATTCCATTGCCTTGAATTTCTTCTCTTCCAAAGAATAGCAATGTTTAATCCAGATTGCACAGCACCGGTTGCCTTTTCTTTTATTATGTGGCAATGCAGAACTTCTCCTTTACCTTTGTGATGAAACCAACTACACATGGAATGCTGTATATAGTGTTAGTTGTCAGTCCTCAATCTTCTACCATTCATTGGACGACACTCAAATTCTAGGATTATGAAAGAGGGAGAACCCCCCCCCCCCAAACAGTCCTACATATTGCCAGAGCTGCAATATACAATTCATGGATTCTACCTCCACTTACCATTTTCTACAGCTGCAACAGTATACTGGGGATCCTACAGACTGTGGGTGCTGATAATCTATATCATTCCAGGACTTAAGGGCCATTTCATGACAGCTGTTATGTACTGAATTGAATAGGATCCAAACTGCAGCAGTCTGATTGGTCCTAGAACAATAGGATTCAGAATGCACCAGTCTGATTGGTCCTAGAACAATGCAGCAGTATGATTGGTTGGCAGGAACCACCCAATCATGCTCCAGATAGAAGTGAATCCACAACCTGATTGGCTTACAGTAGAATTCTGGAATTAGCCAATCATGTGCAGCCCATTGTGTAAATAATGTATATAAAGCAGATACTTTGAGGGGACTTTCATTCCTCCTCACCACTACGAGCTGAATAAAGAGCACGAAATCACTTTGCGACTCTGAATATATTTCAACAGCAGTGCTCGGTTTCTCATTGAGTGTACCCTTGAAAGAAAATGCATGGTTTTCATGTCTTCTTCCAAGTGTTTGTCTCATTCACACACAAACACACACTTTTTTTAGATATATGCCTCCGTCACATTGTTTATGAAGTGGCCCAAAATGTTGGAAGGCCATTTGCATTCATTTAATGCCTGCTTTTCCCAACATAACATTTGGTCTTGATGGTGCTTTTGTTTTTCACTCACCTGCAGAGCCCGGAGTTTGCACTGTATTTGGAGACCCCCACTACAACACTTTTGACGGACGGACATTTAACTTTCAGGGAACCTGTCAGTACGTTTTGACGAAAGACTGCTCCTCCTCTACCCCGCCCTTCCAGGTGCTGGTGAAGAACGATGCCCGACGGACTCGCTCTTTCTCCTGGACAAAATCTGTAGACCTTGTGCTGGGCAGCAGTACCATCAGCCTCCACCAGCACCTGACAGTGAAGTGGAACGGGACACGGATCTCCCTACCTTACGACACGCCACACTTTCACATTGACTTGGAAGGCTACCTCTTGAAAGTGACAACCAAAGCAGGTGGGGCTACATGAGTGCCCTGGTTCTCAGGGCGAAGTAGTAACACAAGGGAGACATGTTTTGTTTTGGCTCTATAAGCTCTGGCGGTATTTACATTACGTTACTGTAATGGTTCTGGGGTTGCTCGTGCGTAAGTTGCCGCCACTCCTGGCTAGGTAACCTGGGTGAACCCTTTCTGTCTGGACAGCCCTTCACTTCGTGGCTGTCTCAGTCGCTGGCAGAATCCATCAGTGGGCGTTTCTTGAACTTCTTCCAGCAAAGAAATTCTTTGACGCCAAGTCTCCTCCTACTCTCCCTGCACGGAAGTCTTCTGCGCAGGGAGGCTGTGGGCAGCGGAGAACCCATGCTCTCCCCACTGGTCTCCGGGGAAGAGTCCTGGAGCCTCCTCTCCGATTCCCCCATCTGCCCCCCCTTCTCCACTGGTGTTACGCTGATTTCCTTCCCCAGCAGATGGGCTGCCTCTCTCCCTACTGGGACCCTCTCCGGCATCCCTCTGGAGCCTTCCCTCCGCCTCTGGCTCCGATGGCAGTTCCCTGACAGTTACATTAGAGTTGTGTCCCATTCTATCAGTATAGAAGCAACACCCAAGGCAGCTACAGTAAAATAATAATAAACAATTTAAACCAAAAGCAAGCGGATCTCCCCATTTCCCTTCCATGCCAGTTTTGAACGTGATCAGTTTTAGGTCTACTCTGTCCCTGTTCTGGATATTTTTTGTGGAGAGGGGAATTCACCCACACACAAAAAATCTTATTTAAATTGGACACATTGATCCCTAAAGTACGCATTTTCCATGCATTCTTCCCCCAAAATGCAAATTTGTACTTTTCAGTGCATTCCCCCTAAAATAAGCATTTTTGCACATTTTTTTCCTGTAAAATAATCATTTGTGTGTGTGTGTTTTCAAAAACTGATAGTATCATAGAATTCATAGAAATGCAAAATCCAATAGATTACTGTATTCCAAAGCACATATAATTCAGACCAGCAAATTAGGTTGGTTGGCTTTAAAATGCAGACTTGAAAAAAAATTATCTTCCATCCTTACATAAAACATCAGAATCAGCATAAGAATGAAGCTGTGCTCTTCATGCATGCCTCAGGAAAAATTCTCAGATAATTTCCTGGGCTCGTCTTTCTAAAAGGAATAAAATTTATTAGGATCTGTCAAAAGCGTCTATCCACGTCTGATGAACCAATCCATGTCTTACAATGCACAGGCAAATTTTGTGTAAAATGAACCAGGGAAGCTTTTGCCAACACAAGGTTTCCCTTTCCCATCCCCATCAAATAAATTTGAATTATCAGAAAATTTCTACTTGACGCTCCTCCAGCTGGCGTCAAGGCTTACAGGCGTTTAAACTGGGGATTCCAGGGTATTGGTTGCCTAGTTAATGAACATGGGCAATAAACACAGAATTGACTGCTTTGCCATTGTGGAGTTTGGTTCTTATAAAATGACAGTAACTTTGCCAAGGGAACCTTAGGATTACAGCAGTGCCACGCAAGACGAATGCCTCGCAAGACGGAAAACCTGCTAGACGAAAGGGTTTTCCGTTTTGGAGGTGCTTCACAAAACGAATTTCCTATGGGCTTGCTTTGCAAGACGAAAATGTCTTGCGAGTTCCTGCGGGCTTTTTTTCCTTCCCCCCTTTTCCCCAAGCCGCTTAACAGCTGATCTGCTAAGCCGCTTAACAGCTGATCCGCTAAGCCGCTTATCAGCTGATCCGCTAAGCTGCTTATCAGCTGATCCGCTAAGCCCACTAAGCCGCTAAGCTGCTAATAGGCTTGCTTCGCAAGACGAAAAAACCGCAAGACGAAGAGACTCACGTAATGGATTCTTTTCGTCTTGCGAGGCACCACTGTATCATCACAGCCCCAAAAAGCTTCTGAAGCAGCCCCAGGACACAGTTTGAAAACAACTGATCTCAGTTGTAGTTATGGCAAAAGCAGACATCAGGAATAAGCAAGCACTGTGCCAGAGGGGCTTGTAGAGTAGGGAATGAGTTCAGTAAATCATGTCCAACCCAAACAAACTCGGTAAAACAAAACAAATCCAGAAGGCTTTAGCAAACCCACCAGCCAACATGGCCTGCATGAAAGTTGCTTGCTGAACCAAAAACTGGTGTGATCTTGAACCCCAAGTGTGCAAGGAAAGCTGTTTGCTGTGCCTCCCTAAAGTATGGTGTTCTTGCGTAACATCTGTCTGGGTTTGCTTTCTGCCCAAATGAATTGCTTTTGCAACTGGATTCAGTCTTTTGTGTGCATGTGCATCTTGCATCATTCCAACCTGAAGCATGATTTAATTGGGAAATGGAGAACATCTGGTAGCTACTTTAAAGAAAACACAGAAATCTGAGGTTGCTGAATCCTAAAATTTCAAGATGCTTGACTATGTTTTATTAAATAAGTTTTATTTTTATTTTTCAAAGTTTAATCTATGGGTGTCACATTGAAATGAATTTGAATTTGATGGGCCAAATTTCCACCCACCAGATGGTTAGAAAGAACATCTGTTCATGAACAACAATCCCAGCCTCCTTTTTCAAAAAGCAGCCTGAAGTGCCTGCTTCGGGGCAGATCTACTCATAAGGAAGGAGGCTGATCTACAAGGCTCCTTCCAACTCTATGATTATAAATACCCCGGCCTGCTTCTTTTCAATAAGTGGTGCCTACTTGCCAGACGAAGGCGGCAACTTTCCGCATGATCTAAGAGGCTGGATTGATTTATTCAAAAGCAGCTTTGAATTCCTTGACAAAAAGTGGGGTGTATTTAAAAAATAAATAGATAGATGATAGATAGATAGATGGATGATAGATAGATGATAGATAGATAGATAGATAGATAGATAGATAGATAGATAGATAGATAGATGATAGATTAGATAGATAGATAGATAGATAGATAGATGATAGATTAGATAGATAGATAGATAGATGATAGATAGATAGATGATAGATAGATAGATAGATAGATAGATAGATAGATAGATAGATAGATAGATAGATGATAGATATAGATAGATAGATAGATGATAGATAGATAGATAGATAGATGATAGATAGATAGATAGATAGATAGATAGATAGATAGATAGATAGATATAGGTAAAGGTAAAGGTACCCCTGCCCGTACGGGCCAGTCGTGTCCAACTCTAGGGTTGCTCATCTAGCTCTAGAGGCCGTGAGCCGGCACCTTCCGAAGACACTTCCGGGTCACGTGGCCAGCGTGACAAAGCTGCTCTGGCAAGCCTGTACCAGCTCAGCACATGGAAATGCCATTTACCTTCCCGCTATAAAGCGGTACCTAGTTATCTACTTGCACTTAAGAGTGCTTTCGAACTGCTAGGTGGGCAGGAGCTGGGACCGAACGACGGGAGCTCACCCCACCGCTGGGATTCGAACCGCCGACCATACGATCAGCAAGTCCTAGGCACTGAGGTTTTACCCACAGCGCCACCCACGTCCCTAGATAGATAGATAGATAAATAACCACCCCCTGTTTATCCCTTCCTCTCCTTCCTCCCCCCCCAGCCACTCTTAAGAATATAAAAAGGTAAAGGGACCCCTGACCATTAGGTCCAGTCGTGGCCGACTCTGGGGTTGTGGGCTCATCTCGCTTTATTGGCTGAGGGAGCTGGTGTACAGCTTCCGGGTCATGTGGCCAGCATGACTAAGCCGCTTCTGGCTGACCAGAGCAGCGCACGGAAACACCGTTTACCTTCCCACCAGAGCGGTACCTATTTATCTACTTGCACTTTGACATGCTTTCGAACTGATAGGTTGGCAGGAGCAGGGACTGAGCAACGGGAGCGCACCCCATTGTGGGAATTCGAACCACTGACCTTCTGATCAGCAAGTCCTAGGCTCTGTGGTTTGACCCACAGTGCAACCCGCGTCCCCTTTGGAACATAGGAAGCTGCCTTATACTGTGTCTGACCATGGGTGCATATTGCTCTGTAATGTCTATACTGACTGGCAGTGGCTTTTCAGGGTTTCAGTCAGGTTGTCTCTCCCATCCTTACCTGGAGATTCCAGGGATTAAACCTGGGAGCTTCTGTATGCAAGCAATGCTTGACCACTGACCTACAACCCTTCTCACTGCAGCAGCAAACATATCTAGGAATCCTGGCAGAATATGATATGGCTGGGGTGTAAGTGGCAGGTGGGGAAATGGTTAAAAGCCACCTCATTCCTCTCCCCCATAAATTATGCCACATGCACTTCTCTTAGTGCTTTTTAAAAAGATGTATGGCAGATAAAAAAGATGTATAGCAGAGACATCACCTTGCCAACAAAGGTCCATATAGTTAAAGCTATGGTTTTCCATAGTGATGTATGGAAGTGAGAGCTGGACCATAAGAAGGCTGATCGTCAAAGAATTGATGCTTTTGAATTGTGTGCTGGAGGAGACTCTTGAGAGTCCCATGGACTGCAAGAAGATCAAACCTCTCCATTCTGAAGGAAATCAGCCCTGAGTGCTCACTGGAAGGACAGATCCTGAAGCTGAGACTCCAATACTTTGGCCACCTCATGAGAAGAGAAGACTCCCTTGAAAAGACCCTGATGTTGGGAAAGATGGAGGGCACAAGGAGAAGGGGACAACAGAGGACGAGGTGGTTCTCGAAGCTACCAGCATGAGTTTGACCAAACTGTGGGAGGCAGTGGAAGACAGGAGAGAAGAGAGTTTTGGATTTGATATCCCGCTTTATCACTACCCGAAGGAGTCTCAAAGTGGCTAACATTCTCCTTTCCCTTCCTCCCCCACAACAAACACTCTGTGAGGTGAGTGGGGCTGAGAGACTTCAAAGAAGTGTGACTAGCCCAAGGTCACCCAGCAGCTGCATGTGGAGGAGCGGGGAATCGAACCCGGTTCACCAGATTACGAGTCTACCGCTCTTAACCACTACACCACACTGGCGTGCTCTGGTCCATGGGGTCACGAAGAGTCAGACACGACTAAACGACTAAACAACAACAACATGGCAGGTATCCTGCTTCTCATACCTTGGCCTTCCACAGTTGATCATTTATATTGCCTCCTTTAACCAAAGGATTGATGTGAAGCATAGTTAACATCTAGAAAGCATTTAAAGGCTATCACAGCATATCCTGCTGAGCCAAGAACTCATACACCTGCTTCTTTGTCCTCTACAAAACAAAACCTCAGCTCTGGGCTTGTTCATCAGAGTCGCAAGATGGGGGGGGGGGGGAGAATGTTTGTGGCTGTCTGTGGAATGCTCACAAGAGGAGCATTATTCATAAGCTCTAATTAAAAGCATCTTGAGCGTCTCTCTTCACTGCCAGCTGAGTTATGAAATTCCACTGAATTCCTGAGAACCATTCTGGATGCTTTAAATTGACTAAAATGTGATTCTCTTGTTATTCCGGTTGTCTCTTCTCTCAGCTCAGTCAACTACAGCAAGCATCATTGTCTTGGTTTTGGCAGAGACTGGGCAAACATGGCGTGTAATGGTTCACTCAGTAGTGTGTAATTGAAGCATATTACTATCCAGATAATTTCCCCTTTAACTAAAAGGGCTCATATTCCTCACAGTAAATTCCACGTCTAATACTTTGCTCCTGATATTAGTGGTTGCACAAGAGCACACATGCTTAGACTGGGATGTTGCAGTACTGGGATAGATAGATCCAAAGTCTGCCTCAGTATAAAACATGTTGGCACGTCAAGCCATTTTGAGTTCATATGTTAAGAAAAACACTGTGAAATATTGGCTATTCAGGGTGTCAGGCACAGGTGTTTCCCAGATCTTTTTTGAAAGACTAGCTTATTTCCCTTCGGAGCCAGTTTTGCACAGATTTATGCATATGTATGTTCTGTCCAGGACGTGGGTGGTGCTGTGGGTTAAACCACAGAGCCTAGGACTTGCTGATCAGAAGGTCGGCAGTTCGAATCCCCACAACGGGGTGAGCTCCCACTGCTTGGTCCCTGTTTCTGCCAACCTAGCAGTTCAAAAGCACGTCAAAGTGCAAGTAGATAAATAGGTACCGCTCTGGCGGGAAGGTAAATGGTGTTTCCGTGTGCTGTTCTGGTTCGCCAGAAGCGGCTTAGTCATGCTGGCCACATGACCCAGAGGCTGTATGCTGGCTCCCTCAGCCAATAAAGCGAGATGAACGCCACAACCCCAGAGTTGGCCACGACTGGACCTAATGGTAAGGGGTCCCTTTACCTTTACTATGTTCTGTCCTGACTCTGCATTTTTTAAAAAATAAATAAATAATATTTTCTCTCAATGTATGTATATTTAATCACACTCCCTCCCTAAAATAGACATTTTAATATAACTTTTGCTACAAATTTGAGCTGAGAATTTCATCACATAATTTGACCAGTGTGAAATCCAAATAGTACCTGCATTTCAATCCACACATTAATTCAGGAGCAATGCTGGATTAAGGTGCTTGGAGGCCCTGGTGAAATTTCCAAAAGGAGCCAAGATGAGAAAACAAGGCACAAGCTGGTTAAGCAGAATTTGTAGAAACAGTAAAAAAGAAAAAAAAATCCTATTCTATATATCTCCAAATGGGACAGATGCTGCACTTTTTGCCTTCAAATTTGAATAATTATTTTATATTCTAATTCGTATCCACAAGATTCCTGCATTGCAGAGGGTTGGACTTGATTCCCCTCGGGGTGCCTCCCAGCTGTACAATTCAGTGATTCTATGAATGGAGAACTCATCCATTCAGAATAAAAAAGACATCAAAAATTAAATTCAAACACCGCCTATTCTTCCACATCATTCTGTTGTGTATGCAGACCCAGCCTTAGCTGTCATGCCTGCAAGTGTTAAGGATGTAGCGGAGGCTGAGATGTCTGAGCAGGTGACGCTTTGAAGAGGCAAGCAGGAGAATTGCCTCTACACTGAGCAACACACAACAGCTGTACATCAGAAACAGTGAGGTTTGACTACGGGAAGCCCGCAACTTATGTGAAGCTTCCGTTCCACAGATTGTGCGTAAAGCCAAAATCACGTATGGTCAAAACGCATTGGGTGCAATGGCTGGTGGGCTTGCCAGAGTCTTCACGCCCGGACACACAACCCCTTCCCACCCCCTTTTAATTAATTAATTTATATTAACATTGACAAGCCTGCATGGCTGAATACACATGTTAAATGCGCATGAGCAGAGAGTGTTTTGTATGCCTTCTTTGGGGGGGGGGCAGCTGGTTCTCACTTTTTAACCTGCCTTATGGTGTGTGTAGGGACGCAGGTGGCGCTGTGGGTTAAAACACAGAGCCTAGGACTTGCTGATCAGAAGGTTGGCGGTTCGAATCCCTGTGACAGGGTGAGCTCCCGTTGCTCAGTCCCTGCTCCTGCCAACCTAGCAGTTCGAAAGCATGTCAAAGTGCAAGTAGATAAATAGGTACCGCTCCGGCGGAAGGTAAACAGCGTTTCCGTGCGCTGCTCTGGTTCGCCAGAAGCGGCTTAGTCATGCTGGCGACATGACCCAGAAGCTGTACGCCGGCTCCTCAGCCAATAAAGTGAGATGAGCGCCGCAACCCCAGAGTCAGTCATGACTGGACCTAATGGTCAGGCGTCCCTTTACCTTTACCTGTGGTGTGTGTAGGAGGAGCCATAACTCCATGGAGGACATATGCTTTGAAGGCATTAGGTCCCAGTTTCAGGCCCTGGCATTTCCAGTTTAAAAGATCTCAGACTAGAAATCCTCCAAACTGGTGCTCTCCAGAGTAGCCAGTGCTAGGCTTGATAGATCAGTGTTCCAGTTCAATATATAAGGTAGCTGCACATGTTCACATACTGTCTATACACTGATACAGGTTAGTTTCTTTCCTTCTTGCTTTCTTTTTTAGGCTTGGAAATCTCTTGGGATGGAGACAGCTTTGTGGAAGTCATGGCTCCACCACATCTTAAGGGCAGGCTCTGTGGCCTATGTGGCAACTACAATGGACACAAGAGAGATGACCTGATCGGAGGCGACGGGAATTTCAAGTTTGATGTGGATGACTTTGCCGAGTCGTGGCGTGTGGAGTCGAATGAATTCTGTACTCGCCCTCCAAAGAAACAGTTTCCAGAACTGTGCCAAGGAACAGTGAGAGTAAAACTCCGCGCCCATCGGGAATGCCAGAAACTCAAAGCATGGGATTTTCAGACCTGTCACTCAACTGTCGACTACACTACGTTTTATCGGTAAGCTTAGCAAAGCAGGAATCCACTGGAAATCCACTGGAAATGAAAAAGAGGTTGAGGGGACGGGTTACACAAGTACAGTAGTTAGTAAAGAATGGTAACTATGCTATGTACGACACCTTAAGGCAAAAGAGAGGGGTCATTTCAGTCCACAGTGGGCCAAAATGTATTCTCCTCATGCCAGTTTTGAAATACTGTTGAGGTATATGGGACTGAAATTGCAGCCATGCAAATAAGTTAGCCAAGACTGCCAACCCCACAATACTTTTGCTTAGCAAAGTAGGAAATAAATAAACTTGCCATTAAGCAACCGTCAATTTGCTCTGAGGAAGCTCACATTGGATATTGGCTAGTATGCTATTAAGAGGTTAATAGCAAGGAGTAGTCATCATTGTCAAGGAAACTAATTGACACTGCCTATTAAAGGTAAAGTAGCAAAACTCAACCCCAGATGACATAAAAGAGGTAGAAAGCTTGGCTGATATTTCTCTCAAAAAAATTGTTTGTTCTGTAAAGCCATTTGAAGCTAAATAGTATCCTTTTGAAAGGTTCACAATATATTTTCTAAAGGGATTTGTGCCTTCACAGCAAGAAAACTTTGCTATGCATTCTGATAGGTGGAAAAAAGGATTTAATGGTCATTGATGGTGAAGGTTTATAAATGGAAATAGTTTCAAATGATAATGGATAATTTATAGCGGGTTCCCTGAATGATCACCTAGCTGGGATTCTTATTTACCAGAGGGGACCAGACAAGTTGCTATTCACAAGCCTGTCCTGTGAGCATTTAAAACAGATCTGCTTAGTGTCGTTGTGCTAATAGCATAATTTGCTCATTTGAGTATAAACCATGAAAAATACTTTTCTGAGATTAGCTTTATCAGCTAGGATGACAAAGGGAAAATCAAATCTACGTTCATCTAAGTCCATGGAAATGTTAACACATTTCTTCATCCAAACTATGAGGACATCGCTTTCTGTTTCTTGTTCAGCACGTATGTAGCCATCTTCCAGGAAATATACAAGTTTTTTATTTCATTTGATTTTGGCTGGTGTGAAAAATAAAGGTGTATTGATTTTGGACTGCGCAAAGGTGGGTAGACGTAACTGTGCTTCAGAGTTTACACATCTGTCACGACTGTGCTGGCATTTCTCCAGTGTTTTCTGCAGTGAAGGAAATGAAAGGTAGATGAGCGTCTCTAAACCCAAAGTGAATATATACCAAGAGTTATGTCCAGTGCTTAGTGTTATTAGTCTGTTTCCCCCCCACTTTATGTCACATTTACTGCTTGTTATTTTGGTGTAGACAAGGAATATACGTATGATTGCCATAAAGAGTGTGATGACTGCACAAAGTGTATTGCACTTCTGGCTGCTAAACGGCATCTGTGGAAATTCATGTGTGTTATTACACCCTAATGGCTTCGCCCCAAACAAGCCTTGATGAAGGCTTCACAGATACTGCCAACAGCATGAGAGTTGCTTGCGCATGCTGTGATCCCACCTGTGAATAGCATGATCATATAGACAGACCCCTTTCCCCCACCTACATGGCTTCTCCCCAAGCAGCTGGAATTCAGTTGGATGGAAAATGCATAATTTGGGTGGTTGGCCTCACTCACGTAATCTACACAAAGGCCACTGCACCATGGGTTCACAACACACAGAAGCAACTCTTAAGCTTCAGACTGTGATAGTGCAGAAGACTGTGTAGCCTTTTGGAGTTCGCCGATTGGGTCTGCGTTGCTCCGGGACAGGAGGAAGGAAGTCAAAATGACACCGAGTTGGTTCAAAGAAAGAGTTTATTCTGCTCTCTGGATAGCAGAAGGCACTTGCATGGTGAGTCCACAGCAAGTCCAAAGAAATGACAAGTTTCATGCAGTATATATATCCTCCAGGCATCCTCTCCCCTTTCCCCAGCCACGTCAACTTGTATACGCAGGTTGACATCACATATGTTCCTGCTCTGGTACTCTCAACCATAAAAGGATCTTCCTTCCTGTACTTCTGACCATAAAAGGATCTTCTTCTTCCTACTCTTATCTGGGAAGACGCCATAATCTCCGGGAACACGCTTTTGGCGTTTTCCCCGGACATTGGCCTTGTGCGTATCTTGTGGTCAGCACATAAGATAAAGTTCTGACTTTTTTTCTTTGTTCCCCTGGAGAGCCAAGGCCATCCCTTGCCATGACTGATAATGGAGAGAACTGTTTATGCAGTTGTGTCCTTATTATGGTTTTGCTCAACAGTTCAAGTTTTACACATTTAAAAGTGCTCTCTTTTGAAAGAACAAAAGGGGGAGTTGAGTCAGTTTTTAAACTTACTACACAGAAACCCATTCCTTCAACTGGAGAGCTGGAATATGTGCAAAGGATAATAATAATAGTAATTTATTATTTGCACCCCGCCCATCTGGCTGGGTTTCCCCAGCCACTCTGGGCGGCTTCCACAGAGACCAAAAATACACTAAAATATCACACATTAAAAACTTCCCTGAACAGGGCTGCCTTAAGATGTCTTCTGAATGTCAGGTAGTTGTTTATCACTTTGACATCTGATGGGAGGGCGTTCCACAGGGCGGGCGCCACTACCGAGAAGGCCCTCTGCCTGGTTCCCTGGATGAGATTAATACTACAATATATTATATACTGAACCTGAAGCAATGCTGAAATATAGTCCAAAAAAGAAGAAAGGGTATTTTGTTGCACTTGTGGTATTTTGTTTTCCTCTGTTGTGCTAGATCAACAAAGAGCATTAGGAATGCTTGTGCAAGGGAGAACTGTTGCCTGTATTTCAGCAATAGTTTAAATTTTACTTCTGCCATTTTTCACAGGTAAGTGATGAAAACTGGAAATGAGGACCAGGTACGGAGGAATCAGGCTTTATTTCATCAAGCACAGCATCTGCGCTTTTCTTTCCATAATGGGGAGTCCCCCCTATTTCCTCTTCTTAAGGTTCTTACGATGAATTTAGTGTACTAAATTTCTTGACAGCAGGAACAAAAGTGATTTATATCTTGGCAAAGGCAGATACCAAACATCACAGCAAAAAATGATGTGCAAAGGTTACCGTAGCTAGTTTCCTCTTTCCACAATAGAAAATAAAATTGCACGTGGCCAGAATTTTTGTAAAGGCTATGTCTTCTGAAGATTAGGTGCTTTACTTCAAAGAGCACACTGTTGCTAAACCATTTATGACTTTAAAAACAAAAATCCAGGCCCTGCTTGATCAGAGGAAGGTCCATCTTACCGAGCATCCTGTTATCCACAGTCAGTGCCGGATTTGTTGTTGTTGTTGTTTAGTCGTTTAGTCATGTCCGACTTTTTGTGACCCCATGGACCAGAGCACACCAGGCACTCCTGTCTTCCACTGCCTCCCGCAGTTTGGTCAAACTCATGTTGGTAGCTTTGAGAACACTGTCCAACCATCTCGTCCTCTGTCGTCCCCTTCTCCTTGGGCCCTCCATCTTTCCCAACATCAAGGTCTTTTCCAGGGAGTCTTCTCTTCTCATGAGGTGGCCAAAGTATTGGAGCCTCAGCTTCACAATCTGTCCTTCCAGTGAGCACTCAGGGCTGATTTCCTTCAGAATGGATAGGTTTGATCTTCTTGCAGTCCATGGGACTCTCAAGAGTCTCCTCCAGCACCATAATTCAAAAGCATCAATTCTTTGGTGATCAGCCTTCTTTATGGTCCAGCTCTCACTTCCATACATCACTACTGGGAAAACTATAGCTTTAACTATACAGACCTTTGTTGGCAAGGTGATGTCTCTTCCTAAAATGGTTAAAAAGTGTACGTTTGCACATAATAGACTTTTGGACCACAAACTTTATAGATGACGTGCAATTGTATTGTGTGAAGATGAGGTGAGCATCCTCGCCCTGCCGCGGGTTGATTTGTGGAGATTGAGTTGTTCTGCAGATTTAATGTGTTATGAAAGAAGGAACATTCTGTAGATTGCAGGATTGTTGGCAGGCCTGTTGCTTTCTTTCCATTCCAATGTTTTCTGTTTGAAACCTGAGCAGAAACACTGTGCCATTTTTATCCAGATCATCAACACTCTCTTAATTTTCACTACAGTGCTTTTTAAGAGATCTATTGTTGATAAGTTTTCTGAGAAATATATCTGTGCAAGAACATTTAAAATTATGATACGTTCTGAAATACCAAAAAAGGCAATCAACCAAGCATTTCAGCCATCTTATGACATTGTGTTAACAATGCAATTTGTGTGATGACATCTTAACTTCAGTTTTAAGATTCTTTTCTTGACTTGTGATTTATTCCCTATTTAGGAATCCAAAGCATACAGCAATGCCGCTATTTGGGTTAACTTTTATGTATGCAAAACTAAAAATTTGAGTTGCAGGTTGTTTGAAAAGTGCCCAAGGAACAGTGGCACCATGTAAGGAAAAGGTACAGCTTTTAGTTCCTTTTCAAACTATAAGCAGTGATTGCATTACAAGTTTAGACTCCCCTTTACTTTCTGCTCATTATTCTATTTAGCAAGAGCATCCTTTTTAGGCTACTTTTAAGGACATTGTGTGGGTTCCCTACCTACCTCCTCCTGTATCTGCTGTTCCACTTCCTGTCAGGTATATTCAAGAGCAGATCTACCCCACAGTAAATCTACTTGCTTGATGGTGAGCCAGTAACAACTAAATGCAGACCATATTTTATCAGTAACCTGAACATGCACGGCTGTGTCTATATGACTCTGTCCACGGACAAAGTCTCTCTGCAAATGGTATTTTCTGGATGTATTGCCAAAGGTAACACCTTCAGACTCTCTAGCATGTACTCCCTGTGTTGATTCGGGTTGGTCAGGTGGTAGAGTCACCATTGCAGAGCATACTCCTATGATGAAACCATACACAGTTGTGACTTGTGACAGTTGCACACACTCCACGGTGCTGTGGAATCAGACTACAGGGAAGTGCTCGTCCACTGATAGGTTAATGTGTAGGAAATGGGTGTGCAAAATTCTAGTACAAGTTGTTAGCAAAGGGAGTGGGGAGTGGGCCACAAGTGGAAGGTAGCCTGAATGTTTGAAACTTCCCTCAATAATTTTTTGAATTTCATTGTTAAAATTAAATATTTTGTTATTTTGTCAGATTTTTGTGAAACAGAATTTACAAGAGGTTCCATAAGCGCTGTCTTTTATGCAGATATAATGTCTCCATATTGAAATGCTGAAATTTAGTCTTTCACATACAGTGGTGCCCCGCAAGACGAACGCCTCGCAAGACGGAAAACCCGCTAGACGAAAGGGTTTTCCGTTTTGGAGGCGCGTCGCAAAACGAATTTCCCTATGGGCTTGCTTCGCAAGACGAAAAAGTCTTGCGAGTTCCTTCGGGGTTTTTTCCCTTTCCCCCCCTTTTCCTAAGCCGCTAAGCCGCTTATCAGCTGATCCGCTAAAAGCCGCTAAACCGCTAATAGAGCTAATCCGCTAAGCTGTCAATGGGCTTGCTTCACAAGACGAAAAAACCGCTAGACGAAGAGCCTCACGGAACGGATTAATTTTGTCTTGCGAGGCACCACTGTACCTGTTTATGTGCCTTATGGCAATGCTCCAGTTAATGTGACTGCAACAATTAGTCCCAAATTAAGAAATCTATATGAGACTTTATGTGTAACAGTCTCTTGTTAAGGCGTTCCTACCTAGTATTTTTCTTTTTTCTGAAATCAGTCGCTGGCTGCCAAGTACGCATTAATTACAATGGTTAAATAGTATGTTCATTGGCATAGAAGAAAGTCACATACCTTGGTTTTTTTAAAGGTGTATTGCTTTTTAATCACCTCCATCCAGACATACAAAAGTAAAAGCTGATAGGCAATGTGGTAGTTGGCCTCATTTAATGTAATCAGTTTTTGAAGCACATTTGGTATGATGCAAATGCAATTAATTTATCTGTGTTAAATAATCCTGTGTAGCAAGAGAAACACTGTTAGAAAAATAGGCCGCTGTGGAAAAATAACTAACATTTAAGTATGCATGGATGGAGACATACGACGTTTCCACTAATCTAGAAAATATTCAGACTAAAACTAAGCAGGAAGATCTGGAATATGCCCTAGCCTTTTGAGAGGAACACAATAATGTAGGGCGTTCCCCCTTGATTCTGCCTTACCCTCTGTGCCCAAACATAACCTGACTGACACCTGGGGTGCACATGCAAGTCTACAGCCAATCCTGAGCACAGGATGGAAGTAATTCCCATTGAATTTTGTGAAGCTTAGTCCCAGGAACCTTCATATAAGATTGGTAATTCAGACTCATGCGAGTGAAGTAGAATTTGCTTTATGCAACTCTTTATCTGTGGTACCTTCAAGATATGGAGTGTATTAAATACCTAGGAATCTATGTAATAATAATAATAATAATTAATAATGATTTATTTATACCCCGTCCATCTGGCTGGGTTTTCCCAGCCACTCTGGGCGGCTCTCAGCAGAATAGTAAAAACACAATAAAGCATCAAACATTAAAAACTTCCCTAAACAGGGCTGCCTTCAGATGTATTCTAAATGCACAACAGCATTAAGGGTGTGTGTGTGTCTTTTTTACATAACATTTAGCTACTACCCCTACAGCTTCTACAGTTTGTTTCTGTGATTCCACAGTACTGTACTGCTCATAGAGACTATTTATAATTGCTTCTTGCTTAAAAACCTTCCTTAGTATTATTTTCTATAACTTTGAACACAGTCACAGATGTTTTCAACCACCCAACAACACCATTGGCGCTTATGCTTGCCAGTTAGGTGATATCAGGGCTCAACTCAGATTAGTATTTTTCAGACTATCCATGAACATCTGCCCATTATAAGGTATTTCATACAGTGTACAGAGAACTATACTTGTCTGTTTTATAGAAGTACCCCAGGAACCTTGAAGTTGGAGGAAACCCACTGCCCCCTCCTTTGTGTTTGTGGTTATTACAGCTGTAAAACATTGAAACTATGCCAGAGGATTCACAGATGTCTCTTTCCCCATTGAGATACTGGGACTGGGATACTGAGAAGGAGGGTGTGCGGGTTGGACATCAGATTCCGACAAGACCGCAGCGCTGGACAGACATCATTCACCTGGGACTCCCAATGGCTTCCTTCCAGTCTAGGAATGGCGTATCTCCCCTGTGACCCACTTTATGCTCTCCCTCTTTGAGAAGCTAATGATTTTTGTTGTTGCTCTTCAGGAGCTGGGAAAGAATTTATAGGGAAACCAGATGAAGAAGCATACTATTTTGTAATTAGAACTTAGAAGTTCTTCTTGGTTAAAAAAGATGGCATGTCAGGAATGCTCCTTTTGGTCCCCCCTAATTATACAATGGTACCATGTTTCTATATTAAGTAGATATGGTTTCTTAGCAGGAACACACAATTCTCTCTCTAGTTATACTGCGTGCTTGTTATTTTTATCCAGCAGAAATCCCTAGCTTTTTGGTTCATTACTCGAGTCATTGAAATCTGAGTCTGATGTTTCATAAGCATCTGCTGCCTCTCCCTGTCTGAAGAATGTGCCTGCAATTCAGAGGGTCATTTGGGTAGGTCCCTATAGGCATGGGGAAAATGCTTTTAGAAAGGTTTGGGCAACCAGAGCAAGGGGGAATAGGTACTTCTTTAGGTGCCTACATGCAGTTGAACTCCCAGAAGCATTCCCTACCTTCCTTCTAAATTGCCATTGCTTGTCACATAGCTACACTACCAGCAAGATTCATGGTCATGGTGACTTTCTCTACTCCCTCCTCATGCATCAGGCCACCCTTCCCCAACCAGGTGCCCTCCAGATGTTTTGGACTCCTGAATTCCATCATCCTCTGCCAGTAACAGCCTAAGTTGGTTTAAATTATAACCCATTGAAATCAATGCAACAAGTTAGCTATACTTAAGTCCCATTGATTCCATTGAACACTAAGTGCAATTTATTATTATTATTATTATTATTATTATTATTATTATTATTATTATACCCCACCCATCTGGCTGGGTTTCCCCAGCCACTTTGGGCTTCTTCCAACACATATAAAAACATAATAAAGCATCAGGCATTAAAAACTTCCTGATACAGGGCTAACCAACTTAGTATGGATCCAGTACTTTGGTTGTGATGCTTGCATTATAGTCCTATTTATTACCAGCAGTTGCTAGAGCAATTATCATTTTTTTTAAAAAACAAAACAGAAAGCCCTACTTTAAAATTCTTTACACTACTTTACCCTCACTTGCCTAAGTAGACTAGGGCAGAGGTTCATTACATGCCATAGAATCATAGAATCTTAGAGTTGGTAGGCATCCAAAGGTCATCTGGTCCAAGCCCCTGCCATGCAAGAATCTTGGCTAAAGTATGCATGACAGATGGCCATCCAACCTCCAAGGACAGAGGTGCCCAAGACTACTCAGTGCCATGGCTGAGAGAGGATTTGAAGTCTCAAAACCTTTTTGTGTGCCAGTGTGGTGTAGTGGTTAAGAGCAGAGGACTCGTAATCTGGTGAACCGGGTTCGCTTCCCCGCTCCTCCACATGCATCTGCTGGGTGACCTCGGGCCAGTCACACTTCTCTTTTTTTTAAAAGATATTTATTGAAGTTTCAAAAATTATATAAAAGCATAACAATAATACAAACAAAACACAAACAAAAACAAGTATAATTTCAGTCCCTTATTTTCTTATAACTTACTTCCCCGACCTCCTCATACCTCCCCTTTCTGTATTCCAGTTTCTAATTATTAGTTCAGCAAATCCTCTCCCTTAATTTTCATTTAATTTTTAGCCTTTCTTTTCTTTTTACTTAATCATTACAGCTGAAAACCACTTAATTTCTAATCCAACGTCAATCTAACATTCATTAATTTTGCAATGTTTCCTAAGATAATAATTAAATTTCTTCCAATCTTCTTCCGCCGTCTCTCTTCCCTGGTCTCAGATTCTGCCAGTCATTTCTGCCAGTCCCATATAGTCTATCACCTTCATCTGCCATTCTTCCAAGGTGGGTAGATCTTGTGTCTTCCAATACTTTACGATGAGTATTCTTGCTGCTGTTGTAGCATACATAAAGAATGTTCTATCCTTCTTTGGCACCAGTCACACTTCTCTGAAGTCTCTCAGCCTCACTCACCTCACAGGTGTTCGTTGTGGGGGAGGAAGGGAAAGGAGAATGTTAGCCGCTTTGAGACTCCTTAGGGTAGTGATAAAGCGGGATATCAAATCCAAACTCTTCTTCTTCTTTTACAAAGCAGTGGCTATCTCTAGTCTCCAAGAAAACAGATGAGCTCGCAGCCTCATTAGGACCAGGAGTCCCTGCTTCCAGAAGGCAATAGTTATATACTCTCCAAGAACACTGTAGCAGTCACGTAGTTTTCAGTTGGAGCATATTGCACTCTGTCAATTACACCTAATCTTGACTGTAGTCCAGGGCTTCTTCAAACTAGTGTTCTCCAGATGTTGTTCAGCTACAGTTCCCATCGTACCTGAGCTTTAGCCATGCTTGCTAGGGCTGTTGGGAGTTTTAGTCTAAAACATCTGGCAGGAGCCAGGTTGGAGGAGGTTTCTTCCATCCTTAAGGAAACACAGCATTGGCAAAGAGTGCTAAGTAGCACACACTCTCCCCCTTTCCCATTGTGAGTATAGCACCAGGGCCTTTTCATTCGGCTACACACAAAATCAGGGTAAAAACACCCACATTGACTACATACAAAACCCCCTCTAAACTACATCACAAAATAACACATTATTATACCTTATCATTTCTTCTTTTAAAAAACAAAGGAACTTTCACTCAAGGTATGCAGATTAGCAAGCATTTTTTAGAGCACTCCACTAAGTGGCAGACTTCCTAATGTCTATGCAGAAAGGTTGCAGCATTCTAGAGAAAATGAGAGTAAGAAGCAACATGATATAATGTTTAACAAAATTATGCATGGCATGGAGAATGTGGATGAAGTTTTTCTGCTTCCCTCAGCGCTGGAATTTGTGAATATCTAATGAAACTGAGTGTTGGAGGTTTGGGGACAGACAAAAGAAATAGTTTCTCTACATGATGGACTTCACTCCTGATGGCCACCAATTTAGATGGCTTTCAAAGAGGATTAGACAAATTCATACAGGTAAAAGCTGTCAGTGGCTACTGGCCAGTGATGGCTATGCTCTGCCCTCACAGTTGGAGGCTGTAGGTTTCTGAATACCATTTCCTGGAAACCAAAAGTGAGGAATAATAATAATAATAATAATAATAATAAGAAGAAGAAGAAGAAGAAGAAGAAGAAGAAGAAGAAGAAGAAGAAGAAGAAGAAGTATTTATTATTTGTACCCCTCCCATCTGGCTGGGTTTCCCCAGCAACTTTGGGCAGCTTCCAACAAAGATTAAAAATACATTAAAATGTCACACATTAAAAACTTCCCTAAACAGGGCTACCTTCAGATGTCTTCTAAATGTCAGGTAGTTGTTTATCTCTTTGACATCTGATGGGAGGGCGTTCCACAGGGCGGGCACCACTACCAAGAAGGCCCTCTGCCTGGTTCCCAGTAGCTTTGCTTCTCGCAGTGAGGGAACTGCCAGAAGGCCCTCGGTGCTGGACCTCAGAGTCTGGGCAGAATGATGGGGGTGGCGGCACTCCTTCAGGTATACTGGGCTGAGGCCATTTAGGGCTTTAAAGGTCAACACCAACACTTTGAATTGTGCTCAGATATGTACTGGGAGCCAATGTAAGTCTTTCAAGACCGGTGTTATGTGGTCTCGGCAGCCTCCCCCAGTCACCAGTCTCGCTGCCACATTCTGGATTAGTTGTAGTTTCCGGGTCACCTTCAAAGGTACCCCCACGTAAAAGGTGTTATTGCATCCTGCTAGCAGGTTCCCCACAGGTTCCTCCCCATGAGAACAAGATGTTGGACTAGACAGGCCATTGGTTTGACCCAGCAGACTCTTCTTATATTCTTAAATTCTTCATGCCTAATCTGTTCTGTGCTTGTCCCATTTTTAGGTGCACACTTAAACATCTTAGGGGTACACCTGAAAATGTAACGTGTAATTGAACTGCAGTAGAATTCAAATATATCTTCCCAAATAAGAACATGGTAAACAGCTTATATCTGCTCATTTGCTATTTCTGTGGGCTGCTGCTGGCTTTCAGATTCATAGGGCCTGAGGGGAGATTTTTCCTTCATGACCTGACTGATTGGATTTGAAGATTCAGTGACTAAACAGAAGAAGAGTGTATTGGTATGACTGGGTTTACACTTCAGCCTATACTGACTGTAGGGAATCACTGTTGTTAAACTCCAGACCTCTGTGATTTTGCCAGAGTGGTTCTTCAGCCCTTAAATAAATGTTGTGTACTCTGGGTATGTCTGCCTGTGTATTGGAGAAGCTAAGGGACTGAGAGATAGCTTTCTTTGTTTTCTCATTTAAGCTTTACAACCAAAAACAGCTGAAGCACCATTTGGGAAACGGATTTATATGAATTCCTCTTACTGGAAATGTTTATACTTTCTTCCTGAGAAATAGCCCAAGTGTCTTGATATTATAGCATAAGCTTCAAATCTGTGCAAGTTGGAAGGAAATGGAAGGGAAGAGAGTACCTTTGCAGAGAACCTTAGCGTATCATTCCCTGTGAAGAAGTTTTGAAAAATGCCTGCCATGTAGTTGGATCTCTTTCCAAGGCAAATATATATCTTTCAGAAATATTGCTGCGGACTACAGAGTTAAATGCCTTTTGGGGCATTGGAGAGAGATGGGGATTACATAGCGGCATTTGGGGAGAATGGAGGCAAAAGAAAAATCACATAGGATCAACTTAAACATTATGAGTTTTTACTAAGTGACTCTTGGAAGCTGTTGGTAATCCCTGATTGATCTGTTTCAGACTTAACTTATTGTTAGGTCAGTTCAATTCTCTGGTAGGGAATTTAAAAGAAGAACATACTCTGTCTGAAATAAAATACGTATTGAGTGTGCCAAATGATGGAATTAAGGCACAAAATACAGGAAATCCTTCTTTGAATTATTGATGACTAAGCTACTTAGCTCGACGTTATTGATAGATAGAAATAAATAAATAAATATTACATTGAGTTTCTTCCCAAATGTGTGCCCTGTTTCACTTCCAAATACGCCTTTAGGGATACGGTGGAGCTGAACAACCTTCCTACCCCCAACTCCTGTTGCAGGGCCCCCGCCCCCGCTGCCCCTGTCTCTGATTCAAACTTACATTGCTGGAGGGTGGGGAAAATTCAATGCTGTGCGTCCATTAGTCCCTTGATGTTACCTCAACTTTTTGGCAGCTTCCAAAGCCACCAGGGACTGGAATAAAAATAGTTCCCATAGTTCCTGACACTCGGAGCAAACTGACCCTGAGGCAGTTTGGTTGTTCTGCCGAATAGTGAGGAGAATTTTTCCATTCATCTAATTCTGGTCAGAAATATGAGTCTCAAGAAGAGTAGTAAAATTCCTCCCACCTGAAGCTACATAACAGCAGCTTACCTTCTGATTACATGAGCACCATGGTAACTTATAACTTGGGACGTGGGTGGTGTTGTGGTGCAAACCACTGAGCCTCGGGCTTGCTGATCAGAAGGTCGGCGGTTCAAATCCCTGTGACAGGGTGAACTCCCATTTTTTGGTCCCAGCTCCTGCCAACCTAGCAGTTCGAAAGCACGTCAAAGTGCAGGATTTACCGGCAGGAAGGTAAACGGCATTTCCGTAAGCTGCTCTGGTTTCGCCAAAAGCGGCTCAGTCATGCTGGTCACATGACCCAGAAAAACTGTGGACAGACGTCAGCTCCCTCGGCCAGTAAAGTGAGATGAGTGCTGCAACCCCAGAGTCGTTCGCGACTGGACTTGACTGTCAGGGGTCCTTTACCTTTAATTTCTAACTTAGGAAAGACTGAAGTTGTTACAGGGAGCCATGGCATGATGTCATGGGAATTGTGCCTGGTGGTGTCCCACAGGGTTCCATCTTGTCCTCCATGCTGTTGTCATTGGGAGGTTTGGAGTGAAGAATTGTCAATATACACATGGCACCCACTCTATCTTTGTCCATCTGAACTGAGAGAGGCTAAAATAAAATGAAGCCAAATCCTGAGAAGACAGTAGTGTTACGTGTTCTGAGTTCTCATGTCTGGGAGATGTGAAGACACCCTGCTCTGTACAGGGCTACACTCCCTTGGAAGCAGCAGATCTTCTTCTTGGTTTTTTGGCCATAACTCATAGCCGAGTAAGATTGTCTTCCATAAACACGGTTTTAACAATGAGTCCGTAAGTTACTGTGGAGACCAATTCTGGATCCACACATCCTTCCACGGTGGGGACATTGGTTTCCAGGTGGGAGTTGAACACGGTGTGGATTTGTCAAGCGTGCCTTCCTCTTAGCATGTTTCTCCCTTGTGTCCTGAGTTTGAGTGTCTTCAAAGCCCATGACACCTCTGGTAAAGGCTGTTCTCCAGCTGGAGCACTCACAGGCCAGTGTTTCCCACTTGTCGGTGTTTATACTACATTTTTTAAGATTTGCCTTGAGATAGTCTTTAAACCTCTTTTGTTGACCACCAGCATAACGCTTTCCATTTTTAAGTTCGGAATAGAGTAGTTGCTTTGGAAGGCGATCATCAGGCATCCGCACAACATGAGCAGTCCAACGAAGTTAATGTTGAAGAATCATTGCTTCAACACTGGTGATCTTTGCTTCTTCCAGTACACTGGTATTAGTTCGCCTGTCTTCCCAAGCGATGTGTAAAAAATTTCAGAGACATCCTTCATGGAATCTTTCGAGGAGTTGAAGATGGTGTTTATAAGTGGTCCATGTTTCACAAGCATATAATAAGGTTGGTAGTACAATAGCTTTGTAAACAAGCATTTGTGAATGTCCCGGTCCTCAAACACTCTGCTTGCAAGTCAACAGCTTGCAGGTGTCCCCAGAATCAGCAAAGTCAGTGGAGGCTCAGGTGGTCTCAGTGGCTGGGAGTTCCTTTTACCAGCTCTGTCTGTTTCCCCATCAGCAGCTCCTTTTGGACAAAAATTACTTGGTTGCTGCACTCCATGCTGTGATACCTTACAGATTGGCTTTTTGCAGTGTTCTGTATATGGTGCTGCCCTTGAAGATGACTTGGAAATTTCAGTTACTCCAAAATGCAGCAGCTAGGGTTGTTGTTGTTAATTTAATTTCTATACTGTTCTTCATCTGAGGATTACAGGCGGTTGACATTATAAAACCACAAAACCACATAATGTACATAATATAAAAACAAACAGAAACAATACCCCCATCACTCAGTTTGAAAAGGCCACAGATTGTTTAATTCGCCAAAGGGGTAGGTTTTTGATTGGTGCCTAAAGATATGGAATGAAGGAGCCAGGCAAGCCTCCCTGGGGAGAACATTCCACAAGTGGGAAGCCACCAAAGAAAAGGCCCACTCTCCTGTTGCCACCCAGTACAAAGAAGAGCCTCAGATGATGGTAGCAGAGTCCGGGTCGGTTCATATTGAGAGAGGTGGTCCTTGAGGTATTGCAGTTCCATTTAGGTCTCACAGAAGTGTTATAAAACAGCTGCATTACTTGCTAGTTGTGGCGTTCGCCTGTTTTTTTTGGAATGTCTGTACAGGGGGGAAGAAAGAGTTAATAGGTAGACCAATAGAAAAGCCAGAGGCGGAGCATACCTGTTTATAAAATGGGCTTAGCCCGAGGTTTAGACCGTTGGTTGGTTGGTTGGTAAGAAGCAGATGGGAAAGCAGTTGGCAGACAGGTGGAAATAGAGAGACAGTTAGTGCAGTTGGTTCTTGTGTGAGGGGAGCTAGAAGAGTTAGAGACTGGACAAAATAAGACTAAGAGGGTAAAGGGTAACAGCGTTTCGAATGCATTTAAAGTTTATTTTTGTTTGCAATAAACTAAACTCTTCATTGTTAACTTGAGAACCTGACTGAGGCTAAGTGATTTACCGGGGAGAACCTGGTTGGTGGCAGCGGATTAGTGATGTACGGGTCAATAGCCCATGAAACGACCAGGGGCTCCATACAAACGTCACACTAGTTCATTTCTAGATCCAATTCAAGGTGCTCATGTGTTTTAAGCCCAAAATGACTTGGGCTCCAAATATCTGAAAGACCCCTTCCTTCCTACAGACCCTCTTGGGTGTTAAGATCATCAGAGGGGATTATCTCAATAGTTCCACTGCCCTCAGTAGCTCTGGGTGGCCATAGTGGCCCAGAAAAGGACATTCTCTGTGACAACGCCTAAGTTGTAGATTTGCCTCCCCACAGAGGTGATTCTGACAACTTCGCTTCACAGTTTTCAACAAATGCTGAATATACTTCTGAGATGTATGCTTTTAGGACCCACCATGTTTGGGTGATTGTAAGTTATTTTAAACTGTTTTTAATGTTACATTTTAAATTGTTGTAACCCACTCTGGGACCTTATAGTGTTGGTTGGGTAATTAAAATAACAATTGATAAGGCATGTAAGAGGAATGGAATACAACTTCTGGCTACAAGGAAGAGAAAAATAGCAAGAATAGACCCATGAATGAACCTTTATGCCGTTGCCATTGTGTGCAGTGGCTAAAATGTCCGAAATTAAAATGGTTGGATAAAATTGAAATGCTAATATCGAAGCTGAGGCAGGATCCAGTTTTCATTCCCATGTACAACTGGTGTAATGCTTAGCCCTACAAATCCAGGTTGTGAAAATTAATATCAAGCCACTTCTCTTAAGACTCCTTTAAAGAGGGAACTGTTTTAAATGTTAAGTTATTCCAGCAGCTGCTTTTTGTATGTCAGCTCTCAAGTGTAGCATGCAGTTTACAAAGACAGTGAGTGTTTGGAATAGGAACTGAATATTTATATTTGCTTTTAAAAAATGTAGAAGAGGGAAGGCTCCATGGCAGAGAAGGTAAGGCTTATAGAGGTCATTTGGAAAGTCTGTCTGTTATTTATGCTTTGCCTTTTTAGGTGGTCTACAACTATTAATTAATTTATACAGGACTCATGGGAGGGAAATCCAGGACTACCATCTTAATTCAGGAAAACTCAGGGTCTGTCCTGGGAGTTGCATTTCTGTTCAAAAAATAAACAGAATACACAAACATCCCAAGTGCATACATGACCTAATGCCAGATCTTTCTTCCAAACTGGTGGCTTTTAGTACAAAATCATGACTGTTCTACTGTAAGCTTCAAAAAAGCACTGCAGTTGATGTTCCACACCGTCAGTGCTGTTGCACTCTTTCTGCAAGTTTATCTCGCTAGACTCCATTGTCTTCAGTGCAGATGACAGCTGCTATATTTAACAAGTTAAATAATAGTAACAATAATTTAGAACACATAATAGCCAAGTGTTTATTAGTCTATTATTTTATCGGAAGTTTGCTTACTTCCTCTTTAAGAAATTGGATTTAAGCAGAACATTTTCACATTAATAGCAAGGAACTGATCCCACTTGCTTTGCAAACTGAAATTTCCTAGAAGAAGGTATGTTTTAATTGAATAGTAAAAACCACAAGCCGTCTTGTATGTGCAGTTAATTTTACTTGGGCATAGCATGTTATAAAGGCAGTGTGCTGATGGCTGATGACTTAAACATTACTAATAAGAATTGATGTTCAGGCAGGTAGCTCAGATGTAGCTGTTAAAAAGCTGCTTTATTTATTGGACGTGTACTGTCCAGATTTTAGAACTCCAGCCGTTTATCTAGATATGCCAATATATTCCCTAATCATAACTTGTTGAGAATGAACAAATCACCTTCCTCTTTTCCCAAAAACATCACAATGGTGTATGTACCTGGTACATGGAAGGCCTGATGTAAATATCACTTTACACTTCTGATTTCCAATATATTGGGCAGAACTGAAAATAGAAGAACTGATTAAAACAAAAAAAAATTCCTTCCAGTAGCACCTTAAAGACCAACTAAGTTAGTTCTTGGTATGAGCTTTCGTGTGCATGCACACTTCTTCAGATACACTGAAACAGAAGTTTCCAGACCCTTCTATATAGTGAGAAGGTGGGGAGGGGTATTACTCAGAAGGGCGGTGGGAATGGGTGATTGGCAGATAGCTGTGATGAGCCTGTTGACGTCTTACGCCCTTCTGAGTAATACCCCTTCAGTGTATCTGAAGAAGTGTGCATGCACACGAAAGCTCATACCAAGAACTAACTTAGTTGGTCTTTAAGGTGCTACTGGAAGGAATTTTTTTTGTTTTGACCATGGCAGACCAACACGGCTACCTATCTGTAACTGATTAAAACCAGTCAATCAATCTATCAATCGATTTATTGTATATAATCAAAGGCCTTTACAATGTATGGCAGGGATAAGAACAAGGCTGAAATCACTTATCATGATTAAAATCAGTCACATGTTGTGTATGACATAGGTTCTCGTGAACTTTGCGCTCAGTGATGATAATTCATCATTTTGTTCTACTGAGGAAATAGAAAAGTGAAAGTATAGTGAAAGGTGATCAGTATGAATCAAGGTGACAGAAGCACCGCAGCAGCAGGTGAGCGTTGTTTATTTTGTAAGTTTGCTGCTTACAACCTCACCTGTGTTATTCATGCGCAAAGAAGGGCATGCTATACCTACAGTAGGTAGAATGTTACTCCAGTATCCCTACCTCTGCAAACTGTGTATCCCTCAACAACTAGTATCCTGCAGATATAGAGTATGGATCCCTCAGAGCTGTAGACTGTCGCTTGGCTGAAGGAAAGCCATGGGTCAGGCCCACAGCACTTAGTTTACCTTTGCCTTTTAATTCTCCTCAGACTTTTCCTTCTGATGTCAGCCTTCAGTTCTGTTCCATTAAGACAGATGTTTTTCTCTAATGAATCTTACAGACTGTGTTCCTGAGCAGGACTGGAAGACAGCTTGCTGTAACTCCTGCAACTATGGGCCTTTGTATTATCTCTTTCCCATGCAAGTTGCAGACAGTTCTTCCACAGGCTGCTCGTCGAAGGATGTCCTTAATCCATCATTCAAAAGTATTTATTTAAATATTGAATGCCTTTCTTTCTCACCCTAAGGTTCTTGTACAGGACTGTCTTTCTGATTACTGAATAATAGCTCCCCTCCTCCCTTTCCTCTGTCAAGGGATTTGTGTCAAGGTTTCCTCACAGAGGAGTAACAACCTTATAGATTATGGGAGTTGACAGGTCTTGTGACGTTCAAGGTGATGCCACTTTCAATGTCTTTGCTCTGGGCTTACACTGATGCTTGTCCCAGACTCTGATTCCAAAGTATATGCCATTTGCATGATGTATAGTAATTATAGATGGAGCAGGAACAAGATCCATAACCAAGATGGGGCCTAAAGGCAAACAGATTACGCTGAATGGTTAAAAGTTTTTCCAGATGCAAAGGAAATTGGGAGATTGAAATCTTCCTTTGCCCTTTATAATGGAAGCCAAGTTGGTATTAAACAATTACTGGTTTGTGTTTTGTGGTCCATATGAAGATTTATTGACTTGAGAGCAAATATTGACTGAGAGGGAAAAATCCAAGTTCGCTGTTTACCCCAAGGCGCTATAAATTCAGATGCTAACTGAAAGCAGAAGTTGGTGTGTTAGAGACATTCTGCTGCAATCTGTTTACAGTACAGTTAATGGTTCTTCCAATAATCAAAACCACCCCAAAGCTTCCTATGTAGAACTACATGGCACAAATGGGCAAAAGGGGAACGGTGTTTTCTTTCCCCCAGATGGTGCTAAAGATGGTACATGAGTTCTGTATGTGGCTAAATGTTACTTCTCTCCTCGGTTTCTCTAAAGTAATGATTTCTAGATTGTGTCATGTGAGATGGGACCATTTCCTGTCCTGGGGTTAAACACTTTTATCACGGAAAATGTGCATTTCGTTACATATGAAATGTGGTGTGACTATTTTTCTGTTGTGGGTATAGGGATTGAGTGCAGCTAAATCACATAAACTCTTCCCAGACAACATATTAAAAGTGCAAAGTGGGAGGGGAGCAAAATCATGCCTGCTGTCCCTACTACCAGCTGACATGCATTTGAAATCTGGGGCTCTTACTGTGCGATTCAGGGTGCTTTTTCAGGGTTCCTTGAGAACTGTACACAATACTGTTGTAAATTGCTCTTTGCAACAATTCAAATGTAGGTTGGAATATACATAAGCCTGCTATCACGATCCTCGCCTCTCCCCCCCCTCCATGTTCAGTTACTCGATTGAATGTCTGAAAAGATTATGTGAGCACCTGTAGCAGAGAATACATATGTTCACCTCAGTGAAGGACAATGTAAATTATGGACTTGAGTGTGCAGAATAGATGGGAACAATATAAAAGGTCATTGGCATCCAAGTTAAAAAATGAAGGAAACATTCTAGGGAAAGGAATATCATTCCTAGTGCAATTAATAGGTTATTAGGGTACAGTTGTGCATTTCTGTGCCATTTATCTCAGCATAATGAAAGTACATTTAATCTTCTTTGGAATATGCCCTTTATTTTTAACTCTAGATACTCACAGCTTTCTTTCCTGTTCATCAGATGAGAGTAAACTCTTGAGGAGAACCAGTTTTGGAATACCTGAAAGTCATTTCTGCATTGGACACAGTGCCTAAGCACAGCACTGGATTTAATACATTTTAAAGAGTATTAGCAACTTGGTTGAATTCATCATGATAGTATTGATGAACCAGCTGTGAGAATACCTTGTTTATTAAAAAAATGTTTTATCCAGTGCCCCAACTGGAAAAGATATATTCACAAGGCATCTGCATTCTTCAGCAAACTGGGATTTCAAAATGGCTTTTGAAGTAAAATAATGTAGTAAGGAAGGAGGGCTGGAATTCTTGACTGTCTCAGTCACGGGTATATACATTACCAACTTGCCTTTATTGACTAGATCAGCAAAAACTGCAATAAGTTTGACATGAGGCAAAACTTTGCTTAGCAATCCCCCTGATAGATTGCAAATTTAAATACAGAACTGTCCTTTTTGTTTTGGATCATGCAGAAATTACCGTATAATGCAAATGGCAGGGGCACACTGAAATACACAACCCTCTGGTTGCAGCCCAGAAAAAGTTATTTCACCTAAGCCATTTCCCAGAGTGAATTGTTCATATGGATTTTGCAAAAAAATGTAACTGCCCAGAAGCTTCTCTAAAATGAGGCTGCTTGTGTGTTTAGGTTAAAACAGACCTCCACAATTTTTAGCAGAATGTAGCTCAGCATCATTATAAATTGACTGCATCCTGTTTAAATCTGCTTCCAGCCAGTTTAATTATCTTTCTCATCTATCTGCGTTAGTATATCATGGTAAGAGATGGGCAAAAAGTAGCATTGCAGTGCTTCTTGAGGAACCATATGGCAGTAACAGTTCAGATTTCATATTGTATTTTATATTGTACAGAGGAGTTTGTTCTCCAGATATAGGTCACTTGCAGTAAGTTACAGAAGCATAAGAGATAGATTTCCGTATCAAGACTCAAATGTATATAAAATATGGAATACTGCCATCAAATAAAGGCAGCAAAAACAGAGAGGAAAACACCTGGAGCTGAAATGGAATCATATTTCTAATTTACTTCCAACTCAGTGTCCAAATTTCAGGGTTGGTTTCGTGGTGATCTCCTAAAGGACTTTAGCTGATGCAATGCACACACTTCTGGCAGAAAAGCAGTGTTTTAAAATGTGATCTCATGGTTGAATCCCATCAGGTCTTGGTTACTTTTCCAAAAGACTGCCACCCAGGGTCAGTCTTTTAAGAGGGGTAGTGGGTGCACTGAATCTAGGTCCTTACCTTGGAATGGCCTGCAAACAGTTTATTCTCATTGAGCTGGAAGGCATGAGCTGTCACTATTGTTAAACCAATCATTACTGTTGCAGGAAACCTAAGCATGGAATAGCTGTGGCTGTGAAAAACTGATATTGAAGGTATGAACCCGTGTAAAAGTGACTGGCAGACTGAATAAGAGACTTTTGACTCCAGGTTCCTGAAGTTTAGTTAGGCTTTTCAGTAAAAGGTCTGCCATGTCTTTACTAATATATTGAGAGTCTCACAGTTGTCCAATATGAGAAAATAGGGTGTGCTGTCAGCTTGTCCAACATATCAATCTGAGTATAGTGGTACCTCAGGTTAAGAACTTAATTCATTCTGGAGGTCTGTTCTTAACCTGAAGCACCACTTTAGATCATGGGGCCTCCTGCTGCCGCTGCGCCACTACTGCGCAATTTCTGTTCTCATCCTGAAGCAAAGTTCTTAACCCAAAGTACTATTTCTGGGTTAGCAGAGTCTGTAACCTGAAGCGTATGTAACCTGAGGTACCACTGTACCTTCATAGTGTGTTACAATGTCAGCTTATCTACTGCATCAGTGATATCTCCATCAGTGACCCAAATTCAGTATTTAAAAAGCCATGGAGTATTTACTTGGGAATCTTTATTGTATGACCTATTTCCTGGGTGGGTTAAAACAAGAGTGTGGGGTCTTGTGCTCTGTCAACCTTGACCCTATTCACTGTTGTGTCTGGGCAAGACACTTCCTTCAATGTCTTTAAACTTAAGGGTGCAAATGTAGGTTCAAAATTCAGTATCAAAGCATCCATTCTGCATAAATACCACTGGGGAAAACATTTAGAGGTAACTAACGCGCCGGCGGGGTAATGGTGCATGCAAATATTGTCAACCTGGTTCAGCTCAGGACTTTGTTGCACTACTTACCGTTTTGTGTTGTAGTCTGAGGATTCAGCTAAATAGTTAACTCCTCATCTAGATATAGCCCATTGCTAGAAGATAAAAGTGTTGAGGGAGACAGTAGCACTTACTCTGAGAGGCAGTGACAGTGAACTCATAAACCTGAGAGATGCAGCTGCTAAAACAAGTATTCAGATATGTGAAGGGATGGTATAATAGTATGGACCTTGTTTCCTTTAAAAGTCATCAGTGTGCATAGTGCTTTACAGAGTAACAAAAGCCTCTCACAGCTTCGCTTTGACAGGAAACAACAGAGGGGGAATGGTTGGAGGAAGGTGGCAGGCTTGGATGTGCAAAAACACAGTTGCATGTTATTCACGCTCCATTTCAGTTGAAGATAGGAAATAAGAGTCTTACTAGAGGACAGTTCAAGGGGAGTCAGGTGGTGCTGTGGTCTAAACCACTGAGCCTCTTGGGCTTGCCGGTCAGAAGGTCGGCGGTTCGAATCCCTACGACGGGGTGAGCTCCCGTTGTTCAGTCCCTGCTCCTGCCAACCTAGCAGTTCAAAAGCATGCCAAAAAGTGCAAGTAGATAAATAGGTACCGCTTCAGCGGGAAGGTAAAGGGCATTTCCGTGCGCTGCTCTGGTTTCGGTGTTCCGTTGTGCCAGAAGCGGCTTAGTCATGCTGGCCACATGACCCGGAAAAGCTGTCTGCGGACAAACGCCAGCTCCCTCGGCCTGTAAAGCGAGATGAGTGCCACAACCCCAGAGTCATCTGCGACTGGACTTAACTGTTAGGGGTCCTTTGTTGCTGTTTAGTCGTTTAGTCGTGTCCCATTCTTCGTGACCCCATGGACCAGAGCACACCAGGCACTCCTGTCTTCCACTGCCTCCTGCAGTTTGGTCAAACTCATGCTGGTAGCTTCGAGAACACTATCCAACCATCTCATCCTCTGTTGTCCCCTTCTCCTTGTGCCCTCTATCTTTCCCAACATCAGGGTCTTTCCCAGGCAGTCTTCTCTTCTCACGAGGTGGCCAAAGTATTGGAGCCTCAGCTTCAGGATCTGTCCTTCCAGTGAGCACTCAGGGCTGATTTCTTTAAGGATGGATCAGTTTGATCTTCTTGCAGTCCATGGGACTCTCAAGAGTCTCCTCCAGCACCAGAATTTGAAAGCATCAATTCTTTGGTGATCAGCCTTCTTTATGGTCCAGCTCTCACTTCCATACATCACTACTGGGAAAACCAGAGCCATAACTATACGGACCTTTGTCCTTTACCTTTTTAGAGGACAGTTCACATATGAAGCTGCCTTATGTCAGACACTGGCCCATCTAGCCTAGTAGTACCTGACAGTTGCTCTCTGGGGTTTCAGACAGGGAATCTTTCCTAGACCTACCTGGAGATTCTGGGGATTGAATCTGGCACCTTCTGCATGCAAAGCAGATATGTTCTCATTGAGCTGCATCCCTTCACCAGCCATGGAACTGCTATTAATCCTTGTCCCTCATCCCCTCTATGCCTGGTAATGTCTGGATTTACCCAATGCATTATATAGCATCATCACCCTACCTGCAAAACCATCCCTGCTCCCCTGATCATTGCTGTCAGTGGCAGCGACTGGGAAGCTTGCTGAGCAATGACATCACATGTTTTCACATCTAAAACTTGATGTTATCATGAACACACACAGAGAGCGCTCCCTGCCTCTTGTAATGTCTAGTTAAACCCCAAGGGGTTATGCCTGCGAGACTTTCCTCTTCCGTAAGCCAGTGCTCAGTCGCTGCATCAGTGCACTGTTTCAGGACATGGTTTTAGGCCAACATTTGTAAGCGAGCTGCAGACAGTTACTCAAGCACAAATGGTTATGATCAGAGTGTCAAGAACCAAGTTAGCAAGCATATCAGCGGTCATCTTCTTAATCCTTCAAGTACCATTTGCTCAGATCCTCTAACTTAGGTTTTCATTCATTCATGACAAAGCTGACAACAAGGCCTTGTTAGACTCAGCTCTTGAAGCAGTGCCCTGGACCTGAACTTTACATCATGGTTTCCATTGGCTGTCTTGTGTGTATCCATGTGGAATTATCCACTGGCTCTGCACAAGGTTTCTCGCTCAGTCTCCATTGCCCATCTAATTGGCAACGGGCAGAAAGCGACTTGTGTGTGGAGCAATAAGCTCGCTCTTTGGCCCGCTGCTTTCTGGCAAACTGTTCACACTGATCTTCTGTTGGATTTTCAACCACTGGGAATTTTTGAGAGAGCGAGAGAGAGTTGGAGGGAAATGTTTACACAGGTTAATTTAAAAAAAGAGAGAGAATTGCTTCCTGTTCAGTTTGATTGCTGATGTGCAGAGGTTAGTTCCAGGCTGCTGAGCCTCTGAGGGTTGTGAAAGGGATGTAAAGACAAGAGAAACAGCTGGAAGCCTGATCTGGAAATCGCAAATAGTAACTTGTTTGTCACTTCCCAGATCCCTGGTGCATGCATTTTCTGACTTGTTTGCTGTGCTTGTTTGTGATGTCTGGCGAGACAATAAAATGAGTATGGAGTGTAATAGTTTCAGCTTTGTTCAGTGACTGGTGTCCAAGGGATTTTTGTAGGACATTTTGGGGAAGAAGTCCAGTGCATAAGGAAATAGTGTTGGCCTGGTGTCTTCAGCATTTATGTACAACATAGTCTAAATGTATTGCACTAGACAGTCCCTTGGAGAGGAGGCTGAGAATTTGAGTGACAAGCACAGAAAAATGGACTAACTTAATAGAGTACTTTCTTAGGACTATTGCCATATTGCAATAAAACAAAGGTCTGTTGTTTATATGATTGCATTTGTTTTCTGATACTATCTAGCTAGTAGACCATATCTAATTTCCTTGACATACTGTGTAAAAAGAAGTCAGTCTTCCTGTTGTTTTTCAGCAGTTGACTAGAGCAGCTTGGAGTCCCTTCCTAAGCACCTTCTCCTTTTCTGAACATGTGATGCACAGAAAGGCAAAGGGAGCTTTCAGGGCTTCTGCAAACCTTAAAGGGCCCTGGGCCTAGGCTGAGTGTATCTTAAAGGTAAAGGTAAAGGGACCCATGACTGTTTAAGTCCAGTTGTGGATGACTCTGGAGTTGCGGCACTCATCTCACTTTATTGGCCAAGGGAGCCGGCGTACTGCTTCTGGGTCATGTGGCCAGCATGACTAAGCCGCTTCTGGCGAACCAGAGCAGCGCACGGTAACACCGTTTACCTTCCTGCCGGAGCGGTACCTATTTATCTACTTGCACTTTGACGTGCTTTCGAACTGCTAGGTTGGCAGGAGCAGGAACCGAGCAACGGGAGCTCACCCCGTCACGGGGATTCGAACCGCCGACCTTCTGATCAGCAAGTCCTAGGTTCTGTGGTTTAACCCACAGCGCCACCTGCGTCCCGAGTGTATCTTAGGAGGTGCCTAAGTCCCATATCAGATATGAACCCCCCCTGTTCCCTCAGATTCCCTGATGAGGTTCTCCTCCACAATCCTGCTGTCCAGGAGGTCGGATCTACTGGAGGCCTGGAGCACAATATAGGGTTGTCCTTCTCTGCAGTGATACTCACTGTAGAAGTAGGGATGAAGTAGCTTTGCTTTTAACTTAACGTTGACAGATTAAATTGTTCTCATATACTGAGGCTTGTGTTGCTATTTTTTTCTGGTGATATTGTTTTTACAGCTCTTATGTTTCATTTTTTATTTTGAATAGTTTTGTTGCTTTCTACATTACCTCGTGCTGTATTGGAACAACAATAATTAATCAGACTGAACTAGTTCTGTTTGGACAGTGCTTGGATGGGACAAGATCAGTTTTAGTCAACGTTCTTTTGCATTAACTAGTCTATGGTCCATCAGGTAATGCCCATCACTTGCACGGAGTTGACATTCTAGAAAACGGTTCAGTTTCCTATGAAGGAGTGTTAAATCAGAACTTTTAAAAGTCAAAAGAAGATCACTGAATTTTTTACCTTTGTAATAAGACTGCTATTTTGTGTAGAGGCCACAGGACACTTGCGGTAGCAAAAAGTAGTAATATCCCCTCTGATTAAATATCGGTTGCTTCTCAGCAGTCCTGAGTTACTTCTGCTCTTTGAGCTTAGTGCTTTGCTTCCTGCCCTAAAAACTGTATTGTCGTGTGCTGGAAACAGGTGCTGTGGTTTCTAACCCAGAAGCAGCTGACTCTGGTGCTCTTTGAAGTATTCCTCCCACTGTGTCTTCCGTCACGCGGATGTTATGTGGCTTAATTAATTTGGGACAAGATCTGTGACCTTTGAATAAAAGACATTATGGATTGTCCAATATTATAATTGCAGCAAAGCTGGTGGTCTGTACAGATGTTCTTCCCGTGTTGTTGCACAGCTACTTAATGGTTTCCTACAGATGTTCCCATGAGGACACATATGTATATTCTTTCCATCTTCCTTTTATGACACCCAAGACCTATTTTCTAACATTCTTTTTATTGTTTAATGTCAAGCAGCAGAAGCAATGAAAACATTCCCTGCACTTAGCAATGTTGGTTTCCTCACCTTTTTTATTTAGATTGTGAATACCGCGTAGGCAGAGACTTCCCTCCTTAATGGTATACCCCGTACCACAAACAACTGTGCCTGCAGATGTTTTTCTACGTCTCTTTCTACTTTTGTGTTCCGTTTCCTTTGTGGTTTTCATTCCCACAGTGTCTGATTCATGGGACTCTTCCTCTCCTGTGAGTACCATGTGGCATTTGTCATTTCTGCAGTCCTCTGGCAGTCGTGAGGATGGCCGGCCCAGATGGGATCAAGAACTTGGCTTCCTGACTCCTGCTGTTCCGGTTGCTGGTGCTTATGATTTGGGGTTTGAGAAAGATATCTAAGAGTAGGTTACTTTTGGCTCTGGATTCTACCAAGCATTACATTGTTTGTGTGTCTTTCACACAGCAGTACAATGTGCGCATTTCACAGGAATGAGTGTATCATGTTCCTGAAAATTCCTTCATGCCAAACCATGCTTAGCCAATTCCCAGCACTGGTAAAACACATTTATTATATTTATATCCCACTTCACAGTTGTCTTACAAATGATGAAAGCTTTTATTTTTTAAAAGCAAACCCTAGGTAAAGGTAAAGGGACCCCTGACCATTAGGTCCAGTCGTGACCGACTCTGGGGTTGCGGCGCTCATCTAACTTTATTGGCCAAGGGAGCGGGCGTACAGCTTCCAGGTCATGTGGCTAGCATGACTAAGCCGCTTCTGGTGAACCAGAGCAGCACACAGAAACACCGTTTATCTTCTCGCCAGAGTGGTACCTATTTATCTACTTGCACTTTGAGGTCTTTCGAACTGCTAGGTTGGCAGGAGCAGGGACCGAGCAACGGGAGCTCACCCCGTCACGGGGATTCGAACCGCCGACCTTCTGATCGGCAAGTCCTAGGCTCTGTGGTTTAACCCACAGCCCCCCCCGTCCCTTCAAAGCAAACCCTACAAAGCCATAAAAACATTCCAATCGGGGGTGGAGGGGAACACATTAAGACTATTGTGCAAGTTGTGTTGCGCTGGCAGAACAGACACCACACTCAACTTGACCATATATTTCTTAGTGCTGTTGCTCACAAGGGTGGGCCGTACTTCATTTTCAGACCAAGTCTTATGATCCATCCCATTTTACTTTGCAGTCCATCCTTTTCTCCTCCTCCACCTCCTTCATGTAGCATGCACGAGCCCTTGGGGACTGGTTGTGAGACACACCAAACACCAATCTGACTGTATGTTCCCTTGAACTGTCTGTATATACCATTTTGCTTGTCACTCTGCCTGCAGTAGATCAGCACCTGGGCTGAAGACAGCTGGCTAAAGTTTAAGCAAAGAAAGTAAGGGCTGATGGCAATGAGAAGGGGCAGGCAGACAGCAAACTCTGCCAAACCTCTGACAGTGCTATCCATCAAAGGGAATTTGGCGCCCAAATATAGGCACGACATGAGTGTGCACCTGGTAATCAGCCTTCATGTCTTAAGACAAAGCAGCCACAACCCCAACCTCTTCCTCCACCTCCCACTACAGTGACTACTCTTGCTGCTGCTCTTACTAATGTTGTCGTTGTGGCATCTGTCTGTCTCAAGAGACAATTGAGTGCGCCTCCAGGGGTGAAAAACCACTGAGTTAGCAGGACCAAAGTGACCTCCCTGGGGCAGTGTGTATGGAGGTCCTGGACTGCCCAGATGACAAGACCCCCCCCCCTCAGCCTCGCTGATGGGGTCCAAAGGAAAGCAGAGCAATACCTTTGGCACCAGTTTGGCTGCAGGAGTTGCTGGAAGGAGGTGTGCAAGGCACAATGCAGCCGTCTTGGGGATGGTTATACCGTATTGTTTTCAGAGGCTTGAGGTTGGTTGGTTGGTTGTTTGGTTGGTTGACTTGACTTAGCATCCCCTGGAAATATGTAGTTTTAATGAAGAAATTCATCGTCTTTGTCCATAGCCTTCTCTTTCCATGTTCTGCTTCATGTTTTATAATATGCCACTCTTTGGTCTCTCACTTTCAGTCAATTTGTTTTCCAGTTTGAAGAAAAGAATTCACACACAAACACACACACATGGATTTTTTTTCTTCAAACTGGAAAACAAAACTATATCTCATTCATGTGTGTGTGTGTGTGTCTGTGTGTGTGTGTGTAAAAAGACCCCTGACCATTAGGTCCAGTCGTGACCGACTCTGGGGTTGTGGCGCTCATCTCACTTTACTGGCCGAGGGAGCCGGCGTACAGCTTCCGGATCATGTGGCCAGCATGACTAAGCCGCTTCTGGCGAACCAGAGCAGCGCATGGAAATGCCGTTTACCTTCCCGCCTACCTTCTGCTAGGTTGGCAGGAGCAGGGACCGAGCAACGGGAGCTCACCCCGTTGTGGGGACTTGAACCACCGACCTTCTGATCAGCAAGTCCTAGGCTCTGTGGTTTAACCCACAGCGCCACGCGTGTCTATCTATCTACAGTGGTGCCTCGCAAGACGAAAAGAATCCGTTCCGTGATTCTCCTCGTCTAGCGGTTTTTTCGTCTTGCGAAGCAAGCCCATTGACAGCTTAGCGGATTAGCGCTACAGCAGTCTAGCGGCTTCTAGCCACCAGCTGTTAAGCGGCTTATCAGCGGATGGGCTGTTAAGCGGCTTAGCGGCTTAGGAAAAGGGGGGAGCGGAAAAAAACCCGCGGGGACTTGCAAGATTTTTTCGTCTTGCGAAGCAACCCCATAGGGAAATTCATTTTGCGAAGCGCCTCCAAAACGGAAAACCCTTTCGTCTAGCAGGTTTTCCGTCTTGCGAGGCGTTCGTCTTGCGGGGCACCACTGTATCTATCTATCTTATCTATCTATCTATCATCTAACTATATGAGATATTTTAGTTGGGACTGAGATGTAACCTAGTTTCATGTCTTAGTTTTAATATTAAGACTGTACACAGCATCTTAAAAGGGCCATAGCTCAATGTTGGAGCATCCTTGTTGCATGCTGAAGGACCCAGATTCAATTCTCAGCATCTCCAGGTAGCTCTCGGAGAGATTTCTATCTGAAATCCCAGAGAGCCGCTTCTGGTCAATGCAGAGAACCCAGAGCTAGTGCTTTGACACATTATAAGGCAGTTGATTTTCTGAAAAGGAAGACGAGGAAGTCCAATTGATGTGATGTTTTTGCCCATAGAGAAATATCCATGACAAACATTGAAAAGCCAGTGTACATTTTGTAGGAAAGTTCTGCTCACTCCTAGTCTGGTATCTTTCATATTTTGCATAGTTCACTGTGAATGTTTCACTGTGGGATGTGAAGTTCTACCCTTTACTGAATCAGATCATTCATCCACTTGGCTTGGTTCTGAGAACGCTGACTGGCAGCCAGAGTCTCTGTGGTCTTGGGGGCAGAGGTCTTTCTGAGCTCCTTTAACTAGAGTTGTCAGAACACCTCTAACTAGAATTGTCAGTGAAGCAAGAGAACTTATATCTACAAAGCATAGTGTCTGCTACAAAGCCAGGCTCCCTTGTTAACTCTATAATCAGTCCATTTGCTACTCACCCACCCCCAAGCAATTTTTAAAACAACAATTACACTTTGCAGTTGTTGTTTTTTAAAAAAACTATCAAGACTTTATTTTGAAGTTCAAATAACAATCCAGTAAGAAATATGAAATTAATTAAATCAAAAGAGGAAAAAGCAGTATAGAAAACTAACAAAGCCAGGGTCCATAACCATTACCTCATAAAACACAGTGCTTTCTCAAGAGTCTATGCAGTAAATTAGATCTTACAACAAGAAGTGAACTGGTAGAGAAAGAATGCAAAACAAATGTTATGAATACCAAAGAAAGACACATTTCCATAATTAGCCTATCATATAAATAAACCATGGCCACCAGATAAGAGACAAAATGTATAGATTTTGCTGCACCCTGAGATATGCTGAATTTGTAAATCGCTCTATCAGAGCATAAACATTACTTATAATTGAACCAAATATTTAAAGGAAAGCCCAACAGCAATATGGTCAAATGAGCTGACAGAAAAAAATTATAAGTGGTTTACATACTAAATCCATATTTGACTCATCAAAATTTGATAAAAGGCATCGTGTGAGGTTTAAAGGAACTGGTGCACCTATTATTCCAGAAATTTCCTTCATTACCTGTTCCCAAAATTTGTACCAAGACCATCACATGTATGCTCCTCTTCTGTCATGTTCCCTATGTAGGAGAACCAAATGTAGTTATTTGTGCAAGACAGACTGGACTCAAGAATCATTGTTGGCTTGTTTTCAGTGAGTTTTTTTCGGGTATTTGTGGAGACAGATCTAAAAGGGGTAGTAATTTGTCACACTTCTTTTTTGGAGTGAGCAGGTTCATTCAACTCAGCAGGAGCTTGTGAAGAGCTCTGATATAGAGTGGTACCTCGGGTTAAGTACTTAATTCGTTCCGGAGGTCTGTTCTTAACATGAAACTGTTCTTAACCTGAAGCACCACTTTAGCTAATGGGGCCTCCCGCTGCTGCTGTGCCGCCGGGGCACAATTTCTGTTCTCATCCTGAAGCAAAGTTCTTAACCCGAGGTACTATTTCTGGGTTAGCGGTGTCTGTAACCTGAAGCGTATGTAACTGAGGTACCACTGTATAGCAAGAGTCATCTGCCACTCAGGGATGCCCACACAGGTATGGCAAGGCAGTGAAGAATCTGGGTCATCGTTGTATAGGTGCAGCTGGCCCAGGCACACCCAGTGCAGAACTAGCATCTTTGGTCTGTGCTCATACTGAGCACACCTGGCTGTTTTGGTTTGGCCATTGCTGACCCAAATGCCTTTCCCCAAATACTCCTTTGCAAACACTTCTCACGTGGTTTCACTTTAGGCAGAATTCAATGAAAAATTCAAAAGGGAGTTGAATGAAAGCCCTCTGGTAAATTTTACAGCTTCGCTGTAAAATCAGAGCTTCACTGATGCCCTTTTAGCTTCTTTTGGAATTCTTCCAAGCAATTTTGCCCTATCAGTCTTTGACTGTAGGAGGTATCATGGATGGTTGTTGTTGTTTAGTCGTTTAGTTGTGTCCGATTCTTCGTGACCCCATGGACCAGAGCACGCCAGTCACTCCTGTCTTCCACTGCCTCCTGCAGTTTGGTCAAACTCATGCTGGTAGCTTCGAGAAAATTGCATTGCAAAATTCAGAGGAATTAGACTTTGAAAGGATGGCTGGGCTGCAGTGTGCATACTGCTGTTGCTGCTGCTGTTGTTGTTTAGTCATTTAGTCGTGTCCGACTCTTCATGACCCCATGGGCCAGGTACTTCTATCTTCCACTTCCTCCCGCAGTTTAGTCAAACTCATGCTGGTAGCTTCGAGAACACTATCCAACCATCTTGTCCTCTGTCATCCCCTTCTCCTTGTGCCCTCTATCTTTCCCAACATCAGGGTCTTTTCCAGGGAGTCTTCTCTTCTCATGAGGTGGCCAAAGTATTGGAGCCTCAGCTTCAGGATCTGTCCTTCCAGTGAGCACTCAGGGCTGATTTCCCTCAGAACGGATAGGTTTGATCTTCTTGCAGTCCATGGGACTCTCAAGAGTCTCCTCCAGCACCATAATTCAAAAGCATCAATTCTTCGGCGATCAGCCTTTTTTATGGTCCAGCTCTCACTTCCATACATCACAACTGGGAAAACCATAGCTTTAACTATACGGGTACCTCCTACAAAAACTGCAAGAAATGTACACACGTTATAATACATCTGTCAAATGTTCCACACATATTCCTCCATGGCTATCTTAAGGGGGGGGGTCACTTTGGAATCAGCCCTTATTTTTCTCAATGCACTATTTTCTTTCAAAATTTTGCATGGTCTCCAGCTTCTGACAAAGCATTTCTGATACTGATATCCCTTGGTTTGGAGGTGAAAGAAATATGACGTTGAAACTAACATTTAATGAATTGGTAGAATCCCATTCCTCCTCCCTACCAGAAAAGCAGAGGCGGCCTATAAACATTACAGTTCTTGAGGGGAAACTGAGCGGAGGTGTGAGCTCTTCGGACCACAAAGGAAGAGTGTTTCCCCCTTCCTCCATATTGTTGGCCCCAAACAACAGGCTATTTCTTAAATTGATCCCACCGCAGCCAAATGTCTTTTCCAACGTTTTGCAGCCCCCTAAAGGAAGAATCTTTGTTAGTCCATCATGTTGTAGAGACTTTAAGAATGCAAAGAGTTCTCAACTAGTGAATGTGTTTATTATTATATCGCGGGACCTCCTAGGAAATATATACAGTGAATCATCATCAGAAGCTGCAGATAACTTCTCCTGAGTTTACTGTTCCTGCTCCAGGCCCCCATTTTGCATTTCTTTGGAAGGGATGCCTTTTGGTTGAGCGGTTCCAGGTTTTCTACCAGTACTTTTGTTTGTTTTACATTTGGAGTGATAGGATGAAAGAGATGTATGTGTATGTAGGAAATATATTTTCCCTTAAAAATAAAAAATTGGGGAAGCCAAGTGCAGCTGTTTTTCTGTGCAGTTACGTGTGATTCGTAGCAGGGACTCTCTCTTTTTTCTCAAAACAAGATACTGTGAGCCAGGGGAAAAAAACCTCAAGTGCAACAGAGACAGATTGTACCTTCATAAAGGACAATCTTCTCTTGCCTGACTGGAAGATAGAGGTGGAAGAACCAGTCTAGATCCAGGCTGTGTCCCTTGCAGGTCCATTCACTCCCAAGTCCATGTGGATTTATTTATTATTTTTCTGAAGGTTCCACATGCTTTCAATCGACTTAAATTGTTTTGGAAGAACTTACAAGTGATCCACATCTTCTGTGTTTTTGTTTGTTTGTTTTTAAACAACTGGCAAAAAGCTTCTGAAAGTGGCAGTGCATAATGATCTGTGCCTTCCTGGGTAACTGTGCAGAGAAAAAGGTAGCTTCCCCCTTCCATGTACCCATTTAGGGGTAAACAACAAAATGTGCTTTAGAAAACATGAATGGCCATTGCTGGGGTGCATGGGAGAGTAGGAGCAGGGCTATGGAAGAGAGCATTAACCCTTTGCAGCACTCCTGATGGAAAAAATACCCCTCTCCAGCTGCTATTGTTCCCATTTGTACTGACAGGGATTTCCAAGAGCTAATAGCAGCTTGGGTGGGGCGAATTTCATCAGAATTGTGTTGGGGTAGAAGCAGCCTCCCTGAGCACTGCTACCCTGACCCCCCCAGCAGCTATTTACGTTTTGAAAAACTATATTTTGTGCCATTGGCGCTGTGTGAAATGGCGGAGCTCCATGCTCTGGCACCGGGGGCAGAGAGCAGGCGGGGGCGTGGCTGGCGCGCATCCTGGGGGTGAGGCGTGCCACCTGTGGGGGCGTGCTGCCCAGCGTGGGGTGGGGGCAGCTGCGATGGCACCCCACTAGGATCATGGTCCTCCGCCAGCGGCTGTGTGTCGTTTGATCCTTTCTGCTCCTTCTGACTATCTCGTCTCACTCAGCAAAGTGTGTGACCATATCCTTTTCCCAAGCCGCCACGATGGTACGCGTTGTCGTGGGGGCATATAATAATAAAAATAATGAATATTGTGGGTGTGGGGTTATTGTTTTTGTTCGTTATTATGGCATGTACAGTCATACCTCGGGTTGAAGTAGCTTCGGGTTAAACATTTTCAGGTAGCGCTCCGCGGCAACCCGGAAGTAACGGAGTGTGTTACTTCCGGGTTTTGCCGCTCACGCATGTGCAGACGCTCAAAATGACGTCATGCGCGGAAGCGGCAAATCGTGACCCGCGGACGCGGGTTGCATTCGCTTCAGGATGCAAATGGGGCTCCAGAACGGATCCTGTTCGCATCCAGAGGTACCACTGTATTTTGTTTTTTCGTATTGTAAACTGCTCTGTGATCATTGGGTGAAGGGCAGTGTAGAAATTAAATTGCCGTATTTTTCGCCCCATAGGGCGCACCGCCCCATAGGACACACCTAGTTTTTTTGGGGAGGAAATAAAGAAAAAAATGTTTATTCCCCCCCCAAGCGCGGGGCTGGCGCGGGGGAAGCCCGAGCTTCCCCCAACCCCAGCCACGAGAACAGCCTGCTATCCGCAAGCCTAGGGAGCCCGGCGGAAGTCGCGCCGGTCTCCCCAGGCTTGCGGAGAGCTGCGTGAAGCCCTGGCGCGCTCTTCAGCACGCCCCAGGCTTCGGAATGCAGGCAGCTCTGCGCAAAGCCTGGGACTGCAGGCAGCTCTGCGCAGCGCTCGGGAGCCCGAGGGTTGCACAGAACTTCCTGAAGCCTGGAGAGCGAGAGGGGTCGGTGCGCACCGACCCCTCTCGCTCTCCAGGCTTCAGCGAAAGCCTGCATTCGCCCCATAGGACGCACACACATTTCCCCTTCATTTTTGGAGGGGAAAAAGTGTGTCCTATAGGGCGAAAAATACGGTAATAATAGCAATAATAGTAATAATTGTTGGCCCACAAACTGCACCAGGGTCGAGAGGCAACTCCCGCCACACACACATGATAAGCTGTCAACAAGATCGAAAACTCATGGCTTAAAAACAAAACACAGTGTTTCTCAGATGGAATGGAATCAGCTGATGAGGATAGACCATTGCCATACGCTCCGTCAAATGTAGTGTCTACCATTTAACGTATAGAGTATTAGCACCACGATAACTTGTGACTCATTTCCTCTCTCAGTGCACAATAAGGGCAAAAGAATAGGGAAAAGCTACATGTATTGTTTACATTTGACTATTTTAGCATCTTTACATCTTCGGGGCATATGAATCATTAGGCAGAAAGCTATGTAAATGTTTAAAGCTGCAACCCTGAACACAGAGACTCGGGCACGAAACCCATCGAGCACAGCAGGGCTTTCTTCTGCGTAAACACACTTAGGCTTATGCTGCACAAAGGTTTTTGGGTATCTCAGTTTTGTATCCGTGTGGCCATTTTTTATTTTTGCTCAGGAATATATTACCATTTTGGAGCCTAGTCTGGCTTGACTTGAAACAAATTTAAGATTACAATTAAGATAAAACTAAAACAAGCTACTCTTAGTTAACAAAAATAAGACTGTCCTCCATACAGGGGCGTGTACTGATTTAATTACATCATTAAAATGTTCCATGTTTGCTTGCAGACCTTACTCTCCTGCAAAGTTTACGTTATAGTGTGTGTTTTTTAAGCTTCCAAAATAGCCTTTTAAAAATTAGTCTCAGGTGGAAAAAATAATTGAATTGTGCAAAATACTCTACACGGTATTTAGTTCTGCAAGAGTAGTTTCACGTTACAGTGGAGGAGGGTACTGAAAGCGCTTTTTAGAATTCTCTTATATCTGCGGCCTTTCTGGCAACTAAATACATGCACTTGGATACAGGTGTATGAAATAGCAGTACAGATAACAGACATTTAAGAGATAGCACTTGTAAATTATAGTTTAACTTTATGGGGCATTTTGTTGTTCTCTTTGCCCTCACCAAGACATTTATGATGACATCACTTTTAATATACTTTGGGGGAGGGGAAACCATTTCTCATATATATGATCTCTTTTATATATATATATACGGTGGTACCTCAGGTTAAGTACTTAATTCGTTCCGGAGGTTCGTACTTAACCTGAAACTGTTCTTAACCTGAAGCACCACTTTAGCTAATGGGGCCTACTGCTGCCGCCACACCGCTGGAGCCCGATTTCTGTTTTCATCCTGAAGCAAAGTTCTTAACCTGAAGCACTATTTCTGGGTAATTGGAGGCTGTAAGCTGAAGCGTATGTAACCAGAAGCATATGTAACCTGAGGTACCACTGTGTATGTCTATATGTGTGTGTGTGCTCGCGAATGGACAATTGTTGTAATTATTATTACAATAGCAATACAACGTTAATAAGAACTTGTAATGGTTCTAGGGGTTGCTCGTGCGTAAATCGGCGCCACACCTGGCTGGGTTGCCTGAGTGAACCCTTTCTGTCCGGACAGCCACTCGCCCGTGGCTGTCTCAATCGCTGGCAGAATCCGTCAGTGGGCGTTTCTTGAACTTCTTCCAGCAAAGAATCTCTTTGACGCCTAGTCTCCGCCTACTCTCCCTGCGTGGAAGCCTTCTGCGCAGGGAGGGTGTGGGCAGCGGAGGACCCGTGCTCTCCCCGCTGGTCCCCGGCGAGGAGTCATGGAGCCACCTGGCCGATTCCCCCATCTGCCCCGCTTCTCTACTGGTGCTACGTTGATTTCCTTCCCCAGAAGATGGGCTGCTTCTCTCCCTCCCGGGACGCTCTCCTGAACCCCTCTGGAGCCCTCCCTCTCCCTCTGGCTCTGATGGCAGTTCCCTGACAGAACTCCATCAGAATCAATCCTAGGGTTAAGGATTCCCCCCATGATGCAAATCAAATGAGGTTATCCCTCCAGGTCGCCATTTTGGGTGATTTGCGGCCCATTAGCCCCCATCTAGGATTTGGGGCAGAATTCTGCCCCTGACCCCAGTAGTCCCTAGTTTTGATCCTGCATTTGGGGGATGCAGCACCCACAAACCCTTCAGCTTTTGACTATTGATCCAACCCAATACCTTTTTCTGCCAACCCCCAAGCACCCCCTGCCCACTAGGGTCATGATTGGCCCATTTAATATTTTTTTTTTAAATAACAGGCCAGCCTGCCAGCTCCTGCAGCTGACTGAGGCCAACCATAATGATTTATCTCCAAAAATTATTATTTATACCCTGATTTAGACAGTGATTATGCAGAGGCTAGACTATGTCCAGTCTTTATTGATCATTAATTCTGATTCGCTTGTGAGGTGGTTTTGCATCTCCCCCTCAATTACTCATTCACCCTACACTTTTAAATGCTTTTCCCATCATTTTCCTAATCACAAAAAGTAAGTTGTGGGGTTTTTAAAGTGGATTTTAATTCACTTTAACTGTGTGAACCAAAATTTCTGGCATGTGCTTGAATCCATCCCAGGAAATTGTGACACTCAGGAGACACCATATGTCATTATTGAGTAAGTTTTATATGTGCACAGATTTCTCTTGCTCATTCTTTCAGTTCCTCTGTGTGTGTTGTTGCTACACAGCACACTCAATATGTGTGACATGGCATGTCTCTCTATACATATCCAGGTAGCTGTGGATCATACTTCAATGTGTGGCTTGGTGTGGCAATTTGGCATCTGTGCAGAATGAATGAAATATACTCTTGAGGCTTAGTCCAAAGGAAGTTAGGTCTGTGTGCCTTCAGGTTCAGGGGAATAGAGTATTTAACTGTGCACTAAACCCATATTAGTTTCAATGAGTCTTAAGCACACTCCTGACTGCTCTTCATGAATGTGTCATTTTATTTATTTAAAGCGTTTTTACCATGCTCTTCAGATGAAATAGAGCCTTGGGAGTGACTTGCATTAGATCAAATCCCCTTTGCCTCCTGGTTCGTCAGCCAAAAAGGCTCTCAGAGCAGTCAACATAAGGTCATAAAAACAAGACAGTCCCTGCCCCATAGGATTACAGTCTTAAAGAGACAACACAAAAGGAGGAAGAGGGTGAGAAAGGAAGAGGAAAGCAAGCAAGCAAGCGCCAATTCTTAAATCAACGTAATTTTTATATATATAATTAGTTTGAATGTAAACAGTTCCGAGAGAGGAGGAGCCAAATGGAGCTTGCGCTGATGGAGGGGCCTGAAATCCCAATTCTCCCTCTGCTTCATTCTGATGAAATTTTACACTGTTGTCCATCCCTTAGAAAAAGATATTGTAGTAGTGATTAACTTTACCCATTACAGTGGTGCCCCGCAAGACGAATGTCTCGCAAGACGGAAAACCCGCTAGACGAAAGGGTTTTTCGTTTTGGAGGTGCTTCGCAAAACAAATTTCCTATGGGCTTGCTTTGCAAGACGAAAATGTCTTGCAAGTTCCTGCGGGGTTTTTTTCCTCCCCCCCTTTCCCCAAGCTGCTAAGCCGCATATCAGCTGATCCGCTAAGCCGCTAAGCCGCTTAACAGCTGATCCACTAAGCTGCTAAGCCGCTTATCAGCTGATCCGCTAAGCCGCTAATAGCGCTAATCCGCTAAACCGCTAATGGGCTTGCTTCGCAAGACAAAAAAACCGCAAGACGAAGAGACTCGCGGAACGGATTCTTTTCGTCTTGCGAGGCACCACTGTATTTATTTGTTAAACACTTTTTGCTAGTGCTCTGTAGCTGCATACAGACATATGCTACTATATTGTGTTTTTTCCTACCCAGCACCACTTACCATAGCTGTCAACTTTTCCCTTTTCTTGCAAGGAATCCTATTCAGAATAAGGGAATTACCCTTAAAAAAGGGGAAACGTTGACAGCTATGCCACTGACTTCACAGTGCATTTGACAGGTATAACTACCAGTGGTTTAAAGAGCGAGTTCAGTCATCCGTTCTACTCTTTTCCTTGTTCACCATAGTCTGGTGGGCTGTCCATGTTTTTTCTTCCCTTTAAAAGTACAAAGCACAGCAGGAACGTTTATTAATTTAAATGTTAATTCATCCATTAAAAATAGAATGTGTTTTTTAAATTTATTTTTAAAAAGAGCTTCAAAGTGTCTAGAGTAAGTGGATTTGCAAGTGCACTGCCAATTTTAGATTCCTAGTTGCTCAAATGATGAGTAAGCCGGACATGGAAGCCATTATTTGGGCCAGAAAGTTATACTTGACCCATTCGGGCCTAGCTTCTTCTCTAGTAGGCTTCGTCTCTCTGTAGTTCCATCTTTTGTGCAGAGCTTGGTGGTGGTGCTCAGGCTGAATCTCTGTGTTCCTGTACATAACATTTTTCAGGAGGATCCGCTATAGCCTTGAGTCCCTCCAAGATGGCACCAGTGTTTCTTGATGCCTTCAGTTATCCAGCATCAGTGACTGTCTCATATCAGGGCCGGCTGGGTGAGAATGCTGAGCAGTTGTGGGGCATGCGCAATGGGGCATGATTAAAAGGCCCCATATCAGCTGTACCCCTCCTACAGTTCAGTTTCCAAGACGTAGTCTCCTTGCAGTAAGCCTCATCTTGCAGAACTACAACTCTACGCAACTCCTGCATCCAGACTGTGGATGGCTTTGTAGGGAAGTTTGCAGTGGTAATACTGAAATTAATGGGACCACTTCCACGAAAAAGGCTAACATATGTGCACAGTACACAACTGTCGGTCTGTTCTCTGAGAGACATTAAGGCATGTGCTTTGCATTCTTAACTCCGTTCCAAATAGTCTTAATGAGTCCCTTCTGGTGTACACTGGGAGAATTTATTTCTAGCCTTATTTTCCAAGTATGCCTGGTATGAACTTGAAACCCAAATACAAGCTGCACGAAAGCCCCACTGTCTGCAGATACTGCTTTAGTATTTACAGAAGAACTATAACTTCAAGTCCTTGAAGCAAAACAGCCATGGCAGTTCATGGAACAGTACACAGCTAGGAGTTAATACAAGACCAGCCCACAGATTAGGCACTGCTTTGATTCATCAAAGCCTGGACTGCCAACCGAGCTATACACCCCACATCTCACAGTGCCTTAGCGGGATGTTATGGATGCTGACAGACCATCCATTCTTGGATTGATGCTTTCTGAATGATTGGCTAATACTTCATCTAGGACTGAGCCAATTTCACCCTATTTCTCTGCTCCATTTGTGGGCAACAAAAGTGAGGGGTTATTTTACATTTTGGGTGGTGAATTTTGAGAGAAAGGGGGTAGGAAAACCAACCTCCGGTGCCACTCTCAAATGCTCAATAGCATAGATCATCACGTTGAATTAAACATAATGTCTAGGCCTGGTGTGAAGGGTTGGCAGATTGAGCATCTGCCAAGGGCCCACAGACCAAAGATGGGTCCAGTGACAAGAACTTCTGCCACAGTGAAAAAGGGGCCCCATGGAGATGGTTTTGCCCAAAGGCTCTCCAATTCCTGAAGTTGACATTGATTATGCCCATGGAACAATGCTATCTTACATGATAGCGTTGTTCCAAATGGCATTCTGTTAGGGGAGAGGGATTGGGGGCTACTGGTGAAGACTGTCATCTCCTCCTGAATGTCCTTCAACAACGCTGTATCACACTGTAGTGTCATTCCCAAGGCATACTGGAGAATTAACCCTGGTGGTTGGCAGTAGGCGGCAGCTGGGAGGAAAGGAACTCTGTTTCCACAACATGGCTGTTCTTTCTGCTGAAGAGCAGTGTGGGGCAAACAAGGCCAGCCCACGAAAGACACAAGGTGAGGTGACTTCCTCAGGTGGCAGGGGCAGCAGTTCCCAATGTAGCTCTTCAGACTTCATAGCATGAAGGGCTTTTTCACAGAAAGACACACACATTCATACTTGTAGGTAGTTAGATTGGTAATTCTTATTTTTTGGCTCAGGGATGAGCTGGAGGAGGAACAGGGTTTTTTGGAGGGGCTGACACTGAGGCTATTGAATGGTCTGCTCTAACATCCAAACCTCTCTTTGAGGAAGTTTAAGGTCTTTGCAATGTCCAATCCATTTTCAGGCCAAGCTGGCTCCTGCTCTTGGCTCCCTAATTGAAACAATGAATGTGAGCTGCATAGCAGGATAGTTTATTGTGCAAATCTCATTAATTTCTATTGAGAACTTCCCATTGTATTGTGGGCTCTTGAATATAGCTCTTTAGTTATCCATGGGGATAGAGGAACTAGCCCCCAAACCGCCCTTCTTCTTGTCCAAAAGCTGGACTGAAAATATAAAAGATTCACATACCATGTGGCTTCCTAGCGCAAAGCAAAGGGGGAGCCCACAGTGTTCTTCATCAGGATAATATTATAAGGAATATTATGAGGAAATGAGTGGGATTTTTATTGCCTTCAAAACTATGGCTCCAGATTTAAGGAAGATTATGAATAAAGCTCTTTGAGGTGGGTACTATGATTGCATAGTCCTGAAAATTTTATTTTGTGTGGTTTTAGAAAACATTCCAGGATATTTCATTATTCATTTTATCTTCTTATTGTGGTGTGATGCTGGTTGAAGCTATAAAATGCAAATTTGGCTTGAAGTCCATTTTCACATAAAGATTCAGAAATATACATAACAGCACACTGGTGCTTTTTTAAAAGCCTTTATATTTTTAACAGGATACATTGAAAGGTTTTAATGGCACAACATGGTTCCGCGTAAAATGTTAAAAGGTATGTGCTGAGTTACAAAATAGGAGCTTGCAAAATAGCGTATTTGCTTACATCTTGGGTGGAAAGGTTGGAGCCTGATTCTCCAAACTTTTTGTTTTTTTTTTGGGAAAAAACCTTGCAGAATTCTTTAACATTTACTACTGCTACTACTGCTGTGTCTACAGCAACATATGATAGTCTGAAAAAGTTCAAAGTATAGTGAAGATGATGTCCATAGCTGGGCAACTAAGAAAAAGCACTCTTGTTTCATGGAGTGCTCTTATGCAGGGTCCCAGATAGCCAGGCTCTTAATTTTCAGGATACTCCATTCCATTTCTGCCTGTGAGACAGAAAGGGAAGCCCTATTCTATTTAAGCAGAGAGATATATTCCCTCTCTAAGACTCTGAATCACCAAGATGTTGAGCATTTCAGGCTTCAGCTGCTTCTCCAGAGAGGAAAAATGAGCTCCCTCTTGTACGAAGCAAAACAAAACTCCACAGTCTTGAGTCACAATATTAAACTTGAGCGCCTTGAAATGTGATTATGACAGTGTCCAATTTGGCTGCCGAAGAGATTTTGGATATCTTCACTGTTAAATTAGGTGAGGCAAGTGCTAAAACTTGGATTGCACCTCTCCAGTGAGTGGACTTTCCCTCTAGACACTCGCTTTATAGGACACTAGGCTTGGAGAATGATTCTTCTCTTTCAGGTGGCAACTCTTTGCCCCAATCCCTGCTTCATTCTAGAATGTCCCTGTGTCTTTTTACCCGGGTCACTGTTAGCCTTTCGTCTGCGTAGCGTCATGGCTTGGAAGAACTTGCACATTTTAGTGTGCACTACATCATGCTGAGTTTGTGAACTGAGCAGCACTTAATATTAAACGCAAAAGGCATTCCCACTTAGGGTGATTGATTTGGAGCGCTTGTTTACTGTGAAGTAAAAGGAACTGCAGATGTTTGATGAAAGACACCAAACATCTGCATTTTCAATACTGTGCGGAGCACTGTGTAAGGGCAGCAGCAACAGCAAGAGCAGCATTCACTTAAAATAAAAAAAAAGGAGCAGCAAAAATTAAACGAAGCAAAGGGCTCCTTTTCTTTAACCTCTTGCAGGACTTGGACACTTTCCATAGTTTAATGTGGAAAAGGCCTGTTGCTAAAGAAGTGTAGTCATATGGTTTGCTTTGAAGATGTGGGAGCAACGCAGGGCTGCCTGACGCAGGGGAGTGTCTCACAGATGACAGATGTGTTTGCTTTTCATGGCTTTCTCCGTGCAACAGGCTAGGATTATATCCATCCAGTTATCACCACTTCTTCCCAGATGAGACAACCTTGCGTCCACACGGGAGCCTGAGTGACCAGCACAACATCCAATGAGTTCCAGCCTGGCTCTGGAACTTGACAAAAAGGGGATAGCAGCTGCAGTGAGGGGTGTTGCTTAGGAAAGCCACAAGGCCAGGGAAGGGGGAAGCAAAGCAGCCTCTCTTGTCCCATTGCTTTGCCACCGAAAATGCTTTGACTGTTGGAAGCAAACAGAGCTTTGAGAATTATTTGATGGTTTTAAAGATTTGTGTGCCGCCTTCCTAGGTAGCCCTCATGAAAACTGAAACAGTAGTGAGTATTTTATTATATATCAGTAAAGCTACAATCCCCAGCCTTTAGGAAAAGTAGCCTGAAATGAAGCCTTTGGTGTTTGTTCAAATACCAGAAGAGTAGGGGCCATGTGAACTCCTTTAAGGAGGGAGTTTCACATAGTTGGGCCCACCACTGAAAAGGCCCTGTCTCTAGTGGCATAGATCTCAATGGCGAGTCTAAAGCTGATCCTAAGCTGTCCTCCAAATGCCTGATTTCAGTCTTGGATAAATCAGCAATTTATCACCAATTTGGTATTTGTTTGCTCTAGTGCGAAACAGAATCAAAGGTTAAGATAACTTACTAAAAAGGGGGGAGATATTTAAAGCACTGCATGCAAAAAAGAATTAAATGCAACCATTTTTCCTGAAAGATAATTTCTATTTTTCTTCTACCTTTCAAATGAGGTCTGCATTTCTATATTTACAGTATGTGGAATCATAGAATCACAATATTGAAGAATTGGAAGTTACTGCAGGAGTCTTTTGCCCAGTGTGGGACTCAAACTCACAATCCTGAGATTTAAGAGTCTCATGCTCTCCCAAACGGCGCTTGTACCACATGGCCCTTCAAAATTGGGACACAGATCCACCCTAAACCTGATCCTACATGGGTTTGTGGCTTACCTACAAGGAAATAAACACAGTGAGATGTTTCACGGACCTGGATTTCGTTGCAGACATTTCCTGTTTCGGAGAAAAGAGATTCTCACTTTAAACAACCTTCTAGGGACACTTAACTCTTTGTGTCTCTGAATACATCCTTGGCACCATCAGCAGCTTCAGATGTGATTGATTTACTACACAGACATCATTCCTATGCACACAAAAAAGTATGCAAACTTAATTTGGATTGTCATATGTGTTGAATTCACAACGTATCTATTTTGCTGTATATAGACATGCACCAAAATAGTGGAATGATAGTCACAAATTGGCGCACAGCTGGCATGTCCGCCCCCTCCCACCAGATTGAAATGTTGTCATTTTAGAAAATTTGTCACGTTTTTGATGCAAACCTAAGATTTTTGGGGGGAAGTGGCTTGTCTAACATTTTGCATATTGAACACTAGAGGGAGCCAATGTCTGCATGTTTTCTTCATATAAATTCAAACCTTCTGTCCCTTATTGCTATGGAAATGTTTCTTAAAAGATGTGTTGGTTTCTAAATGTGGCCCTTCCACTCCCAGTGCTTCTTGTTCTATCTCTCTCTCTCTCTCTCACACACACCCCAGTATTAGCAAAGTTTCCCAATTTGCCAACATCATTAAAAAAGGTAAAGGGGCCCCTGACCATTAGGTCCAGTTGTGGCTGACTCTGGGGTTGCGGCGCTCATCTTGCTTTGTTGGCCAAGGGAGCTGGCGTACAGCTTCTGGGTCATGTGGCCAGCATGACTAAGCCACTTCTGGCGAACCAGAGCAGCGCACGGAAACGCTGTTTACCTTCCCGCCGGAGCGGTACCTATTTATCTACTTGCACTTTGATGTGCTTTCAAACTGCTAGGTTGGCAGGAGCAGGGACCAAGCAATGGGATCTCACCCCGTCGCGGGGATTTGAACCGCCGACCTTCTGATCGGCAAGTCCTAGGCTCTCTGGTTTAACCCACAGCGCCACCCGCGTCCCTTAACATTATTTAGCCAATGTATAATTTTCTACACCTACTTTATGACACAACATTCATAGCTGGGGGTTCATATTTGGGGGTGGAGAATCAAATCCTTCCAGCCTCAGCTCTAGAATTCAGTCTGCTTAAGTAAGCAGAAAATGTTGTATGGGGTGAAGAAAGGGGAAAGAAAGAGCAGTTCTCCCCAAGAAATAGGGACCTGATCAGGCTTGAAAGCAGAAGATTGCCGGATGCAGGTTTGCTAGCTGATAGCTTTGCCAAAGAGGAAGAGTTTCTTTTTTACGACCTTTTCTTATTTCTGTGATGGGGCTACTTGATGTGCTGGAGTTGTGCAACAGAAAGGGATGAAGATGGGGCAGAAGTCGGATGGAGAGAGATGAGGTGTCGTTTCTGTTCGAAAGATTCCCATTGGCTAAAGTGAAAAGCATCACTTTTTACTTTAAAAAATGGGCACAAACATTAAAATAAAGACTACAAATGTTACTGACTTCCTGAAAGTGTTCAGGTTGCTGGATGCTGAGGGGGGTGGGGGTGGGAGGCACGAGTTGGGGAGCCCCCAAGGGAAGAAGGCTCAGAGCCAGGGGATTGGTGGTGGGACAACGGGGAGTAGTCAGAGGGAGAAGAGAGAGCAGACTGGGAGGAGGGGTTTGTCAGAAGCTGAAGAGGCAACAGGGTTTAGTGAGCAGGAAGAGGCTGGTGCAGAGAGCAGTGCAGACTGGAGAGGAGGGGAAACAAGAGGTAGAGTTGAGACAGGCTGCTGAAGAGACCAGGGCGTACCCCCCTACTGTTATGATCAGCTCCCCTCCCACTGAGCTCCCAGCACTAGAAGAGGTATGAAGAGAGCGGAGCAAAGACAGATGCGTTGATGGAGTCTCAGATTGCTTGGGATGGACCTGGGGGAGTAGGAGGCTTACACAACTGTGGGAATGTGTGGACCTTCAGTCCCCACAACTGCCTCATAGGGGCAAGATCTACCAGGAAGAGTTGCTGTGCTCCTGAGCTGTTTGTTTATTTGAATAAAGATTTAACTTCACTGATGCTGTGTGAGTTATTACTGACCTGCTCCTGGCACCTGCCTCTGACATCAGGTATTAAAAGATTTTAAACAGTGCCTGCCAGGAAGAGTTGGCCTTAAATCCATAGGAAATGGCTTCTAAAAACAAGTCTTCCTTTTTGTTGTCCTGGTAAAGGAGGCGGCGAGATTAACATAATAACTTTGGGGCTTTTCTGGCAGGAGCCTCAGGCTGTTGAAACTTACTGATTAGTTATTGTGGGGCAGAAGGAGGGAGTGACCTTTTAGGTCACCATATCTTGGCTTAACACTTCCAGAAGAAATCGGATGCTGTTTCATTTAGATTTACAATTGATAAGGGAGCATGGTAAAGATTTACAGTGAAGGAGGCAGCAAGCAACGGATTTAACAGGAGGTGTTGCAAGTCAGCTTGCTTGAACTTGCCCTGGCTAAAGCCTCTCCAGGCCAAACCAGAATTTTCCCTCTCAGGTATGAGCAACCATTGCAAAAACTGGATTTTAGGGGCACTGTGCTTCATAACAGTTGCTAGGATCCAAGCCAATGTGACAATTTTGTTGTCGTTGTTGTTGCAATAAACTAAACTCAGTCTTTCATTCGCTCCCCCCCCTACCCTGTTATTTGGGATGTTCTCTACAGGTCCTGCGTGACAGACATGTGTGAGTGCCCTGTTCATAAAAACTGCTACTGTGAGTCCTTTCTCGCCTATGCTAGAGCCTGTCAAAGGGAAGGTCTGAAAGTTCACTGGAAACCTGAGCAGAATTGTGCTGGTAAGTGAGATGCACTGATTAAAGGTAAAGGGACCCCTGACCATTAGGTCCAGTCTTGACCGACTCTGGGGTTGTGGCACTCATCTCGCTTTATTGGCCAAGGGAGCTGGCGTACAGCTTCCGGGTCATGTGGCCAGCATGACTAAGCCGCTTCTGGCAAACCAGAGCAGCGCACGGAAACGCCATTTACCTTTCCGCCGGAGCGGTACCTATTTATCTACTTGCACTTTGACGTGCTTTTGAACTGCTAGGTTGGCAGGAGCAGGGACCGAGTAACGGGAGCTCACCCCGTCGCGGGGATTCGAACCACCGAACCTCTGATCGGCAAGTCCCAGGCTCTGTGTTTTAACCCACAGTGCCACCCGCGTCCCTTTGAGACACACTGATTACTTCATTGCAACTGCATTTTATACTGTGCCCATGTAATAAAACCTGATTTTTGCTCCCGGCTTCTCTACTTAATCCTCCTCCTCTCTTCACCCAACCCATGGGCCAGCAGTTTTGCAGCACGAAGGGCTGGTTCGGAGTGGAGAAGTGGTGGGCAGTGAGAGTTTTAAGCACCCCCATCCCAAAACTGGTCCCCCCCCAGCCGAAATAGCCCTTAGGCAACAGGCTTGCAGCACAGTTCTGCCCCAAATGCACAGTCTGGCAGCTTACAGTATTGCAGCTCTGTTAGAGCAGAGATGGCTAAATGGTTCCCAGGTGTTGAAATCCAGTGGCCAGCCGGCATGCATTGTGCTCTTTGGAGAGAATACAGGAAGCGTGTCTGACAAGCGAGATTCCAGCAACTTTGTACTAACAAGCCCGTTGTAAAACTTTGCATCGGGTACCTATTTCACTTGTCTGAGTCTGCTGGAAGAACAGAGGGGTAAGTAGCGCAAGGATCACAGGACCGTAATCGTGAAAGACTCTAGCTGATTACTGACATTTCCTGGACTGCTTGCTCGCTCATGTGGAAGCACAGATGCAATCGATCTTCCTTCATAGGAAGCGAGAAATGAATGGCAATCTGTGGTGGAAAAACACAGCTGATCTGCATCTATTTTATTCATTAAACTGACTAGTCATGCAATCCACTAATCATTTAAACCCAAGTGCTTGCAATTGAGTACTCCAAAAAGTTTTGGTGGAGCATGGAACAGATTTATCCCACTATACCCATCCCATTATGTGGTTTGGGCCATTCCTGGCAAACATGGCAAAACACCCAGAAGCTTCCAGTGGGGAAGGAGAGTGACGGGGATTTTGACCACCTGCCATGCTCCTTCCAGAGTAGTTTGGCCACGTTTGGTCCTCCGCTCCTGTACTCTGCTTTCAGCATAGGCAAAGTACGTTCCCTTTGCCACAGAGTCCTAGGAAATAAGAGAAAATTAGAAGCAAATTGCTTAAAACATAAAACCTTGTTCAGATAGCATGAAACGGTAGCATAAAACACAACTTTGAGAGGAAGAGCATTGAATGGAGACATTGCAAACCCTCATAGATTGCTTTATAAAGTAATCCTTGGGCCTAATTTCTTTATATGAAAAGAGAGGGAGAAAAGGTAGTGTAGCACACAGTCGTGTTTTTAAAATATAAATTGGGATCAGGCAAGGAAAGGCAAAATTTTGATGTTTCAAATTAACCGTAATTGGAACTCATAATGGCAAAATTAAAAACATACCAGTTTAAGTGTCATCCGTTTTGTTTTCTGATTTTCTGTTTTTGCATTAACTTTTATTATGATTAAGAAAGGGATAAAAGGTGTTGATTGATTCCAGTTCTTAGGTAAATTAGGGAGATATAGGTATCGTATTTTTCGCCCCATAGGACACTCCGTCCCATAGGACGCACCTAGTTTTTTTGGGGGGGAAATAAAGGAAAAAATATTCCCTTTATTTCCCCCCCCAAAACCAGGTCGGGGAACAGCGGGATGGCGGCGCTGTGCCTCCCCGCTGTCCCCCGAGCTTGTGGGGGTGGCCAATGTCTGCCCGAAGCGCGGGGCACTCTGCTTCAGGGCGCCCCGCGCGCCGGGCGGCAGGCTGCTTTCTGCAGCCTAGGGAGCCCTGCGGGAACTCCTGCGGGCTTCCCAGGCTTACGGATAGCTTCCTGAAGCCTGGCGAGCGAGAGGGGTCGGTGCGTACTAACCCCTCTCGCTCTCCAAGCTTCAGCGAAAGCCTGTATTCGCCCCATAGGACGCAAACAGATTTCCCCTTCATTTTTGGAGGGGAAAAAGTGCATCCTATAGGGCAAAAAATACGGTACATATAGAGATAGAGATAGAGATAGAGATAGAGATAGAGATGATAGAGATAGAGATAGAGATAGAGATATCCCTTTTAGAAGGAACAAAAATGATGCTAAAATATATGCAGGTTGATTTTTGGTGTGCAATTTAAGAAGACTTGGAGATAGCTTTTGCCTGTTGCAGGCCCACAGGGGTCATTTTACTGGCCCCCGAGCCACCCCCGAACCGAGCTGCCCGCTCGGCGAGTCCCCATGTGCTGCACTAAACCGGCGCGGTGCGGGGACTCACTTTTGCGGCACTGGAAATCGCGTCTGCGCAGATGCTGGAAATCGCAGGCGCTCACGCCCGCCTGCAATCCAGCCCACAGAGGGGCTCCTTGCCAACCCCTGCTATATGCAGTGTTAAAACAACTATTCATCGAATTTCTGAAAAGCAGGAAAGAGCAGCTGACTCTCATATCTCTTAGACACATATCTCTTAGACAATTTCCGGGCTGAGGCCTCTAAAGCATTTTGCCTTGTTTCCTTGACATTTACAGTAAATGTTCCACTGAGAAATTGCAATAAAAAAACCCGCGCTGTTGTGCCATAATATTACAAGATATGGGATTTGGTAAAACCCATGGGCATAATTTTAAGCGATGACATTCCTCTTTCTTTGAATTATCTTCCAGCCACCCAGTGTAAACATGGTGCCGTCTACGATACTTGCGGCCCTGGATGCGTGAAAACATGCGACAACTGGAACGAGATTGGTCCCTGCAATAAACCATGCATTGCGGGCTGCCACTGCCCTGCAAACTTAGTCCACCACAAAGGAAGATGCATCAAACCCATTCTCTGTCCACAGCGGTGACATTAGCTTTTGTCCACAAGGACTTTGTAACTGGTGGCTTTTGGTAACCTTTCTAAGCTCGCAGCCAATGAAGGACTGCAGTGCTGGCTGGCAGATTTTGCAAAGCACTCTCACAAAGAGTGGGGGGAAATATGTGTGCCTATATATTTATATGTGTATATGGATATATATATATATATATATATATATATATATATATATATAACCATAAACACAAGTGTATGTTGATACAGAGAGAGAAAGAGAGAGGTAAGGTAATTTTAAAAGACTCTGGACTTGCCAGGATTACGGGTCCCCCCTCCCTTTTGATAGTAATGTATATTCTCTGAATTAAAAAAGTCACCCATCCCTGCTCATTCTGCTACTTGTGATCCTGGACTTCTGCCCCCAAATCCTGGCCCCAATGGCACCCCTCTGTGTGTGTATTGTGTAATAGCATGTTCAGGGAGAGCAGAAATAAATGGTCATACACTTGGTATTGCAGGACAAAAAAAATGGCGGGAGCACCTGCCACTCCCCCGCACTGTACAAATGTCCCCATAACATGAACCCGCCCCCCTTGATCAAATCCTCAACCCAACAGCCATAGCATAAACAATTCCACACAGTGCCCATTGAAGCAACAGGTCACCCCTAACTTCTCTGTCCCACCTGCATTGGGTTAAATACATATAGGCCCCTGGGATATGGTAGCATCGGTCCTAGTTTTAACTATATATACCCACATACACATACATGTGCGCACACATATGAAAATAGGCATCATTTATATAAACCATAGAAGGATGAGTTATTATATGTATATTATTTTGCTATAAAGTTTATGTATTAGCATTTCTGTTATCTTCACCTGTAAGCCACGTGAGACATTTGTGTAAATAAGGCAGGTGTTTGATGGCACGATAGCACCCACCGAGCCATCGCCTCCGAGTTTCCATGGATGCGTCTCCCAAAGCCACAGGATTTCCGCATAAAGTTACTATCAGATCCCGATTTCCGAATACATAAGAAACAGGTGTTATCTGAAGCTCGGATTTATCGAGGGACGGCTCAGGTTTCCCACCTCAGACCAGCCTCGGGTGATTGTTAAGAGCACCTTAATTCAGCAAAGAACCCTTTCGCTGGTTCGTTCCGACGTTCCTTGGAACATCGCTTTAGTTGGCGTAACATTTAGATGAAGCCAACCACATGCATGGGGGCAGAGGATGTAGTTCCCAACCACCAGGAATGTAGTGTGGGGAGGACCGGGAGGCTCGTGATTTTGAGGGGGCGCAAACCAGTCACCCCCAAGCAGGAATCCACACCCTGCGTGCCACCGAGGGTCTCTGGGTCCCAGAGCCCAGCCTGGCCTGGCCACCATGCCCCCAGCCCCCTTGCTGAATGGCTGCCCAGGTAGTGTGTGGGGAGGATGTGCAACAGCTCTCTCCCTTCTTGTGGTTTTCAGCAACAGGTATTCAGAAGCATATTGCCTCCAGCAGTGGATCTAGAACACAGCCATTATCCTGCTTGCACTTCTCAGCCTTTTGTCCTTCTGGATTAGACAGCAGCCGAGACGTGTGCAGAAAGGGACGTGTAGCACATGCAGCAAGAGACTCAAATATTCACTGTACTGCCATTCCTAAGAATTCCTCAGCTGTTTTCCCAATAACGTGTTTTGTGCCAGGTGACAGCTGTTCCCTACTACCTGAGATGGGAAGATGGTTGTTCATGTTGAGATGGGAAGATTACTGTTCATGCTCAAATGTTTCACTTCTTTTCAAAATAAAAGTGGAAGAACTTTATCACAGAGAGCACCTGTGTACTGTACAGGATGTGTAACAAAAAAGGAAAAACAAAAGGTGTTTATTTAAATATTTAAATGCATCTACCTGTATATGTTATGTTTGATAGCCATGGAAAAAAAATATTAAAGAAACAAAACAAAAAAGATTTGTGTCAGACAAAGACCTAACCATAGGCTTTCCGTTCATCTCATAAACAATTTTGGAATTTAATTTCTTTAAAAAATAACCATTAAATACTATGCCTGTTTGAGTTGGAACAGAGGTTTGATTCATTATAAACATATTTCCTGTTTTGAAATTCATAAAGGAAAAAGGTTTTCCTGTGATTCTCTGTCCAACACCTAGAAGAGCTTTTTTTCTTTCATGCGTGTTTGTAAGTCCCAGCACAGTGCATAAAATGTGAAATCTGATGCAAGCAAACTTTCGGGCCTTTCCCAACTTTAGCAGCATGGAAGTTGATGCAATGTGGCTTCTTTGTAGGACCAGAAGCACAGAGTCATTGGGGAGATATTCCCAACCCCCAGAGCAGATTTAGGTGTAGAGGTGTTCCACTGAGCAAATTGAACTCTGGTTTGCTTTCAGACAAGCACAACTGAGTATATCTCATGCTGGTGCTTGCAAGGGCATCCTGATCAAATTTGCAGATGACACCAAACTGGAAAGGGTGGCTAACACCCCAGAGGACAGGATCACACTTCAAAACGACCTTGACAGATTAGAGAACTGGGCCAAAACAAACTAGAAGAATTTTAACAGGGAGAAATGTAAAGTATTGCACTTGGGTAAAAAAAAATGAGGGGCACAAATACAAGATGGGTGACACCTGGCTTGAGAGCAGTACATGTGAAAAGGATGTAGGAGTCTTGGTTGACCACAAACTTGACATGAGCCAACAGTGTGATGCGGCAGCTAAAAAAGCCAATGCAATTCTGGGCTGCATCAATAGGAGTATAGCATCTAGATCAAGGGAAGTAATAGTGCCACTGTATTCTGCTCTGGTCAGACCTCACCTGGAGTACTGTGTCCAGTTCTGGGCACCACAGTTCAAGAAGGACACTGACAAACTGGAACGTGTCCAGAGGAGGGCAACCAAAATGGTCAAAGGCCTGGAAACGATGCCTTATGAGGAACGGCTAAGGGAGCTGGGCATGTTTAGCCTGGAGAAGAGGAGGTTAAGGGGTGATATGATAGCCATGTTCAGATATATAAAAGGATGTCACATAGAGGAGGGAGAAAGGTTGTTTTCTGCTGCTCCAGAGAAGCGGACATGGAGCAATGGATCCAAACTACAAGAAAGAAGATTCCACCTAAACATTAGGAAGAACTTCCTGACAGTAAGAGCTGTTCGACAGTGGAATTTGCTGCCAAGGAGTGTGGTGGAGTCTCCTTCTTTGGAGGTCTTGAAGCAGAGGCTTGACAACCATATGTCAGGAGTGCTCTGATGGTGTTTCCTGCTTGGCAGGGGGTTGGACTCCATGGCCCTTGTGGTCTCTTCCAACTCTATGATTCTATGATTCTAAATGCCCTTATGATTTATTTATTTTTAAAATTACATTAATAGTATGCCACCCACACAAGCCAATGTGGCCTTACATGATAATAGTGACTAATCAAATGAAAACTAAACTGGGCTCTGGGAAAGAAAATGCCACATAAATTTCAGACCACACTGGACCTTAAGGGTTTTTAATTTTTTTTCCTCTGAACGTCAAGTTTCACTTAAAATAAACTGCATCAGGTTAACAGGATGTAAATCCATACAATTCAGTTTGAATGTTTCAAGGTAAAGTCACATGTTTCGAAAGCTGGTTCCATTATTGCAAATAAAAGCCACCAGAAGGGCTTTCCTTTGAAATGCTGTTAAGGCAAAGGTGAATTGCTTCTAAGATGTATTAAAAATTCCTGTTTTTAATACCGCATTGAAAATCCGCTTTATCACCCCGCCTATTTGGATAAAGGCGTTGGGTTTAAAAAGTTATTATTTGTTTAGGTTCAAGGCAACAGAGGCTGTAGGAATATTCTTCTTGTAAGCTTCTTTTATCTCACATTTCACTGTTGAAGATGCTTCCTTAGCTTATGGTGAGGCATAATCTGATCTCTGTCAACTTGAACCACTTTATAAAGTCTCTGTATTGAATATTCTTACAAAGATCAGAACTTCATGTAAGCCAATGGTTGCAGCTATTTTTGTTTTAATGCATACATTAGTGTATTTTTTTTTTAAACACAGTGACTGGGCTTCATCTTCATTTACTGATTCAGGTAAGATACCTGTGAATATCACCTGGCAGATGATAAAGATTTAGCAATTCCTTTAAAATACTGCCTGAGTCGAATTATTGGTGTGTTCTTCATCTCAGCAGATAATAAATGAGGACTACCTTTTTGAATCAATGTTCCAGGTTTTATAGTTCGGATTCATCAGCTATTAGCAAATTGTACACAGGGCAAATAGCAAACAATAGCATCCCCATTTTGTTTTGAAGTTAAGCTCCTTTGCCAAATGATAAGAGGGACTTTTACTCAAGAGGAATGGTGTACTTCTAATCCTTGAAATAATTTCACATTGATTTCTGCAAATTGTGTAAAGTGCAGGATGTCCGAGGCCTTAGTTTTGCTGTGGACAAACTATGGTGTTTTATCTTCTCAGTACTTCCTTGCAGGCCAGCAAAGATATTTATTGTGAATTGAAAGTGCCTTTAATTTGCAAAGCCAACCAGCACTTTTACAACAGGCTATGTCTCCTTGCTATTGATTGAATCCTAATTTTATATGTGGTTAAGTTATTAATAGAGGAATCAATATTAGTCTGACTGGTGGTCCTTTGTGACTTCAAAGGTGGGCCACTGGTTTTCAGCTGTGTAAGGTGGTTCTTGTAGGTGCCATCAATGAGCTGCAAAGTTCCTTGTCTCCGAATAGTCTGAACAGAAATCAAGCTCAATAATATTTTGGTACACTGTACTATAGAACTGCTGATCCATTTAGCAATGTTAAGATATAAGAAACAACAGCCCACACAGAGCCCAGAACCTTGAAGTGACAACATTTATCTTAATTTCCTTCAGAACTTGGTTGGTTTTTAGTTGCTTATTGGCAAATGGAGAAATCATTGTATAGTAGATTAGGAATAAAAGTCACTTTAAAAGTTGTGCCAGGAAAGAAAAGAAGAAGCACATTTAGACTTCTGCTTCTGACTTTAAATGTCTTCATCCATTTGTCTTAAACAAATAGGGATCTTACTCACCAATCACTGACAGGCAGATACTTTTTCTGAAGGTTGAATCCATAATTCTTTAATATAAACTGCACCCATCAGTTGTAAAGAGAGTGCATGGTTTTTTTAAAAAAAATGGGCAGAGGTGACAGAGCAAATTGAATAAATTAATCAAAACAATCATTTAAATTTCATTTTGGGATGCTGCATAACAGTATTTCTGTAGATAGAAATTCTTCAGAGTTGAAGATTGTTTTTAAAAAACACCTTTGTTGTTTTTTTAAGGTGATTTTTGTGTATCTATGAAATTAGAGTGATCCCAATGAGTTTAGATTTCAGTGCTCAAACCACTTTAATGTGATCATTAGATGATTTGGTGACTCTGTGGCTTTGAATTTTTAAATCTTGCATTTTCAAGCTTTTTCTGAAAACAAAGATTTTTAGGACTGTGGTCATAAGACTTGTGTTTCCAATCTCTTCCACCAGGGAAAAATAATAATTTGTGTTTATGTTCTTTATGTCTGAACTTTGTGTAATAAACTTGCAGTTGCTGAAGTCTTCATCCATTGATGTAAACAAATAATGATTGTTTTAAAATTTTAAAATCATAGCACAGTTTTCTATGCAGTAATTTCATCTTGAGGTCAAATATAGATGTTTGGTCAGGAAAGTGGTACATTTTGCTCATTGGTTGGAGAAATAAGATTTCATTTAGAGAATCTCAAAACTTCTTCCATTTGGAATCCATACATCTTCATGCTATCTGAGTTTCATTGTATTATTGCCCTTTAGTCATTGTTGGTTTATGGAGTAATTGGCTTAATTTACATTTATTTTCCAGCTTCATTCATTAATATAAGAATGTTACTTTGTTGTTGAAAACGTGCAGTCTCTTCGCTTTGCAGATGTGTGTCCTTTACCTTTTTTTTATAGAAAATATTGTTGTTGTTTTTTATATAGGCCCCATCTTGTAATGCAGTTATTTTTACTTTTCATGTTGAAAACGATAGGCAGGAAGGTTTTGAAAAATTACCTTTGCGTTGAGTGGTGTACAAGTGTCTGTGTCTCTGAAGATTGTCTCTTACTGAAGATGCGTGCAAACTTGTTTGATCTGAGTTTCAAAGTTCACTCGGTCCATTTACTTATAAAGGCTTTCATTCTTTTTAATTGCCTTAACTATATTCCCCCCCCCCCCCCCCCCGTTTATGAGCCAGACGCTGCAAGGGAATAGGTTCACAGCATAGATAAATATGATCCTTTTCTTTAGTATGTTGAATGATTAGTTTCATCTCTCTGCAAACAATCGGAGGTTTCTGTGCCAGTCTGAATCTTTTCCTTGCAGGCTTAAGATGTTAAGTGAGTGTTTCCTCTTGGTGGGCAAAAAGTAGCTTGGCGGTGGAGGAGAGGAGGAGACTTGTGTGGCACAGGTAGATGGCACTGGCGGACGAACTGATGTTGCTGAAGGAGAATGGGTGAATCTGTGGGTGGGCAGGCAAGGATCCCGTTGAGCCCTGCCCGTTCCCAGGCAGGGTTGTCCTAGCGGGAATGTTGCAACGCAAAGGCACATTTCTTGTAGGCAGCGTAAAGCAGGAGGATGGCACGCAGCATTTGACGGCACATAGCCATCGCCATGCGCACCTGTGGTTCGCGGAGCCCGTGAGGCCTTCGCTGCTGGGGGCTGATGACTTGGCAGAAGGCTGAACGCTCTGAAACCCGCAGCGAGCCGGTCCAGTGCGGAGGCTGTACCGTCACGAGGTGCCCAAAGACTGAGTCGAGCCCCGTGAGCCGCACGGCCTGGGGCTTGTGCACAGCTGCTCTGCATCCTCGCGTCTCTCCAGCCACTCCAGGGGGTTGCGGGTGCCCAGCTCCGGTCTTGGCACTGGGCTCTAGCACCAGGCTGAGTCCCTGGAAGCAAAGCTGCACTTCCAGGTCGGTGGCAGTGGCTGGGCTCTGCCCTCCCCGAAAGGGGTGCTTAGTGCTGCTGGGCTTGGGCACGGCACCCCGCAGCCATTGCAGGGACTCATCCAGGGGGGACCAGGGTGCCCAGAGCTGGTACCCGCTGGCCATGGTCAGCGCTGCCCAGCCGCTGCCACCCTGCTCTGCCCAGGCTCTTGTTGCATCTTTCCTCAGTCCGGCGCCCGCGGCAACCCATTATGAGCATCTTTCACTCCAGAACACCAAGACTGAGCCGGTGTTCCACAAGCTCCTCCCTTTGGCTCACACAGAATGGCTCTTCCTGTAAGGACAGAATCCCTCCCTTGCCATCTGATATTAAAATAAATTTAAATGAACCGAGGCAGGGAGGATCTTCTTGGTGTTGGTACTAAAGTTATGATGGAACAAGTCTCCCCAGAGAGGCTCACCAGATGCTTTCCTTAGCTTTTCAGTACCTGGTGAAGAGCTTTTAATCAGCTTCTAGTTATTGTTGTTTTAATAATCTGGGGTTCTCAGTTCTATTATATTATTCATGTATCTTTGTACATCTATTTTGTTTTGCTTTTTCAATAATTGCATTTCATTCTTTTTATTTTTGTGAAGCTCCCAGAGAACATATATTGGGTGGCCTTCCAGATATAGTTAATTTAATAGTAGTAGTAGTAGTAGTAGTAGTAATAATAATAATAATTTATTTATACCCTGCCCTTCTGTCTGAGTTCCCCCAGCCACTCTGGGTGGCTTCCAATCGAGTGTTAAAACAATACAGCATTAAATATTAAAAACTTCCCTAAACAGGGCTGCCTTCGGATACTTATTTCCTTCACATCTGAAGGGAGGGCGTTCCACAGTGCGGGCGCCACTATCGAGAAGGCCCTCTGTTAATGAGTTAAATAACAAAACTCCTCTGAAAGATACTAAGTCCAAAATTATAGCTGTTTTCCCAGTTCTGTACTCCTATTTATGCAAAGCAACATCCACCAAATAGGGGACCGTTTCACAAAAGTAAGTTTTGGCTAATCAAAGGGCAGCTTCACACATCCACCCACATCACTTGATTTCTTACCATTGGATTAACAAAGTTTTATTACTTGCGCAAACCCATTCCTCTGGAAAGCATTGTGTTTCAGAGCTCATCCACAGGTTTCAGACAAGTATATCACTCATTGCTGCACTCTTGTATGTGTGAATCAGCCAAAGAGATCAGAAGTGGTCTACAAACAGGGAAATGAATCTCACAAGTTTTCCCTTCCAAGTGAAATCCATTAAAGAGTTTCCATAAAGGTAAAGGGACCCCTGACCGTTAGGTCCAGTCATGGCTGACTCTGGGGTTGCGGCGCTCATCTCGCTTTATTGGCCGAGGGAGCCGGCGTACAGCTTCTGGGTCATGTGGCCAGCATGACTAAGCCGCTTCTGGCGAACCAGAGCAGCACACGGAAACGCCGTTTACCTTCCCGCCAGAGCGGTACCTATTTAACTACTTGCACTTTGATGTGCTTTTGAACTGCTAGGTTGGCAGGAGCAGGGACCGAACAATGGGAGCTCACCCCGTTGTGGGGACTTGAACCACCGACCTTCTGATTGGCAAGTCCTAGGCTCTGTGGTTGAACCCACAGTGCACCCGCGTCCCTCAAAGAGTTTCCTTAATTAAGCCCATTTTGATTTTAAATTCATATTTATCTGTACACTGAAGTTTTCCGTCCACACAAAAATCCACTGAAGAATCACTAAGACAAGGTGTCCTCCAATATGTTGGACTACAGTTTCCATAACCCCCTGCCCCCCCCCCCCACCTTGGCTACGACCATGGTATGACAGCTTCCTATACTCCTACTTCTTACATCCAGGATGGATAAAACCTATGGCGGGGTTTGTTTCCATGCTACACCAAGATTTAATTCTCATCTCTGTTCAAGAGATGTACTTTGGCCCCAGTCTGTATAGTCTGACAGTTGGAGTTTGTCTGACAAAGTTTGCTTCTTTGGTGAACTTTACCGACACTTAAGAGGAAAATGTGTTAGGCATAAATACACTTCTAAGACGTTGGCACAGTTTCAGATGAGACAAATGACACAGACGCCCTAAAGTGTTTAATTTTTCATTTGCAGTTTGTAATAAATGGTCCTTATCCCTTTGGAAGGAAATTAGCCCATAACAGTTCTTTGGAAATATATCCATAGAAGTCACTTGGCATTTGAAGTTCGGCCTCTATAAGAAGTGGTTTGGCTACTGTTCATAAAGATGTTTCTCTGTAAGTTGCACTTCACCTCAACTCCAAAATCCCCCTCATTAATTTTGTAGCTTTTTTTTAATATGAAAAGGAAGTGTTGCCTTAACAGTGCAATCAGCCCCTCGTATATTTTTAATATTAATTTAATATTGGGAAATAGTAATAGCAAAGTAGATTAGAACAACCTCAGATATGCAGATGACACAACTTTGATGGCAGAAAGTGAGGAGGAATTAAAGAACCTTTTAATGAGGGTGAAAGAGGAGAGCGCAAAATATGGTCTGAAGCTCAACATAAAAAAAACTAAGATCATGTCAAAGCGTGTTCTCCTTCATGGAGAGCACGTGTTGCGGTGGGGGCCACCAGGACACTCCAAAGTTGGGGGCGGGCTAACTGATCGTTGGCCACTGATGCGATTGGGGCTTCCCTTGTTGTTGGGAAGAAATTAATGTTGCCATTTATTGATTGACAGCCAGAAATGCTAAAACTCCTTGCACGAGACTAGGTCTTCCTCTTTTCGCCCGTGCAGCGGATTGCCCGTCCCTCCCTCCCTAGAATAGGGTTGTTCGCTTTGACCTTGCTATGCCTGTCATGGGGTCGTCTGCTTTGGAGCGGGGGCCTGGTAGGAATTTTGTCCATCTGGCTGATTGGCCGGGGCCATTTGGTTTTTGCCTACTGCGTAGCAAATCGTCACAACTTGTAAGGTTGCGGTTAGGCATTGGTTTATGGTTTGGTTGGTTGAGGGGCATGGATTGGCTGTGCCTGCCCCTCTAATGCTGCTGCTGCAAGGGATTCCGTTAAAGGAATTGGGGGCTAACTATTGCTTGTCCACTGTGTCAAGGGGGCTCGGGCCATAGCAATGAGCTCCTGGTTGGATTTGGGGTGAGGGCAGGTTCCCTGCTCCGCGTAACCCCCAAGTGTATTCCCCCATTCTGACTTTCACATCGTGCGGAATGTCAGTCTGTCCCCCATGATGGGGGCAGATAGTCGCAACCAATGCCTGGTTGCATTTGGGGTGAGGGCAGGTTCCCTGCTCCGCGTAACCCCCATTCTGACTTTCGCATCGTGCAGAATGTCAGTCTGTCCCCCATGGTGGGGGCAGATAGTCGCAACCAATGCCTAAGCAACCACTCACAAATTTGTATTTTAATAAAGTTGTGGCCAAAATTATGCCAAAAACCTTAAACAAAAATTCTGTGTGATGTGTGAGTTATTGGGGTGGACCTGGGGACCTCGACACGCAACTGGTCCCATCACCTCCTGGCAAATAGAAGGGGATGAAATGGAGGCAGTGAGAGATTTTACCTTCTTGGGCTCCATGATCACTGCAGATGGTGACAGCAGCCACAAAATTAAAAGACACCTGCTTCTTGGGAGAAAAGCGATGACAAACCTAGACAGCATCTTAAAAAGCAGAGACATCACCTTGCCGACAAAGGTCCATATAGCTATGGTTTTCCCAGTAGTGATGTATGGAAGTGAGAGCTGAACCATAAAGAAGGCTGATCACCAAAGAATTGATGCTTTTGAATTCTGGTGCTGGAGGAGACTCTTGAGAGTCCCATGGACTGCAAGAAGATAAAACCTATCCATTCTGAAGAAAATCAGCCCTGAGTGCTCACTGGAAGGACAGATCCTGAAGCCGAGGCTCCAGTACTTTGGCCACCTCATGAGAAGAGAAGACTCCCTGGAAAAGATCCTGATGTTGGGAAATATTGAGAGCACAAGGAGAAGGGGACGACAGAGGACGAGATGGTTGGACCGTGTTCTCGAAGTTACAAACATGAGTTTGACCAAACTGTGGGAGGCAGTGGAAGACAGGAGTGCCTGGCGTGCTCTGGTCCAGGGGGTCACGAAGAATCGGACATGACTAAACGACTAAAAAACAACAACAAACTAGACCAACTAGGTTTAGTGTCTAGGTTTGGCTTGATTTTGTCACATTATGGACTGATGTCTATGATGGTGGCTCCTGCTTGATGACCTAGCGGTTGCCCATTCTGGCTTCCTGTCCATTCCAGGCCCATGTTCCCAAATGAGTGTACCCAAGAGTTGTCAAGGCACACTTCAGCTTCATTTGGCCCAAGCACTTAGTGAGAAAAGAAGACTCTTACAGAGAAGGCTCTCTGTACATTTTGATAATAAACCTGAAATGCAATGGGGGTTGAATAATTTCGATGGCTACTGTATATACATTTCCCAAAGTCCAGTAGGAGATTATGCATAATAGCCGGAGAATGTACAAAATGCAGTCAAGATGCACTCATTCTCCAAGACCTATTGAAATTCATGCATATTGTGCCCTTGGAAATGTGCACAATCCCATGGGTCCAACCATGACTATTGACTTCCACAGCCTATAGATCTTCAGGGGCAGGAGAAATGGAGTCTTAGACATTTGAGAAAAGGATCACAGAGGGCTTAAAACAAGGTTCAGAAATCTGCCTCTTTAAATGAATGCAGCACTGATCTCTTGATGCTGAATTCTGCCCCATAGTAAAATGGTTCAGTTACTGGCTTAACAAAAATGCATTCACTTTAGCTAGAGCTGAAATGTTTTTATCCATAGATTATTAACTCCACAGTTTTGAGAGAAGTGCAACCTCTGCCTTTCAGTATTTTATCAAAGCTTTTAGGGAAGAAAAACTAATCTATGTCCTTATCATTTAAACGTTGCCAAGCACAACTGCGAAAAGCTTCTAATTTGATTCCTGGTGAGATCTGTTTGCTTTCTATCTGTTCAAATTGAACACAGCTGGGGGAAATATACTTTTCTGATTTATCTTCGGATATAATATTCTTTTGGAGTACTAACCTGGGCTGGATTGTCTACTTCTTATTTAAATTACATTGCAGTGGCTGTCTTCACACAAGAATGCAGTATTGCTACTATTCCTAAAATATTTGTGGAAATATTTGCTGGGGAAGTTATGCAGCAAAGAGAGCATTAATAAGCAGATATAGCTGGTCTGTCAATAAAGGGTGTGTGGGGGGGGACTTATATTAGGCCAGATGGGACCTGATTGGATCCAAATGTCACCTGATTCTGTTAGTCTGAAAACCACAGCATCCCTCTGCAGCATTGCAGTGGTGATGGGGCAGCAGAGATCAAGCCAGCAAACTATTTAAGTACCGGTACATCCTTCTCTCACAGGGCAATTGAGAGAGAAGAGGTGGAAGGTATCATGCACACTACCAGGAGTTTCTTGGAGGATGGTGAAAGGCCCATGGAATAAATGGACAAATTGCCCATGTTATGTCAAAGAGCAAGCCAGCAGTAAATCAAACCATTCAAATATGGAGTTAACTCTTAATTAGCAAAAATACGATCTTCACAGACCTGGCTGAGTGTCAGCAAAAAACCTCATCCCCGGTAGGTCTAGCCCCATGAATTAGTTGCTGTCTCTGTCTCATCCTCTCTATGGCTTTCCCCAAGCAATCAGAGACTATGCCTGCATGAAGTCTGCCTCTGCTTTGCCCTTTTCACCCCTCTTCTGGCTCTGGGAGTCAAGAGGAGTTGAGCTTCTCACAACAGGAGGGGGAGACACCTGTGATTCTTCACCAGCCAGACTCATCTCTGCCATAGCTGTCAACTTACAGATTTGAAAATAAGGGACCAGCAGCCTCAAAAATAAGGGATCAGCAGCCAAAATAAGGGATTTCCTTTTTTTCCACCATGTGCCTCCGCTCCAGACAGACCTTTTCCCCAGCAAGGGTGAGTGGACTGTCAATGACACATCCATCCGATTCCGAGCACGGGTATGTTCAACTTCTGAGCACCTCCAAGCCAAAGGCAGAAAGCCCAGCCAGCAGCCAAACGAAGCCTCAAGCGGTGGTTCCCACAGCGCAGCAACCCAGCAAAGCGGATGCAGCAAGAAAAACCACCGTCACCTCTCCGCTGGGAAGCGCTGAGCAAAGGCGAGTCCCCAGGCAACGCAGCCAATTTGATCGGCACAAGGCATGCAAGCTCCACCCCCCAGTCGTTCTTAGACTCCTTATTGGGTGAGCAACGCAGCCAAGCAACACAGTTGGAGCCTCCCTCGCTGGCAGGGAGGGAGGGAGAGGAGCTGTTTCCTTTGAAACCTGGGAAATTTAAGGGATATCATCAATCCGGGATAGCAGTGGGAAACGGCTCTGGGATAAGGGAGTTTCCCGCCAAATAAGGGACAGTTGACAGCTATGATCTCTGCCTCTTGGCCTCCCTCTTCTCCTGCTTCAGCTTCTGGGTCTGATTCTGATTCTGAACTTCTCTTTGCCATAGCACCTTCCTGCTCACTAAGCTTTGTTACCTTTTCAGCTTCCAACACCTCCCCCCCCCCCACTCTTATCACAAGGAAATTGATCAAGGAAGGCAAATCAGAAGAGATGAGTGGGTGAACTAACCCATGGGCAAATGACATAAAGAGCTGTGCAGAATAAAGGTAAGGCCTTTGAAAGTGATGTGAAATGCATTAGGAAGCTGGAGAGGTGAAAGCAAGAAATGAAAGGCATTGTTCTGACTCTGATATTCTAAACAGATTGAAGCCCAGGTTGGGGAGAAATAATGTAGATGTTCTATTGAGGAAATGAATAGAGAAATCAAGGGGAGATATGAATGGATACTGAGACATTGGGACACGGTTCCTTCCACTGTCAATTGTAGAAACAAAGTTCAAGGAGTGGAGCATCTCTGAGTTTGGGAAATGCAATTTTAATTCTGTAATGGACTGTGAAAATTGTGGCTTGTGGGAGTGGAGAAGAAAATGTCTCTTAAGCTCTGAATCTTGAAATGCGGTTCTCCAGCCAACTAATGTGTACAGAAATGCAGGTACTAGGTTAAGGTGCACATAAAACTGCTTATATTTGTGAAAATGACACACACAAATGCACTGTATTGGGGAAAATAGGGGGGGGAGTATATTGGGGGAAACAGCATACAAAAATATGCATATTGGAAGAAATCTGTAGTAAAATGTTGGTGCATTTTCATGAGGGTCTTTAAAAAAAATCACAAACTGTTGTGGAAATGTGGAGAAGTAAACTTGAAATTGGAAAAATGAAAAAAAGAGGTAAAAGAAACTGGAATTGATCATTGATCTCATCTTAACTGTGAGGTGTTTCCTGACTCTTGACTTGTACTAGACTACAACCTTAATGGGCTATTAATAAAATAATAATAATCTTCCAGACGTCGAGCAAAAGAAATTAACAAACTTTTTGGCAGAAAACAGACCAACTTTTTAAAAGCAAGTCACTTGACAGCGCAACTCCAGTAATATTTCTTTTGGGGGCAAAGTACCACTGAGTTTTAAGAACTATCCAGGATAGGGATAGAGACATAGAATGGAACAATACAGCATTTTCTGCTAGTCTCAGCTGATGAAGTCTCAGTGCTGAGAGCCTACTTTTAAGATGTCACTAGCTGATTTTGACAAGTTTCTTGTTTGTGTCTTTCAGTAATGTAGGCGGTGATACCTCACTTCCACCCTGCATGGCGTCCAGGGCTCTTGACAGTTCTGACAGAGAAAAAGATACAGTCACATACCTGCCATAATTTGGCAATTATATACAGCCTGAGGGCTTCTGCATTTTTACTGACATGGAAGCCTAATTATGCCTTTCCCTCACTTAAAAAACAAAGAAAGTAGCCAACACATTTTGCATCTTCTGAAGTATTAATAGTACATGGAAAGCTCTATTCACAGAAGTATTGAATGGCATTTCAAATCACATACCAGTCTGCTGTCAAGTTATATATCACACTGAAGTTTCTCATAGGAAAGTTACCCTCTACACACAAAAAATCCTTGTCTCTTTCTGGGTACATTGTACTGTCCATGGCTTAATTTGCCTTGTGTTGCTATAGACAAGTCCTAAGCCTTTTTTGCAGTTAGGGAACCTTTTCTAAACTGACTTACCCGCCAGACAAGGGGATTCCTGTGCTTTGCAAAGGATTCTGGGAATGCTCGGTTCACATGGAAATGGGTTTGTTCTTGGAAAGTTGATAAACCAGTGTGTGAGCTGTACCACCTCAGATTGCATGTTTGAATTTGGAGAAACAAACATTTAGAGAAACAAACATCTTTCCAGCTGTAAGCTTTACTAAATGGGGTGCAAATTTGAACCTAGATAAAAAAAAACCCCAGTCGTTCCTAGCAGTTGCCATGCAGATGAACCCCGCCTCTGATAGCCTCCTCTTACTGAAATTTGTCTAATCGGTTTTAAAAGCAGCAAAAGAGGCTGTCACCACATCTTGTGAATGCATCTGTCTTCTCTGAGAGAAAAGGAAAGGAAAGCACTCTCTCCCTTCATTTCAGATTCAGCATATTTTCAGTTATTAATTCAATGAACCATGTTAGGTGATGAAAATAAATTGTTGTGTGCCTGGAAACCCTAGCAATTGTTTTTATGTTTCTGAAATCTTTCCACAGCATTGTGCTTAAAATTTTGAAGTTCTCCAGTTCAACTCCCTTGCATGCTTCATTAAACTAAGACTTGTTGGTGGGGTGGGTGCGTGCTGACCTAGTTTGGATACAAGGCCGGCACATGTATGAGCCTCAGGCGGCAGACTCCACAGGAGCAGCAGATCACAATATAGATCTTTATACCCCCCCCTTGTCCCTGACGTGGATCTTCACTCACCCCTTCTTCCCTGGCAGGGAGACAGGTGCCATTTTGTGGTTTGCCTCAGGTGCTAAAATTTCTTGGGCCAGCCCTGTTTGGATAAATCTTATAATGTTGAATCTGCTGCACTCTGTTAAGGTGAAGAAACATGAAGCAATGTGGAAGCACTTATGCATACCTGTCAACGTTTCCCTTTTTTAAAGGGAAATTCCCTTATTCCAAAGAGGATTCCTCGCAAGAAAAGGGAAAGGTTGACAGCTATGCACTTATTTATCATGTTGGGGATCGCTTGCCACATAAATAACTTTGTTGTTGTTGTTTAGTCGTTTAGTCGTGTCCGACTCTTCGTGACCCCCTGGACCAGAGCACGCCAGGCACTCCTGTCTTCCACTGCCTCCCACAGTTTGGTCAAACTCATGTTGGTATCTTCGAGAACACTGTCCAACCATCTCGTCCTCTGTCGCCCCCTTCTTCTTGTGCCCTCCATCTTTCCCAACATCAGGGTCTTTTCCAGGGAGTCTACTCTTCTCAAGAGGTGGCCAAAGTATTGGAGCCTCAGCTTCAGGATGTGTCCTTCCAGTGAGCACTCAGGGCTGATGTCCTTAAGAATGGATAGGTTTGATCTTCTTGCAGTCCATGGGAATCTTAAGTCAGCATAAATCTATTTGTCCACTCAAGAAGCCTATTGGCTGTGTTGCAAGACTGCTGCAATGCTCTGCAGCCTATGGGTGACCCCCAGACTGTCAGCATTTTGTGGGAGGAATTCAGGAAATTAAAGTGGTTCAAGCACTCTGCCACCCAAGCACAAAAAAATCCATTCTTTTAAAACACTTTTTGCAGGAAGGAAAGTGATGGAGAATGGGACGCAGATGGCGCTGTGGGTAAAACCTCAGCACCTAGGGCTTGCCGATTGCATGGTTGGTGGTTCGAATCCCCGCGGCGGGGTGAGCTCCCATCTTTTGGTCCCAGCTCCTGCCCACCTAGCAGTTCAAAAGCACCCCCGGGTGCAAGCAAATAAATAGGTACTGCTTTCTAGTGGGAAGGTAAACGGTGTTTCCGTGTGCTGCGCTGGTGCTGGCTCGCCAGAGCAGCTTCGTCACGCTGGCCATGTGACCCGGAAGTGTCTCTGGACAGCGCTGGCCCCCGGCCTCTTAAGTGAGATGGGCGCACAACCCTAGAGTCGGTCACGACTGGCCCGTACGGGCAGGGGTACCTTTAAGTGATGGAGAAAGGCACTGAAAAGCATGCTCCTTGTGGCGTAACTGTCCTGTCAACAAATGGGAGCACATGCTCAGTAAAGACTGAACCTAGTCTAATCCCCACTTACGCCTTGTGCAGGCAGATCAGGATGAATGCTCAATCAAAACAGGACATCTGGAGGAGCCCTCAATCTATGTAGAACAACCTGGGGAACTAACTACATACTAAGCAGGAAGTACATGTGCGCCAAATCGCCAGCCACAAATTTATTGGACTGAAGCTTCTTTATCAGGCTGTTGTACTTAGAGCAGGAGCATTGTCCCATCTGCTTAGGAGAGGACTGTGAGGTCAAATACACAAATGAATGATTCTGAGTAGAGTTGCTGTTCCACTCCTGGCTCCACTTCTGAAGAACACTTTACAGTCTGCTTTAACTGTTCTTGACTATTTCTTTCCCATTAGAGAAAGAGCCTAAATTTCTCCCTCCCTCCCTCCCTCCCTCCCTCCCTCCCTCCCTCCCTCCCTCCCTCCCTCCCTCCCCCCCTCCCTCCCTCCCCCTCCCTCCCTCCCTCTCTTTCTTTCTTTCTTTCTTTCTTTCTTTCTTTCTTTCTTTCTTTCCATGCTAAAATAAGTTGTGGCGTCACAAGCAATCCCATGTTGCCGTGTCCGTTTTCAATGGAGCCTTGGCAGTAAGGATGCTCAGATGCTCAGATTGATACCACTTCATAATAATAATAATAATAATAATTTATTATTTGTACCCCGCCCATCTGGCTGGGTTTCCCCAGCCACTCTGGGCGGCTTCCAACAGAAATGAAAAATACACTAAAATGTCACATATTAAAAACTTCCCTGAACAGGGCTGCCTTCAGATGTCTTCTGAATGTCAGGTAGTTGTCCATCGCCTTGACATCCGGTGGGAGGGCATTCCACAGGGCGGGCGCCACCACAGAGAAGGCCCTCTGCCTGGTTCCCTGCAACTTGGCCTCTCGCAGGGAGGGAACCGCCAGAAGGCCCTCGGAGCTGGACCTCAGTGTCCGGGCAGAGCGATGGGGGAGGAGACGCTCCTTCAGATATACTGGACCGAGGCCATTTAGGGCTTTAAAGGTCAGCACCAACACTTTGAATTGTGCTCGGAAACGTACTGGGAGCCAATGTAGGTCTTTCAAGACCGGTGTTATATGGTCTCGGCGGCCGCTCCCAGTCACCAGTCTAGCTGCTGCATTCTGGATTAGTTGTAGTTTCCGGGTCACCTTCAAAGGTAGCCCCACGTAGAGCGCATTGCAGTAGTCCAAGCGGGAGATAACCAGAGCATGTACCACTCTGGCAAGACAGTCCCCAGGCAGATAGGGTCTCAGCCTACGTACCAGATGGAGCTGGTAAACAGCTGCCCTGGATACAGATTTGACCTGTGCCTCCATGGACAGCTGTGAGTCCAAAATGACTCCCAGGCTGCGCACCTGGTCCTGCAGGGGCACAGTTACCCCATTCAGGACCAGGGAATCCTCCACACCTGCCCGCCTCCTGTCCCCCAAAAACAGTACTTCTGTCTTGTCAGGATTCAACCTCAATCTGTTAGCCGCCATCCATCCTCCAACCGCTTCCAGACACTCACACAGGACCTTTACCGCCTTCACTGGTTCTGATTTAAAAGAGAGGTAGAGCTGGGTATCATCCGCATACTGATGAACACCCAGCCCAAACCTCCTGATGATCCCTCCCAGCGGCTGCATGTAGATGTTGAAAAGCATGGGGGAGAGGACAGAACCCTGAGGCACCCCACAAGTGAGCGGCCAGGGGTCTGAACACTCATCCCCCACCACCACTTTCTGAACACGGCCCAGGAGGAAGGAGCGGAACCACTGTATGACAGTGCCCCCAGCTCCCAGCCCCTCAAGACGGTCCAGAAGGATGTCATGGTCGATGGTATCAAACGCCGCTGAGAGATCCAGCAGAACTAGGAAACAGCTCTCACCTTTGTCCCTGGCCCGCCGGAGATCATCAACCAGTGCGACCAAGGCAGTTTCAGTCCCATGACTGAACATCTGGTGTGTATTATTTATGGGCTAGATCCAAACTAAGTTAGTTGCAGTGAGTTCCCATTGAAATCAGGCGTCTCTAGCTAAATCATGACTAGCTTGTCCCATTGTTCACTTAATTTAGTCTGGATCCAGCCCATTATATTAACCATATTCTAGAATGCAGCTGGTCTACTGGGGGTGTTCTGCACAGCAGGTGTGGGCACTTAAGATCTCCTAGCACAATTCCATTACCTCTTAACTGTTAACCATTGGCAAGATTGGCAGCACCAGCCATATGTTCTATAATTATAATATGTCATTCTCCTGCTAATTGTGCTATTTAAAATGTGCATTTTATATTTGACTCCCTTTAGTAATATTTTCTTTTGAAATGTCTTAAGATAATTTTTTAAGGTTAACTTTGCTGCATTAAAAGCACATTCTGTAGTTGTCCTCCTTTTGGAATGTTTTATTTTGAAATCTCAAAGATAACATTTTAGTTTCCTGTTAATTATGTTGCTTTGAATGCATACAGCATTTTGGACTTTCATCAGTAATCTTTTATTCTGGATTTTTTTGTTTTATTTGATGCTTTAATGTGTTGTAAACTGCTTTGAAAATGTTTTTTCCTGAAAAACATAAAGTGGTTTAAAAATGAAATGAAGGATAATAATTTTTCAAAGAAACATTAATATGCGAAAAAGGCACTACAATGGAAAATCTTATTCATTCCTTACAGGGAGGAAAAAAGAAAATGTTTTTGCATCCAGCATTACAAAAATAAGTTTTGGCAAATTATATTCCATGGAGAAAATAACAGCTTGATTAAAAACACGACCGAAGGCATAGAAAACAAATTAATGAGCATGCTAGTGGCTTGTAGAAAAGAGCCAAAAAAAAAAAATGGCCATTGTTTTTGTAATTATATAAAACCAGGTTGACTATTTTTTAATGAATAATTGTTCGTGTCTACATAAAGAAATCCATGAAGATGTGGAAAGATTGCGTGTCAAGGTTTGTTTTTAGGATGGGGGAATCTCTGTTGACGGTTACCCTCTGGAAGAAATAAAGTTAAACTGGAACATTTTTCTGGAATCTGGAACAGCCAGATGGACATGTGACACTCATTTTGTGCTGTCAGGAATTAGCTTCTTACATTTTTCCTGAACTTACCGAAGGCGCTGCACCAACAAGTCATTCTGCTGACATCTGTATGTTCAATTGACTGCACATGGGAGCTTCTGTGTGATTGTAATTTTGGTTCTTGCTGGAGTTGGAGTAAAAGTTTGATGCAGCTTGTATTTAAAGGGGAACCTGCCTAATTAACACTGTCCAAAACAATACGTAAACAGAAACACAACCATCCTATGAAATTCACTTAGCCGTGTGAACTTTGCAGCGCAGATCTCACGGATTTGCTAGGGAAAGGCATGCATAATAATGCTTATATTATTGAAAATAACATGAAACGGGGAATTTTGTTACAGAAAATGGCTTTGCAAAAACATACATATTGGGCAAAATTGCATACAAGGGTGTGTATATTAGGAGAGGCTTGGAGAAATAAAATGCTGATGAACTTTTTTCCTGAGGATTAAAACTAATAATTTTAAAAACCTGATATGGAAATGTGGAATACTGAATTTAAGATTGGAAAAATGAGAAGCAAAAAAAGAAAAAAAGAAAATGGATGGATTTGCTCATTACATGCCGCCCATAGACCAAGAGTGGGGCATCTTGTATTCCCCAGATGTTGGTGAATTATAACTCCTACCATCCCTCATGACAGGCCATGCTTCCTGTGAACAGAAACCCCTTTAAGACATTTGGCCGAATCTCATTGGTATGGCCAGAGGTGGTGGTCTCCTTTCATTTAATATTGATTTCAATATATGTACAGTGGTACCTTGGGTTGCATACGCTTCAGGTTAAATACACTTCAGGTTACAGACTCCACTAACCCAGAAATAGTACCTCGGGTTAAGAACTTTGCTTCAGGATGAGAACAGAAATCGCGCAGTGGCGGCACAGCGGCAGCAGGAGGCCCCATTAGCTAAAGTGGTACCTCAGGTTAAGAACAGTTTCAGGTTAAGAACGGACCTCCAGAACGAATTACGTACTTAATCCGAGGTACCACTATATATCTCGCTGTTCTCCCGAGATGAGATTCACCACAGCTTTAAAAACACCGTGTTGAAAATACAGAATGATAAAAACAAACTTGCTTAAAGCCACAATCAAAATGCATCGCAACCTATCTGAAACCAGCAATTAAAATATAATTTGTCTTGACAGCAGCCCAGTGGCCAGCACTGTCTGCAGCTGAGTCTTCAAAGGTCTGTCTGAACGGTAAAGTCACAGTGTGCCATGGAAAGATAACAAAGAGGGAGCCAGTCGAATCTCTCTTGGGAGGGAATTCCACAATCACAGAAGAGGCTCTGTGTCATGCTTCTGATGTTGAGAGGAGGTGTTCACCCAAGAGTACCGTCTGATTGGTTGATTATGTTTCCCTCCTGAAGCCTGATTGGGCTGCTGCTGCAGGCCAACCCGGTTGTTGCATTCTAGGATCTTATCTGCCTATTGTTCAAGGATCCAAGCTTAGTACAAAAGGGCTAGTATAGGGAGACCTGATCTTTCAGGTAGCCGTCATGGGTTTTGTAGGTCATAACCAGCACAATTTTGCCCAGAATTGAACGGGAAACCATGAAGCTGTTTTAACAAGAGAGTAACCAGTCAGCAGTCCAGCTGTAGCATTCTGGATCAGTGGCCTCAAGGAACATGTGGAAAGTCTGTAAGAGGCTGCTAAGAATAGAGATGGAGCTAAGGTTGTGGCCTGAAGCAAGCATGCCTGGATTTGGTCGGTGGTGGCATGGGGTCATATGTATGCAGCCTTGAATTCAATGGTGGAAGGAATACAGGACATAGATAAAGAAAAGAAAAATAGCTAAATAAATAAAGGCAGGTAAAAAAAGGACCCCTGGATGGTTAAGTCCAGTCGAAGGCGACTCTCGGGTTGCGGCGCTCATCTTGCTTTCAGGCCAAGGGAGCCAGTGTTTGTCCACAGACAGCTTTCCGGGTCACATGGCCAGCATGACTAAACCACTTCTGGCACAAGGGAACACCGTGACAGAAGCCATTGTGCATGGAAATGCCGTTTACCTTCCCATCACAGTGGTACCTATTTATCTACTTGCACTGGCGTGCTTTCGAACTGCCAGGTTGGCAGGAGCTGGGACAGAGCAACAGGAGCTCACCCCGTCGCGGGGATTTGAACCGCCGACATTCTGATCGGCAAGCCCAAGAGGCTCAGTGGTTTAGACCACAGCGCCACCATGTCCCCTCCTAGCTAAATAAATACTTCAAATGGACGATGGGACTCTGACTACATGAAAGGGAAAAGAAAGCTCCATTTTAGTTTTGGTGACTGTGATGGGAAGCCCGTTTAGTCTTCGGAGGACTGAGCGTAAAATATATGTTTGGTTTGTATTAACAGCACTCGTGTTGTTAAGGTGTGCAATCTCCTTGGAAGGCTGAGGCCTGCACACAGCAGACGAGGCCCTTCTTACAGAGCTTAGGTCACCCCATGGAGTCCTCCAAAGGGTGAAGGCAAAGGAAGCTCTTGAGCGTCACCAAGGAGGCTGCAGGTGGAATCAATTTTCTCCCAGTTGGGACCAAATAATTGGAGGAAAGAGTCTGCGTTACCAGAGAATCCTCATTTATTAGAAGAGAGTTGGGGGGCAGGCAGAGGGAGCACACAGAGCCGACTGCATCTGTTCTATCATATATAGCTGCTGCTTTTGTAACTCCTAATGCCTGACAACTGTGCTTGAAATGGATATAATTGGGGGAGGAAAAAAAGCCTTTCCTTCTATTTGAGGCTTAGAAATGCTCAGAGGGAAAGGAGGTTTATGAGAGACAAATTAACTACAGTATTAGGTCCAAAGTAGCACATTTTATAGGTTTATTTGAAAAATCCATATAAGCTATTCATTTCAAGCCTGTTTTATAGCGAGTAAATTGTTCTGAAAGCTCCAGGAGCAGATGGGTTGAGTTCCAGCATTGGAAATGAGCTGTCAAAGGAAATGAGGGAGCCAAGAGTTCCACAGAAGTAGTAGCAAAAATACCTTGTCTCTTGAGAACATCTCCCTAAAGCCAAATATAATATAGGAAGGAGGAGTTGGAAACTGCAAGATCCCAAGTTTCTCTAATAATGCTAGTACAAACCCAGGGCTTTTGAAGGAGATAGTGTTCTTAAAGAGTGATATACTTTGGTGATCTAATTAATATGATGTAATGCAGGGAACGGCCTTTGATTAAAGGCAGACCATGTGCTTTGCAAACTGAAGGTGTCGGGTTCAGTTCCCAGCATTTCCAGGTAGGACCTCCATCTGGAATCTTCGAGAGTTGTTGGCAGTCAGAAAATACGGAGCTAGCCGGACCAATAGTCTGACCTCCGTAAAAGCCAGCTTCCCATGTTGCAAGTTAAATGGACTTCCTGGCTCATAGTCCAGTCTGTCAGACAATACACTACAGCTCTTGGTATAGAGCAGGTTTAAATGTTTTGCCAAAAGTGCTTTGTGAAATGCTCCCTTAAGTAATAAACCGTTTGGTGAATTTCATGCACTAATAATAATAATAATAATAATAATAATAATAATAATAATAATAATATATTTATTGTCATTGCCCCCTCTCGGGGACCACGAAATTACTTGGCTGCTCCATCCACCCAGGTAGGGCACTCCACACAAAATCAAAACAACTATAGAAACACTAGTTAAAACAATACAGTATAATACAGCAAGGAAGATTACCGTAGATGACTTTCAAAGTCCAGGCTTCCCATTCAGGGCCAAGATCGCTCTGGAGAAGAAGCTGTTCTTAAGACGGCTCGTTCTTGTCTTCATCGTCCTGTATCTCCGTCCCGACGGCAGGAGCTCGAAGAGACAGTGACCAGGATGCGATGGATCTTTTACTATGTCCAGTGCCTTCCTATGGCACCTTGTGGCATAAATCTGCTCTAAGGTGGAGTGTGGGCAGCCAACAATGCTCTCTGCTGCCTTAACAACTCTGCACAACCCCATCCTGTCCTGGGTAGTACAGCTTCCGTACCACACTTATGAACAAAAACCCGTCCCCAGCACCAGCCATCTCTTTGCTGCACATTTAATATTTTGCACTGTCATAGCTTTTATTTAGGGCTGCTATACATCTGGAATTTCCAGGACATATCCAGGATTCGTCCCCCAGAAATAGCATCCAGGCTGCCAAATACCTAAAGGACCTACTACGCCCTTTCCATCGAAGAACGTTTATGCTCGCGAGACTAAATGCCTTCCCCTCTGCAGTGACCACAGGTAGATTCTCACATACCCCATATCACGCCCATCTGTGTGCCTGCAAACAAGGAGTATCGGATTCAATGGACCACATGCTCTTGGATTGAATGAATCTGGGACCTTCTGCACACCAAGTATGTGCTCTTCCCATAGCTACAGACCTTCCCAGACTTATTTAGGATAACAGAAAACACAGTATATGCAATAAAATTGAATCGTGCCTATGGCACTGGCACTCATATTACAGATGAACAAATATAAAACTTAGTCTCATCTTCTCAAATGTTGATGTGTCTTCTTTATGATCTCATTAGCCCAGAGTAAATTATCACATTTTTCACTCTATAAGAGGCACCCGACCATAAGACACACCTAGTTTTAGAGGAGGAGAACAAGAAAAAAATATTCTCTCCCTCTCTGCGCAGCACCTCTCCAGCGAAGCGAAGTCAGAACAGCAAGAGGGATCGCTGTGCAGTGAAAGCAGCGATCCCTCTTGCTGTTCTGGCTTCTGGGATAGCTGCGCAGCCTGCATTCGCTCCCTAAGACGCACACACATTTCCCCTTACTTTTTAGGAGGGAAAAAGTGAGTCTTATAGAGCAAAAAATACGGTACTAGAGATTTCCTCTGTGAAAATCATGTGACTGTGTACATCTTATCTGTCGATTTCTGCATCCCAGCAGTATCTGAACTCTTATTGATTCACCTCTCTCACCGGTGAAAAGAGTGTTTTCCCCGATTTTGTGCCACGTATAATCTCACAGCAAGTAGCCAATTAATGACAATCTCTTTGTAACTGTGGCAGTGTTTAATTTTTTATGGTTAACCTAATCCAATGCAAAGACAGAATTAAGCTCCATAACAATATAAATGGAAGTTAGATGCGCCTTCCCCACTAGTTTCCTTCTGCCATTGGAGTGGTAGTGCACCAATTCTAACGTTCAACTCTTTTCCAGTTTGACTCATCAAACAGCTTTTGCCAAGAAGCCAGAATCTCACTGTGTACATATTGAAGAATTGTTTGCAATAAAAGTAGTATATGCAGTAACAGTCATTTGCACTGTCAGCCTGCCTGAGCTGTCTGCCAAGAACATACCCTCCTGTCCATATAATAACTTCATAAATAGGAGTATAGTTCAGTTTATTTAATGTCCTAGTGTTGGGGTGACAGTAGATTCCACTTGGTGATTTATCTAGCTTTTTAAGTAGATGCATAGTTGTGAGGCTCTTTTTTAAACATCCTCAGGTGCTACCATCTAGTATTTTATCAGCACTGACTCTGTGCCACATATGGCTACTCCATTCATTACAGAAGGGAGCAACATCGAAAGCTTTTTTCACGCAGAAAACTGCTTGATCCAGAAAAAGGACCAATGTTCATCATAGCTTTAAAGAGCAGCTTCTTCTGACCTACATTACTGGCAAAGAAAACTAAAGCAAGGGCTATTTCAGATCATGACGCTGACTACCAGCTGTGACCCAGATATGGAAACAGAGGGCAAAGGTCCACTCAGTGAAGGTGAATGTTGGAAGATACAGAACATGCAGAAGGAAGGACTTTCTCTGCCAGTGGTTTTAAAAAAGGATCAGGCAAATCCATTGAGGATAACGCTATCACAGGTACTAAGCTGTGATACCCGTGTTGTCCCTCTATTGCCTCTGAACAACAATTGCTAGGGAGAGTGATAGTGCACCCAGATAGTTGCACCCAGGTCCTACCTGTGATCTTCCCATAGGCACTTGGTTCTCTGCCAGACTAGATAGATGTTTGGTGTGATCCAGTAGGGCTCTTACATTCTGAATGTGATATATAGAGGAATCACAGAAGCGAGTCAATCATGACTTTGGGCCTATCTATAGGGCCTGTCAGGGACTCAGGTGGCACTGTGGGTTAAACCACAGAGCCTAGGACTTGCCGATCAGAAGGTCGGCGGTTCGAATCCCCGTGACGGGGTGAGCTCCCGTTGCTCGGTCCCTGGTCCTGCCAAACTAGCAGTTCGAAAGCACGTCAAAGTGCAAGTAGATAAATAGGTACCACTCCGGCAGGAAGGTAAACGGTGTTTCCGTGCGCTGCTCTGGTTCGCCAGAAGCGGCTTAGTCGTGCTGGTCACATGGCCCTGAAGCTGTACACCGGCTACCTCGGCCAATAAAGCGAGATGAGGGCTGCAACCCCAGAGTTGGTCACAACTGGACCTAATGGTCAGGGGTCCCTTTACCTTTACGTTTATAGGGCCTGTCACTCATTCCCCTATGAATGTAAAGACATGGAGAAGGGAGTGAGAGAGATCGGAAGGTGCACAGACAGCTGTATGCACTTAGATGTTCTGCGTGAACCTCAACCATTCAGGCTTCCCCGTTGCATAGAGGCCCTACACTTCTGCAGCTGCTGCCTCTCTGCAGATATCCTACTGTATCTGTGAACATGGAGACAGTGTTGGTGAGTGTAATATCACTCCACATATGTAAGGGGATGAGTGTGAACGTTTCCCAGCATTGACTAAGGGTGAAACTCCATTCACTTAAGCTGCTCTCTTGTCCTCTCCAAAGTCCCATTCAGAAGGCTTCCTACATGCCCAGATTGGTCATGAACAACACTTTGGAAACACTTGCCTTTTTTTGCCAACAGATGCTTTAGGTTATGCATGGACTTGAAGAGTACAATAAATCAGGCTTTAAAGCTGCAAAAGGCATTTATCTAGATTCCCTTTGGGAGTGCTGTAAGATGAATAATGTTTTCTGGAGGACTGTTCATAAGCAATCAAAGAAATGAAGAAATTTCGTTTGGGGGAAAAGAGGCAACTATTTAGCTGAGCACTCCGCTCAAGACCAAATGACCCATCACATCCTACGAATGGCTTCCCTCTATTGTTCACGCCAGCTAATGCAGGTGTTGGGTTCAGATTAGGGATGGTAGAGAAACCTACCTAATTCATCCATTCTACAGCCTGCTTCTTGGGAGAAAAGCAATGACAAACCTAGACAGCATCTTAAAAAGCAGAGACATCACCTTGCCAACAAAGGTCCATATAGTTAAAGCTATGGTTTTCCCAGTAGTGATGTATGGAAGTGAGAGCTGGACCATAAAGAAGGCTGATCGCCGAAGAATTGATGCTTTTGAATTATGGTGCTGGAGGAGACTCTTGAGAGTCCCATGGACTGCAAGAAGATCAGACCTATCCATTCTTAAGGAAATCAGCCCTGAGTGCTCACTGGAAGGACAGATCCTGAAGCTGAGGCTCCAATACTTTGGCCACCTCATGAGAAGAGAAGACTCCCTGGAAAAGACCCTGATGTTGGGAAAGATGGAGGGCACAAGTAGAAGGGGACGACAGAGGACGAGATGGTTGGACAGTGTTCTCAAAGCTACCAGCATGAGTTTGACTAAACTGCGGGAGGCAGTGGGAGATAGGAGTACCTGGTGTGCTCTGGTCCATGGGGTCATGAAGAGTTGGACACGACTAAATGACTAAACAACAGCAGCAGCAGCAGCAGCAGTATGCACACTGCAGCCCAGCTATCCTTTCAAAGTCTAATTCCTCTGAATTTTGCAATGCAATTTTCCAGCCTGGTATCATGTACAAAAATGCATATAACCAGGGTAAAGTGTGAATCAAAGTGTGCGAATATATGTGTGAAAATAATATACAAAAATATGTTACACAAAAGAAAATTGTTTTGCAAACACATCTATGTTAAGCGCATGAAAACGTGTGTATTGGGAGAAATTTGCACTAACATGCTGACAAATTTTCATGGGCGAGGCAGCTTAAAAATAGTCAATCGCAGATTGATGTGAGAATATGGTGAAATGGAGAAACTGGGAGAAACAGAAACTGATGGATTCTGACTACCCCTACTTCAGAGAATGATTTGAAAGCCATATATTTCAAGTTTTATTATTGTTTGTAGCCAATGGCTGTTGCAATATAAACATGAAATACATACATGCCATGATCATGAAAGCCATATGAAGTGAATGTTGCGGTGGTAAACCTAAGCTTTCAATTTCATCCACTTTCATGCACTGCTAACATGATGATAATGTTGATAATAGATTGTGAAACTTAAAAAGTTTCGGGGTGACTATATTTATATTTGTTTTCGATTTATTTAGGAAGTTATTGGGTTTCTCTCAGCAGTGAAAGGAATGCCCCTCCCTTGTCTTATCAAAAACGAGCTGGGAGCTTTTTCCCCAAAGAAAGCAAACTGCTAAGAAGCATTTCCTTTGTGACATTCAACTAATACAGTTTCACTGACCTAAATATAAAGATTATCTGCAGAAATGCACGATGGAGGGAATTAGATTTAAGGAAATAATGATGGCAATTTGCTACCTGACTGTTTAAATTTCTCCACCAAAGTGCCTCATTGTGTAGGATTTACGGAAGATTTGATATGGGTTAGAAGAATACAAAGCACTGGTTTTCCAAAGTTCAAAGACCTCATTTATTCCTTTCTTATTGAAAAAAAAACCCTCTATATTATTGTACAGCAATAATATTATGTATCACAGTAATTATCTTTAGAGTGAAGCAGACATATTCTCCATAAAGAACAAAACCTTCTGAAGAAATGTGATACGCTACACACCCCAATTCATATTGCTATTGTTCATGACTCATGCCACAATTGCCTCAATTGTAATGGAATAGTCCTTCTCAGATATGCATTATTCACATCAGAAATAAAATTGCACCACAGCAAGAAAAAGCATCTTGCATCTCCCAGGTTTTTCAAAATGTTGTGTGGAGCATTTTTCCAGCGCTGAGTAATTGTGTAGCTCAGCAGCTACCATAAATCTGATTAGATTCTTTCGCTCTGATAGTCAGAGTCATCTCCATCAAAGACAGAAAGCAAAAATACCACATTTCTATGTTGATTTGTCTGTGAAAGAAACCCTGCACATCTGCCAGTTCATTACTGGGACCCCACAGGAAATTGTGGCTGCTCCCCTGTGAGGCATCAGAGGATATGAAACAGCAGGGGGTCAGGATCCATGAACAGTTTGCTAAGACCGTTGCCAGCAGGCTGATGTGTCAGAGATCCTGCTTTGCTCATTCTGCCAAGTATCAAAGAGGAAAGAGGAAGTTTAAAGCACTCGGATGGATTCCTCACACTACTGTACATAGCAGCCAATGAATTCGTGGCTTGTATGGATTTTTCATGTGTTGCTACTTGACTTACATCCCATTGCTGTGCACGATTTCTCAAAGGTATGTCTCACCAAGCTCCATGATGATGATGATGATGATAATTTATTTATACCCCACCCATCTGGCTGGGTTTCCCCAGCCACTCTGGGTGGCTTCCAACCAAAGATTTAAAATACAGTAAGACATCAGTCATTAAAAACTTTCCTAAACAGGGCTGTCTTCAGATGTCTTCTAAACGTGAGATACCGGTAGTTGTTTATTTTTTTGACATCTGATGGGAGGGCATTCCACAGGGCGGGCGCCACCACCGAGAAGGCCCTCTGCCTGGTTCCCTGTAAATTTGCTTCTCTCAGAGAGGGAACCGTCAGAAGGCCTTTGGCGCTGGACCTCAGTGTCCGGGCAGAACGATGGGGGTGGAGACGCTCCTTCAGGTATACAGGACCCCTGCTTAGCCGGCATATATTAGCAGTCAGAGCAGTTTTGAGAACACTGCCGGATTTCTTTGTTCTTGGTCAGAATATGCCATAACAGCACCCCAGCAGTGGCACAAGAAGTGACCTGCCCTTAGGGATCAGGAAGAAATTTGGTTTGGTTATGATTTTCATGTGAACCTACCTAATTCACCCGTTCCCAAACAACCCATGTTTAGATTGCTACATATGATGTTACGCATTGATTTTGCCCTGTTTAAAGTTAATTTGCAAAAGTATTAAGGGCCCAGCAGGATTGTGCAGAGCTAGCACTGCCCATAGGGACGCGGGTGGTGCTGTGGGTTAAATCACAGAGTCTAGGACTTGCCAATCAGAAGGTTGGGAGTTCGAAACCCTGTGACGAGATGAGCTCCCGTTGCTCGGTCCCTGCTCCTGCCAATCTAGCAGTTCAAAAGCACATCAAAGTGCAAGTAGATAAATAGGTACCACTCCGGCGGGAAGGTAAACGGTGTTTCAGTGCGCTGCTCTGGGTCGCCAGAAGTGGCTTAGTCATGCTGGCCACATGACCTGGAATCTGTACACCAGCTCCCTTAGCCAATAAAGCAAGATGAGCGCCGCAACCCCAGAGTCAGCCACGACTGGACCTAATGGTCAGGAGTCCCTTTACCTTTACTAGCACTGCCCATTCAGTGATGATGAACACAATGGGTGTGTCCCCCAGCAGATGCATAATTGTCTCCACCAGAAGAGAGCCGCTTCCATGCAAGTAGGATTTCTGCCGCAGGAACGAGCACCAAATGCCTGAATCGATCTGCTGCAGGTGCATGGGGAATTTAGGATTAGGCATAGCTTCCCAGTACATGCACAACCCATGCTCAGGCAGTGAAATGTGTGCACATTCCCCACATGCCCAAATCCATGCGTGAGGTTTATGCTGATTCCTACTTGGTAGTGCTTTACCGACAGAAGATATTGCAAAAAGTGTCCTCTCTTGGCAAGGTGGCAACCATGGAGGGGTCAGAGGAGGTCAGGCCAATCAGGTCATCTGAGGTAGAAGCGGAAGACCACCAGGAAACAGAGACAGCTCAACCCTTGGTAATGATTCCAGAAACAGGGTGGTTAGCGACAAGTCTCCCAGGACCCTAGACAGAGCCGAAAGAGCTGGAAATTTGTTCCAAATAGAGCTTGGTCTAAACTCCTGGCCCTGAATATCCATTTCAGGCTACTCCCGTTGCTGAAAGATGCAAAGCTCTCTGGGCTGGAGTCTAACACTCAGTCAGCAGTTCGAATCCACGTGATGGGGTTGTTGGTTTCTGTTTCCCTCACTGAGCAGCTGTTGGCAGTCACAGGACTATGTTTTCATTCCACAGTCCAGATACTGCTGGATTCCCACAGAAAAGGGAGATGGGATGTGACGTTTACTGGTTTCCTGTTTCCTTTGTACTGTCGTTTCTTTGTTGGAGTTGCTCTCTGCTTCTCACAGAGGCAAGATGTATATTTGTATGCTCTCTGCATAGCTTAGAAATAAAGCTTAGCAATGTAGCCATACCTGCCTCATCCTTCTGTTGTGGACTCTGGGTGTTTACTACTCTGCTGGGCTCAAGCGAAGATGAGCCGTATCAGCTAGGACGACCGGAGCTGAATTTACTAACAGGGGAGAGCTTCTGTTGCTCTGTCCCAGCTCCTGCCAACCTAGCAATTCAAAAGCATACCCTTGCAAGTAGATAAATGGCACTGCTGTGGCAGGAAGGTAAATGGCATTTCCATGTGCTCTGGTTTCCGTCATGGTGTTCCATTGTGCCAGAAGCACTTTAGTCCTGCTGGCCACATGACTCGGAAAGCTGTCTGTGGACCAACGCCAGCTCCCTCAGCCTGAAAGCAGAGATGAGCGCTGTACCCCATAGTCAAATTCGACTGGACTTAACCGTCCAGGGGTCCTTAACCTTTTTACCTTTACACCCAAATATCCTTTATTAGGCATAGCAAACCACACATTATCAAACAAACACTGTATACAAATTGTGCAAAATACAAGCTCATCATAACAAGATTTGTCCCAGTCAGATCTTTAACTCTAGAGAAAATCAATTTGCATAAATAATACAATACAACCACTAAATCTCGTTATAATGGCCCAGTCTTTCTACATGGACAGCACTCAAGGATTCAGCCACTATTAAAGTAATTTGATCGTTACTGTCCAAAAACAGGTCCTGAACCATTGGTAGCGTAGAAATCAGGCTATTGAGTTGTAAGGCCTCTGATAATTGTCTTCTGGCATAAATGACAAAATCACAAGAAAAGAAAATATGTTCCAAAGTATCAGGTCCTGTTTACTACATTTGCAGAGATGCTCTGATTCTGGGAGAGCTAAATAACTTCCTCTCACTATCATCGAGGGAAACATATTAAATCTTAACACCTTGTGGAAGAGGCAATTCTGTAGTTGAACACACACTGTGTGAAGGAGTACTCCCTAATGTTCAGTGCTCTCTAATGTTCCAATGTTCAGCTTCATTGGATGGTTCAGGTACAGTGGTACCTCGGGTTAAGAACTTAATTTGTTCTGGAGGTCCGTTCTTAACCTAAAACTGTTCTTAACCTGAGGTAGCACTTTAGCTAATGGGACCTCCCGCTGCCGCCGCACAATTTCTGTTCTCATCCTGAAGCAAAGTTCTTAACCTGAGGTACTATTTCTGGGTTAGCGGAGTCTGTAACCTGAAGTGTCTGTAACCTGAAGCATCTGTAACCCAATGAGAGCCAGTGTGGTGTAGTGGTTAAGAGCGGTAATCTCGTAATCTGGGGAACCGGGTTCGCGTCTCCGCTCCTCCACATGCAGCTGCTGGGTGACCTTGGGCTAGTCATACTTCTCTGAAGTCTCTCAGCCCCACTCACCTCACAGAGTGTTTGTTGTGGGGGAGGAAGGGAAAGGAGAATGTTAGCCGCTTTGAGACTCCTTAAAGGGAGTGAAAGATGGGATATCAAATCCAAATCCAAACACGAGGTACCACTGTGTTATGAAAGAGGGCAACTGCTTCTCCCAGTAGGTCTCAGCCCATGCTTTAAGATCAGCAGGCAATACTCTGCTGGTCTGCATCACCCCTGTGGATGACACAGAGAAGGGCCTTCACCACTGTAGGATTTTCCCTAATCTCTGAGTGTTCAGAATGGCTTTTTCTTCCAAACAATCCTGCATCGCTTTCTAATTACCTGCCCCATAGTTCCACTCCATGCATGTGGTCCCTGTTCCCTTTTACCTCAATTAAATTTCTTTGTCTCTTTCTCTTCTTGTTCCCATTTGCCTCGCTAGTCTGAATATAGGTCCTGATTTTCTGCACAAAGGCATTTTTCTCTGCCTTCATGTGACTCAATAATAATAATAAGCGAGGAAACACTTTGCCAGCATAGTCTTATTTTTCTGAACATTTCAGCCTTAGGCTGGGTCAAGAAAGATATTTTTTTTCAGTTGGTGGCCTAATGTCTCCAAAGATGTGCCACTACAAAATTGAAGATGAAGTCATTGTCGCTTTAATTTGATGAACGGTTGTGCTGTTATAAATAATGTGATCCTTAGAGTGGGAGGTGATTAAAAGTGGCCAGGAGTTTACGCTGAATTATGTCATTTGAAGAGCTAAATCAATGCTTGATTACCTGTAATTAGCTGCTATTGTAGGGAATAATCTCCAATCAGAGTCTTTGGAATGGGCTCTCCAAAGGTGCTGCATAACTATACATTTCAAAATGCTGGAGAAAATTATCAACAAGAGTTTGGGGCGGTGAAATTAGTCTCTGTATGATGTCCATTTGCACATCCATCGTTTCACATGAGGCCTGCAATATATTGTTGCAGTCTGGAGCGCTCCTGTTCAGGATATTTCCCCCCCCCCCCACTGCAGTTTTTTGTGCCTACTGAGAGTGCTTAGTTCATGGCACAAGTTGTTGGGGGGAGAGTGTTCCACAATAAGGTCCCCCACCCTAAGGTTCATTATACTTCTGGGAACCTTGAGGTTTCCCCAAGCTTGCTGATAGGACTCTTTTATGAACTAATAATAATAATTTATTATTTATACCCTGCCCATCTGGCTGGGTTTCCCCAGCCACTCTGGGCAGCTTCCAACAAAACACTAAAATACAATAACCTATTAAACGTTTAAAAACTTGACCTGATTGAGCAAAACCAATGTGATTTTTTGATTCAGTGCATCAGATTTGTCCTAAATCAACTGAAAAAACGCAGACAACAAATTTGTTGTTGACCAGTGTAATAATATATTTATACCCCGCCCATCTGGCTGAGTTTCCCCAGCCACTCTGGGTGGCTTCCAACAAAAGATTTAAAATACAGTAAGACATCAGTCATTAAAAACTTTCCTAAACAGGGCTGCCTTCAGATGTCTTCTAAAAGTTTGGTAGTTATTTTTCTCTTTGACATCTGATGGGAGGGTGTTCCACAGGGCAGGCACCACTACCGAGAAGGCCCTCTGCCTGGTTCCCTGTAACTTGGCTTCTCACAGTGAGGGAACCGTCAGAAGGCGCTCGGAGCTGGACCTCAGTGTCCAGGCAGAATGATGGGAGTGGAGATGCTCCTTTAGGTATACTGGGCCAAGGCTGTTTAGGGCTTTAAAGGTCAGCACCAACACTTTGAATTGTGCTCGGAAACGTACTGGGAGCCAGTATAGGGCTTTCAAGACTGGTGTTATATGGTCTTGGCGGCCGCTCCCAGTCACCAGTCTAGCTGCCACATTCTGGATTAGTTGTAGTTTCCAGGTCACCTTCAAAGGCAGCCCCACATAGAGCGCATTGCAATAGTCCAAGCAGGAGATAACCAGAGCATGCACCACTCTGGCGAGACAGACAGCGGGCAGGTAGGGTCTCAGCCTGCGTACCAGATGGTCAGGTTTGGGCATTCGGAGAACTATTAGTACGTAAGTGATAATAAAACAGACACCAGGAGTCATTGGTCCACCATGGAAAGCAGCAACTGATCACTCACTTGCTCACAGGAAGCAGCGAATCATGAGCTTAAGAACCAGTCCTCAGGGTCCCGTCCAACCCTACAATTCTGTGATTCTATGACTTTACATTTGCTCAGGTTAAAAACCATCAGGTTTCCATGAATGCATCTCCCACCAATCCCAGAAATGCAGATGACTCTTCAGAAGTGTCCACCACACCTTCTTCTTAGCTCTAGATCTATTGCTTGATCTACACACATTCATACGTGATGGTGTTGATTTCTGTGCCATATAAAAAGAATATCTGCTGATTCCTGCATATCAAAGAGCTGTTAGACTGAGGAACAGGAACAGACCAGGTTATTTTGTTTAATAAAAATATTAATATTTGTATTACAGTGGTACCTCGGGTTAAGTACTTAATTCGTTCTGGAGGTCCCTTCTTAACCTGAAACTGTTCTTAACCTGAGGTGCCACTTTAGCTAATGGGGCCTCCCACTGCCACCATGCCGCTGCTGCGCGATTTCTGTTCTCATCCTGAAGCAAAGTTCTTCACCCGAGGTACTATTTCTAGGTTAGCAGAGTCTGTAACCTGAAGCGTATGTAACCCGAGGTACCACTGTACTTATTAAATTTGTTAGTCTTATCTTGCTCAAGGCAATTTACATCATCATCATCGGGGCTATTTTTATAAACTGTATTATTTTAATTATGTAATGTCCACCTTACCAAATTTCTACAATGCCTAATATGAATAATCCCAACTGTTCTTTTTATATCCATACCTGCGTTACTAACCCATATTATTTCCCCACCCCCATAATTCACTGGATTTCCTTTCCCTCTTCTTGACTGTGATTCTTCCAAAAGTCAATAATCCACTGTGACTGTAGTGAATTTATGCAGAAAGCTTCTCTCAGTTGAGCAATACTTAACCTTCCTTCTGTTACAGCTAAGATGCTTTGTCTCTGGTCAGTTGGCAACCACAGTTAGCACAGATTACAGACCTTAGCATGGTGTTTTCCCTGATGGGGCAGCTTCCCACAAGGTATTTATATCAGTGCATCTTGCTATTAACCAGAAGGTTGGTGGTTCGACCCCACCAGGGACGACTGTGGGCAGGATTTCTTCCGGCAGAATTCAAAGTTTGAGAATAATATGCCTTCAGGACAGGTTAGTTAATGGTCTCTATATTTCCTTACTCGGCTCATTTGCAGGAGACATAGTCTCTGCTTGAGATACAATCTATTTTTCAAATTTTAGCAGTTTACATGTAAATGTAAATGGTACCTTGTTGTTTTTCAATAGAGCCGTACCTTGGTTTTCGAACAGCTTAGTTCTCAAATGTTTGGCTAAGTGAGTGTTCCAGTTTGCGAACTCTTTTTAGAAGCCAAACACCCGATGGGGCTTCCTGCAGCCAGTCAGAAGCTGCGCTTTGGTTTCCGAACATTTTGGAAGTTGAACAGATTCCGGAACAGATTCCATAGTATCTCTCCCATATTTTACTCCTATGTACATCTTGGACTAGATTTATTTAATGCCACTTTGCAAACTTTGTTTATTGGGTTGCTTCAGTTATAATAGGGTCAGCTGGACTTTCATAGAAGATGAGTGTATTGTTATAGATCTGGTGTGTGTGGGGGAAATCCCTCTAAACCCTAGGAATGAATAAATGCCAGGATTTTGATTAATCGGGATCTGGATTAAAAACATAAACTCCAGAGCTGTGCCAGACTGGGAATTCCTGGGCTGGTTTATGCAAACCAACCTGGTCGAGCTACCAAGAGGGCCATTAACAATACAAGGGAACTCCCCTCTGGTCCTTCAGGTGTGAACAAAAATTGTGGATTTGGGAGGTTGCCTGGGTAACTGCTCTGGAGGAGGGCAAGGAGGTTCTGGGAAGAAGAAGGGAAGAAAAAGCAGAGATCCTTCTTGGAGCGGGAGGCAGTAGGTTGCCTGTGCTGTTGCCTCTTGAACTGACCTTGCCGTAAGATCTGGACTCCCTCCATGCAGACTGAAGGTGTAAATAGGTGAATAAACCACATTTCTTAAAGCACAACAGTCTCTGTCCCGTCTTCTATTCTCCAAAGGGACACAGACCCTGTGCAAGTGCCTGGGACCCCATGGGATCTGGTCATGGCCTTGGCCAAGTATACCTGAAGGAGCGTCTCCACCCCCATCGTTCTGCCCGGACACTGAGGTCCACTGCCGAGGGCCTTCTGGCGGTTCCCTCACTATGAGAAACAAAGCTACAGGGAACCAGGCAGAGGGCCTTCTCGGTAGTGGCACCCACTCTGTGGAACGCCCTCCCACCAGATGTCAAAGAGATAAAACAACTACCTGACATTTAGAAGACATCTGAAGTCAGCCATGTTCAGGGAAGTTTTTAATGTGTGACATTTTAATGTATTCTTAATCTTTGTTGGAAGCTGCCCAGAGTGGCTGGGGAAACGCAGCCAGATGGGCGGGGTACAAATAAAAAAATATTATTATTATTATTATTATTATTATTATTATTATTATTATTATTATTATCACCACTCAGCAGAGAGAGGGGCAGGCACCGGGCTTTTGTAACCGTATCATGGCTGGTTGGTGGTGGATGGAGATGAGAAGAAAGAAAAACCAGCGTCTAGCTCTTGTAAAGGGTTTGTCATCAATGCACAAAAGGAGAGAAAATGTTTTCCTGGAACAGAAACTCAAACAGTTTGATTTCTGTCACCTTTCACACTCCTTCGGCGCAGAGCCATCTGCTCTACTGCATCTTCCCTCTTCCTCCTCCAGTGATCCATCTGTCTGTTTGCCTTCTTGCCTCCCTCCCCAGCTCCCCCCCCCCCAACTTGCTGCTTTCCCATTTATGCTATTATCCTACTTCATTGAAACAGAAACTAAGAATGCGGACCTAAAATGCTTTGCCTAAATATACAGTGATATTTGGCGGGTGCTGTTGATCTCGCTTTGTGTTTCAGGCTAACCCCTTATACGTATTTCAGGCTCTGGTGGGGCTATTGTTCACAACAACAGAAACCCCTGAACTCTGTGTGAGTGGTCTAAATACAAGCCATTAAAGTTCTGTTGGTTTTTTTAAGAGATGACATAAGAAGATTATTGTTTTTGCTATAAGGGCCTGGTATCATTATGCCCTCTAACATTTCTCTTTTATATAATCTTCACAAAGTCCAAGGTAATTGGAAGTCAAGCCACTGCTCCAGAAAATCACAGAGGCCTTCCAAGTCAGAGTCAAAAATCTTTTGCTAAAACTTTTAAAGTGCTTAATGGGCGCCCATTAAGTATTATTAGACCTCCTGTAATTTTAACAGAGGTGAGAACAGGGCAGGAACGCAACTGAAACTGACTCATCCATATAATGAGCACTGTGTCTCGCTCCACCCCAGTTGTGTTCTGTCTTTGTTCTGTCTCCTTGGCTCAGTAAATGTTAAAAGTAACAGATGACTGAGTAGAGGAGACCAGGTCTTGGGTGCCTTGTCTCACTTTACAGAGGCCATGCTTGTTATTCATTCATTTCATTTCATAAAATTTATATGCCGCTTAACTGTAGAAAAAGAACTCAAAGCGGTTTACAAAATAATAAAACAATAAAATTATCCTTTTTTTAAAAAAAATGCAACCCTAATTTTAAAAAATACAGAAAGTTCAAGCCGCAACAGAATAGACTAAAACAAATTAAAACTCATACGAACTTTCTAAACATCTATGCTTGGCCATAGCCAATGGTGCTGATGGAATCATAACCGTTGCAAGGAAATATTTTACAAAACCAACTGCTGCAATTGCTCTTGAATTCACTGGTTTTTAGCAATTTAAGAGTGAGCCTTTAATGTTTGATGTTTTATCGTGTTTTAATATTCTGTTGGGAGCCACCCAGAGTGGCTGGGGAAACCCAGCCAGATGGGCGGGGAATAAAAAAGTTGTTGTTGTTGTTAAGCCCAGGGGTGGGGAACCTGTGTCCTTTCTGAGGTTGCGGCCATTGGTCAAGGGTGATGGGAGCTGAGTCCATCAAGGACAAGGACTGGGGGGGGGGGGTCACGGGTATCCCATCTTTGCACTAGATGATGTTCATTGGCAGTAGGGAAGCCAGCAAAAGATACTGTTGGCAAGGTAAAGGTAAAGGGGACCCCTGACCATTAGGTCCAGTCATGGCCGACTCTGGGGTTGCGGCGCTCATCTCGCTTTATTGGCTGAGGGAGCCGGCATACAGCTTCCGGGTCATGTGGCCAGCATGACTAAGCCGCTTCTGGCGAACCAGAGCAACAAACGGAAACGCCGTTTACCTTCCCGCTGGAGTGGTACCTATTTATCTACTTGCACATTGACGTGCTTTGAAACTGCTAGGTTGGCAGGAGCAGGGACCGAGCAATGGGAGCTCACCCCGTCACGGGGATTCAAACCTCCGACCTTCTGATCGGCAAGTCCTAGGCTCTGTGGTTTAACCCACAACGCCACTCGCATCCCTTGAAGTTGGCAAAGGAGCCAGCAAAAGAACCTTGCACACATTTGCACAAACCTGTCTCAAGCATTGCTCACAAGAACTCGTGAACAGTCTTTGATACTGATCTTCATATATACTTTTGAAATCCCCCTCCCCATTTTCAATCTTCAATCTTAAGCGCACAAATCTGCTCACAGGGTGCCAAGCCGAGAGGGTGCTGCAGGGGGCACCACAACAATGACAAAAAACGGAAAGTTACAGGTAGGCAGCCGTGTTGGTCTGCCATAGTCGAAACAAAATAAAAAAAATTCCTTCCAGTAGAGACCAACTAAGTTTGTCATTGGTATGAGTTTGTTATTGGTATGTATCTGAAGAATTGTGCATGCACACGAAAGCTCATACCAATAACAAACTTAGTTGGTTTCCAAGGTGCTACTGGAAGGAATTTTTAAATTTTGTTTAAAAAATGGAAAGTGAGAGGTGTTGGTGGTGGAGCACTAAAATTTCAGGTCACTGCTGAAATTTAAAGTCTGCCACTGATGAGATTACAGGGGTTCCTGGTACTCATTCGGGGTTGTGTTCCCATTGGGAAATCAAGACACAGCAGAGAACAGGGCCTTTAAGAAATATGGTTTATTTTAGACATATTTACACCTAGGTCTACTTTCAAGCTCAGAGCACGACATCTCAAGAAGGCCATGATCCCTCAGAAGTGCAGCACTGGATCCCCAAGGGATCCCGAAAAACCTCTGTGTGCTTCTGCCTCCTTCTGCGAACATGATTCTGCCCTGCGTGGCCTCTGCCTGGAGATACGGCTCCACCTTTCTCTTTCCCCAGCGCTGTGGGGGCACAGTGTCCCCCCCACCCTGTTTCCTCTGTCATGGAAGCTGGACTCCTAAACCTTTCTCTGCCCACAGTAACCATGGCAACTCTGTTTCACAGATTCAGGAATCCTGCTTTGATGTACTGATGACTGACTATTGTCCATTCACTACACATTGATGGCTTTCCTCCCCAGGCTGTTTCCCAGTTCAGTCTGCTAACATTTACTAATTTTAGGAAATCATAGAGAGAACCTGGCAACCAGGGATGCTGCCTATCACATTTACTTTATTTTAATGCAGATTCTCTTCACGGTTGATGTGACTGTCAGGCCTCATGCATTCGCAAAAGCAGAGGAGAAAGAATTGCCGTATTTTTTGCTGTATAAGACTCACTTTTTCCCTCCTAAAAAGTAAGGGGAAATGTGTGTGCATCTTATGGAGCGAATGCAGGCTGCACAGCTATCCCTGAAGCCAGAACAGCAAGAGGGATTGCTGCTTTCACTGCACAGCGATCCCTCTTGCTGTTCTGGCTTCTAAGATTCAGATTTCTTGTTTTCCTCCTCCCAAAACTAGGTGCGTCTTGTGGTCTGGTGTGTCTTATAGAGCGAAAAATACAGTAAATACACTTTGCTTTTACAGAAGCAGATTTTGACGCCTCCTACCCCACTAAGAAAACATGGGCATAGCCAAGGGGGGCACGGAGGCGCAACTGCCTCCCCCATCAATAAAAAAATCAATAAAAATACATAGCTGACTGAGGTTCTGCTCCCCTAAAGAAAATCCTGGCTATGCCCATGTAAGAAAACCTTTCCTTTTTCAGTGCATCATGGTAAACCAATATGTTACAATAACTTTAAATCTGCTTACAAATATAGTATTTCTGCTCCAAATATAGGATTTCCTTAAAACAATACTGTTGTTGTTTAGTTGTTTAGTCATGTCCGACTCTTCGTGGCCCCATGGACCAGAGCACGCCAGTCACTCCTGTCTTCCACTGCCTCCCGCAATTTTGTCAAACTCATGCTGGTAGCTTCGAGAACATGGTCCAACCATCTTGTCCTCTGTCGTCCCCTTCTCCTTGTGCCCTCCATCTTTCCCAACATCAGGGTCTTTTCCAGGGAGTCTTCTCTTCTCATGAGGTGGCCAAAGTATTGGAGCCTCAGCTTCAGGATCTGTCCTTCCAGTGAGCACTCAGGGCTGATTTCCTTAAGAATGGAGAGGTTTGATCTTATTGCAGTCCATGGGACTCTCAAGAGTCTCCTCCAGCACCACAATTCAAAAGTATCAATTCTTCGGCGATCAGCCTTCTTTATGGTCCAGCTCTCACTTCCATACATCACTATGGAAAACCATAGCTTTAACTAGATGGACCTTTGTTGGCAAGGTGATGTCTCTGCTATACATCTTTTTTATCTGCCATACATCTTTTTAAAAAGCACTTAGAGAAGTGTAGGTGGCATAATTTATGGAGGAGAGGAATGAGGTGACGTTTAACCATTTCCCCACCTGCCACTTACACCCCCAGCCATATCATATTCTGCCAGGATTCCTAGATATGTTTGCTGCTGCTGTGAGAAGGGTTGTAGGTCAGTGGTCAAGCATTCTTTATGGTCCAGCTCTCACTTCCATACATCCCTACTGGGAAAACCATAGCTTTAACTATACAGACCTTTGTCGGCAAGGTGATGTCTCTGCTTTTTAAGATGCTACTTTTGTGTAAAGTAAAAAACGTGGGGAAAACTTGCAATCTAGTTTTTTCTATTTTTTATTTGCAAAACAAAACACATTTTCATGAATCATAATCTGTATGATTTGGGCAGAGGCAGAAGTAGACTCCTTTGCACTCTTGGCAAGGAGCTGTATTCTCCAACCCCCTCACCATCTCTTGTGCCCTCGCCAATGGGAATATTCCAGCACCTCCAAAGCCAGGAGAGATCATGAACCAGAAACTCAAAAAGTTTGATTTCCATCACCTTTGGCGCCCTGCCAGTGACTTCCTCCACAGCCATAGTGGTGTGGTGTGGTCTTGTCTGGTCTGCTTCCCCTCCCCTCCCCTCCTCCTCCTCCATTGATCCATCTGCCTGCCTTCCTTTTTATATGAATATTTATTGAATTATATAACAAGTAATGAAAGAAATCTCATTCATCACGTTATATACAATTATTCTCCCTCCTCTCCTCTGAACGTCCCACAACTCCCCCTCTGCTGAGTTATTTAGTTTTATTTATTGTATCCTGCTTTTCCTACAAAATAAAATCCCTTATCATTTCTCTGAAATATGTTACTCAAATGAAATTGTGAATGTTTATTCAAATCCTGCCAGTGAATCCAGTCCATTCTGTTGTTTCTGCAAATAAACTGTAAATGGTTCCCAGACTCTTTTGAAGTCCTTTTTGTCCTTCCCTTTTAGTTTCTCTGTTAGCTTAGCCAGTTCTGCATAGTTCCTCAGTTTTTCATGCCATTGTTCCTTTGATGGTTTTTCTTCCTTCTTCCAGTATTGTGCAATCAAGATTCTTTCCACTGTTGTAGCATACATAAATAATGTCCATTTTTCTTTTGGTAACTCTGGATTTGAGATACTTAACAAAAAGGCTTCAAAATTCATGAAATTACATGGAAATGGTGTACAGATGGTCTATCACACCAGTGAAAATGGCAAAGATGTTTAGGAAAGAAAATAACAGATGTTGGAGATGTAAGGAAAAGGAAGGAACATTTTATCATATGTGGTGGGAATGCAAATGCATTAAAAATATTGGGAAACGATATACAATGAATTGAAAAAAATGTTTAAAATGTCTGCCTTCCTTCCTAAGCTGCTCTCTCTGCTGGCTGCTTCCCCTTTTGCCTCCTCTTGCAACTTTTGCCCACTCTCTCCATCTTTCTTCCCTGTGAGCCTCACTGGGCACTTGGTTCACACTTCTAAAGGTGCCACCAGCCACCCGGGGAGCGGGTGCCATAGGGTTGCTGTGATGATCCATGCCAGTGACTAGATTTCTCCACGGAGGTATTACTGAGGCGTTTGCAGTTTGACAGTCCTGCACCGAGGGCCTTCTGCCAATTCCCTCACTACGAGAAGCCAAGTTACAGGGAACCAGGCAGAGGGCCTTCTCGGTTGTGGCACCCACCCTGTGGAACACCCTCCCATCAGATGCCAAGGAAATAAACAACTATTGGACTTTTAGAAGACGGCCCTGTTTAGGGAAGCTTTTAATATTTGATGGATCATTGTATTTTAGTATTCTGCTGGAAGCCGCCCAGAGTGGCTGGGGAAACCCAGCCAGATGGGCAGGGTATAAATAATAAATTATTATTATATATTATTATGACAGATCACTCTGCTTCCTAGGCGAAAAATGGCAAAAACAGGCTTTTTATTGGGCTACAGTGACTTTTGCAGTTGTTTTTAAAGTTGTTTTAAGCATGGGACTGAGTGAGGGAGAAATTTCTGGAACAACAGTGGGATATCAGCTCTGCCCAAGGCATGATGGATAACAGCAACACCGGGAAAAGATAGACATAACAATTTACAGGGCAGGAAGAAACACCTCAGACAGAATAAATGTCACACACAGGAAGAACAAGGATAGAGTTGGAGATCCTCACCTGTAGTTTCATAAATTATTTAATGTGTCAATACGGATAGAAGTTATAAATATTGCAGCTGTTGTATAAGGGATTATTATTACAACTGGAATGTAATTGAAATCAATAAGATTTTGGAACGCAGAAATAAATCATCCAATCAATTCTAGCACCTTATCTAAATTATATAATTTGGTATTTGAATGATTGCTATTAGTAATTGTATTATGAATTGGTATTGTTATAATGAGGCTACTATTGGATGATAATTGAAAATCAATGAAATTATTATTAAAAAGGGGAGGTGCCCAGATTGGAGAGGCACCAATTTTGTGCCATCCTGGGCCTGGGCACTTGGTCAACCGGTCCAACCCCTAATTCCCCCCCTGGATTTGGGGGGTACTGTTTTCGAAACACACACCACTGAAAAACAGCATAAAAGTCGTCATAAACAATAAAACCCATCATAAAGTACACAACCAAATTGAACAATGCCCATGTAAACCATAAAAAGATCTAAAAATAAAGATACGTAAAAATTAATTTCAAGAGTTGAGTGTGAATTTCATGCTCTTTATTCAGCTCGTAGTAGCAATGAATGAAACTTTCCCCAAAACGTTTGGTATATACAGTGGTACCTCGGGAGGCGAACGGGATCCGTTCCGGAGCCCCGTTCGAATCCTGAATGGAACGTAAGACATGACGGCGCATCTGCACATGTGCGGGTCGCGTTTTGCCACATCTGTGCATGCGCGGAACGTCATTTTGAGCGTCTGCGCATGCGCAAGCGTCGAAACCCGGAAGTAACGCACTCCATTACTTCCGGGTTGCCACGGAGCGCAACCTGAAGCACATTCAACCTGAGGTATGACTGTATACATTATTTACACAATGGGCCCCACATGATTGGCTAATTCTGGGCTGCTCCTGCAGGCCAATCAGGTCGCTGATTCACTTCCACCTGGAGCTGGATTGGGTGGCTCCTGCGGACCAATGAGACTGCTGCATTCCGGATCCTATTGTTCTAGGATTCAGCTCAGTACATAACCATCAATAGCAGCAAGACGTCCCCTCCGCCCGGGCAAAACCCCAAACTCTTTATTGCTTGCTCCAGTTTCCTGTTTCCATTTCTGTAGCTCTGTAGGATTTTAAAATTTTTGAGATCAGATTGTACTTTAGCTCAATTGCCCAGAAAGGAAGAATAAGCCTCCACTTCAAAAACGCACATCCCATGGCGAAGGACTGGCTTGAGGTATGATACTGCTGTGCTTGCTCCCTTTGTACAATAATGGGTTTGTATTCTTTACTGATCCTATTAAATTTGAACAGGGTGGTTATCTATGCTGTGGCATATAATTAGTCCTCCAGCAGTGCTTAATTTCAGGATCCTTTATGTAGCAGATGTGCATCTTCACCCTGCTGGAATTCAATGGGTCACTTCAGATCTCTGTTGAAAGTATAATGATGTTGCCATGGGGTGATAACACTCTGTAGGAGACAGAAGCTTCCTTCTGAAACTCTTTCCTCCACCATACTTCTCGCTTGCTACTTTTCGCTTTTCATCTGCTGGGTTTTCTTCACCATATTTACGGAAAACAGATCCTCTCCCTTTCTCTCTCACTATGTATGAGAGAAGAATATAAGGCAGCTGGAGATCTTATTGTCACTTTTCTGAATGTTTGAACCAAGTTCTGCCACTTTCTATCCATGTTTATTCAGATCAATGGAATTTACTGTGTGCATAGGATTTCAGCATAAAATTTTGGCAGTTGTGCATTGGACTGGAGTGGAAATGTGGAAACTGTTTTCCTTGAGATGTTGTTGGACTCCGACTCCCATCATCCCCAGTCAGCACAGTGAACTGTCAGGGATGATGGGCGCTTTATTCTGAGAACATCTGGAGGGCATCACATTCGCAAACCCGGCCTTATTTGAATCTCACTGTTGTCATTCAGTTCTCAGTGCATCAAACATGGCATCAACATAGGCCTGTAGCTTAGGAATGTTCCAGCTGCCAGATTTAGTTAGAAAATAAATATTGAAAGTTGCTAGAGAGAAATAACTCTTTTTGCTTTTCCAAAGTCTGACTTGGGAAGGGGTAAACAAAAGGGGAAGCTAGAAGAGGAAAAGGAAGCAGAGATGTTGTTTGACCTAGCAGGGATAAATACTTTCACCTCAAGTGTGAAAGTCAGTTTTTATCTTGTCAATAACTTGAAAATAATTGAAATGGTAAGGTTTTGATAAATTCCTAGGAACGTGAACCCCCCAAGTATTTGAGGGATGCAAAGCGTGGTTTTATATCTATGTTCCTTGTAACAAAAAGTTGTGTTGTAAGGCCTGTGTTCCAGAATATAGCCTCGGATTTATCACGGTTAATTTTAAAACCTGAAATCAAGCCCCGGGGGGGGGGGGGCTATTTCTTTCTTGAGTCCATGCAGAGTAAATTCTGGGTCAGGTATCATTATAGAAATGTCATCAGTGAACTTAATAATAATGATAATAATAAATAAATAAATAAATTTTTTTTAAAAAAAATATTTTTCCCCCTGCCCTCCCCGGCCAGAGCTGGGCTCAGGGCGGCTAACACCAATAAAATTTCAGTAAAAACATAATAAGAAAAAAGGGGGAAAATTAAAATACAGGTTAAAATGCAATTTAAAAATGCAGCCTCATTTTAAAAGTCAAACCCATAAGGGGAAGGAAACATAAGGGTCAGACTGAGTCCAAACCAAAGGCCAGGCAGAACAGCTCTGTCTTGCAGGCCCTGCGGAAAGATGTCAAGTTTTGCAGGGCCCTAGTCTCTTGTGACAGAGCTTTCCACCAAGTCGGGGCCAGTACTGAAAAGGCCCTGGCCCTATTTGAGACCAATCTAACCACCTTGCGACTTGGGACCTCCAAAATGTTGTCATTTGTGGACCTTAAGGTGCTCCGTGGGGCATACCAGGAGAGGCGGTCCCGTAGGTATGTGGGTCCTAGGCCACATAGAGCTTTAAAGGTCAAAACCAGCACCTTATACCTGACCCTGCACTCTACAGACAGTGCTTAACAGGTGCTGCTAGATATCAAGTTCATAGCCAATGGCAAGTGAATTGTCTCTGAGGATATTAGCCAATGGGTCTAATGACAAAATGAGTAAAAATGGAGCAAGGGGCAACATTGTTTCACTACTCTGTGAAGCACCGAAAGATGTGAATCAACATTATTGGCTTGTACTTAATCAACTTGATCGGCACACAGAGTTTTGAGAACTCTTCCTCCAATTTGTCACTTATCTGCAATTTCCGCCTCAGGCATCGCAGGAAAGGCCATTCCAAGTGGCCCAGGTTATTTTGTGTGTGAGAGAGATTTTTCATATGAGACCCGGTTTACATCTGTATCTATACAAATTTCGTAACCGTGACTACAGTGTATGTCTGACGAGAAGTCGCTGAATGGGTGAACAGACTGTTGAAAAATACTGTGTTTAAGGCGGTGTGAGTAAAATGGAAAGTTCGTTTTCCGTGTTATCACTGACTGTCCCATTCATACCTGTAAGTCATCACTTGATGTTGCAGTCATCATGTGCTAAGTGTGAATATCTGGCAGAACTAGCACACTGATGACATGAGAAGGAGCTCCTGAATTTCACTGGTAAAAGATTTTTGAATAGAGAATCTGAAGTTGGTGATGGTGGAATTGAGTACAAAAGTCATTTGCTGCATTTGTGTAACTGAAGCCATTCGAAAACAAAATAAAATACATTGCGCTCTTAAAATAATTACTGAGACCAGACATTCTGTCAGAGAAGAGTTTTCTCCTCTGATTATTTAACTTATCATCCCTACAAACATTTCTCCTTAAAATTGCCATTGTTTGCATGGCATCATTGCAAAGCCAAATCAGAATGAGAGCAGGTAGATGTCATAATATCTGAAAGCAAATCAGAGCGAAGGACCACAAGCAGATGGCAACAAAGGCTCAAAAACAGCCCCCCCCCCTTGAGCCAAAATGCCCCCCCCCTTTGAGCCAAAATGTGTGACAGATAATTTTTGGTTCAGTCTTAGTTTATTTCTTACTTCCTTTATTTACCTTTTCCAGAGAATGCTTACTTTATCCTTTCTGTAATTTGTACTGCAGCAAAACTTAGCAAGTGTTTTTCACCCCTTCTCAAGACTTTTTGTGTGGTTAAATGTCACAAAAATGAATTTCCCCACATATCTTTGGGGGAAGCAACAATGAAACCTACCCACCTTTTTTAAGCAAACTGCTAAAGATAGTTTCCTCAGCTTTTATGGACCATCTCTGCAGATATGCATACATTTGGAAAGGCTGTTCAAACTGATGAAAAATGCCCCATTAGCTTGAATACATGGTTATGTTGGTGCCTAAATCACAGCCAGTTACTTAAGAGAGTTTTTGACATTTGCAGAAACTAGGGACACACTTATGACTGTAGAGCTAAAGCATAGCCACATAACTGCCCTGGTTCCCTTGTTTTTGCTGCCTTTGCCACTCCTTTAATTAGAGTTTTGAATAAATCAATAGCTCCACCTGCTGACAGCTGAAAGAAATTTTGTTTCCCAACCCATCCACTGTTCTACTGCTACCAACCAAACCTAGACCTAGCAGAGATGACCCAAGACTGTTCTGCTTTGGGGTGCAATTGGTGATCTTGGGGACTGCATATTTGAGTGACCTCCCATGCGATGTGTGTGTGAGACTGGACCGCTTTCTCAAATATACGGTGCTTAAGTGCAGCATTTGAACATTATGATCAGAACATGGCATTGATTGACTTCAACCAGCTTTTCTTTGATCATGCTGTCCAGCGTCACATTACCAAGCTCATTTCTGTAAAATAATTTTTGCTCCTTTGCTGTACATTATTATGAAGCATCAAACCTGATTTTGAGATGATAATGGAGATGATAGTCACTCGTGCAATCCTCTTATCAAACTGCTGTCTCCCTTGCACATTTTCTACCATGAACCTTACTTCTCACCTGATGTGTGTACACACACACACACACACACACACACACACACGTATATGTATATGTATATATAAGGTCTGTATAGTTAAAGCTATACAGTTTTCCCAGTAGTGATGTATGGAAGTGAGAGCTGGACCATAAAGAAGCCTGATCGCCGAAGAATTGATGCTTTTGAATTGTGGTGCTGGAGGAGACTCTTGAGAGTCCCATGGACTGCAAGAAGATCAAACCTCTCCATTCTGAAGGAAATCAGCCCTGAGTGCTCACTGGAAGGACAGATCCTGAAGCCGAGGCTCCTATACCTCATGAGAAGAGAAGATTCCTTCGGAAAGACCCTGATGTTGGGAAAGATGGAGGGCCCAAGGAGAAGGGGACGACAGAGGATGAGATGGTTGGATAGTGTTCTCGAAGCTACTAACATGAGTTTGACCAAACTGTGGGAGGCAGTGGAAGATAGGAGTGCCTGGCATGCTCTGGTCCAGGGGGTCACAAAGAGTCGGACATGACTAAACAACAACAATATATATTAGCAGGTGTTCTGAAAACTGGAGCCGTTATCAGGAAAAATGAAATGCAGCAATGTGGAGAAAATCAGGAAGTGAAATGAGCATTCTCTTGCTCAAGCAGAGTAGTGAAGCACACATTGTCACTAAAAAAAATTTGTAAGCAAGAAGACATTTATTAAGGACAGCAGCACTTTAGAAAGCAAAACAACTCTAATGTGTATGCTTAGCAAACTCATTCTCTGAATATGAATCCTGATAACTGCCATCTATAACACCAGTGGGGGGAGGAGAGATAAGGAGGACCCAGAACAGTCAGAGAATTTCACTCCCTCCCCCATGATAAAAATACCCCCTCTCCATTTTTGCCATTCTCAAAGGGGTAGCAAACTGAGTGACAAATCCGGAGGAACGCTAAACTGTGGAGTCAGAAAATGTAAAGGTCTCTTATACTGCTAGTGCCTGTCTGAGTGTTTGAGAGAGGGGGCAAGAGAGAACCTGGTTTTTGTGGGCCTTTAAAAAGTTATTCTTGAGAACGAGGGTTTTCAAACGCTGGTCCACAAACCATCAAGAATTCATGAGCTTCAATCAGGTGGTCCACAGTGTGACTGTGGAACTGGGCTTGAAGTAGGATGTGACAGCGCATACATTGTATTAAAGGTAAAGGTAAAGGGACCCCTGACCATTGGGTCCAGTCGTGGCCGACTCTGGGGTTGCGGCGTTCATCTTGCTTTATTGGCCAAGGGAGCCAATGTACAGCTTCCGGGTCATGTGGCCAGCATGACTAAGCCGCTTCTGGCAAACCAGAGCAGTGCACGGAAACACCGTTTACCTTCCCGCCAGAGTGGTACCTATTTATCTACTTGCACTTTGACATGCTTTCGAACAACTAGGTTGGCAGGAGCAGGGACCGAGCAACAGGAGCTCACCCCATCACGGAGATTCGAACTGCTGACCTTCTGATTGGCAAGCCCTAGGCTCTGTGGTTTAACCCACAGTGCCACCCGCGTCCCATTCATTGTATTAAGTATTCATATAAATTTTTATTTGCATTTTTATTGTTGTTTTTTTAATTCTATGTATTGCAATGAAGTGCAGTAGGTTAGAATTAACAGCAAAAAAAGTGGAATAAAAAAATCCTACAGCATCTAGCACAGCACATCCCAGTGCTCCTTTGTTCCATCATGCTCCCCATTCGGAGAGCATGCTCAGTCCTCATTAGGCTGTTTTGGAGTTGCTCTTTTTAAAAATCAGTTTTATTGGTTTTCCAGCGATGCGCACATTGTGTACTGTCCCCAAAGAGAAATTAAATATATTGGGAGATAAGGAAAACAACAAACAAAATCCTCCTGCCTATGCTGGAAGCCAGGCAAGGGGTCATATTCATGCCCCTGAGGTTTTTATTTATTTACGGCATATTTTTATACAGTGCCTATAAGGAAATTATCTGGGTACCACAGAGAAAAACAGTTATCATACAATATAAGCCATGAAAAATTCAATTTCAGCAAAGACAAATCAATAACACCAAGTGCAGAGAGGTCTGGAAACTTATTTTAAAAGACCCAAAACCAGAGCCTCAAAATCCATAAAAAATATCAAAAGAGCTCTACAAATTCTGGGAGAATAAAAGTAATACAGACTAGGTGCCAGGTAAGCCTTGAAGTGTTACCAGCAAGAGGGGTCTTCCTTTGTAGCCACCAGCTGGATCCCCCTATGACCTTGAGAAGGAATAAGTGATCCTTCAAGTAACCTGGCTCCAAGCCATTTAAGACTTCAAAGGTTAAAATTGTGGGATATATCCATATAGCCAACAAGCTTAACTCTAATTAATGCATGAAGGGGTTAAGACCATAGAGTAAGCTGTCCTGCTAGGCTTAGGTAGGTCACAAACCCTAACCATGCTTTAGGGTTACCAAACTCTCTGTTCTCTGTTCTTCCACCATGTGAACTCTAGCAGTAAGGAGGTCTAAGCTGGATGTGCCAAGCTTAGACCACACGGCTTAAGCAAGCCATCTTTGTATTTCTATACAAATAATTTAGAAACATTTATTACTTTTGGGAACCTAAGTTATGCTGCCTGTCTTTTCTTGTTGCTGTATAGAAAAGCACATGAATCTGACCTTTGAAGAGTTTGTAAGTAAACCATTGTTAGCGTACCAAATATATGGTCTTTTTCTATGCTAGGGGAAATGGGAATCTTTGGAAGAGGCTTAGAAGGGGATATTTTAAAAGTCCAACAACCTATATTTCCATGTTTTACTTTGCTGTTTGTTTGGGGATTTTAAATCTCTGCTGGAGCTCTCTCACCAAAGAGTACTTGCCCCAAACCTGGATGTTGACATCCAGGATTTCTCCTTTTATTTTACTGCATCTATTTTCTCTTTTACCAAATTCAGCATGCCCACATACAATAGGTCACACCAGGGTTTAGGAACTTTTGGTCTTCCAGATGCTGCTGCAGAGGCAGATTTAGGGCAGCACACCCAGTTCTCCCACACTGGGCACCGAGGGCGACACAACTATCACCATCTCTCCCTCTCTCCCCCTTCTTTTCGTTCTGGACCACTGGGGATGGAGCTGGCTTTGGTGTGCGCAACAGGGCTTGGTGCGCTGCTCCCGGAGGAGCCAATGCGGGTGGTGCTTGGCTGCATCTGTCTCCATGGTGCTGGCGCAGAGGTGGTGCCCAGTCAAGGCTAAAATGCGCCCATTCCTCTTCCTCATTCTCCTTTGTGGCTGGTGGTGGAAGGGATGTGATCACTGGCTAAGGAGGCAGCAGCTGGGGGTGCTTGCCTCACACTCTGCCAATGCCAGAGCATTGTGCGCATGGAGCGCATGGAGAGATCTTTCCACATTGCAAGAGCGATAAGGAGGCACTGTCGAGGGCACGGGTGCCTGGCTAGGTCACCTCCCGATCGGTGGAGTCACCTCTTACCAACCCTGTTTCAGGCCCGAAGAATCTCTCCCTCCCCTCCCACTGGTTTCAAAGAGCCAGGAGAAAACAAGAAAGCTTTAAAGTACAGTGGTACCTCTGGATGCGAAGGGGATCCGTTCCAGAGCCCCGTTCGCATCCTGAAGCGAACGCAACCCATGTCTGCGCAGGTTGCGATTCGCTGCTTCTGCGCATGCGCGTGACGTCATTTTGAGCATCTGCGCATGCACGAACGGTGAAACCCGGAAGTAACGGAAGGCGTTACTTCCGGGTCACCGCGGAGCGCAACCTGAAAACGTTTAACCTGAAGCAACTTCAACCCGAGGTATGACTGTTTTATTTATTCAGTCACTGTGGTAACAGACAAAGAATTCTAGTCTTTCCCTCATGATAAAGCGGCTCATTCTGGCTCCTCTCTTCCCCTTCCCCAACATTACTGGCCTCCACGGAAGCCTCCCATTGCCAAACGCCGCTGGGTACATTGCTCTTGTACCCTCAACGACTGTCACACCCTAGGAGACGGAGGAGCTTCTACACTGTCTGTTGAAGTGTTCGCTGACTGCTCCCCCCCCTTAATTCTCCCAATTCAGCGTAGCTTGGCTGCTCGCCCGCCCCTCCCTTGTTATCTTTCTCATTGTTTGGCTGCAATTCAAAACTGTCTCTCCCCCCTCTTGTCAGCCCACCATCCCTCTGCCTCTTCATTCCAGTCTCTGACACTTGGTGGCTTCATGCCTGCCAAACTGGGCACACACTAGGAGCTACGGTACCTACTTATCTACTCGCACTGGTGTGCTTTTGAACTGCTAGGTTGGCAGGAGCTGGGGCAGAGCAACGGGAGCTCACCCCATGGTGGGGATTTGAACTGCTAACCTTATGATCAGCAAGCCCAAGCGGTTCAGTGGTTTAGACCACAGTGCCACCCACGTCCCTTTCAGTATTGGTCAAAGAAGCACCTCAACAACAAAGCCATGATAAGAAGTAACATTTTGTGAAGACAATCAGAGGTCTCATAGCTACTATCATAAAAACACACCAGGTATCTTTTATTATTTTAATAATAATTTATTATTTATACCCTGCCCATATGGCTGGGTTTCCCCAGCTAGATGGGCAGCTCCCAATCGAACATTAAAAACACAATACAGCATTAAACATTAAAAACTTCCCTAAACAGGGCTGCCTTCAGATGTCTTTTAAAAGTAAGATAGTTGCTTATTTCCTTGACATCTGATGGGAGGGCGTTCCACAGGGCGGGCGCCACTACCAAGAAGGCCCTCCTATTTTGCGTCACTACCAAGAAGGCCCTGGTTCCTATTTTGACAGAATAGCTGCAGAATCCCTTTGGATCTAGACAGTAAGTGCACTTTTATATCTGTCACTATCTGAGTGTGAATTACCGTATTTTTGGCTCTATAAGACTCACTTTTTCCCATCTAAAAAGTAAGGGGAAATGTGTGTGTGTCTTATGGAGCGAATGCAGGCTGCGCAGCTATCACAGAAGCCAGAACAGCAAGAGGGATTGCTGCTTTCACTCTTGCTGCTCTGGCTTCTGAGATTCAGAATATTTTTTTCCTTGTTTTCCTCCTCCAAAAGCTAGGTGTGTCTTGTGGTCTGGTGCATCTGATAGAGCAAAAAATATGGTATATGTCCCATTTCCTGAATTGCTGCTTCCCTAAAAGCTTCCACCAGAGGGCAGGACCACCACATGGTCATGTAAGTCCCTCTATGTCCACAGTCCTTCCAAGAATGGGGAAAGTCTCTCTTCAATATCTGAGCCATCCAAGCAGGTGTATAACAACTTTATGGAGTTTTCTTCAGGTGAAAGTGGTGTTCCATTGTCATGTACTTGTTCACTTTTTCAATCTCTTGGTCCCCCACACCCCGTTTCCATTGATTCCTGAAACCTGAATTTCCCTCAGTGGTTAGCTCAAGGAAAATATTAGTTTCTCTCTGTCCCGATAAGGTTTCAGTTTGTTTATCAGCTGAATCTTATGAAGGGTATTCTGAGTCATTTGTGCTTTCAGGGACAATGTTGCATCATTGAGCAACTCCAAACTGTGACTCTCATCCTTTATGGGTAGTGCAAACACTTCCAGAACAGACAGAATAATATTCAGCTGGCGTCTACAACCTAAGGATACTTCAGAATCTTATTGAAGTTGCAAGCCCAGAGCCCTTACAATCATGAGAGAGAGAGAGAGAGAGAGAGAGAGAGAGAGAGAGAGAGAGATTACTACTTGCATTGTCTCTGTTCCCTTTGTGACATCATATGGCCTCACAGGGCAAGAAATGTCACCGTGCTTCGTCTCGTCTTTGGTCTCAGCTTTGATGTGTTAAGAGTTGGGTGAAGATGAAAGACGAAAGTACCACAAAAATAATATTCGGGTATAAGCTCAAAGACAGAGATTGTTGCTGATATAAAACTTGACATGGGTGAAATTTGTAAAAATGATTTGGAGTCATAAAAGCATAGTATATGACAAGAGAGAAAGAAGAAACACAATGGCAAGTCACAATTATAGACATGAAAAAAGATACACCATCTTTTTGGGGGGCAAGATGGTGGTAGTTAAGGCCTGCAACACAGCTGAGGATCAATGAATGAGTAAAACAGCCAAATAGTTTGAAACAAAAACCTCACTGTCCCTTCCCTTCTCTTGGTTTCTCCTCATTCTTCCAAGAAGCTATAGGTTGTCAAATTCCTTTGCAGAGACTAAATTTAGAGGTGGGGATTGCGTGTGTGATTTAAAAGGGACAGGAGGGTTGGGAACACAAATTTCTTGGCAAGTATTGCACAAAGAGGAGAGAAAAGGCATTGCAAGGCAAACATATTACAATACCCCCTGGAGTCCTGCAAATGGATACTTTAGAGTGGTGGGCAAAGATTCACAACAGCAGAACTGCAAATAGCGAAATCCATTGGGCAAGGACTTCTTCCAACACAGTCCGGAGACTCAAAGTCAAGGACGCCATTTTCACAAACCGTGAGAGCGTGCCAAGCTGATTTGCATTTCACAGTCTGTGGACTGAAACAAATTGAGTTTGCGCAAGGGCACAGTGAGGGGGGAAATGAACAAGACTGCAAGCCCCATCACTAGTCATAGATGAGCTCCATAGAAAGCAGTGGGATAGAGCTTAGTCCTAACTAAACCATCTCGGTGACTTTCAACTAGACTACAAGTGTGAGAATGTGAATATTTACTCAGAAATCCCATTATGTTCATTGGTTTTTGTTCCCCATTAAGGATGTAAGAAGTCACCATTTTCTGATCCAACTCTATTTGTTGCATGAAACACTGTTTTCATTCAGTCTTTTGTCCCAAACCATGCTACTGTATTTCTTTCACTGCCTGCTGTGTCAAAATTCTGCAACTTACATAATTAATTCTGTAAACCATGTTGACATTACGTTATTCCAGCCCTTTATTTTTTTCCAGTGCAAAGGAGACATGATGTAAATGCTGGGCAGTGGCAAGGAAATGTAATCATTTGCAGATTTAAAACAACAACAACAACAACAACAACAACATATGTCAATCATATTCTCTGGATTGATTTCCGTTCTGGATATGAGGTGAATAACCAAACACCAACAATTTCTGCTTCTGTTTCTCTGCCATGCCTACTCCCTGGGAATTGCACATAGTTGTGACCTTTTCCTGGATCATGTGTGTCCATTTCATCAGGAGAGCAGCTAGGATTCTGTTTCAATTATTCTTAAATGTCATTTTTGAAGTCGATTAGTGAAGTATCACTGCCTAACAAAATCATATTATGGCAACCACTCCAAATGAAAACTCTCCCTAAATCCAAAAATTATCTTATTACAGATGCATTAGATGGTGTAAATGATATCATGAACTGATGACACATTCCACTTCATCCCTAGGAGAAAAAAAACCCTCCATGGCTTCTTCCCACTCTGTTAACTGCCAATGGATTGCACCGTTATACGAATCTGGAAATGAATATCGTCATACTTTGTACGCTCATGATCTTTGCAATGAATTATCAGTCATTTTGGGTTGCCTTGGGCAAGATAAAGAGAATAACAGATTTAATAAGTAAAAAGTAACAAAAAAAAAGTAATTGCTATGTTCTGCTTATTCAATGGTGTTGGCCAGAAAATGCAATATAATGTTATAATATAAAGTTATAATGTTTATAACTCTATCATAGAATCATAGAGTTGGGAGGAACTATCAGCAGGAATCTTTCACCCAACACGGGACTCAAACCTATGATCTGAGATTAAGAGTCTCATGCTCTCCTATAAGTGCCACACTTTGCTTGGAGCCCTTGCTGGCTGTTTCTTTCTGGTGGGTCTTAAGTCCTTCGTTCACAATGAAAAGCCATATTACATGCTCTTTTGTCTCAGACAATACTTTGATAATTACACAGTCTTAGTCTCCATCCTTTATCCCTCTCTTTCCAAACACAATAGTCCTTGCTGGCAGTGGCACACTTAAAATCTAATAGACACAATGCAAATGAAAAATGGAATAAGGAAGGGGAAGGGAATAGGGAGCCAAGTAAACCCAAGTACCAATTCTTACACAAAAATCACATAATTTTTTTAAAAAATACATCCTTTATCTTATAGGCACCAGCTGGAATAGTTGCTGATGGCACCGTTCTGAGACAGGAGAGCTGGAACAGCAGCTGCTCCTCGCTGACCCAGTGGAATTGCTGCCTGTTCTTTCCCTCTGGTACAGTCAGGTGAAAAGGACTAGAGATGGCAACTTTTCTGGGAGAGGATGAGCCAAAAAGACAGTTTGTCTCAGCCAAGCTGATGGAATGAGCTTAGCTTTCTGTCCTCTGCCCCAAACACAGGATGCTTCCAGATGAGATTTTATCGTTCAATTAGCGCTTTCTCAAATTGTTGTTGCTTTGCAGTATCCACACAGTTTCTTTATTACCAAAATACCAATCTAGACTTTCCCCTAATTTGTTCTGGATTTCACCTTACCACGGAAAACCTGGTGAGTAAATGAGAACCTGTTTTACATTGGCAGCCACTACTGGTCTGGAAGCTTGATGACACTTCCTGGGACAGTGGTGGTCACAGGTATGGCAACTCTCTCTATTGCCACAGCCCCTGGGTCCCTTTGCTCTCCCCTTGAGCACAACCTTGCCATTTTCTTCCTGACAGCCCAAATCATAGAATCAACTCGAATTGTGGAGATGGAAGGGACCCAGAGGGTCATGTGGTCCAACCCCCTGCAATGCAGGAATCTCAACTAAAGTGTCCATGGCAGAAAGCCATCCAACCTCTGCTTAAGAGAGCCAGTGTGGTGTAGTGGTTAAGAGCAATAGACTCGTAATCTGGTGAACCGGGTTCGCGTCTCCGCTCCTCCACCTGCAGCTGCTGGGTGACCTTGGACCAGTCACACTTTTCTGAAGTCTCTCAGCCCCACTCACCTCACAGAGTGTTTGTTGTGGGGGAAGAAGGGAAAGGAGAGTGTTAGCCGCTTTGAGACTCCTGAAGGGAGTGAAAGGCGGGATATCAAATCCAAACTCCAACTCCTCCTCCTCCTCCTCCTCCTCCTCCTCCTCTTCTTCTTCACCTCCAAGGAAGGAGAGTCCATCACCTTCTGAGGCCACCAGTGGTTTGAGCCCACCCAGAGACAGCTGTGGGTAAGATTTCTGCATTGCAGGGAGTTGGACTAGATGCCTCTCAGGGTCCCTTCCAACTGTATGATTCTATGATGGATTCTTTGATCCATCCATCCATCCATCCATCATGAGTCCTGCAGAAGTGGACTCTTGCCCGAGCAAGAAGGAGCTGGGGCAGGGTAGCCATGGAACTCCAGGACCACTCTTAGGTCTGTGAGACCCTCTTGCCAGACACCCTGAAGAATGGCTGTGGGAAACTCACTGAACTCCTGAGGTTGAGTGAGGGACCACTTTACTAAGAAGAAAGTAGAGTTGGATACCTTCTCCCATCAGTTTCCCTGGAACAATCATTAAACTAACTGTTCTATGATTTCTAGGTTCCCCCAGGACCCTTAGAACATCATTGTTTCAGGGCTACTGTTTAAGTGCTTAAATGCATGTTCTCGCTTTGGCAGCACTTTAATAAAGTGCTTCTACCTTGGATGATCTGAGAGGAAATTGAATGCATGATACTTACCTGACTTCTAAGGCAGAAAGCTTCTGGTAGATCTATTTCTGCTACAGCATGACCCTTCCTCCTACCACCCTGAAAACCCCTCCATTCTGCCCATTGTGAAACGTGCCTACTTTTGGATTTGTTTTTTTAAGGTGTCCACACAGAGGTACAGAAATAGCTGCCCACATGTAAAGCCCCAGGGCAGAAATGGTGAGCAACCAAAACAGAGAAGAACCAAAATGACCCAGTGGAATGGGCTTTCTTGTCTGACGACCCCTCTCAAACAGCCAGGGGGGAATCATGTGAGCTGGAAACACATGTACCCAGTTCAGACTAACTGCACCCTCTCCCCACACCCATGCAAGTGCCACCATGAGCTTGTAAAGGTAAAGGGACCCCTGACCATTATGTCCAGTTGCGGATGACTATAGGGTTGCGGCACTCATCTCACTTTGTTGGCCGAGGGAGCCGGTGTACTGCTTCTGGGTCATGTGGCCAGCATAACTAAGCCACTTCTAGCGAACCAGAGCAGCGCACGGAAACGCCGTTTACCTTCCCGCTGGAGCGGTACCTATTTATCTACTTGCACTTCGTGCTTTCGAACTGCTAGGTTGGCAGGAGCAGGGACCGAGCAACGGAAGCTCACCCTGTTGCAGGGATTCGAAACGACGACCTTCTGATCAGCAAGCCCTAGGCTCTGTGATTTAACCCACAGCTCCACCCGCATCCCATGAGCTTGTAGCCAACAGCGTTTACCAGAAGGCACCATTTGTGAGAACTGGAAGTACCAGCAGTGACTGAAACCTAATTGTTGCAATCATGCAAATTGTAATAGCCACAAAAGACCATGTCATCTCAAAGCACTTGGAGACTGCTTGTTGTGGGGGTTGGGAAAAGTGCTTGCTTTTTATTTTCTTTGCTCTGCAACACAGGATCTTAGGAAGCTCCTACGGAGTCAGCCCACTGGTTCATCTGGCTCAATCCTGCCTACACTGATTGGCAGCAGCTCTCCAGGAATTCAGACAGAGGTATTTCCTAGCCTACCTGGAGATGCTGGACACTGAATCTGGGAGCATCCTTTCCCCTAATGATCAAATGTGATGTTTGAGCATTGGGATTGAAATATACTTGGAGTCGAGAGTGGATTTCATGCTCTCTATTCAGCTCATAGTGGTGAGGAGGAATGGAAGTTCCCCCACAATATCTGCTTTATATACATTATTTACACAATGGGCTGCACGTGATTGGCTTATTCCGGGATTCTCCTGTAGGCCAATCAAGTTGTGGATTCACTTCCACCTGGAACTTGATTGGGTGGCTCCTGTGGACCAATCATACTGCTGCATTTTTCTAGGACCAATCAGACTGCTGCATTTTGGATCTTATTGTTCTAGGACCAATCAGACTGCTGCATTTTGGATCCTATTGTTCTAGGACCAATCAGACTGCTGCATTTTGGATCCTATTGTTCTAGGACCAATCAGACTGCTGCATTTTGGATCCTATTGTTCTAGGACCAATCAGACTGCTGCATTTTGGATCCTATTGTTCTAGGACCAATCAGACTGCTGCATTTTGGATCCTATTGTTCTAGAACCAATCAGACTGCTGCATTTTGGATCCTATTGTTCTAGAACCAATCAGACTGCTGCATTTTGGATCCTATTGTTCTAGGACCAACCAGACTGCTGCATTTTGGATCCTATTCAACTCAGTACATAACAGGGATATAGTACAATCAGGGAATTGTGGCATGGATTTTGGAAAATGCTGCAAAGAGAAATTACAAAAACAAAAAACAGTCTGCTTCAAAATCTTGGTGGTCTAGGCAAGTTTCAACAACTGATGACACATTTGATGGGCTGCGCTGCATCCTGCCAGGTACAATGGGACATGGAACAATGCTCTGTTTTGTAAAGAAGATGATGCTCACTTTGCCAGTTGGCTCCTTAGACGTGTGGTGATCTACAGCTAGCTCAGGTACAAGGATGACTCAATGGGGCTTCACTAGTAATTGACTCCAGGTGCTGACGAGAAACGTCTGGACAGCCAGGTCTGTCTGCAACCTGAGTTCCTTTAGACAGAAGGTTTCCCCAGCTTGGATGGTGTTGCTGAGTTGCCTTGAAGTTTGATGCCTCCCAGAGCCACTGGTGGAGCAGTGAAGCTGCCTGTGCAGCTGTGCTCCTCTGTGGAGAGAGCTTGGCTGTATTATTAACTCTCCGTCACCAGAAGAGCCAGAGCAGTTCGGAAAAGAGCCACACGCCATGCAAGCCAATGTCACAGAAGGCAGCAATAGCTCAAATGGGAGCGCTGACAGCCTGGATTCCACTCTTGTCACTTGCACAGAGACAGTGACTTTCACTGAAGCGGAGGAAGAGGAATTGGAATCCTTCTATTATTCCTTCAAGGTATGTTCCGCTTTCCTGCGGTCACTCGCTTTTCTTATTATGATGATCCAGCGGCTTCGCAGGCAGGCAGAACTCGCCAGTGGGGCACTGAATGCTTTTTCTCTGAGTTGGCAGCTGATTCCCGCCCCTCAATTTGTTTCAATGAGGGCTTCGAGGTCAAAGAGGTCTGTTTTTTTTTTCAGCTGCTGATCAGTGGGAGGAAATTTCAATGTTCAGCGAAGAGCAGGAAAGTGATCTTTGTATAACCAAAGGATGGTATATAGATATTGAATTGCTTAGATGATTATAGTGTTTTCCTCTTTTTGGATGTGATGTTTCAGCTGATGTTTCTAATGCAACAATAAACAGCATATTTGTAACTGCATTCCTATTCCTGTGTCTTGAAATTAAGATTGCTTAGATTAGTTTACTTCCTTGTGTTTCTGTTAAGTGTGATGCAAATTGATGGAGCTATAGAAATCACTACCAAGACGTAGCCATCCCAACAAATGTACTCTAAGCAACAGGCAGCTGAGTTCTGTGATTATGAAAAGCCGTGGCGTCTTTTCAGGCTGTCTGCCTCCCTTGCAAGTTTAATTGACTTGTATAAAAGTTTCTGAGGCTGTAATTTTCAGGATGCTGTTGGGGAGGGAGATTTGTGAATGGAGACAATTTGATTTCAGCCCTCTCATTGGAGAGTACGTACCTTGTTATCGCCATCACTTAGCAGGTGAAGCTTGGGAGGGGAGGAACCTGAACAGAATCATGGCAAACATTTAGTTTGTAGCATAATTGTCTGGGCTGCTGCCAATCCTTTGATGGATTTAATTTCATCAGGTGGGTTTGTGTGTGTCACAACAAAACTGACAGTGATCAGGCAGCATCAGGCAGCGTGGTTTCAAAAATGAGAAGTTGGAAAAGGTCTTTCATCCCTCTGTGGAAGTGTAATGGATCTAGTGGATCTAGGGGTTCAGGGCACATCTGCATAGTCGATGGCCATAGTCGTTTCTGGCTCTCTAGCACACAAGCAGAAAAGGCGGATCAACATGGCTGTGCCCTGAGAGAAAGGTAGTAAGAGCCCTGATAGATCAGGTGCGTCCAATTCAACATCCTGCACAGGGCAGCCCAAGACATTTTGGCAGCTGAGGTGGAGCCCAAAATGGTGCCCCTCTCTCTGCCAGGGAAGAAGGGTGAGGGAAGATCTACATAAGGGTAAAAAAATGGAAAGAAAGTTGTCATTAGGATCTGCTGCCCTGGTGGATTCTGCTGCCTGAGGCAGTCACCTCACCTTGCCTCATGGTTAAAGGTAAAGGGACCCCTGACCATTAGGTCCAGTCGTGGCCGACTCTGGGGTTGCGGCGCTCATCTCGCTTTATGGGCCGAGGGAGCCGGCGTACAGCATGGCCAGCATGACTGAGCCGCTTCTGGCGAACCAGAGCAGCACACGGAAACGCCGTTTACCTTCCCGCCAGAGCGGTACCTATTTTATCTACTTGCACTGTGTTCTTTCGAACTGCTAGGTTGGCAGGTGCAGGGACCGAGCAACGGGAGCTCACTCCGTCGCGGGGATTCGAACCACCGACCTTCTGATCGGCAAGTCCTAGGCTCTGTGTTCTAACCCACAGCGCTGCCCTAATCCTACACACCACAGTGGCCAGGAAGCCCACAAACAAGACTGGAAGGCATTTGTCTTTGGGGGACAAAACTATTATATTTGAAAATGTGTAACAAAATTGCAATGGCCACTTCTGTTAGGGGAGAGATTTTGGCTTGGGACAATTTGAAGTGGAAAAGCTTATCTCTTCCCCTGTCCACTGCTTTCCCCCTCCCAGCTGTCTCCCCTCCCTGCTTCTTGCAAACACATGTCTGCAGCATTCCCTCAGCCGTGTCACCCACATTATAGTGAAATCTGATGGGTGGAGGAAGGGTTAAGCACTCCCTCCCGCCACGGATTCCCCACTGCAAATCACCACCTTCTAAAGCTGCTTTCACCTCATAGATGTGATCACTAGGATTTTGTTACACATGCATGCATGTACCGTATTTTTTGCTCCATAAGACTCACTTTTTCCTTCCTAAAAAGTAAGGGGAAATGTGTGTGCGTCCTATGGAGCGAATGCAGGCTGTGCAGCTATCCCAGAAGCCAGAACAGCAAGAGGGATTGCTGCTTTCACTGCACAGCGATCCCTCTTGCTGTTCTGGCTTCTGAGATTCAGAATTTTTTTTTTCTTGTTTTCCTCCTCTAAAAACTAGGTGCGTCTTGTGGTCTGGTGCGTCTTATAGAGTGAAAAATACGGTATATGCAGTTCTGCCCTCTGCCTAGGTTGCATCCCTGGCATATGAAGACTACAGGTATAGGATGCACTGCAAGTGAGCATCTAATTTCCTAAACAAGCATACATAGATGTGCTTCCATGCAGAGAGGAGCAAAGTGAGCATAGGCACAAGCATACTGAGAGCAATCTATTTAATGGTGAGCATTCTCAAATCCCATTGATTTCAGTGCAAGAGAGGGAATCAAGGTCTGCGCTCTCCCATTGGAATAGATGGGACTGGAACATGTTTTAACTTTGGCTGGGAAGCCCTTTCCTTCCACGTAATGGGCACAACCCCGATATGTGTTATGGATGCATGCAAGAGGAGAATGGCATGGATCCTAACAGTGTGGGCAGGAGCAACTTAGCCACCCAGTTGGACATGCCTCCCTCTTTACCAAAGTGGGCAAATATTAAGAATGCAAGGCAAGCCTCTTGGATCAAACCAATGGCCCATTTAGTCCAGTATCCTCAGAGTAGCTGGCCAGATGCCTGTGGGAAGCTTGCAAGCTGAACATGAGCGCAATGACACTCTGCCTACATGCAATTTCCAGCCACTGGCATTCAGAGCCATAATGCCTCTGGCAGCAGAGTAGCCATCATTCGTTATGCGGCAGATGCAAAACACTTTGAAAATGGGACTGGGCTCTGATTCCATACGAAGCACCTTTGAAGAAAATAATTTTCCAGTGCAAAGACTTTTTGCAATTGGTTGCAGCTGAAGCCCCATTGCCGTCTCTCCTTCCAGCAGGTTTGTGTGTGTGTGTGTGTGTTGCTTTGTTAAGAATATCAGCTGGATTCTGCTTGAAATGGAAAAATAAAATCAAGAAGCTCTCTTTCTCTCTTATCTTTCTAGTATTGACATCTGTCTGTGAGCCTAAACAACAACAGCAGCAGCAGCAGAATAATAATAATAATAATAATAATAATAATAATAATAATAATAATAATGGTAGTGATTAGGAATAAAGAGAGTGAAAGCTAGTTAACCTTTCCAATTTGAAGATAATATCCAAGCAGGTCATGTTGCTGGATACAACAGAGCATCTAGGACCAATCAAAAAGAAATAGGACACAACATAAAGAGAAGCGAATATTAATTCCTAATGTAACAAATGCCTCTTGATTGCATCACGCACACATCCTGGGGCATTTGGCTTGTAGGGACAAGTATTCATTACAGGGACCTGTGTAAAATATCCATTTTTAGACTTCCTGCTTTTTGAGCCTACAATCGTAAGCAGGAAAGACCACTTATAACTTTACAACTTTGACTTAAGGCAACACACTGGTTTTGCAAATTCTTCCATTTTTTCTGAGAGAGAGAGAGAGAGAGATGTCATCCACATGATGGAGACGTGGAAGAACATGGGAGCCATGCAGAAAGTTCCCAATATAACCCCGATTTTTAAAAAAGGGGGTCTTGGAAATTATAGGCCGATTCGTTTAATGTTTGTCGCTGGAAAACTGGTGAAAAGTTCACACTGGGTCATCTACACTGAATCATCCAGTATGGATATCTTCTGGGAATTTGCTGACTTGTCGCAAGAACTGGAGCTTTATGGGCAAAAAAGCACCATATATACAGTGAGGGGGGGGGAGTATTTGATCCCGTGCTAAATTTTCAGGGGTTTCTGACTTCTGTCTTCTGGGTTTTGGGGGTTTTTCCTGTTGTTATTCTGTCTCTCACAGCTACAATAAACCTACCATTAAAATTATGGACTGGCCATTTCTTCATCAGAGGGCAAACGGACAAATTTAGCAAGGGATCAAATACTTTCCCCCCTCACTGTACATAAAGGCCATATACACACATGGACCATGGAGCAGAGAGAGCAGGGGAAAAGGGGTGGGGGGAACGATATCAGAGGTGTGCAACCATCTCCATTCTACATCATAGCTGGTGCTTTATGAGAAAATGTGGGGTGAAAGAACCCATCTCTTGCCAGAAGTCCTTCCTCAAGGAAGCGGGAAGCCTCCTCCAGGAAGCCAAACTTTTCATTTCCAGGCCAAATGGCCGAAATATTGGGAGATTTTGGAACAAGAAGGAGATAAATTGAAATTGCAGAGCTTTGAGAAACTAAAAGATAAAGTGCGAGATTGGCTTCATTATTATCAAATAAGGGAGGCTTACAATCTGGACAAGAAAATTGGCTTCCAGGTGGAAAAGTCAAAATTGGAAACTGAACTGTTAGATCCCAAAACTAAGATATTATCAAGAATGTATAACTTGCTGTTGAAATGGAACACTCAGGATGAAACAGTCAAATCAGCCATGATTAAATGGGCACAAGAAGTTGGACATAACATTATGTTCGCTGACTGGGAACAGTTATGGACCACAGGTTTGAAATTTACGGCATGTAATGCCTTAAGAGAGAATATTATGAAAATGATATACAGGTGGTACATGACACCAGTCAAGCTTGCAAAAATATATCATTTGCCCAATAATAAGTGTTGGAAATGTAAAGAAAATGAAGGTACATTCTTTCACCTTTGGTGGACGTGCCCAAGGATTAAGGCTTTCTGGGAGATGATCCATATTGAAATGAAAAAGGTATTTAAATATACCTTCCTGAAGAAACCAGAGGCCTTTCTCCTGGGCATGGTCGGCTAATTGGTGCCAAAGAAGGATAGAACTTTCTTTATGTATGCTACAACAGCAGCAAGAATACTCATCGCAAAGTATTGGAAGACACAAGATCTACCCACCCGGGAAGAATGGCAGATGAAGTTGATGGACTGCATGGAACTGGCAGAAATGACTGGCAGAATCCGAGACCAGGGAGAAGAGTCGGTAGAAGAAGATCGGAAGAAATTTAAAGACTATTTACAGAAACACTGTAAAATTAAGGAATGTTAGAGGGATGCTGGAATGAGGTTATGTGGTTTTAGCAATAATGTTATAAAGGGGTATGTAAAAATGGATTGTCAACAGGTGAAAATGTAAAGTTACAATATATTAAGATAAAATATCAAGATAAAAGCAAAAAGGGTAAGGACCTGCTGAAACAACTACTGAACTAGAATACAAAAAAGGGAGGTGTGAGGAGGTCAGGGAAATAAGCAAATGAAAGACAAGACATGGTAAGACTGATTTGTTTTTAATTGTTTTTTATTTTTTCTGTATTTCGTATTTTTTGTTTTTTTTCTTCTCTTTTCTTCTTTCTATTTTTGTAATTTCTTTGAAACTTTAATAAATATTACTCAAAAAAACATACAAAAAAACTTTTCATTTCCAGAGAAAAAACAAAGAAGATCAAACATAAAAACTCGTCCTATAAAATAATCAAAAGGGGGTGAACGCCTGCTCTTGTCCCACCCCAGAGAAGCAACAAATAATAATAATAATAATAATAATAATAATAATAATTTTTATTTATACCCCGTCCTCCCCAGCCAAGACTGGGCTCAGGGCGGCTAACAACCAATAATAAAAACAAGTTGATTAAAATACAATTTAAAAAACAAGATTAAAATACATTAAAACATTAAGATGCAGCCTCATCACAGGAGAAAGGAAAAAAAGAAAGAGGGGGAGGGAATCAAATTGGCTCCAAGCCAAAGGCCAGGCGGAACAACTCTGTCTTACAGGCTCTGTGGAAAGAAATCAGATCCTGCAGGGTTCTGGTCTTATGAGACAGAGCGTTCCACCAGGCTGGAGCCAGTGTTGAAAAGGCCCTGGCTCTGGTGGAGGCTAATCTGACTTCCTTAGGTCCTGGGACCTCTAGAGTGTTGCTATTTATGGACCTTAAGGTCCTCCGTGGGGCATACCAGGAGAGGCTGTTCCGTAGGTACGAGGGTCCTAGGCCGTGAAGGGCTTACGGGTTTTCCCCACAGGTAGCAAGACTCACCGCCTCCTCTATTCTCTCCTTCCCTGGCACTGGGCAGTGCAAGCTGGGCTAGTTTGGAGACTGCCCTGGAAAATCCCCAGGGAGTGCTCAGTATGTCATTTGAAGCTTAATTCCACTTCTGCTAAAACATCGATTGCATGATTATTCTTTTCAGGCTGCATCCTGCCCCCACTTATCTGGCCGTAAACTCCATTGAACTCAGTGCATAAGATTGCCCTGTTCAGGTCATCTTGTATGATTTGTGTTTAAAAATACAAAGCTCGATTTAATTATACAAGGGGAAGAATGTCGACCAATCCTCCGTATCTTAGACAGGCTTGGGAGACGTTTTTATTGAGACATTATTTTGTTGCATTTATATTGGCTCTTTAAATGATGCTGAGCTTTAAATATTTTGATAACTGCTGGTTTTAGCTGTCCTTTGAATATTGCTTCTGTTGTTATCTTTGACTTACTAAGGCACCCTTGAGGATATTAAGATTCCTCTTTGGACACAATGAAATTCATATATTTTAAACAAAAATGCTTCAAATATTATACATATTTATTGAATAAATTCAGAAGAGAGGGTAGCTAGGATTGTCAGTGGGAAATGGTTATACTTCAATGATTAAGGACCAGCAGTTGATGATGAAGTGAGACTCAAATTAATTCTATCGAAATGATTATCATTGGAAGAGTTGTTTATCTGCTGCTTTGGGTGCTATGAATTCTCATGCACAACTAATTATTCCACCTTTGTTATTTCCCCCTACAATAGCTCAATGACTTATAGAAACTTCAGCCAACTTATTTCATCAAGGAACTTAATGTACTTACTTGCTTGGGAGATGCCCAATTGCCTTGAAGGGAAAGCTGGTCTGTGAGATCCAGTTACACCTTCCACCCTATTTCCTTGCTCCTGAGTGAGAGGGACTCCCACCAAGAGGTTTTTTCACCTGGGAAAGGGTAATTGCCAGCTAAATCCGCAGTCACTGCTGAGCAAGTTCAGCCCATTTCTTCTTCTTCTTCAATAATAATAATAATAATAATAATAATAATAATAATAATAATAATAATAATAATAATTTATTTATACCCCACCCATCTGGCTAAAAGTCAGGTAGTTGTTTACAGTGGTACCTCGGGTTACAGACGCTTCAGGTTACAGACACTTCAGGTGTCTGTAACTCTGCTAACCCAGAAATAGTACCTCAGGTTAAGAACTTTGCTTCAGGATGAGAACAGAAATCGCACAGCGGCGGCAGCGGGAGGCCCCATTAGCTAAAGTAGTGCTTCAGGTTAAGAACAGTTTCAGGTTAAATTCCGGAATGAATTAAGTTCTTAACCTGAGGTACCACTGTATTTCTTTGACATCTGATGAGAGGGCATTCCACGGGCGGGTGCCACCACGGAGGAGACCCTCTGCCTGGTTCCCTGTAACTTGGCTTCTCGCAGTGAGGGAACCGCCCAAAGGCCCTTGGAGCTGGACCTCAGTGTCTGGGCTGAACGATGGAGGTGGAGACGCTCCTTCAGATCAAACCATGTAGCATGAAAGTGCATTCTGATACACAGGGTAAAGATATTTAATAAATAATAGTAAATAAATAATATTTATCTGGCGCTCCTCTTGCTCTTGTGACTCGGCTGATCAATGAGAAGTATGCTGCAGGCCTTGTAATATTAGAAAAGAACAAAGAGGAATGAAAGACAAAAGTGTATATTTCTTGGAGACTCTTCAAACTGACTGGAGAATGTGGCATTGTCCTGATAGTGTATAAAATGTTGTCAATATATGCACATATCCCAAGGACTGTTGGGGACTCTGCATAACGGCCAGAGAATGCACAAAATTCTGGCCCCATTTATTGCACCAGGCTAAATCACAGGATAAAGCACTTTGTTTCAGCCATGATAAAATAGCACATATCCTCCTAAGAAAATGAATGAAGCGTGAAGCATTGTAGATGTACCAGCAAAGTCTTTCCTTGGAAGTGGTAGCATAAATAAGAGCGATCTTATCCACAAGAGACAGTTGTTGCCACCAAATAAATTGATTCTTTTGTCAAGTAAAAATATCGTTTTATTTTCTCCAGTTCTTGCAAAAATATAATTCCACGGGTTTGATATTTTTGATGTTGGAAAGATTATTCTTATGCTGATTTAATGTGCTGCCAGGGCAGGGAGGAGATCAACTCATGGAGAAGCAAACAGTCATAATAATATGCAAGATAAACAGACAACCATTGAGCCAGCCATATGGATGGGAATAGTGATTATACACAAGGAGTGTTTTGAGGATTGGGGAAATTTCATGCACACATGGCTGCTTTTTAAAAGCAAAACATGGATTGAAAGGTGAGTGTAAAAGTTTTCAGTGTCACCACAAAAACAGACTTGTTCAGCCTGCATATTTATGCTGTGGTGCTTAGTGTTCAATAGCCCTGGAGCTGGAATTTGTGCTCAGGGGCTGATTCTGTTATTCTTCATGGTCACACTCCCATTTAAGATGAAAACAGGCCAAACAGTGATTGCATTTCCATAACCCACACATGGGGAATGAAAATGCAACTCACTGGACTTTATACATTTGCATAGTAATGTGAATACACATGCTGTAATTCCCAGATAATAATAAGAATAATTTATTATTTATACCCCGCCCATCTGGCTGGATTTCCCCAGCCACTCTGGGCGGCTCCCAATCGAATATTAAAAAACACAATACAGCATTAAACATAAAAACTCCCCTAAACAGGGCTGCCTTCAGATGTATTTTAAAAGTAGGATAGTTGCTTATTTCCTTGACATCTGATGGGAGGGCGTCCCACAGGGCGGGCGCCACTACCGAGAAGGCCCTCTGCCTGGTTCCCTGTAACCTCACTTTTCACAGGGAGGGAACTGCCAGATGGCATTCGGAGCTGGACATCAGTGTCTGGACAGAACGATGGGGCTGGAGATGCTCCTTTAGGTATACTGGGCCAAGGACATTTGATCAGCACCAACAGAAAAGTCTGACCAAAGTCTTCTGACAGAGAAGCTTTCTCCCATTGAATGAACTTATGGGAGAATCTTGGACTTGGAACAGAGAACTTGGAACAGGTTCCAAAGCTAGGACTTAGGTTTCATGTTTGTGCTTTAGCTGTGAAGCTCTTCTACACACACACAAAAGGAGTATGGATAACCAACGTGTTTGACATGTTTCTGGGTGGACTTTTTGATGGCATCCTTCCTTCTCATGAGACAATGGAGTGCGCCTCCATTGGGGGTGAAGTCAAACCACTGGGAAATCACAGCGCCTGCTGTGGCTGCAGAAACCGGTAAGCCATAACTGCTGCATTCTGCCTTACTTTTGCTGCATTGGTGGCATTCTTCAAGGCACAAGTCTGGGCAGTGTGTCTGGAAATCTGGAAGTCGACAAGACCTCCCTCTCAGCCTTACTAATGTGGTCCAAAGGACAGCAGAGCAGGACGTTTGGCACAAGCATGGCTGCAGGTGTACGAGGTGCCATCCAACTGCCTAGGGCAGGGGTTGGCAAGTTTCCCTCGCCTGGGCTGGTTCACTCCAGTGGAGATCACTCCATGGGTTGGATTGTGTGTGCGCGCCCACAATTTCTGGCATCTGCGCAGGTGCGATTTCCGGCGCTGTGGAAGCGAGTCCCCACGCCGCACCAGTTTAGCGCAGCGTGTAGGGACTTGCCAAGTGGGCAGCTTCATTCGGGGGTGGCTTGTGGGCCGGGTTAAACGACCCCCGTGGGCCTCTTGTTGCCCATGGGCCTTAGGTTGCCGACCCCTGGCCTAGAGACTCCCCTCTGGATTTGTGAAGGGTTTGCCTTCTTGGTAGTGTCACCTGCCCTGTGGAACGCCCTCCCACCAGATATCAAATAGAAGAACAACTACCAAACTTTTAGGAGACATCTGAAGGCAGCCCTGTTTAGGGAAGCTCTTAATATTTTAATGTTTAATACACTATTGTATTTTAATATTCTGTTGGGAGCCGCCCAGACTGGCTGGGGAAACCCAGCCAGATGGGCGGGGTATGAATAAATTATTATTATTATTATTATTATTATTATTATTTCTTCTCTCAAAGTTGTCCCACAAGGCAACGGGTACTAGGATGCAGTGGCGGAGCAAGCCAATCAGGTGCTTGGATTGTCGCCTGTTCCCTGCGCCCGGGGGTGGGGCCAGCCAGGGCAGGGCCTCCAAGGAGTCTGCCTGCCTCCTCCCACTCAGCCGCCCTACAGCTGAGGGTGAGGCGGCGGGTGGACTGCTTGGGGCAGCGCAGACCCTGCGGGCGCAAAAGCCATTGCGTCCCTCCCAGGAGAGCCATGTGGCTTGGGCGCACTGCGGGCCCCACAGTGAGTGCCACCTGGCATTTTGTCACCCCCCAGTGGTGACATCCAGGGTGGCCCACCCTCACCACACACCCCTTCCTGCTAGGATGGATTAGGCCAAGTGTAAAGAGCAAAAGGCTGAGCAGCCAGCAACAGAACAGAACTGTTTGCTGCACCTGTGCTGATCCTGGGGGTGTTACTGTGCGGCATGGTCTGAGTCCGGTCCTGGGTCGAGGGTCTGGAGGCTGTCTGTCAAGGGCGAAGCGGGGTCCAAGGCAAGGAGCTGGGCATGGTCAGGAACTCTGGAAGAGCAAGACAGGGTGCTGGCAGGAACAGGTTACCAACGATGTTGCTCCTGCAACGTGGGACTGGGCTGACTGGCCTTTATCTTCTCTGAGGCCAGGGGCGGTCCCGGCCCACAGGTGACTCGCCTCTCCTGGCCTTAAGGTGAGCACTCCTCCTGTGAGAACTTAGTTCCCTCTGCCTCTCTGCCCTGAGTCTCTGCAGCTTCGGAGAGGCTAGAGGGTTACTAGACCCAGAGGCAACCTCACCTTCCCCTGACAGGGCTGGGAGAGGAGCACCTGCAGGCAATGGGTCCTCCATCACCTCCAGAGCCAGAGTGGATTCAGCTTGTGCCTGCTCCTGAGGACCCGGCACAGGTGAGGGCCCTTCAGGTTCAAGCCCCTGCCCCAGCTCAGCCGGCCCTGGAGGCGGGGACTCCTGTGCAGGCTGGGATTCCTCAGGTTCCGCCTCTGAATCGGATTCCCAGGCCATCACAACACCCAAGGTACCAGTTCTTGTGTTCACCCAAGTTTCACCTCCAGCTTCCAGGACAGGGTCTGGTGACTCTGGCCAGGACAATGTTCGTGCAACGAGGCCGTTTATGGCTCTCATGCAGTATGGTCCTCTGCATAGGATATGGATTGAAGTCCCAAATCCAGTGTTTTCCTTTATAGGCAGCCTTTGGGATATGCACTTCTGGGGGGAAATAAATAAATGGTACTACTAATAATCACATCAATAAAAAAATACTACTTGTTGTTAGTATGTATTAAAACCCATCATTTATTACTTATATTTATTACTATTAACTGCTCGTAGCACTGTTAGAATTGTAAAGCCCCACGGCTACTAAAAGAACTGTTGAAATAAATTACTACAAATTAAGCTATGACTTGGGACGCGGGTGGTGCTGTGGGTTAAACCACTGAGCCTAGGACTTGCTGATCAGAAGGTCGGCGGTTCGAATCCCCGCAATGGGGTGAGTTCCTGTTACTCAGTCCCTGCTCCTGCCAACCTAGCAGTTCGAAAGCACTTCAAAGTGCAAGTAGATAAATAGGTACCGCTCTGGCGGGAAGGTAAACAGTGTTTCCGTGCGCTGCTCTGGTTCGCCAGAAGCGGCCTAGTCATGCTGGCCACATGACCTGAAAGCTGCACGCCGGTTCCCCTGGCCAATAAAGCGAGATGAGCGCCACAGCCCCAGAGTCGGTCACGACTGGACCTAATGGTCAGGGGTCCCTTTACCTTTAAGCTATGACTTGCAATTCAAAAAGTTGTAGAAATCACAAATCAGTTTTGCTTTTTTTTTTTTACTTTTTTAAAAAACTTAATTTCAATCAGTGTAAGCATGAAAAAGCATTGGGGACACTTTTCTGTACATTTCTGTGTGCTGCACATCTCCAGGAGTATCCTTGCCTTTGGCAATGGTTTGTTTTGGGATGTGGTGCCTAGAATACAGGAATAGCCTTTTTTTTAGCTCACAATACAGCAATTAAAGCAATTAAAGAGCACCGCCAATACATTATTGTTGCTAGAAAGCCTATATAGTATAAGAAGGTTAATTTTGTGGGAAATAATTCATAATGAGTTGAACAAAAATGTTTTAAAGTACTTTTCCAAAAAAACAAAAACAAAACAGAGCCCTTTTTGTTGGGGAAATTCAGACGGAAATTCCCAGGTGTCAAAAAAGGTTATTTATGTCTGCCACTACTGCGGCCCGTGTTTTGTTAGCCCCCAAATGGAAAACGAGCGAGGTCCCAACTAAAGAAGAATGGCAACTTAAACTGATGGAATATGCGCAGCTTGTGGACCTAACATATAGAACAAGAGAACAAGAAGAACATAGGTTTAGAGAAGATTGGAAAATGTTTATTGAGTTATGAGAAGCTTAAAGAGAAGGTGCGAGACTGGTTACACTATTTTCAAATAAGAGAGGTTTATAACCAGGATAAAAAAGTGGGTTTCCAGGTGGAAAGATCAAAATTAGAGAAAGAATTGTTAGAACCAAATGCTAAGATTCTATCTAGAATGTATAATTTGCTGCTGAAATGGAACACTGAGGAAGAGACTGTAAAATCGGCAATGATAAAATGGGCACAAGATATAGGTTACAATATTATGTTTGCTGACTGGGAGAAGTTGTGGACCACCGGGATTAAATTTACGGCATGCAATGCCCTAAGAGAGAATATTATGAAAATGATGTACAGGTGGTACATGACCCCAGTCAAGCTTGCAAAAAATTATCACTTGCCCGATAATAAATGCTGGAAATGTAAAGAAACTGAAGGTACATTCTTTCACCTTTGGTGGACGTGCCCAAGGATTAAGGCTTTCTGGGAGATGATCTATAATGAATTGAAGAAGGTACTTAAGTACACTTTCCCTAAGAAACCAGAGGCCTTTCTCCTGGGCATAGTCGGCCAATTGGTGTCAAAGAAGGACAGAAATTTATTTATGTACGCTACAGCAGCAGCAAGAATACTCATCACAAAGCACTGGAAGACACAAGACCTACCCACTCTGGAAGAATGGCAGATGCAAGTAATGGACTACATGGAAATGGCGGAAATGACTGGCAGAATCCAAGACCAGGGAGAAGAGTTGGTGGAAGAAGATTGGAGGAAATTTAAAATTTATCTACAGAAACATTGTAAAATTTTTGAATGTTAATGACATTGAAATGAACTGAAGGGGTTCTAGCAACAAGGTAAAAAATAAGATTGGATTGATAATAGATAAATTAATTGGATATGAATTTGCTGAACTAAACTTCAAAAGGGATACAAAAAAGGGAGATGTGAGGAAGTCAGGAAAATATGTGAATCAAAGATGAGGAATTAAAAAGAGGGATTTTTGTGTGTTTTTTCTTAATGTGCTTTTTTATTATTCTTTGTTTTTCTTTTTTTCTTTTTTTTCTAAGTTAAACTTATGTACTTTTTGTATTTTATAACTTTATATTTTTGTGTATGTGTTTTTTCCTTTTTCTGTTTGTGGTTATTCTTAAAATTTAATAAAATATTATTTTTTAAAAAAGGAAAATGTTTATTGAATATATGGTGTACATTTGAAAACGTGGGCAGCATGAAGATAAATTCAACAGTGTAAATAAGTTTTGATGGATGTAATAATGGAATGATGAGTGGTTTAGTTTATATAAAATATGCAGGGATTTATGTTATGCAAAATGAACCATGGAAAGAGAAGAAGGGAAGTCATTGATATTTTAAGGTTGCTTAAAGGACTTTTCTAAAATGTAAAATGTAAAAAATGTAAAAAAAATATACAGAAAAAGGAAGGTTAATTTTGGCTTTAAATGACTAAGGCTTTTAAATACAGAAGTAACCAAGCACAAGTTTTACCGCCGCATCTTTCTGCCACTTGGGTAATTTGCTTAACTGTAGCTCAGCATCTGCTACAACTGGATCCATCCATTTAACACAGTTATTTTCTTTCCCCGCAGACAGAACAGCTGGTTACCCTTTGGATTCTTTTCGTCATAACTGTGGTTGGGAACTCCATTGTTTTGCTCTCCACCTGGAGGAGGAAGAGGAAATCCAGGATGACTTTCTTTGTGACCCAGCTGGCCATAACAGGTAAAGCTGTGTCAAAAGGGGGCGTGGAATTGCTCATTTATTTTCACTTGGCAGCAAAAAAAGGGGATGGTTTTCATAACCAGGGAATGAGTCCTTGTGGGAAAATTTTGCCCTGATACTTGCCTCTTCCATTCGCTGTCCTAGCTCTATTCTGCTGTCCGTCGGATATAGTTGTCCAAGAAACTAGTAAATTTCGCCAAATGCACAGTAGCACAGGGCATGCAACATTATCTGGTCTAGGTACTGGAAGAGACTAACAGAGATGAAGCCACAGCTTTTCCAGAAATGTGGGGGGGGGGGTTGGGGGGAATAATGAATGAGGAAAATATAATTTCTTATTGATTGAGTCCATAGATCAGGTAAAAAAATCCAAATTAAAAAACATCTAAAACTTCACATAAAAATATACCTAAATGCAAGAAAATGTTGTGCTTGTTTCTGCTAAAACAACTAGAAATTCTACTTTTTTGTAAATAATTTTTATTAAGTTTTACAATTTTATATTCAACACAAACATCATTATCACAAAAAGCGTATATGAATCCCAGTGACTTCCCTCAAGTTCCTCTTTGGGTTCTCTAAATATTTGCTTCTCCTGCCTATCTTATTCTACCTTAATTTTATAATACTTTAGTTAAATATTATTATATTCTTATCATTTTTGTACCATATTTTTTCATGTTACATCTTACACTTTGTTGTTTTCTAATTATTACATCTTAACTTCTGTGTTTGTTTTCTTAGTTGTAAGTGTTTACTCAAACCCTGCTAGTGAGTCCACCTCTTTACAATATTTCTGTAGGTGCAGCATAAACGGTTCTCAATCTTTTTTGAAATCTCTATTGTCTTTGTCTCTAAGTTTTCCAGTTAGCTTCGCCATTTCAGCGTATTCCATCAGTTTTTCTTGCCATTCTTCTTTCATTGGTATCTTATTGTCTTTCCATTTTTGGGCTAGTAATATCCTAGCCACCGTTGTAGTGTACCTAAATAATTTCTTCTGCTCTTTTGGCAAGTCTTGACCTGTAATAGAAAATTTAAAAATATAATCTAGGTTCAAAATCCACCCTTTGGCATATGCACTTCTCATTGCGTGGACAGGCGGAGTCCCCAGATCCCGCGCGGTCCCCACGTCATGTGGAATAACGACTCAAGACAACGTGCTATGGGATTAAATTGGCCACAACTTTATTAAATTTCAAACGTGGGTAGACCTTGGCTCAGGCATTGGGCGTTCTCCCTCCCCAGTCCCCAGCAGGGGACCTAGGGAGCATCAGGGTTATCCATTGTTTGTGTGGGGGATGGGCCGGCTCTGGAGAACATATGTTCAAACAGAGATAGCCGCCCCCGTTATGCCGCCGCCGCAGGGGAGAGCAATGACGACCTTTCGGCATACGGCTCTGGAGCCAAGAGAGGATTCCCAGGTAAGATCCTCCCTCTAATGTGTGGGCAGGTAATCCCTCCGCTTCCTGGCCTGGTCTCCTTGGCAACGCTTCCCCCAGGTGGGATAGGACAACTGACTGAGGTAGGCGGAGACCTCCAGGTATCCCACCTGAGGGAAGGCAAAGCCAAGCCTATGCTGTTGGAGCCGCTCCAGATCTAGGGGCTGCACGCGTCCGGGAGCGGTCATTAGTGCCTTGTAAAAGAAAGGTTGATTTTTCTGTCACATATTTCTTTATTTGTAGAGCCCAATATCTTGAAGAGGGAAAGACTATACCTAGATAATATGATTTTACTTGCTCTATTTCTTTAGAGTCTATGTACTAGTTGTGCAACATTTTTCACTTACCTAAGACTACTACGAAATTGATGTATAGTCACAAAATTAAAAGACGCCTGCTTCTTGTGAGAAAAGAATGACAAACCTAGACAGCATCTTAAAAAGCAGAGACATCACCTTGCCAACAAAGGTCCATATAGTTAAAGCTATGGTTTTCCCAGTAGTGATGTATGGAAGTGAGAGCTGGACCATAAAGAAGGCTGATCGCCGAAGAATTGATACTTTTGAATTATGGTGCTGGAGGAGACTCTTGAGAGTCCCATGGACTGCAAGAAGATCAAACCTCTCCATTCTGAAGGAAATCAGCCCTGAGTGCTCACTGGAAGGACAGATCGTGAAGCTGAGGCTCCTATACCTCATGAGAAGAGAAGACTCCCTGGAAAAGACCCTGATGTTGGGAAAGATGGAGGGCACAAGGAGAAGGGGACGACAGAGGATGAGATGGTTGGACAGCGTTCTCGAAGCTACGAACATGAGTTTGACCAAACTGCGGGAGGCAGTGGAAGATAGGAGTGCCTGGCGTGCTCTGGTCCATGGTATCACGAAGAGTCGGACACGACTAAACGACTAAACAACAACAAGACTACTACTTTGGATTAAGCACTGTTAACGACTAGATAATTTTCTGTACAAACTGTCTCAGTAATCTCATACCAGCTTGTGATGTTGAAAATAAAATCACGCCATTGGCACAAAGTGATATCTTCACAGGTCTAGCCATAGTGTTAAGCATATCAAAATTTTGGCTATGCAAACTTAGTTCAATAAATTGAATGAAGATAAGGTCTGGTCAGACTCATTCATATATAGGAATCTCACATATAGGAACAGAATTTCAGTCTTTTCAAAACTTTAAATGTGTTTCTGTGTAAAGCTGCCTGATTGAAAATAATAGCTTCAAATCAATATTTGTTTTTAAACAATTTATCCCCAGAAATCTATATACAGAATCAGAAGCAGCAATGAAGTCAATAAAAGCAGTAGGAGACTTTGCTGTGTATTAAATTATCAAATGGAGTAATTATCAAGGGTTCTTTTCCCAAAGCCTGCCTGCTCTAATCTTTGAAGGAGATGTGCTGTACAGTATAAATTTAGGCTCATCTATCAATGAGGGTGATTGATGTATAAATCATGGGACCCTTCTGATTCCCTTTTTCAAATACTGGGTCTATATCGTTACATTTCCAACCTTTGCGGTACAACCTTCAGAAACAAGGTTCATTGCTCTTGAAATTTTCAGTTTGGCAGGAAGTCCTTTCCCGGAGTCTCATTTATTCTTCAATGGCTACATATAAGATTTTACCTCTTGGGAAGATGCAGGAGGCCATAAAGAGATGGAATTAATATCTAATACAGGAAACATTCCGCAGGATATCCTTCCTATTGCAATTTCTTCTTTAAACATGTCTGATTAAAAATGCCCCCACATTGAAGCAACAACAGAGATATCTCAAGATAATTTTATTTTGCTTGCCCTACTTGCCACTATGTCCGGATTTCCCCAACATTTTGCTGATTCAGCAAAAATCTGCCTGCCCGATTCCTAGACGTGTTTGGGAAAACCAGAATGTATGGCAGAAATAAGCAGAGTTTGGCCCATTTGCAACCAAAATCAATGTCAGCCCAAAAGTTAGCCTTAAAAAAAACAACAGCCAGGTTTTCTTGGCTGCAATTATTTTTTGTAACCTCATCTAAGTTCTTAACATAGACCCTTATATACAGCTTTCAGGGGAAGTTCAAGCAATTCACAGCAGATTTCTTATTTTCTACATTATTTGGGAAGATGGGCCTTCAGCTGTGCAATGGAGAGTTTGATGACTGCCAGCTATGGAAGGAAGGCATTGTTTGCAAATCGTGTACTCCCTCAAAGAGGGCATGTGTTGTGGTGGGACCTGACAACCAAACCCTGTGTTGTGGGTGGGTACTATTAGATAGCCACAACACCCTATTGGTAGGTCCCTCGATGCTGGGTTTAATCAGGCCAATGGGATGCTAGCCAAATGGATTGAGAGACCTATTTATGCCCATGCACGTGATAGATATGGATAGGATTGTACTGTAAGGCAGGATTTTGGATAAAAGCCAAAGTAATTCAAATTGTTTAATTTATGCAGATTCCTTTCTCTCTGACCTATTTAGACTTCCCTTATTCCTAACATTAAGAATAAATTTACTGGTACTTTTAATATCCTGGTGTTCCAGTCCTAATATATTTTGTTGGACTTTAGACTTAGTAATTTAAACAAATACTGGGGTGTAATGCTCCAGTGCTTAAATGAAACAGTGTTTTTCATTACTTCACCAGAACAGTCTTCAGAATAACTCAGCAAGTTTTGTGTGAAAAATAAAATGAACTTATGCCATCTGGGTTTGAGGACTGAAGAATATATTAGTTTATAGAGAGTGAACTTGTTGGGTGTTATCTTGGAGTGGATAGTTTGAATGATTTTCTATATATATATCTGGCAGACAAAGAACCAGAAGTTCTCTCTCGCTCTCCCTCCCCCTCCATGTTTTTCTTCCTTCCTTCCTTCCTTCCTTCCTTCCTTCCTTCCTTCCTTCCTTCCTTCCTTCCTTCCTTCCTTCTTTTATTTTCTTCATTTTGGTTTGTGTTTTTATTTAGATTAGTTTTTATCTTTGATAAAAAGATATTTGATATTTGTATTTTTTTAAAAAACATAAAATTTATTTTAAAAATTAGTAATAACTCAGCCATTCACCTGTTATAAGAAAAAAACAACTGCTCCTTTTTCCTTATGGGGTACCCAAGAGCCCGTATAGAGTCCTTATGTAGGTTCTCTATTGGTAGGAGAAAATAACAGAGGCCAACCGGAGAGTATTGAGAAGCAAAGCAGCTAGTAAGCCTGATCTTTATTAACCATTGCAACAGGGTGCTCACAACCACACGCAGGAGAGAGGAGAAGGACCCAGAACAATGGTGTGCAAGGCTTATATAGACTTTTGAAATTGCCCACCCTGTAGCTCAAGGTAAAGGTAAAGGGACCCCTGACCATTAGATCCAGTCATGGCCGATTCTGGTGTTGCAGCGCTCATCTCGCTTTATTGGCCGAGGGAGCCGGCGTACAGCTTCCGGGTCATGTGGCCAGCATGACTAAGCCACTTCTGGTGAACCAGAGCAGCGCACGGAAACGCTGTTTACCTTCCCGCCAGAGCGGTACCTATTTATCTACTTGCACTTTGATGTGCTTTGAAACTGCTAGGTTGGCAAGAGCAGGGACTGAGCAACAGGAGCTCACCCCGTTGCAGGGATTCAAACCGCCGACCTTCTGATCAGCAAGTCCTAGGCTCAGTGGTTTAAACCACTGCACCACCCGCTCAAGACCATCCCCCAAAACATCATCCATACATCACAGAAGGGGCGGTATACAGCAGAATCCTGTCTGGCAGGAAACCTGTTAATGGGTTTACCTGGAAAGCGTGGCCATTCTTTTGTGATGATAAATACTTAATTCCTGAGTCCAGGTCACAGGCTCATCCTATTCATACACAAATATGCCCTTAAGGCAGGATTTGTGAGCACAGAGACAATGGAGAGGTTTTTCCCATTTCCATCCAAACTGCAGAGGAATATTTGAGGTCACTGAAAGAGTCAAAATGGCTTTGGGACTGTTTTCCTGTACTGTTTCAGACATGTGGTTTATATATTTATGTATGTGTTTGCCTGGTACATTTATGAACATTTATTTTATATCTTAGACCTCACAACACACCTTTATAATTAGCAAATATTTACCAAAGAGAACAAAGCTGAAGTTCATTCTACAGCACACAAAGCCAGATTTCACAATGACTTGCTAAAACCCTCCAACTCTCACAAAAGCAAAGAGAATGTAATGGGGGGATATATTTTATGGTTTTCAAAAGCAAACCTTCGATCAAAGCAGAGCAATGCAGGAATATAACAAAAGAATAATAGTGTGGAGGACTGATCAATATTACAATATAATGAAACAAAAGACATGTATCATTCAATGAAATGTAATAGAACGTGGTTCTAAAAAGCTCTCTTAATCAAAGTAGGTTGTTTACCAAAGTCATTTAGAAAGGGCATCAAAACTTGTCACCAAGAGAACAGTTTAAATTATCCCTTGTCAGATTTTTGTAATAGTACTTTGTTTCTGGTTATTAATTTGGAGATTATGGGATGAATCACCATTTTGCAACATGCCGGAGCTCCACAAAGGATGTCTTAAATCCCACAAGCTAGAATCTGAATGACAAGCCATTAGGAAACAAAGGTTGACAGACTTTGGCTTTTTAAGGTCAATGTTATTTTTGAATGAATCTCTGAATTCTGAAATTATTCTTGGTTAATACCCTAAGGCAAGCAAAGAGGAGCAAGACTAAGGATAATGCTGTGTTCATTTGCATTTTGGGAGAGAAGGGTGGTTTTGGCTTGTCTATCGGGTGAAAATAAATCAAATGAACTCTTTCCATGGATCAGACAACTGAGCCACACTCTAGTGAAAGATATTCAAGTGCAGAAACAGGATTTATCCACATAATTCTGCTGGCTGGATATGCAACAGGAATAACGACACTCAGCCAGGAAGCTCCTTCTGGTTCCGCAAGGAGGAAATTTATAAATTACCACCTGCTTTTCTGTGGCTTCCTTCCACACATGGGTTCCATGGTAGGAGGATGACAGAAGCTCAGGATTTTTTGTGGGGCTGGGTCTTTATTCCCCCTCCCCTCCTGTTATAGCAATCTCTAGTGAAACAAGTTTTGCAGGGCCTTGAAGTCTGTGTAACCCGTTTGAACAGGGAAAAAAATAGCAGGGGGAATTGAATTTTCTATACAATGTGTAAGCATGGGGCCTTTAAGACTCTGGCAGCACAATCTTGTACATGTTTACTCAAATGTAAGTCCCCCTGAGCTTAATGTGGCTGAAATAAGTGAGTACAGGGTTGCAGCCTGAGAAATATCCGTCTCCACAGAGACAGCTCTGAAGTGCCTTTTCTATGCCAGTTTCATCTGCGAGTGAGAGGCAGATAAAGGGAGGCTAGACTGAGCGTAAGACCAATAGACAGAGACAGAGAAGAAGGAGCTCCTACCACGCTAACCTCTTTTTGAATACACAGGGACAGGCCGCCTGCGTCATCTCTGGCACATGAATCCTGCTTCCTTTTGCTAAGTGCATGCTAGATTTTGCCAAAATGACTCGATGGCCGAGCAACACTCCTAATTCCCTTCTGAACTGAGTCATTCACTTCATTCTTGTTATGTACTGAAGGTCTCACCCTGGGCCAGCAGGGGGATACTGTAGATAGTTTTCACTCAGGTCCGCATATGCAAATAAGGAATTGAAAGTTGCTACTGTTGCTTTGTAGTTGAGCGCTATATAAGCAGGTTAGCTGAACCCTTCAGTTCAGTTCAGTTCTGGCCTGTGAATAAACAAGAGCTGTTTGAAGAATCGCTGTGTCCTCTGATATATTCACCCACAACGTAACAATTCTGAAGACTGCACATTAGACCAGGCAGTGGCATAGGCAGGGGGGTGCGGTGGGTGTGGTCCGCCCCGGGTGTCATCACTGAGGGGGTGACAAAATGGCAAAAATATGAGTTTTAAAGTAAAAAAAAAAATGGGTTAACGAAACTTTTTAGTTCAGTCAACAAACACAACAAAACGCGGCTGGCACTGGGCGCCACACCGTAGGGACTGGCACTTCCCACAGGCCCTGCAGTGTGCCCGAGCCATGCGTCTCTCCTGGGAGTGATGTGCTGGCTTGGGCACCTGCAGGCGCCGCGCTGCTTGAAACGGCAGCGTGGGACTTGCGCCTGCCCTCCACCTCTCACTCAGCCCCCCTACACCTGAGGGGGAGGCGGTGGGCATATGTGGTCTTAGAGTTCTTAACCAAAAGACATTTCTTCCAGCGATAGACCTACATTGGCTCCCAGTACGTTTCTGAGCACAATTCAAAGTGTTGGTGCTGACCTTGAAAGCCCTAAATGGTCTCGGCCCAGTATATCTGAAGGAGCATCTCCACCCCCATCGTTCTGCCCGGACACCGAGGTCCAGTGCCGAGGGCCTTCTGGCGGTTCCCTCACTGCGAGAAGTGAGACTACAGGGAACCAGGCAGAGGGCCTTCTCGGTAGTGGCACCCGCCCTGTGGAACGCCCTCCCACCAGATGTCAAAGAGAAAAACAACTACCAGACCTTTAGGAGACATATGAAAGCAGCCCTGTTTAGGGAAGCTTTTAATGTATGACATTTTAATGTATTTTTAATCTTTGTTGGAAGCCGCCATTTTTAATCTTTGTTGGAAGCCACCCAGCCAGATGGGTGGGGTACAAATAATAAATTATTATTATTATTATTATTATTATTATTATTATTATTATTATTATTAGCTTACTTCTGATACTTGATTGATGTGCACCATGTTGAGTTGTTTGAGTGGATGGCTTATGATTTTTGTTCTGTAATGTTGAATATGGAAAACCTATATAAAAAAGTTTTTGTTGCCTTTAAAAGTTTGGGGCAATGGAAATACAAATAACAATGTTGTTTTGTCTCTGAGTCACACTGCAATGGACTCCAGCTCTTGAGAAGTATGCATCCCAATGTATTATGAGAGATATGGAATAATCAAATGTGATAACATCTTGTTACAAGCAGGGAACTCAAGCAATAAAAAGAAGAAACCAAATCATTTTATTTCTGCTTACTCCTCAGTGCTCAGGCATTATCTGAATGCATAACAGTTTATAAATCCTGAAATAAAGTTGTGTTTGTGTATAGGATCGCAGCCTTAGGTACTCATCTGAGCAATATGAGTAAACAGAAAAAAATAAGAAAAAGTATGAAACAACCCCCTCACTTAATATTTTTAAGTGTCTCTGTGTAAACTCATCATTTCCTCTTAATACAGTGGTTATAACCAATTGTACCTTTAGAAGTTAGTGTTAACATTTATTAATATTCATGCTTTTGACCTGAATTTCCCTTTGGCAAGTTTAATAAAGTCATTTGATTGGCACCTCTTCACAGGGAGATTAATTGAAAGCTTTTGTCAGGCAACTGTCAAGTTCTATTTAAGTCCCGAATCCTTTGGGATATAGTTTCAAAATTAACATGTTAATATTAGGGGGGAAATTTTCAGGTGGCCCGTGTCAACTTTGGGATGTCATCAAGGGACAGATGGTGTCAGAAAAGTCCTGCAAATTATTATTTATTAAACCTGCTGATCATTTCGTGAGGCAATAAATGCTCAGTTATAATCATTGATTGTAGAAAACCCAGCACAGTAACCTATAATTAAAAGCTTCATAAATATTCTGAGGTGGCTCAAACTGCATATTAACAAAGAGCCCATCTGTGGTTTTGTTTTGTGTGTTGAAGAACAACAGTATAAAACATTCTGGATAAGCTGCAGTTAAGAGTGGAAGAAGGGTGAAGACAGACCCTCCAAGTGCCCCTATTTTCCAGGGATTTAGAGAAGCCGTCCCGGTTTCCGATTTGATCCCGGAATATCCCGCTTTTCCTTAGGATGTCCCTGTTTTCATCGGAGAAATGTTGGAGGGTATGTGAAGAGAATCTACAGTGGTACCTCGGGTTAAGTACTTAATTCGTTCTGGAGGTCCGTACTTAACCTGAAACTGTTCTTAACCTGAAGCACCACTTTAGCTAATGGTGCCTCCTGCTGCCGCTGGAGCACAATTTCTGTTCTCATCCTGAAGCAAAGTTCTTAACCTGAAGCACTACTTCTGGGTTAGCAGAGTCTGTAACCTGAAGCGTATGTAACCTGAAGCGTATGTAACCCGAGTTACCACTGTACTTAATTCTTTCTCATATAGCTGCTTTTAAAGCTCAGAATCCTCATTCCCAAATGGACAGGTAGGATACAGTGGGGCTTTCCTGAAGTACCTTTTCCCTCTATTGACACTTTTGAGTTGGAAAATATCTAGATCGGAAAAGACCCAAGGAGTCACTCCCTGCCTGCCTTCCTTCCTCCCATTCAGGGCTGCTTTTGTTGCTTGTTTGCTTGGTTTTTTTAAAAAAAAACAGAACAAGAGAATGCAGAGAAAACAACTGCAGTTGTCAATGGATTCTGGAAGGGTACCCAAGTTAGTCTGTTGCAGAAAAAAATAGGTGTCTTGTGGCACCTTAAAAGTCTAATGGGTTTGATTATGGCACAAGTTTGTATGGTTTTTTTGTTGCCCAAGGGCCTGTGCATCAGATCGCATATTCACAGCAGAGACTTTGGTCACATCTCTAACCATATACAGTCATACCTCGGGTTAAATGTGCTTCAAGTTGAGCATTTTCAGGTTATGCTCCGCGGCGACCCGGAAGTAACAGAGCGCATTACTTCCAGATTTTGCTACTCGTGCATGCACAGACGCTCAAAATGACGTCACCCACATGTGTGGAAGTGGCAAAATGTGACCCGCACATGCGCAGACTTGCAGTTGCGGGTTGCATTCGCTTCAGAGGTACCACGGTATTTAAAGCATATGGTTTCCCTCAAAGAGTTGTGGGAACTGCAGTTCATCCCTCGCACAGCTACACTCCCCAGCACGCTTGACAAACAACAGATCCCAGGATTCTTTGCGGGAATCTGTGGGCTCTAAATGCATGATGTGAATGTAACTTTGGGTAGAATTTGCCATGCAATTTACACAGCACTTGTAATCCATGTTAGATACTTGGGGAATTATATTAACTTAGTGAAAACATAGAATTAAAAGCTTGGGGCAGAGGCAGTCAGAGGTTTGAATGAGCTTTCAGAACGTCCTCCAAAAGTCTCGTCACTATGCCAGGACTATGTGGGCTTTAGGCTGTGGGTTGCTCCAGCTCCTAGTAGATTCTAAAATCTACAATGCAGCCCTTAGTGACAGAGTAAAGATGAGGGCAAAACACCACGAAACAATGCTAACTGGGTTTTCCCACAGTTGCAAAGGCAATGCCGGCAAATTATTCCGGGAGGAAAAACACATCTGTTTCACTGCAAGAATGAAGTGTACCTCCAGTTTGAATCCAGAAGGAACAACAAACTCTTGTATGAAAAGAAACACTCAGCTGTGGCTTCGGGACTATGAAGTGCTTTTGTGGCGATCAAGAGAACTCTTTGGAATCTGAAGCATTTCATTTAAATGAACGGAGCCTGTTCTGCTTATACCTTCCCGAAGATGCAGTGTCATGCCCTTCCGTGCTAACGGAAATGCAGAATTCAAAGCTGGATGGAAAAATAGAATTTGCGTACATTTGTGATATCTGAATTTTCTGTTAAAAAACCAGTAAAAGTACAAATAGTAGATTTGTACAGTGGTACCTCGGGTGGCGCTGTGCCTTAAACCACAGAGCCTAGGGCTTGCTGATGAGAAGATCGGTGGTTTGAATCCCCGCTGACTGTTAGGCCCAGTCGCGGACGACTCTGGGGTTGCGGTGCTCATCTCACTTTATTGGCTGAGGGAGCTGGCGTACAGCTTCCGGGTCATGTGGCTAGCATGACTAAGCCGCTTCTGGCGAACCAGAACAGCGCACGGAAACACCGTTTACCTTCCCGCCGGAGCGGTACCTATTTATCTACTTGCACTTTGACATGCTTTCGAACTGCTAGGTTGGCAGGGGCTGGGACTGAGCAACGGGAGCTCACCCCATCACGGGGATTCGAACCGCCGACCTTCTGATGAGCAAGTCCTAGGCTCTATGGTTTAAACCACAGCGCCACCATCTATTTCCTTCCTTTTCAGCTTTAAAGTGGGCTAGTGGGGCAGGGAGACCCCTTTCTGGGTGTTGCATCTTAACAGCTGCCTTTTTAATATAAGGGAGCGGGGTTGATGTTATGGTTCTTTATACAGAGAACTTATTGAGAATAAGTGCCAGAATCGTAAAAAACAATGAATTCAATAAAATATTGGCTTTTGCGTTCAGTATGCTTCCTGCATGCCCTTGAATCAAACATCAGCAGAATAATTTGCTTTTATGTCAAAGAATAGCAGTCAGCCGGTAGCTTTTGTCTTTAGAGTATTCTGACCATATATTTAGTTCAAGGGCTGGGACTACGCAAGGTAAAGTTCTGCTCTCTTCTTCTGCTTTCTTTTACCTACTGTAACATGGAAAGCTAAAACCAGAATTGCCGGGAAGGCAAATGTCTCCAACATATAACTGCAACTGTAATCATTTAAGCAGAAGTTAATTAGAGAGAGATTAGCAATGATAGAGTTAAGAGTGCTGTTCTACAGCAGCTGCTGCGGTTGCTAAGGAGGCTTCTTTATATTCTGTTTTATATTCTGCTGCTTGAGCAGGTTTTATCACGGGGGATATTTGAAAATACTGTTTTGCAGCATTTGCCCAATCCTTCTCAGAGGGACTTACTCCCAAGTAAATGGACAGAAGATTGCAGCAGTGGCCTACTTTCATTTGCCAAAAATAAATCAGCAACATCTGAGTGGCTGAATAGAAGAGAGACACAAAAGCATTATCAATCGCAAAGCTGAAGTTAGGAAACAGACCCAGTTCCTATTATGTTATGCAGGTCTCTCAGGGCAGTTATTCATTGCGACTCCTCATTCGCAGTTGAAATAGGAGCAAGAGAAATAATACCCTTATAAACATGTGGAATCTGTACCAACATTACTTTTACACAGGAATAGGGAGTGTGTGGCCCTCCAGATGTTGTTGGGCTAGAACTCTCATCATCCCCAGCTAGGATGGCCAAGATTTAGGACAGTGGGACTTGTAGTCCAACAAGATATGGGGGGTCACAGCTTCCCAATCACTGCTTTAACACCCCAAAGACAATGTACTCTATGACATTGTCTGTAAATACAATGCCGTGGAATGTGAGGACAGCTTGAGCAGTACAGATTCTGGGTATTGAACACACACACAAATCCACACACACACTTTCACTGGCGTGGTCATAAATTAATGTTGCATGTTAGCAGTTTTTTCTGAATCAAGGGCTGCAAAAAACAAATAAATATTGAAGTGGTGTTCAACTATATAGAGCAAATCAACTATTATGCTGTATACTGTGCTTAGTAAGCAACCATGGAAGGGGCAGGCAGAAGGAATCCCTGGATCTACTGGTAGATTACACTATGATTCACAGTAGATCAGCAACCCAATGGGCAGGGATTTGGGGTCTAGAGTTCCATTCAGCAGAGTGAGCAGGCGAGTCTCCAGCAAGGCTACTTTAGCACATGTTGAAATAAATTAAATAGTACACTTCATAATCTAAACAGCTTTCCTGCCACAAGACCATTAAGTTCAGGGTTTAAAATGATCTAAGCATATCATTCTTTGAAAATGTTTTCTCCCTCCTCTGTGTAAGCGATTAGTAACTCTGCTGTAGATTGCTGCTTGTACATGCAGGTTATCCCAGTGTGTGGGGAGGCAGCTGGCAGCTAGCTCTGACCGCTGGGCCGCCATTTTGAAATTGGCTCCAGCTGCTGCAGGACCATTTCAGATCTGCCTTCACCTCAAAGTCCAGTTGCTGGACCTATTTAAACAAACCACCCAAAGTAGATTCCACAAGCCTGAATCCTTCCTGTTTCTGCATTCACGAAATCTGGGACATATATCGACTATAGTACAGACTGCTGTTGAAAAGCACAGACGTTTGCAGTGGGTTCAGCTGCTCAACCAACCTCTGGTGTTCAGGGGCAAGCCAGCTCTGGGGTTGGTAAGACCAAATCAGAGGCCCTGTGGTGTTATGTCATCATTCATTATTATTAGCAATATATTTTGAGGTGTTTAAAGCATTTCACATGCAGCAATGTTTATGACAGAGATGGCCTTGGTGCCATGTCCGAGGGCACAATCCACAGGTACCACAGTGGGGATTCCAGACTTACAACCACCCTGTAGAATAGAGCATCCTTATTTGTTTAATATTGCAGATGAGGAGCCAAGGTCATCAAATTAATTCATAAGATTTGGACATGGGGCTTGGCAGCTTCTTTGTCATCTCACCACCCAACTCATGAGGGCTCCTGTCTCTGGCCCTCCTGCAACTAAATTGCAGGGGCATCCTTTACATTTGCTTTTTTCGCTGAAATGATTCTCTGGTTTAATGTCCTGAAGCAACTCCCCCATACGCTATGAAATAATTGAAAAGATTCTCAGGGATAAAAAGATGTCTTGCTTGAGATGCCATCATCTAGCAGGGAAAGGATGTTTCGGCTGCTTCAGAAATGCCAATTCCATCAGCTCATAGAAGGGGTGCTGCTCAAATTTTCATAAAATGCCTGGAGCAATATACCCAAGGCAAAATGCTAGTGAAACCATGTTGTGTTAGGTTATTAAAGACAAACTTGTGAATTAACTACTGCCTTACAGAGCATTTTTATTTATGTAAGTTTTGTGGTAGTGTACTTGAAACATACTCTGGGTGTATACGGTATTACTACACTTTGCAAGGACTAATTCTCCTTCCCATTTATCAGACTGTCTGAAAGAAAATTATGTCCACAATATTTCATTTCTAGACATGATTAACTCCTTAAAGGATGCTACCTGGGAGGATTCTAATATTAACTACTAAGCAGTTTCGGGCCCCTAGATAAGCCCTACATAAGGCATCAAAGCAATAACCTGTCAGGTGGCATCAGTGTTCGAAATTCACCAGGCACACCTTGCACCTGGCTTTTGGTCACTTGCAACCAAGTGAAGATGCCCAGGTACCAAGACGGAGCCTGACGTCTCCACCACCTGGGGGTGCATGACTGTGGATCCTTGGATATGGACTGTTTTCACATACGAGCAACACATCCTGTAGAATTCAATCTGTGATATTTTATCTGCACACTCAGAATGAATTCCTGGAACCAAAAACTCGAGCCATCTGCCCCCCCCCCCAATAGCAGCTGGGCATTCCATTTTGGTGACTGTAACCCTGGTTCAAGGAGCCATTTAGCACCTAGCTTATATAGCTAACACTGGACGCCATCTATCTCCTCATGATAACCATATTACTCTGCATGATTCTAATACATCTTCCACTCCATCACCCGACATGTAACAGTGGGCTACATTTCACCAGGTCTGTCTGCTTTCAACCGGACAATGACAAAATAGGGTCTACCTGATTTTTGTCTTTGAGGAAATTGTCAAGAATTTCAGCCAATATACCAGAGGCTGCAATGTGGCACCTGTGGGCAAAAAAAGTGCCCTTGAGGTCTTCTCCCGGTGCCCACAAAGTCACTGAATCACCTCTTCCCTCAAATGAACTGGGATCTAGTGAGTATAATTTGTATGGTTGGACACAGGTAGGGGAGTGGGAGCTATGTATAATTTAAGGTAAAGGTAAAGGGACCCCTGAATGTTAAGTCCAGTTGTGGACGACTTTGGGGTTGCGGCAATCATCTCGCTCTATAGGCCGAGGGAGCCGGCGTTTGTCCGCAGACATCTTCCGGGTCATGTGGCCAGCATGACTAAGTCGCTTCTGGCAAACCAGAGCAGCGTATGGAAACACCGTTTACCTTCCTGCCAGAGTGGTATACCTATTTATCTACTTGCACTTTGAGGTGCTTTTGAACTGCTAGGTGGGCAGGCGCTGGGACCAAACAATGGGAGCTCACCCCATGACGGGGATTCGAACCGCCGACCTTCTGATCGGCAAGCCCTAGGCTCTGTGGTTTAGACCACAGCACCACCCGCTTCCCCTATGTATACTTTAATTTGCCCCAATATCTTAAAACTGTCTCTTGGTATTGTTCTTGGGGGCGGGGTGTTTTTATCACAAAGTGCATAGTTGTTATGTAAAGTTAGGCTGTGCTGTCAAGCTAGAAGAACTGTATTTGAAGGTCTCAAGCAGAGCCAAGTTATGTTGCTTGCTTCTAATTAGAACCACATGTAGGAAATGGAGGTGACTTCGGGGAGCTGTGATCACCTGTTGTTCATCGCACATTCTGTCAGCCTACCAAGCTGCCTGCTTCAATTAGAACGAACAATAGCCCGATTGCCTTTACCATTTCAAACCACTTAGCCCCAATACTTTGGCGTCTCCCAACAGATTAGAATCTGAAACGAACATCAAGGCTATTAGTTGATACACTACAGTGAAGGGAGGTCACTGACCTTCCATACTGTGTGCTGCTTCTGTCTATGCAATTTTCGAAATAGAGCAGCGCTCAAAGCAAACCTAATATTTTTGCTGTAGTTTCTGAAGCTTTGCTTAATTGCCTTAACCAACCCAAACACAAGCTCTCTCTCTCTCTCTCTCTCTCACACACACACACACACACACACTTTCTGTCTCTCTCCAGCTTGCTAATCCTCACGATCGATTTGCAAATGGGAATTAGAATGTATTTGTCATTTTACAAAGTTGTTGTGACAATTTAATGGCTACTGCCTGCATCTCATCACAATGTAAGTAGATCACACTACAAGGCCTCTCTTGCCCAGTGCTGTGTTCTCACAATTACCAGTCATATTCCTATGCGAAGCCCACAAGAACAGCACGAGGGCAATAGCTGCCTCCTGCCGTTTGCACACTAGCAACTGTCAATCACTAGCAATATGTCACTGATGTAATATATAGCCTTCATAACTAATAAGAGCCTTATCCGCCACAGATCTGCCTGTTCCTTTTTCAAAGCTCCACACTTGGCCATTTTGAGAGCAAATTCCATAACTTAACTATGCACTGTGTAATACTGCCCTGAATTTCCCATCATTCAACTTGGCCGTGGGTTCTAGAGAAAAGCATCTCCCTAGTCACTTTATTGGAAGTGAGAGCTGGACCATAAAGAAGGCTGATCACCGAAGAATTGATGCTTCTGAATTGTGGTGCTGGAGGAGACTCTTGAGAGTCCCGTGGACTGCAAGAAGATAAAACGCATCCATTCTGAAGGAAATCAGCTCTGAGTGCTCACTAGAAGGACAGATCCTGAAGCTGAGACTCCAATACTTTGGCCACCTCATGAGAAGAGAAGACTCCCTGGAAAAGACCCTGATGTTGGGAGAGATGGAGGGCACGGCAGAGGACGAGATGGTTTGATCAAACTGTGGGAGGCAGTGGAAGACAGAAGGGCCTGGCGTGCTCTGGTCCATGGGGTCACGAAGAGTCTGACACAACTAAACGACTAAACAACAACAAGGTCACTTTATTCACGTCATGCATTATCTTATACATTTCTATCCATGCTCCTCCTTACATACATTTTCTCTAAGCTAAAAAGCCCATTGTTCCTCAGAGGGGAATTGTTCTAACTCCTTGATAATTCTGGTTGTCCTTTTCTGTAGTATCCTTTTTGAGGTGTGATGAGCAGAACTGCACACAGTATTCCATGTGGAGCTGCACCACATATTTGTAGGAAGTTATTATGATATTGGCAGTTTTATTTTCAATTGCTAATGCCACTCTCATCAGTAGTTTTCATGATCGCCTGCCTGCTACCAGTAACTTTTAATGCGGACCAAGAGTCAACAATTACAGTCACCACCGTTGCCGTGGGAACTGCAGGTTTAGTTTTGGCAACCAGCCTCTGTCAAAAAGCAGCTGTGGCATTTCGTCTGTTAAAAAGAAGAATCAAGCTACTGTTGTTTCCCCTGTTGAGCAGGTAAATGAGGCTGTCAGATCAACCTCCTCTGCTGAATCACTAACCCTGCCGTGCTTCCCAAACTTTTGACTGACTGAACAGCAGCTAACCTGGCCAAGTTTAAATTCCTTTCTTGCGTATCTCTTTCTGCTGCTTTCCCTCACTTTACACTTTTAGGACTTTAAAATGGAGAAATGGATTTAGGCACTAGGACATGATACATTGTTTAGTCATCCTTCCTTGCTCATACATTCTTTAGTACCATCCTTTGCAGCTTGGAAGATAAGACAATATTGATTTAACCTTCTAGAAACAATAATCCAGGAGGCTTTAAGGCAGACTGGATTTTCGCTGGTATTACCCCTTTTCTCCCCCTGAAAAATAACAATCACACATACATTGTTTTGTGAAGAAGTAAAAGTTGTATTTACTTACATAATCCAGGTCTTGAAGCAGTAGTTACAGTAGCAAAATGAAGGCAGGTTTATGACTACTATTTAAGTTATAAAAGTACAATATCTGTTCAAAATGGTGTCTGAGCTCTTCAGGTGGGTGTGATTTTTTTTTGGGGGGGTGGCATTTCAAGTGAACTTGAGCCCTCTGGTGGGTCAAGATGGCCCACAAGCCAGAGTTTCCTCACCTCTGCTCTATAGCTTAGTGCTATTTCCTTTCTCCAGAGCCCTGCTGCAATTTGCAGATCTGCTGAATCTCCCATGAGGAATGTCTGCGTACGACAGACGATACCAACTAGGTTGGCTCATCTTTAGAAGTAGATAAGCTCTTTTGTAGTAGCCAAAGGCCATGACAAAACCATACAGACACTATTAAAGAAAGAAAGAAATACCTATATATCTATATATCAAAACAGAACTGCTGCCTAAGGTACAGTAAAGGTAAACGGTGCTCATCTCGCTTTATTGGCCGAGGGAGCCGGCGTACAGCTTCTGAGTCATGTGGCCAGCATGACTAAGCCACTTCTGGCGAACCAGAGCAGCGCATGGAAACACCGTTTACCTTCCCACCAAAGCAGTACCTATTTATCTACTTGCACTTTGACATGCTTTCAAACTGCTAGGTTGGCAGGAGCAGGGACCGAGCAACGGGAGCTCATCCCGTTGTGGGGTTTTGAACCGCCGACCTTCTGATTGGCACGTCCTAGGCTCTGTGGTTTAACCCACAGCACCACCCACATCCTAATCATCAGAATAATAAAATGCCAGTGCATGTGTAAATTAGGGGTGTCCACACAACATACAGTATTTTTCTATTTAGACAGCTGAATCTCCCTTACAGTTTACTGCAATTTTATCCAGATTCTTCTTCCTAATCTTTCTTGCTGCCACATTATGTGTCACGAGGGCATTAACATCACTGAGCAGCCATGGGACCCTCTCTGCCGGGGAGAGACTGCTTTCCTGGACAAACAAGGGATGGTTGGCTGATCTTGCTGGTAGCCATTCTGTTTCTGACTAAGCACTAAGACTAAGTCTCAAACTTCCTCAAGGAGCATTATTCTGTGGCTTATTTTAATTAGAACACTAAAGGCATAAATCTATGTTATCTTGAATTTCCACATGATCATTCCAAGTGCCTATAATTATAAACATTAATCAAAGTGGTTCTTTCTGTTGGCAGTGTACAGAATCTTTTTCTTTTCCGTAAAGAAAATGTAGAGCACACACTTCTGTCCTAAGTACAGTTACCTGGAACTGAGCCAGGAGAAATCAATGGACCGTCTTGCAAGTACAAATAGTTCAAACTGGATTGCAAATGTCACCCAATTGGCCTATGTGAACTACAACCCCTATTAAAAGTGAGCTGCTCTCCCTATGCTTCTGACAGTACATTATTTGCAGTTATTCGCGCACACACACAAAGGTGCTTGCAATGTGGCAGTACATTTTGCCAAAGTGAGTGACCTGCTGCATGTGAAACAGTATTCACCAATCTGATGCCCTCCAGATATTTTGGATTACAACCCCATATTTAGGCAGAATTAAGGGAGCATGATCAGTTTGGTCGCACTGGACACAGAGCCTGGGCGGGGCACCACAACTATTATTTAGAATGGAGTGTGAGTGGTTGTTGTTGTTGTTTAGTCGTGTCCGACTCTTTGTGACCCCATGGACCAGAGCACACCAGGCACTCCTGTCTTCCACTGCCTCCCGCAGTTTGGTCAGACTCATGCTGGTAGCTTCGAGACCACTATCCAACCATCTCGTCCTCTGTCGTCCCCTTCTCCTTGTGCCCTCCATCTTTCCCAACATCAGGGTCTTTTCCAGGGAGTCTTCTCTTCTCATGAGGTGGCCAAAATATTGGAGCCTCAGCTTCACAATCTGTCCTTCCAGTGAGCACTCAGGGCTGATTTCCTTCAGAATGGATGTGTTTTATCTTCTTGCAGTCCATGGGACTCTCAAGAGTCTCCTCCAGCACCATAATTCAAAAGCATCAATTCTTCAGCGATCTTATGGTCCAGCTCTCACTTCCATACATCACTACTGGGAAAACAATAGCTTTTACTATACGGACCTTTGTTGGCAAGGTGCTGTCTCTGCTTTTGAAGATGCTGTCTAGGTTTGTCATTGCTTTTCTCCCAAGAAGCAGGCATCTTTTAATTTCATGGCTGCTGATGCCCTCCAGATATTTTGGACAACAACCCCAGATTTAGGCAGATTTAGGGGAGTGTGAGAGGTGGGGGGTGTCAAATTTGGGTGTTGTAGAGAGCACCAGTGGAATCTGAGATCCCAAGGTCCACCACAGACAACACTCCTAAGCCCCAGCAAAGCATGATATAGACATGTTCCAGCATATGGTTCTTAGTAATTGTCAATCATTTCTTAGACTGGAGGAGAACTACAAACTGAGAAATGTTATCTGTTCTAAAACGTTACCACCTGTCGACTGAATGCTCCTCGACCCTGTCAAAAGCTCGTTGCCAATGGAAAATTTATACATAGACAGGGATTTTGGGTTGGTCTTTTTGCTGGCATGATAATGTGTGTAGAGAGTGGTTTTTTGTGAGGGGAATGGGGGATGCACTCAAATGTGAACCACTTGCATAGAGCCACCTGAAGTCCTAGGAAGCTTCTACCAGATGATATCGAGAACCTTGGTTCTCGAACTTAATCCATTCCAGAAAAGTCCTTTCAACTTCCAAAACGTTTGAAGAAGCTGAAGGAGAAAGCTAGCTAAGCTATGGGAGATGGAGTGGAATGGTTGGAATCTTGAGCAGGGAGCCTTTCACACTGAAGCATTTTGTTCTAGTTCCCAGTTGTAGATTATACTAGAAATATGTTTGCTTTGGTGTGACATAAATTGTTCTTCATATCAGTATATGACAATGAAATTCTCCGATGAAAAGCATTACCGTTCAAGGAAGCTGAATGTTGGAAGATTTGGGGTTGGTAAAAGAAAATACTTCTTTATCACAGTTCAAAGCTAAACTTTTAACTTGGGTGCTTATTGCCACATGAGAGAGTTGTTGTTGTTTAGTCATTTAGTCGTGTCCGACTCTTCGTGACCCCCTGGACCAGAGCACGCCAGGCACTCCTGTCTTCCACTGCCTCCCGCAGTTTGGTCAAACTCATGCTGGTAGCTTCGAGAACACTGTCCAACCATCTCGTCCTCTGTTGCCCCCTTCTCCTTGTGCCCTCCATCTTTCCCAACATCAGGGTCTTTTCCAGGGAGTCTTCTCTTCTCATGAGGTGGCCAAAATATTGGAGCCTCAGCTTCACGATCTGTCCTTCCAGTGAGCACTCAGGGCTGATTTCCTTCAGAATGGAGAGGTTTGATCTTCTTGCAGTCCATGGAACTCTCAAGAGTCTCCTCCAGCACCATCATTCAAAAGCATCAATTCTTTGGCGATCAGTCTTTTTTATGGTCCAGCTCTCTCTTCCATACATACATGAGACAGTAATGGCCACCAACTTGGGTGGATTCAAAAGAGGACTAGACAAATTTGAGGAAGACAAGCCTATCTTCTGAATTAGCACGTTGTTAGGGCTTGCAGTCAAAACCCAAGACCCTTCCTTTCCATGTTGTACAACAGTTATTGTTTCAGCAAACATTTAATCTCGTAGAGCTTTTCGCTGTGGAGAGTGTGGACATCAATAAAACTTAAACGAATTCCACTTTATTTCATCTCTTAGTTCCTAAGTTTGATACAAAATATTGATACCTCGTGAATAATTCATCCATGCTTGTCAATTTCTCTTTGGTCTAGATTAATATGCATCACAAGCCTTGAAGCAAAGGTTGCTTTTTGAAGTCCTCTTTTATCTACTAGACAAGAGGTTTCGTATTAATTTATTTTAAAATAATGTTTACCCCCTTTTGAGTGAAAAAGGCTCCCTGAGTGGTTTACATATCAATTTAAAGAGTACCAGGCCCTGACCTCAGCTTTAAAATCTAAAAGGCACACACAAAATGAAAAAGTAATGGAGAGGAAGCCTTGACAGAATTATCCATCTACTACATTAGCAAACACTAATATATGAATATCTATTTGAACTGTGGGTATTTTTTTGGTTTCTGTTGGTCAGAAGAGGACAAGGGTAGATAAAAATATTTCTGAGACTTGTTCAACTTTCAGATTTCAAACAGGACCATCTTTTGCATTTATGCAGAATTAGCTTTATGGTATTATGAGCTACTGCGGTAACCCAACTTCATGGATGATATGTGCATCTCTTTTCATTACAGGTTGAAAGGATCAGTTAGTTCTTTTTAAAAAATCTACATCTGCATCTAATGTGCATCAATTCAAGGTGCTGGTATAAAGCCTTAAGCCAGGCACCCCCAAACTCGGCCCTCCAGATGTTTTGGGACTACAGTTCCCATCATCCCTGACCACTGGTCCTGTTAGCTAGGGATGATGGGAATTGTAGTCCAAAAACATCTGGAGGGCCGAGTTTGGGGATGCCTGCCTTACATGGTTTGGAACCCTAGGACCCAAAGAAACATTTATTCCGTCTTTAAGAACCATATTGTCAGAAAAGCAATATTTAATGTCTGGACAAGATACAAAGACTTATTAGAGAACAAAACACCGAGGTGGCTGTCACCTTTGGAGGCTAAGGCCCGAAAAAGACCCAATATGGAGGCCAATTGGCCAAAATATTGGGAAATACTAGAAAGGGATGGAGACAATTGGAAACTGCAGAGTTTAGAGAAAATGAAAGATAAAGTGCGAGACTGGTTACACTATGCTCAGATTAAAGAAGTGTTTAAGATTGATAAAAAGTTAGGATTCCAGGTGGAGAAATCGAAACTGGAAACAGAACTGTTAGAACCTAAGACCAAGGTACTTTCAAAAATGTATAACTTGCTGCTGAAATGGAACACACAAGACGAATTGGTTAAATCGGCTACGATAAAGTGGGCCCAGGATATTGGGCACAACATTATGTTTGAGGACTGGGAAAGGTTATGGACCACCGGGCTGAACTTCACAGCATGTAATGCTCTGAAGGAAAATGTAATGAAAATGATATATAGATGGTACATGACCCCAGTGAAATTGGCTAAAATACACCATTCGTCTGATAACAAATGTTGGAAATGTAAGGAAAATGAAGGAACATTCTTTCACCTCTGGTGGACCTGCCCTAAAGTGAAGGCCTTCTGGGAAATGATATATAATGAGTTAAAAAAGGTATTTAAGTATACCTTCACCAAGAAACCAGAGGCCTTCCTTCTGGGCATGGTCGGCCAGAACGTGTTAAAGAAGGACAGAACATTTTTTATGTATGCTACAACGGCGGCAAGGATACTTATTGCTAAGAGTTGGAAAACTCAAGATCTACCCACACTGGAAGAATGGCAGATGCAGCTGATGGACTATATGCAACTAGCTGAGATGACTGGCAGAATCCGCGACCTGGGAGAGGAGAGGGTTGAAGAAGACTGGAAGAAATTTAAGATTTATTTACAAAAGTACTGTAATTTGGTTGAATCCTAACAAGGAAGCCAGAGCAGAAATAACTGTCTACCATTAAATTATAATTTTTTATTTGAGTTTAATCTAAATACTGCACTTAAGATCATAAACAAGATGATAATTTGCTTGGAAAAATTCGTTTTTAATGATGAAGTGGAAGCGGGAGACATGAGGGAGTCCACAATAGAATGAAAGGATGTTATGAAACCTATTCTGTTTGTTAAATATGTATCTGTAAAAAATCTTAATAAAAATTTTTATTAAAAAAAAGAAAGAAAGAAACATTTATTCCTATCATTTCTGGAGGTACTCCTTTGAGTTCCCCCCTGGGCTGAAATTTGGAGAATGGCAACAAGTGTCTTCTCAGTGGTGGCCCCCTGCCTCTGTAATGCTGTCTCCAGGGAACCTAACCTGGTGCTCCTTTTACAATTCTTTTGGTACCAGAGGAAGACTTCTTTTTTTTCTCCAGGCTTCATAGCAATACCACCATTTTAGTGTTTTGGATTTAAATATCTTTTCTCAGCTGTTGATTTGATATTGTCTGTTGGGTTTGCGATTTTCTGAATGGGGATCCTGTGTCTTCTTCAGATTTGTGCCCTAAGAAGGATTTTGCTGTTGGTTGCTGTCTTTATGTCTAACTTACGTAGTGTAACATTTCACATTTGTGATTTTCTTCCCTCTTTTAATTGCAAGTCGCCCAGAGGCTTCTTGCAAAGTTGACACATAAATTTAAATAAGTAAATACGGTGGTGCCCCGCAAGACGAATGCCTCGCAAGACGGAAAACTCGCTAGACAAAAGGGTTTTCCGTTTTATGAGCTGCTTCGCAAGACGAATTTCCCTATGGGCTTGCTTCGCAAGACGAAAACGTCTTGCAAGTTTGTTTCCTTTCTCTTAACACCGTTAATACAGTTGCGACTTGACTTCAAGGAGCAACTCATAGAACGCAGTGTACATAGTAGCCTTTTTTGAGGTTTTTAAAGACTTTGGTGATTTTTGAAGCTTTTCCAAAACTTCTTTTGCAGCCATTTGGTAAGTTAAGCTTTTAAAACTTTTTTGGGGGGGTTTGGATTTTGGGTTGGGCTGTTTGGAATTCAAGGACTTGGTGTTGAGGAGGGGTTTGCAAGAATCTGGAAGCTTGTGTTTTTTTCCCCTGCATTTTTTCTGTGACCATTGGGGCACTGTGCTTTTTTTTTAAAAAAATCTGGATTTGAATTTCTGTGTGCTGGATGGCTGGGGGAACAGTTGGGGAGGGGTTTGCAAGAATCTGGAAGCTTGTTTCCCCCCCCCCCCTGCATTTTTATGATTTTCTGTGACCATTGGGCCACTCTGCTGTTTTTTTTAAAAAATTCTGGGTTTGAATTTTGAAATGCTCTTTACAGTATGTGTGACTTTTAAGAGCACTTAATAAACTCTTGTTGTACCAAATTTGGCTTTGTTTGGACTTTTTTTGACCATAGGAACGCATTAATTGATTTTCAATGCATTCCTATGGGATTCCGTGCTTCGCAAGACGAAAAATTCGCTAGACGAAAAAATTCGCGGAACGGATTAATTTCGTCTTGCGAGGCACCACTGTAATTTGCATGCATGGCTCTCAACCCAGCAAGGCATCAAAGCCATGATTTGGCACTAAGTCATAGCTCCCTCATTGGACTGGGCCCACTCGCTGGATCATCACCTTGTCATGGTGAGTGGGCTTGCGTGTTCCTATGACCCTTGTTAGCGAAGCCATTGGGAGTCTCGTACTCCCAGCAAGGTCACCCAAGGCAGTAAGGTCAAAGGGGAGGAGCTAGAGAAAGAATGATCCAAGAAGTCCCCAACGGCATAACAAGCAGTATGTTACAACGGCTGTTGCAGTCTACTCATGTAAAAACACCAGGCAAGCCCCACAAATAACCCAGAGATGCATTTTAAATAAAAGCACACATTCTACTCATGTAAAAAGACCAGGCAGGCCCCACAAATAACCCAGAGGTGCATTTTAAATAAAAGAGCACATTCTACTTATGTAAAAACATTTTGATTCCTGGACTGTCCGCGGGCCGGATTGAGAAGGCGATTGGGCCAGATCTGGCCCCCAGGCCTTAGGTTGCCTACCCATGTTCTATAGCATCCTGCCCGTTCCTCAAAACCAGAAGGAAACAGCCTTTTCTGAGTCCCATCTAGGGTGGAGACATGTTGATGACAAGTAACAAGACCCTTTCAGTGTCCTCACCAATATTGCCCCCTAAAGCATGGGTGGCTCCTTCTGATTTGTCTCTCGTTTGCCAACATATTTTTATTTTGGTGGGCTTTCATGTTCTTTTCTAACTTGCATTCTCTGCTATTGATGCTTTGAAATGGATTTTAATGTTGCGCAATTTTTGTATTTTAATTTAAGCTTTTTGTATTTTAATATATTTGCATCATATTATACTTGATTTTTAATTATTGTAAGCTTCCCTGAGTAGCACATGGGTGCCAGACTGTAATGACAGACACTTATCTCCATTGTGGATGTTGGTGTATTACTGCACTGCTCATGTAGGCTGTCACTGTTTCAGTATAAAATGTTAACCAGTCACATTATTTTAAGCGCTGGGTTTCCAAGATGTCAGAAGACAAGTTCAATGAAAGTTGGACTTCATAAACGTTTCCCTGACAGGGTGTTCCTACTGAAGAGAGATGAGTTTCATTTCATTGCCGATTGCTTCAAGCTATGGAGGAGGCAGGGAAAGATCTTGATATACTACAAGATTTGTGGGAGGCATTTTGCTCAGAAAGGCCTGTAGGATATGGGAAATGATCAAACTTAAGGCTACTAAGAACGGCAGAAATTATTTATGTGGCTCTACAGAGGAGGAAATGGAAAGATGGTTTAATAAGAGTGCTGGTGGCACTTGACTTGTGTCAGAGATAATTCCATGTGAAAGATGGGGTTCTTTTCTCTCTCTCTCTCTCTCTCTCTCTCTATCTCTCTCTCTCTCTCTATATATATATATATATACAAGGACACGTACAGTGGTACCTCAGGTTACATACGCTTCAGGTTACATACGCTTCAGGTTATAGACTCCGCTAACCCAGAAATAGTGCTTCAGGTTAAGAACTTTGCTTCAGGATGAGAACAGAAATTGTGCAGTGGCGGCACAGCAGTAGCAGGAGGCCCCATTAGCTAAAGTGGTGCTTCAGGTTAAGAACAGTTTCATGTTAAGAACGGACCTCCGGAACGAATTAAGTACTTAACCTGAGGTACCACTGTAGTCACTAAAAAAACACAAATGTGTTCTGAGCTAATACTCTGTGCATGTCTAGCAGCAAGGTCCCAGAGCAGAGACGGGCCTTCCTTACTTGCCCTCTTTGAAAGATTTCCCCAGTGAAGTATTGCATTCTGCTTTCCCCTTTCAACCTCCACCTGGGATAGAAGTAGAAGCATGGAGATATTTGCTTTGCTTTAAAGGTAAATGTAGAGGGACCCCTGACCCTTAGGTCCAGTCGTGACCGACTCTGGGGTTGTGGCGCTCATCTCGCTTCCAGGGCGTACAGCTTCCAGGGTCATGTGGCCAGCATGACTAAGCTGCTTCTGGCAAACCAGAGCAGCGCATGGAAACGCCGTTTACCTTCCCGCCAGAGTGGTACCTATTTATCTACTTGCACTTCGTGCTTTCAAACTGCTAGGTTGGCAGGAGCAGGGACTGAACAATGGGAGCTCACCCTCCTGTGGTTTAACCCACAGCGACACCTTTGCTTTGCTTTACTAGCCGGAAATGGTTTAGCATTACAGAAAGCATTTAGCACTTTCCTGAATCCTGACATGCCTGGATTTTATAACACTTTTTATTTTTTCCTCTGTCTTTTTTTTGGGGGGGGGGGAGAGAATTATTATCATTTCCTCCTGACCAGAAGCATGGAGGAAGCTGAGGGAAAGGGACAGAGCATGGAGAAGCAGCCAGGTGCATGGAGACAAGAGTTCTCTGTGAGAACATCAAGTTGCTATGAGACAGAAAATTTGACGGGGCTGCTCTCAGTCTCTTCCCGTTTCCATGACGGACCACTGGTAGATTTAAGATCCAGCACAGATGTGGATCTCAACTTCATTGAGAGCCACTGCAAGCTCTTGCAGACTGTCTCTCCCAACACCAGCCACCTCAGGCCCTACAACAGGCAGGGGAGCCCCAACATCACTGTTGGGGGAGGCACACTCTTGCCATGCCCATATCATAATGTGTACTGCTCATACCTAATGCACTGGAGTATTATGAGAGGTAGTGATGTATGAAAGTGAGAGCTGGACCATAAAGAAGGCTGATCACCGAATAATTGATGCCTTTGAATTCTGGTGCTGGAGGAGACTCTTGAGAGTCCCATGGACTGCAAGAAGATCAAACCTCTCCATTCTGAAGGAAATCAGCCCTGAGTGCTCACTGGAAGGACAGATCGTGAAGCTGAGGTTCCAATACTTTGGCCACCTCATGAGAAGACTCCCTGGAAAAGACCCTGATGCTGGGAAAGATGGAGGGCACAAGGAGAAGGGGACGACAGAGGATGAGATGGTTGGACAGTGTTCTCGAAGCTACCAGCATGAGTTTGACCAAACTGTGGGAGAAAGTGGAAGACAGGAGTGCCTGGTGTGCTCTGGTCCAGGGGGTCACAAAGAGTTGGACACAACTAAATGACTAAACAACAACAAATTATGAGAGGAGTGAGTGCCTGCTCCTTTACCATGTGGGAAGGATCGCCAGTCTGGAAAGTGAATGCAGATACCCATGTTCTACCTAATACCTGATATGATTGGCATCCGTCTGTCTCAGGAGACAATGAAGGATTTCACCTTTGGGGGTGAAGTCAAACTGTTGGATCCATGTTCTACCAAATACAGTGGTACCTCAGGTTAAGAACTTAATTCGTTCTGGAGGTCCGTTCTTAACCTGAAACTGTTCTTAACCTGAGGTACCACTTTAGCTAATGGGGCCTCCCACTGCTGCTGCTGCGGCGCTGCCGCCGCCGCACAATTTCTGTTCTCATCCTGAAGCAAAGTTCTTAACCCGAGGTACTATTTCTGGGTTAGCAGAGTCTGTAACCTGAAGCATCTGTAACCCGAGGTACCACTGTACCCACCATCTACTATTCAGTGATCAGAAGACATCACTGCCTTTTCTACATTCAAATGTGTGGCTTATAATGGTCAATCTCATTTAGATATCTATTTGGATATATGAATTGCTTATATGAGTCTATATCAGGGGTCAGCAAACTTTTTCAACAGGGGGCCAGTCTACTGTCCCTCAGACCTTGTGGGGAGCCGGATGATATTTTGAAAAGAAAAAAAATGAACTAATTCCTATGCCCCACAAATAACCCAGAGATGCATTTTGAATAAAAACACACATTCTACTCATGTAAACACACACTGATTCCCGGACCGACCACAGGCCAGATTTAGAAGGTGATTGGGCCGGATCCAGCCCCCAGGCCTTAGTTTGCCTACCCATGGTCTACTGTATATGTTTAACACTAGACTTGATGGGATGTTATTAATATCAGCTGGTTATATTTGTGTCTCATTCTCATATGACTTGTGGATCAAAACAACCTACATGAGCAATGTTGTATCCACTCCAGTGCTTTCGGACTTAATACTCAAGTTCCCATTGACCTTTTTTCTTAATAATCACCAGTGCCCAATCTCATGCGCCTTATGAGCAATATCACTTACTTACTGGAGTTACTATGGCAATAGTTTGAACTTCACCCATTAAGTAGGTCCAGACATCAGTGTAATCCTATGTCAGATTCCTAAGTGTCTCTTCCTGTTTCTGTAATGGATTTACTCTAATAGTCGTAAAAAGGTTGCACGACACAAGTGCTTTTCTTATTCTTTTCTCCAGTGTGGGAATAGAAGCTTTGAGGGAGGGAGTTTTGGGTTGGGGAAACAGTACGGGGAGATGGGGCTTAATACAACTCCTACAGAGGTAAAATCGGTAAAGCTTAAGTGGGCGAAGGATTTCGGTTACAATATACAAATGAAGGGATGGGGAAATTTATGGAGAAATCACGGCCTGCTTCACTATAAAAGAAAATTTTATGAAAATGCTATACAGGTGGTACATCACCCCCAGCAAGCTGTCCAAAATGTACAGAATTCACTCAAACTTATGCTGGAGGTGTAAGGAGGTAGAGGGCATGATGTACCACATGTGGTAGGGGTGCAAAAAAATAAAGAGCTTTTGGGAACTTATATACAATAAAAAAAAACAAAAAAAAAACATTTAATTAAAAACCCCCCTGAAGTCTTCCTATTAGGCATAATGGCATCAGACGTCCCAATGAAAAATCTTTGAGTGTTCAACAATGGCAGTGAGGATGCTGATTGCAAGGGATGGAAAGGAGAGAAAACTCCGTCAAAAGTAAAAATGCTTGAATACATGGAACTTGCATATATGACGGAAAAGATCAGAGATTGTTCAACCCCAAAATTCAAAAGGAAATGGGAAATCTATAGACAATATTTAAAAGAACAGTGCCCTCAGATAGAAACTTTCGAATGCTTCGAATTGATTAAGGTATAGAGAATGCAAACAAGATTTAATAAGGATAAAGTTTATTGGAAAATAGAGGCAAGTAATTAAGAAAGCAAAGAACCCATTTCAAGGAAGTCGGAAGTGATTCTTGTGAATTTGTGATGTATTGTTCTATTTTTTATTTTGTTTGTAAGAGACGTATTCTTCTTCTTTTTTTTCATTTTCTTTTCTTTTCTTCTTTTTTAAAGCTTTCGTTGTGTGTGTGTGTTGATTTTAAACCAAAAAAGGACACACACACACACGCACACACACACACACAACTCCTACAGGTTCCATTTAAACAGTTCAATCTCACCCATGGACGTGTGCATCCCATTTCATTTGGGCGAAGCCACAGGGAATGCCATCGTAATGGTGCTCTACTACAACTGAGCAGGGGGGAGGGGCAGCCCGTGCACGTGCCTCTGGTGGTGGATCCACCGTGGCATTGTGCCACTGCCAGCCTCACCAGAACTTCTTCTGCCAATGAGATTGCTTCTGTCCTCGTCACCACATTGTGACGGCAGCAAAAACACAGTCTCAGGTGTGGACACAGTTGCACACAGTGATGGGAGGAGGTGCAGCACTGGTGCAAGTGTGGGGGTAAGGAAGAGACCTCAATCTGCAGGGGGCATTGGCACTGGGGCAAAACATCTCAGGCCGGCCCTGCAGAGGAACATCACCTACCCCTTTTGTGATAACATAGCAAAACAGTAACACAGTAAGAATTTACAACATAGCTGGAGCAAATTTATAAATTACTTGAAAGAAAGTTGTAAACACCTAAAAATATTTGTAGCATTTTTGTTTTGTAATGTGGAAAGAAGGAGCTAATTTACAAATGAAAGGGTGATTGTTAAATGATTATATATGGTAAAGAAGTGATTATAGAAATGTGATAAATATGTTAAAATAGTAGGAAAGTCAGAAAGAGTGGCGGAAGGAAGTCGTTACTCGTTTGGAGTAGTGATGTAAGCTCAAGATATGTATGATAAAATGAAATGAAATATGGAAAACTCAATAAAAATCATGATTTAAAAAAGTTAACAACATAGCAAAATAAATAGCATCCAATAGCAAAGATAACAATCTTCCCCCTTGATTTATTCCTTTTCCCTTAATGAATACGAATATTACTGATCTCTGTGCACTTAAAGAAGGCGGCAGATCCGCCTTTGGGAATTTCATCTGCTCTCATCTCTTCTTCCCCTTTTGACCTTTGAGACTGTAAAATTAATGAATTTTACTCGTTATGGACAAGCGGAATATAGCTGCATATTATCTATAAAGCTTATATAATACTGCAGTATTCTACCATTTAAAAACAGTTGATTCCCCCCTCCTTCAATATCTATTTGAAATGTCAAAGAAATAATTCCTTCTTTTCCCATTGCTCACCTTAGAACAATGCTTCTCGTTCCCCCACCCAACACTATGTTCTTGTTTTAAAATGCAATATTTTGTTCAGTTGGTGTTAATGTACAGCACCAAATCATACTATTAGGAGACCAAAAAACCACCCCATTCAGACACACCAATTTTAAATAATTTTTCCACCAGAAGAGAGCCCACTGGCAACATTCTCTGCATTAGCATAATAGTGTGTTCAAATCGCCTAGCAACAGAAGCAGAAAGCTCAGGCAGCACAGAGTCCATAATCGTAGCTGTGATAATATTATACATAGGAAAGCAAAAAAGTTGGCTGTTTTGTTTTCCAAATGGAAGATTGCTGTGTTTTCAACATATTTAGATGCATAAATTGGAGGAAAGGGGAAAGGCATAAAATATGTAAAGTTGATTATTTGTATCAGAACCTCAGATGCACTGATAGAACAACACCAGCATTTATTTCAAAGTTTTTCTTATTTACACACAAAATGTGTACTTGGAGAATCATAGGGCACACAATACATTAAACCAGGAGCAAACAAAAATAAATAAATAAATAAGTTCCCTCCTTTTGCGTTTAGTTCTGCAAACCTTGGGGTTACCCCAAGCCGAGGGGCAGTGCATCCCGTTTTGCCACCTGAAGCAGAACAGGAAGGTACTACAGCCTTGCCACCCCACCGGGCCCCACTGCATCCTCCTGCCTTGCCAGGGTTGTGTAGCAGCACCCATGAAGCAGCAGCAGCAATAATAATAATAATAATAATAATAATAATTTATTTATACCCCGCCCATCTGGCTGGGTTTCCCCAGCCACTCTGGGCGGCTTCCAACAGAACACTAAAATACAATAACCTATTAAACATTAAAAGCTTCCCTAAACAGGGCTGCCTTCAGATGTCTTCTAAAGTCTGGTAGTTGTTTTTCTTTTTGACATCTGGTGGGAGGGCGTTCGACAGGGCGGGTGCCACTACCAAGAAGGCCCTCTGCCTGGTTCCCTGTAACTTGGCTTCTCACAACGAGGGAACCGCCAGAAGGCCCTTGGCGCTGGATCTCAGTGTCCAGGCAGAACGATGGAGGTGGAGATGCTCCTTCAGGTATACAGGACTGAGGCCGTTTAGGGCTTTAAAGGTCAGCACCAACACTTTGAATTGTGCTTGGAAATGTACTGGGAGCCAATGTAGGTCTTTCAAGACCAGTGTTATATCGTCTCGACGGCCGCTCCCATTCACAAGTCTAGCTGTCGCATTCTGGATTAGTTGTAGTTTCTGGGTCACCTTCAAAAGTAGCCCCATATAGAGCGCATTGCAGTAGTCCAAGCAGGAGATAACTAGAGCATGTACCACTCTGGCGAGACCTACAGTGGCAAGATCTCAGAAGATCTCGCTGTGAGCTTCCGCCATGGCTGCCACCCAGCCTTCTGTTACCTCCCTTTCCCCCCCCCTTAGCTGCCAAGTTTTTTTGAATCACAGCTGCCCTGTTTGCAGGGTATGGGGCTGGCTAATAGAGGAAGCGATTTCAACCCAAGCATTATAGCTTATTTTGTGAGGGGACCCAGTCAGAGAAAGATGCACGCAACAAATTCCTGTATGCATCGTTGTTGTGGCTAGGTGTCTTCATCTCTATGCTCATCTGGACCAACTGAATTGGCAGGACGTGTAATTTGATGCATTTGAGGACCACTAGCTAGCGAATGTGATGCCTTCCATATGGTTTTGGACTCCAGTTCCCATCAGCCAGTGTTCAGGAATGATGGGAGGTGTCGTCAAACAACAACTTGGAGGCTTCCCATTGGCTCTCCCTCACTGACTGTATTTGACTAGAGGAGGGGTGGAATCTACCGGTAAGTCCTAAGCTTCACTGTAAAGACACTATGAAGGACACAGTCCTCTGAGACCGTCTGCTGAACAGCTCCTGCTGGAATGAGCAGGAGTGATAGAAAAACACACCCTTTCTCTTTCTTAGTTGCCTTTCACTCCAGAGGAACAGGTGGAGTGGAGCAATCCTGGTTTATTGTGGCCCAATTAACCCTGAGATAGGCAAAAGTAATTAAGCCAATGCCTTTCTCAGTCCCTCTCAGTGAGTTTCCTCAGTCTGTAACTCACTGAATGGCAGGAACATCTTTAATTACTGACCCAGAAATGAGTTGAGAATGAATTTCTAGCAACACTCGTAATTCTCTGCATTGGAAGTCAATCCGATTCAGTCCGTCCTCCTTTAAAAATGCTACAACAGGTACAATAGCTCACCACAGTCCTCTTCAGCTAGGCGTTTGGCTGATTAACAGTCTATGCCCTTTGAATTTTATTTTATTTTATTTGCAGAAGGGAGAGGGGTTATTGGTTTGGTTTATTCTTTTTTATGTACTTTGTGGTTTTATTCTGTGTTTTATGCTGTGAAATGCGCTGAGAACTTCCGATTCAAGAATAAGTAAGGCAACCATCTTTTATTGCCTTCCTCAAACACAAAAGAAAATGTCCCAGCACACAAATCATTTTGAGTGATCATGCAAATTGTGATGTTAACATTTAAGTGTCTTAAAAGTCTCAGTTCCAGGCATATCAAAAATCTCACTTTGCAAGTTTTGTCACCAATTCCTTCGGGTCAAGCGCTGATGCTTGGGAATGCTCCATCAATAGAGTTGCCAAGCCAATTAGTCTCTTTTTGCAACACTGTAAGTTTTCATAAGTTTGGGTTTTGAGAAACCGTGTTCAGAATATAAAATAAAAGTAAAATGTCATAGGATTTTATAAGATAGAACAAAACCTAACCAGTATAAAACTGCATCCCTCTGAGGTCTGAGGCTGCCTGGTTGACCTAATGATAGTTCCAGCCCAGTAGCGTAGCGTGGGTTGTCAGCACCCGGGGCAAGGCAAGTAATTTGCGCCCCCTAACCCGTGGATTTGCGCCCCCTAACCCGTGGATCTGCGCCCCCTAACCCTAACCCTCAGATGTTGCGCCCGGTGTGGCCGGCCCCCCCTGCACCCCCCACGCTACGCCACTGTTCCAGCCCTGCCTCTGTGAGGGATAAACTAGAGTACCCAGAATTCTTCGAGGAAAGAAAGTGTTTTGAATGTGAGTTAAAAGTAAACACAGCCTCTTGCCTCTTATTAAGTTGTTTCCTCTAAAGAGCAACAACCCTACGGCAGTCACTTGTCTTCATCCAGCTCTAAAAATGCTGGGGGACTACAGGATTGTAACCGTGACCTATTATGGTGTTCTGTGTAGCATAATTTTCATGATCCTGCTGTTATCCAAAGCAAATAACAGCTCCCCGCCGCCATCACACGTCAAACAGGTACATTTTGTCTAACAGGTTAGCAATCAACTGACCAGCTATCCTTCATATTAAAGGTCACTGAATTCAACTGACGTCCCTTATTACAATTACATTCTTCAAAATGAAGACTGTGGCTCCTGCAGTTTCTGTTAGTTTTGACACTTTGGTTTGGCAACGAAAGATTAGAAATCAAAGCTGGCCCAAACAACTGCGTGTGGATGTGAACATATTCTTTCCTCAGAAGCGAGGACAGTTCTATTCTGGCATCAATCAAACACAATTCAAACACAACAGCGTCACACCTATGATTTATCTATCTGTGCCAAATCTGCAAAGTGGCACACAGCTCACACACTCTCTTTAACTCTTGTTTTAAATCTCCTACAATCCCTGTGTTTCACTGAGAGCCTGGCAGCGGTTAGGGATTTGGTGCAGGGGAAGCACCAGAAGTTGAGGTCCGAGCGGCAACTTACGCAGCTGCACTCCAGAAATGAACTGCGTATGGTAGAGTTTATGAAGCCCCTTTCCAAAAGTAGCCCAACATCCTGTCCCAATTCAGCCTCTGGTGTAAGAGCATCTTTGTTTAAAACTCCCGGTGTGCTTTTGTATTCCCAGAGGACACTCTAGATTTAGGACATGGGACCTTTTCTAAGCTGAGAGCTGTGTTTTCTTTTGAGGGCCACATGTCAGTGGGGCATGAGGCCAGAGGCAAAAGTGGGTGAACATTAGATCCTGACTGAAAATCAATGAACTTTAAGTGGAACGGAAACAGCCCCTAGCACTGTTTCTCAGCTACAAGCCCAGGTAAGGTTTCCAGGTGCTCAAGTGTTTCCTGAACTTTTAGAATCTAAGCCTTGTTTTCAGGAGACCTGTCAGGTGTTATAACTCAGGTCAGTTGGTTAGAGCATCGTGCTGATAATGTCAAGGTTGCAGGTTCAATCCCCATATGGGACAGCTGAATATTCCTGCACTGCAGAGGGTTGGACTAGATGCTCCTCAGGGTCCCTTCCAAATCTTCGATTCTATGACAGCAGCTGTATGTATGTTGGAGGCATACATCCCCACCCCGTCCACCTCTGAGTTGGCTTCATAGAGTGGTCAGATCTGAAGCTGCTTTGTAAGTCTGGGATAACCAACCTCATATAACAAACATGAAAGGGTTAATACCATAGATACTCTTCTGCCAGACTTAGCTCACCTTGGGAGGGGCTAAGTAATCAAGACATTGTTCCCCTAGTCTACCTGACAAGCTCAACACATGTGTGGAGGTCTAAGTTGAGCCAGCATGTAAGCTTCTCTTGAGTTCCTATACCAATCATTTAGGAACTCTCACCACTGTAACTAAGCCAGGTTTTACTGCCTATGCAACTTTTTTATGAATGCTGTATGGAAAAGTACTTATTAATCTGAGCACTTATTTTATCCCATGGCAGCTACCACCCACTGATCTCCACAATCGCAGCAGGTGGGAATAGGATTGAAGACGATAATGGCATTGTAGCAGCTGCTTTTTCCCTTCCTTTCTAACTGTGCCTTTTTGTATTTTTAATAGATTGTTTTACAGGCCTTATAAATATAATGACTGATATAATTTGGCGCTTCACTGGAGATTTCATGGCCCCTGATCTCGTCTGCCGAATCGTTCGCTATCTGCAGGTAGGAGAATAGATAAATGTCTCTCTTGACGTTTCTTGACGTACTTATTCCTTAGCTTAACAATTTGCCTAGGGCGGGGGGCGGGGCAGAAATCACTCTGTTTCCAAGAAGGTGGTTGCATGAAAGTAGAAAAAAAAAGTTTATTCTACGTATCAGTTTTGTTACACAATAGCCAAGTCATCTTTGTCCCAACCGGGCCTTTCTGGTGAACCAGATGGGGCTGAAAACAGGCACACACAGTCACCGAGTCCACCTGTGCCTTCAGTTATGGTAGAGATGTAGACCTGCTCCTTCTAGGGGAGAGAAATCTCATTCAGGTCAGGCTGCCTCTCCGCCTCCCAGATACAAGACCCCAAAACCCATAACACATTTGTTTTTTCAGGATTCAGCTTCAGTTTCTTGCCCCACATCCAACCCATCACCACCACTAATCACTGATCTAACACCTTGACTGCTTCTCCTGATCCATGTGGACAGAGAGATAGAGCTGAGTGCCATCTGAATATTGACAACACTTCACTCTAAATCTCCTAATGACAGCTCCCAGAGGTTTCATATAGATGTTAAATATCATCTGGGACAAGTTGATAGAACCCTGGAGGACATCATAGGGCAGGACACCCCATGACTACTTTCTGGAAATGGCCATGGAGATAAGAAGGGAATCAAAGAAACACAGTCCTGCCAACCCCCACCCCCTTGAGACGCTTGAGAAGGATACCATGCCCAACAGTCACAACAGCCCCTGAGAATGGGCAGGGTCCCACTCCGCCATCTTTCTCCCAAGCCATACAATCATGGCAGCTTCAGTGCCATGTCCAGGCCTAACACCAAAATGGAATTGAGCCAATGCTCTGATGACCCATTTCCCTCCAATAAATGGTCACTTCTTTCTTTCTGCTCTAGGTTGTACTTTTGTATGCTTCAACCTATGTCCTGGTCTCACTAAGCATAGACCGATATCATGCCATTGTGTATCCAATGAAATTCTTCCAAGGAGGTAAGAGATTTATCCCACTCCCATGTTACACACAGACACACACACACACACACACACACACACTTTGTGCAACAACTTTATTTTCAGAGCAAATATTTTACTGCTATGAATAATGCAATAGACTCGTTTATTAATTCCTGTTCTTAGACTCCCTTGCCATTTTTCAAATATCTGTGGTGTTGGCCTTTGGCATTTTACAACCATTATTGCAATCATGACAGATATCTGACTTAATGAATATCTTCCTTTTTTCTTACTCTGGTGAGAAAGGGCCATTAGGCACCCAAAAGTTAATAAAACGATAAAATGTTTGAAATTTTATGCCTGGTGGAAATTCAGTGGGGAATTCAAAAAAGTTAATTGGTTTGAGCCCCTGAAACTTAAATCATGTCGTTTAAAATGTTATGGGACTTCCATTTATACCAGTGAAATGCTTCATAGTATTAGTTTAAAATAAAGTAAAAATCTGTCTGTGTAGGAGATATAAAAGGTAAAGGTAAAGGTACCCCTGCCCGTACGGGCCAGTCGTGTCCGACTCTGGGGTTGTGCGCCCATCTCACTTAAGAGGCCGGGGGCCAGCGCTGTCCGGAGACACTTCCGGGTCACATGGCCAGTGTGACGAAGCTGCTCCGGCGAAGCGGCACCAAAGCAGCACATGGAAACGCCGTTTACCTTCCCGCTAGTAAGCGGTCCCTATTTATCTACTTGCACCCGGGGGTGCTTTCGAACTGCTAGGTTGGCAGGTGCTGGGACCAAGCAACGGGAGCGCACCTCGCCGCGGGTATTCGAACCGCCGACCTGACGATCGGCAAGTCCTAGGCGCTGAGGTTTTACCCACAGCGCCACCCGCGTCCCTGTGTAGGAGATATAGGGAAATGATATTTTCCAGTGTCAGTATAAAACCACAATCGGAACTTTGCAGGACAGTGGAAGATTTGCTATCAGGAAGACAATTAACAGAGTGGTTTTTAAATCTGGAAAAAATGCTCTGCACAGAAACATTTAGGGCAGGACTTAATGTTATTCTGAACATTGACTGCTGATGAAAACAGCATCCCCCACATCACATTATCCTAAAGAATGTGAACATTCTTGTGATTGTGGCACCATATTATTGACCAGGTTGTGGCATCCAATCATGTTTATGTACTTGCCAAGTCGATTTTTACTCTGCCCTTCTGCCAAGGAGCTTGGGCTAACACACACAGCTCTCCCCTCTTTACTTTTGGTGTGGAGGAAAGGCAGGGAAATACACAATGTGATAATGGCACATGAATGAGACTGTTACACGCCACCCCAATCTTCACAGCAGTGTGAGACCCCAGGGGTTCCAGGCATGCTTTATTCACAAAGTTCTGTGTTTCCTTTGGGGAAATGAGGCTGAGCAGAGACTGTGGTGTCTTTATGATATATGGTTTATTTACGCACACACACATATATAACCCGAGCCTGCAATTGAGGGGTTCAGAACATTGCCACCCCAAAAAGGTCTTGATTTTTCCATAGCTGCAGCCCAGGATTCAAGCAGAAATCAAACATGCTTCAAAACATGCCTCTCACCCTCTCTCCATTTTGCTGAATATTGCCAGTTCTCACTGCAAAAACTCCATCCCAATATTCTCCTTTTGTCTTTCTCCAATGACGGACGATTTGCCCTCTGGCACAGAGCCGCTCCCTTTGTCCCAGCCAAAGACTCACCAAGCTGGCTCCTGACTTGTATTTTAACATGCCAAATTCAATGTCTGGCACCAGTGGGTGACCTTGGGGTCTCAAATTTCAGGGGTGCCCTGTGAGATGCCAATATTTGGTGCCCCTTCCTCTCGCCTTCCATTCTGCATCATAGTTGCAGGCCGGTGCTACCCAGGCTCCATGCCCTAAATCCCCCTCTGTTGGCACTCTGGAATTTGAAGGGGACTCCAGGCCCCACAAACTTTATAACAATACTATACATTGCATTAAAGGAATCATAATTGGGGATTTTGTGTTCTGCAGAACACTGGAATTGCAGGCAGTGGTGGATGGAAGTAGTTTTTTTAAATAACATTTGTTTGTTTCAACAATTTATATACCAATTAATCACAGTCATCTCTAAGCAACGTGCAGAAACTTCTCTATAAAATTCAGAATTCAGTTGAAATGCCTGCTGGAATAAAAACAAACCAACCCCATTCACTGAGATCATTCACTGAGCTAATTGAGGGCCACCTGCTTCCCTCACTTGCATTCCTAAACCTTGTTGTACCCGGAAAATAGCCATGCCTTTGCAGTGTGCACATTGTTAAAAGTAGGGTGAGAGAATGAGCCACAAACCCGGCAAAATCATGTAATAGTTCCTTTGTAAAACTGCTACAGTTCAAATGGAAGCATTTTTTAATTTATCACTTTAAAAAAGAAGAAAATCCCTATAGCTAGAAAACATAGAGGTTATTCCAGGTCCGGCCCTGGCATTTTGGAGGCTCTTGGGCCCCAAGATTGCCTGAGAATACCATGTGCTGATGATAAGGCTGGGCAGAGATCTCTCCTGCTTCCCTGAAATCATGTTAATTGGGATTACCAGGGATCTTTTCTACATGGAGCCTAGGGAAGTTCTGCCACGGAGTGGTGACCATGATTGTTTGGGTTTTGTTGTTTCTGGAGATCCCTGGAATTGAATGAATCCCAGCTGTTGTGCTGGCCATTCTTTGTCTGAAATCTCAAAAAACACCTTGCAACAAGCTTTTCCCCGACTACAGTGTTTGGCAGAGCTCCCAGTTATCCATATGGTAATATATTTGATAAACCATCCCTAATTATTTTAATCCTAAAACAGAACACAGATAGAAATTCATATTTCACAGAATGCGACCAGCTAAGTTTCCCCCCACACTGGGGGTAAGTAACTCCATTGCCTCTCATTCACCCCTCTAAATTTTCCTCAATATCCAGGTCTGTTCTTTGAATAAGCTGCACATGTAATACAATACCTTGTTCTTATTTCTCGAGCAGAAAGGCAAGCAAAAATCCTCATTGTAGTTGCCTGGGGCCTGGCCTTCCTGTTTTCAATTCCAACACTGATTATATTCGGGAAGCGGCAATTATCCAATGGCGAAGTACAATGCTGGGCTGCCTGGCCTGATGACTCCTACTGGATTCCCTACATGACCACAGTTGCCTTCCTGGTATATTTCATTCCTCTGATTATTATCAGGTAAGAATCTTGTACTAAGCATTCACACAGACTTATCTCACACGTCCAGGTGAGATTCCACCTTCATTTCAATGGAGGGCACTAATCTGCATAGTTACGCAAAGGAAGAAGGGCACATATTGGTTTCCTTCATTGAAATAAATGGGGGGAACTGGGGTTCTGAAACACATGGGGAACTTCCTTGGATGTTTTGGGCCATCACCCTCCAACTTGTAAAAGGCAACTGGAACAGCAAAAGAGGGAGGAATTAAATGCCTGCATGTAGCCTTATTGGTCTTTACCAATTGGTAGGGTGAGCATTGCTCCCGGACGGGAGGAAGGAAGTCAAATGACACCGAGGGTTGGTGCAGAAAAAGAGTTCTTTATTTCTGCTCTCCGGAGCAGCAGAATGGCACTTGCGTGGTCAGTCCACAGCAAGTCCAAAGAAAGGAGAAATTTCATGCAGTATATATATCCTCCAGGCACCCTCTCCTCCTTCCCCAGGAATCCAACCACGTCAGCTTGTACACGCAGGTTGACATCACAGATGTTCCTACTCCGGTACTCTTAACCATAAAAGGGTTTTCCTTCCTGTACTCCTGACCATAAAAGGGGTTTCCTTCCTATACTCTTATCTTGGAGCAAGAGGTCACCAACTCCAAGAACACACTCTGGCGCTGTTCCTGGACTAGGTCTGTGTGTCAGAGTGTGGTCAGGACGTAAGATAAGACCTAGACGTGCCATCCCTACTCCACTGGAACAGCCAAGGTCATCCATTGTCGTGACTGATAAAGGAGAGAGCTTTGTTTATACAGCTGTGTTCTTGTTATGCATTTGCTCAACAGCTCAAGTTAATGCATTTTAGAAGTGCTCCCTTGGAAAAAGGAGAAAAGGGGGGTTTGGGGTCCTGTTTCAAACTGACTGTACAGAAACTCATTCCTTCATGCATAGATCTTTAGGTATGTGGACTTGTTTCCTTTTCATATTTTGCTTTATCTGAAGCCATTACAGGGACTCAACTAAAATTATCATTAGAATGGCAAACACATTAGTGAAGAGTAATTAAAGCTCTGGTAAGAGAGACTTGTCAGAAGAGCCACTTCAAACCAACATGTCCATGATCCAGACCTGGGAACCACATGCATCACTGTTCATTTTTATCTTGTTTCGTGCAGCTTTAAGAGCTATAAAGCTGAAAAGCAGTGTATTTATGAAACTAAACCAAAGGAGCCAACCATACATTCTGTTCTGAAAGCTACTTCTGCCACATCCTACAAGCAATGTAATGTCAAAGTGGAAAACAGCCTCCTGTGAAGGGCAAATCAGTATCTTTTGCATTTGAATATATCTGAAAAGGCAGAGAATGCAAAGAAATACAAAGTACAATCATCTCTTGCTTCACAATGCATAAAACCAATATATTCAAGTGGTGTCATATTCCCGGAAGTTTGAGCACAGGTGTTTATAGATTTCTGGTATTAAATCTTGCTCATGGGTGTCCAGTAAGGTTAATAGGATTTGATCACTTGTTTGCACATGAATTTATGCTTATGTACTTTCCTAAGGCGGGAGGTTTTGTGAAATCGATTTTTCAGTGTAAGAAATGTAGTGACCTGGGACCTGTTGCCACGTACCAAAAAGGAGGCTAAAAGAAGCCAGGGGTTAGCATAAAATTGGAATTCCATATGCATATGGTATTATATGATAGTAAAATTATAATCTCTATAATGAAAGAGAAATACAAAACATCTCACCATAGTAGAGAGTCCTATGCCCAGGTGCGAATTGTCACTTCCTATCAGTAGTATTCAACAAACCTTTACTCAAAGTAGACCCATTAAAATGAATGGGCATGACTAAGATAGATCCATCCATTCACTTCATTAAGCCTATTTTGAATAAAAATTACTGAATATCACCCTATTTTTAAATATTTAATCCAGACTTGGATGCCTGTTTTTTAGCACTGGAATAGGAGGAAAGCTGCGACACATGAAGGCACAAAACTGTTTCGTGCAGATTTGTGTACATCATGAAGGTGTCAGTTTCATTCACACATACACACACACATGCCTGCGGCACATGGCTGTCCCTTTGAAATTTGTTGCAAAGATGTGAGTTGCCGAACACTCAAAAAGTAATTTATAAATGCTTCATCTTCCTTATCCTTTTCCTTATTATTCAAAACCCTCTGTAATTTTTCGATACTGTGAAAAGAATAACTCACAGATGTCTTCTGAAGAGAGATCCAGAGGCCTCAGATGGCTTTATTTATCTGGAACAATCATACCATCATAGGAATTGAAAATGAATAACAAGTAGCTTTCTTGGGTAGGGTTGCCAAATTGCAAGCCCACTCTCTTTCTGCCTTACTTTCTTTGCATTCTCTTTTCCTTCAAGTAACTTGGTATGTTGGTTTGCTGCAGATGCTGATCTGCCATTCATACCTCAAAGAAGGCCCGTGTCTTCCACTTTGGCCATACCTAGCTGGCAGAATGTGCAGAAGGCAAGGGCAGGCCGATGAAATAAAGTTACAGAACTGAATGTTTGGTTGCCTCTCTAGCTCCATTCATTTATTTCCACATGTATGCTCCTTTTCAGCTTCCTAGTTATCAAAGCTGCATCCAGCAACAACAGAATCTTGAATTTACTGGATGAGCGTCATTGTTGCATCAAACAGGCACTTAGATGGAGCTAGATATCTCTCCCTTTGTGACATTTGGTTTAATTATGCAGTTCCTGGCTGGAGCCAAGATCATTAAAGTTGGTGACACACCAGCTTCAGAAGTCTGGATATTAATATCTTTGCCATAATGGAAACTTCTTTTCTTCTTAAAGGTAAAGGTAAAGGTCCAGTCGTGACCGACTCTGGGGTTGCGGCACTCATCTCGCTTTATTGGCCGAGGGAGCCGGCGTACAGCTTCCGGGTCAATACAGCTAATACTTTATTGAATTGTTTTAACCATTTTGATGAATTTGTTGTAGTTGTTCCTTACAGTTTCATCTTAACACTGTAACTAGAGCTGCCACAAAAACATGCAAGTTTCATTCATTCATTGTCATCACTGAAGCATCATTTGAACTGCCTTCCTCACTTACCTGGAGGGCAGTGAAAGCTGTAAGACTTCTGCATCGCCTCCAACCTCCTGCACCATCAGGTTTTGATGATACTGGAAGTGGTGTTAAGGTTAAACTTCTGCAGAACTTCATGGCTTAAATCAAAACTCACATTGTGTCAGCTACAAGCATATGCACACTGACAATTTTTTTTAGGTCATATATATATATATATATGTATATGTATGTATTGTTCATAAATGTACCAAGCAAACACATATATAAATATATAAACCACATGTCTAAAACTCACAGGAAAAGTCCTAAAGCCATTTTGACTCTTTCAGTCACCTTAAATATTTCTTTACAAGGTCGAAGGATATGCAGAAACCTCCCCATTGTCTCTGTCCTCACAAATCCTGCCTTAAGGGCACATTTAAGGTGTGAATAGGGTGAGCTTGTGAGCTAGCTCAGGAATTAAGTATTATCATTACAAAAGAATGGCCAGGCTCCCCAGGTAATCCAGTCAAGTGACCATTAACAGGTAACCTGGCAGACAGGGTAAAAACAACGCACTCAGATTTCTGTTGTAGACCACCTTTTCTGTGATGTAGATATGATGTATCTGGGGGGTGGTCTTGGGCTACACCCCTTCTGTGATGTATGTATGATGTTTCTGGGGGTGGTCTTGGACTCCAGTGTGGGCAATTTAAAATGTCTATATAAGGGCTTGTACGCATGGCCCGGGGTTCTCCTTCTGTCTCCTGCATGTGGGGGAGCACCCTGTTGCAACAGTTAATAAAGATCAGGCTTACTAGCTGCTTTGCTTCTCAATATTCTCTGGTTGGCCTCTGTTATTTTTCCTACCAATAGAGGACCTACAAAAGGACTCTATATGGGCTCTTGGCTACCCCATAAGGGAAAATGAGCAGTTGGGGTTTTTTTTTACTTATATCACTAGGATGATGAGACACTTAGAATTATCCCATCCTAAAGAATCGCTAACTTCTTTGTTTTCTGTTCTTTCCCCAAATGTAGCGTTATTTACTTCATTGTGATCCGAACAATATGGGTTAAGAGCAAAGCTCATGCTGTCATTGTTTCCAACTGCTCAGGTAAGTAAATTGGGGCAATCACGCCCAAGCATTGAAACTAATGACATTGAAAGACAGTGGGTATGCAATTGCCACAGATCATTAAAAAGCCCACTGTTGATCAAATCTCCATGAGCTGCCATAGGCTAAATTGCCAAAAGCATTTAAACATGTGCTTACCAAGCTGGCTGGACCCCAGTCATTTTACCTGGAAGTAATAAGAGAAAATGACTGAGTGAAGTCTTATCCTAATAACCCACGAAAAATACACACTAATTCCTAACTGAGGACCTAAAATCCATCAACAGTGGTTGAAATAGATTCATGTAAGCAAGGGAAAAATCAAGACTCTTTCTTCTGCAGCACTAATTAATCAAATAAGCATTGTAAATATTCAAATGAAAAGGAAAGAAAAAAAACTGAGCCAAGCGTACTGTTACCTTAATTACTGCTTTAGAGACAGGAAAAGAAACATTGTGTTAATACATTCTAATGAATTCACAATTAGCTTTTCTAGAGTTTTATTTTTCTTTGGTTTCCACAAGTTATCTCATGCAAAGCTGTACTCTGTTCAAAGTTTAAACTAAGAATTTCCAGAAATCCTTCCAAGTTCATCGTGGATGGAAATATTGACCAAGATTAAGCTGATCAGTAATAGCAGAATATTCCCAAATATCTGACTGTCTGTGGTTTCTTCCATTTTTGCCAGTTGATTGAGAAGATTCTGGAGCACAATTTACATTTCCGTTTTGTGTGTGAAATTTTAAATTCAAAAGTTTCAGTTTTGGCAGGCTTCACAGATGAAATCTTTGAGCTATGAAGTAACATAGAATTGCATCAAAACAACAAGAAGTTCTGTGGCATCTTAAAGGACACCACAGCTACCCCTCTCGAAATTGCCACAATTTCTTAGGATCATAGAATTGTAGGGATGGAAAAGACCTTTGGATCATATTATCCAATGTTATCAGATCCTAAAGGCCAATGTTGACCCAGCTATGGGGAATAGACAACCAGAGATCATGAAGAATGTTTGGGGAACAAAACTGGAAGTAGATCTACTGTGAGGCTCTTATCAAAGATTCTGCTTATGAAGGCCATATGGAGAACTTCTAAAACCCAATTATTCTTCAGCAGAAAATTATGCCCATAGCATCATTTTTCACAGGGGAGGCATTAACAGGCCTCTTCCGTCATTACTGGAGCCCTCCGCAAGCTGCTACCTTGTCTCTCTTCCTCAAGGTGAGCTCTTTTAGCCCTTCTGGGAGTAGAATGGGGTACCAGCCAAAGGAAGTGTTAAGCTGAACACTCAGAGAGCTTCATTAAAACTTTCCAAGTGTTCAGGTTTAATATGCTTTTCAGGGTGGGCACAAGATTGCTTGCCTTTCTCTAGCATATGGTCATTGGCTATAAACAAAAAAAAAAATAATCTATATTTCTAACATCTCTCTCCCCCTGCAAAAAATAAAATAAAAAATAAGGCAGGAACACTAAATCAGGAGTTGGAAGGCTGTGAACTGGCATCAAAATTGTGAGAGGGGTGGTGTCAGCAAACAGTTTAAAATCTCCCCAATTTACAGCTTTGCTTTGAAAATCAAACCTCACAAAAATTTGGCACGGCGCACTATTATGTTGGCTGTTCTGCAGCAGGATGAACCGAGGAGATTATTTTACCTCACAGCTGGTAGCTAAGGGAGATGTCTTCGCAACTTGTTGAAAGCCACATCAGATAGCTGTTTACACTTTTTAAAAAGCATATAGCCAAGTCTATGATAAAAGAATATCTCAAAAGATTGCGTTGTGTTGTTTTTAAGATGCTTCAGCATAACTGAGGCCCTTGTCACAGGCTAGGTGACTGTGTGTTGCGTAAGAATTCAGATAAAGAGTCAATAAATAATGGGACAAATTGATAGGTTAGATGATATTATAGATGGTAGATGTATTGCGAAATTGCTCCTGATTGGTCATTCTAAAAAATTCTATTACAATAAATGGGCTTTTGGGGCAGTTTGATGAGAGAGGTGACCACATTCCAGTCATGGCTATGCATTTCTTAAATTTATTTTTCCCTTCTCTTCTCTTTGCAGATGGCAAATTCTGTGCTAGTTACACCCATCGGGGACTCATATCAAAGGCTAAAATCAAAGCTATCAAGTACAGTGTGGTAATAATTCTTGGTAAGTGACAACATATGCCAGTTAACTAGACATCAGTGACCAGTGAAAGACTTCATTTTTTAAAAAATGGCTCCATGGAAGCTTCCAGAGAGTTGGAGTGGATATCTGCCCCCATGGTGTTGTCTCAAATCCATTCCATCCATTTCATTCTGCTGCCAGAGCAAGAACAGCTTCTTCTGACTGCCTCAGCCTTTGACAGCCACATTTTTACTCAAGCAAGAAGGTATACTGTTATGTTTTCTTATTTTTAAAGAAAGTAAACCAGGTTTTCTGTGGCTGAAAAGCCCTAGTCTCTGCACGAAAATAAAACTTTACAGACAAGCCTAACCATAAGACAAAGTACCATTAGCTTGCGTAGTAACTGAGGTTTCTTCAAGATTCAATTATGAGATGCTATTAAAAAGCTATTGTGTGCTGACCTTTTCCCAAGTATTATATCTCCTATGACAAGCCTGCATGAAACACACACACACACACACACACACACACACACACACACACACACTTGGGCCAGCTCTTTACTTGCAAAATAAGAAAACTGTTATTTAATGCCAGTTTACCAACCAGGATCTGAAACCACAGTTTGATTCTGATTTGAGATCTTGATTAGTAAAGTGACATTTCTGTGTCTTAGACTGAACAAGAAACTGTAGTTTAATTCAATGCGAATTGTAGTGGCAATAGGAACGAGAGCAAGGGAGGGATGCGTAGTCAAGACTGTGTGAACAGGACGCTGGGCCATTGGCTTGTTCCAGCAAACGCTTCTTACATTCCTAGTTCGTTTACACAAGCAGCAGATAAAGTGAGAAAACTATTCCTGGGCTGTAATTGTTCAAACTGCAGGAAAGGGATTGCATGAGTGAATTCTGATGCTTTTTTTATTATTTAATGTATTGTGGCTTTCTCGAAAATACTCAATCCCCCACCTGTAGTCTGAAACGATAATAATAATATCGTTTATTATTTATACTGCACCCATCTGGCTGGGTTTCCCCAGCCACTCTGGGCGGCTTCCAACCAAATATTTTTAAAAATACAGTATCAGACACCAAAAACTTCCCTAAACAGGGCTGCCTTCAGTTGTCTTCTAAAAGTAAAATAGTTGTTATTGCCTTGACATCTGATGGGAGGGTGTTCCACAGGGCAGGCGCCACTACCGAGAAGGCTCTCTGCCTGGTTCCCTGTAACTTGGCTTCTCACAGTGAGGGAACCGCCAGAAGGCCCTCGGAGCTGGACCTCAGTGTCCGGGCAGAATGATGGGGGTGGAGATGCTCCTTCAGGTATACTGGGCCGAGGCCGTTTAGGGCTTTAAAGGTCAGCACCAACACTTTGAATTGTGCTCAGAAACGTACTGGGAGCCAATGTAGGTCTTTCAAGACTTGTGTTATGTGGTCTCGGCAGCCACTCCCAGTCACAAGTCTAGCTGCCACATTCTGGATTAATTGCATTCTCCAGGTCACCTTCAAAGGTAGCCCCACGTAGAGCACATTGCAGTAGTCCAAGCGGTAGATAACTGGAGCATGCACTAACCTGGCAAGACAATCTGCAGGCAGGTAGGGTCTCAGCCTGCGTACCAGATGGAGCTGGTAAACAGCTGCCCTGGACACAGAATTAACCTGCGCCTCCATGGACAGCTGTGAGTCCAAAATGACTCCCAGGCTGCACACCTGGTCCTTCAGGGGCACAGTTACTCCATTCAGGATCAGGGACCTCCACACCAGTCCGCCCCCTGTCCCCCCAAAACAGTACTTCTGTCTTGTCAGGATTCAACCTCAATCTGTTAGCCGCCATCCAACCTCCAACCGCCTCCAGGCACTCACACAGGACCTTCACCGCCTTCACTGGTTTTGGTTTGAAAGAGAGGTAGAGCTGGGTATCATTCGCATATTGATGGACACCCAGCCCAAACCCCCTGATGATCTCTCTTTGACTACTACAGTGGTACCTCGGGTTACATACGCTTCAGGTTACATACGCTTCAAGTTACAGACTCCGCTAACCCAGAAATAGTGCTTCAGGTTAAGAACTTTGCTTCAGGATAAGAACAGAAATCGTATTCTGGCGGCACGGCGGCAGCAGGAGTCCCCATTAGCTAAAGTGGTGCTTCAGGTTAAGAACAGTTTCAGGTTAAGTACAGACCTCTGGAACGAATTAAGTACTTAACCTGAGGTACCACTGTATATCTACTGTTTTCATATCTTCTGTGCAGGGGTCCTTCTCCACTTAAATTGTGACAAGACAGAAATGTGAAAGTTGCAAAGATGCAATCATTGCTGCTGACCCTTTTCTGAGATAGGTTGAAGTAGCATTTTGGATTCTGTTTTGTTTAGCCTGGTGTGCTGCAGTAAAGATTGACTCACCCAGCGGATATAGCTGAGATCGCTTCTAAGGCAATTAAAGCATCCCTCCATGGCAACACAGTCACAGATTGCCTTTATCGTCAACACAGTCAAGTCCTGTTCTACCTACTCTGTTCTGCCTCCCTCCCACCCCCATGAAATATTAAATGAGTGCTTATTTCTTCGTAGAGTAGGGTCATTTCCCCCCGTGGTTTTCCAAGTCCCTGAAATCTCTACAAGCTTTAGAACCACCTGTATAGCAACAAAATAGATTTTTTTGCCAAGTAGTTCTACTGGGGGGTTGCAAAACTCCCATTTCTGGTATGTCCCTGTGCTTCATACCATTTATTGAATTATTTCAAACTTTCCTGTGTCACCTTTCGGTGGGTTACACATATTCACAAAAGCAACCAAAGCAAGTTATCTCAAAATCAGTTTTTAACAGCAACAATAAAGAAAAAAATGATTTTAACAGTTTCTTTAAAGAAGCAGCCCCACGCAATTTCAAAGAAGCAATAGCTCATGATAAGCACCAGGATAGTGTCCTTAAAGTTGGGTGGGATCCTTTATGCCGACAGATATTGCTAGACCACTACTGTACTTCCATCGCCCCTGTTTATTATCTATTATTTTTCTTTATTACATCTGTTAGTTGCTTTATCTTGTCCAGGGCAACCCAGAACTACTTAGAGTTGTAGTGTGGCAACTTTTAAAGGGTCATTGATTCGCCACTCCTGTCTTGTACTAAGTCAGGCTGCTGGTCCATCTAAATCAGCCTTTCTCAACCTTGGGTCCCCAGATATTGCTGAACTGCAACTCCCACAAACCCCCACAAATCCCTAGTCTTGCTCACTAGGGATGATGGGAGTTGTAGTCTAGCAACATCTGGGCACCCACGGTTAAGATCTAGCTCAAAATTTGCCCTAACTTGCCAAGACACCCTGGGAGCAGATCAGCACATGGCTTCGCCCAGGGTTTCCCAAACTTGGGTCCCCATTTGTTATTGGATCACAACTCCCATCATCCCTAGTTAGCAGGACCAGTGGTCAGGGATGATGGGAGTTGTAGTCCAACAACAGCCGGAGACCCAAGTTTGGGAACCGTGCCCCAAAGAATCCCGAGGACTGTAGTTTGTTAAGTGTGCTTGGAAGTGGAGTTCTATGAGGGGGAAAACAACAACAACAACAACAACAACAACAATTTATTATTTATGCCTTGCCCATCTGGCTAGGTTTCCCCAGCCACTCTGGGTGGCTCCCAACAGAATATTAAAAACACGATAAAACATCAAATATTAAAAACTTCCCTAAACAGGACTTCCTTCAGATGTTTTCTAAAAGTCAGATAGTTGTTTATTTCTTTGACATCTGGTGGGAGGGCGCTCCACAGGGCAGGTGCCACCACCGAGAAGGCCCTCTGCCTGGTTCCCTGTAACCTCACTTCTCGCAGTAAGAGAACCGCCAGAAGGCCCTTGGAGGTGGACCTCAGTATCTGGGCAGAACGATGGGGGTGGAGACGCTCCTTCAGGTATACTGGGCGCTGTTTAGATTACAATTCCCAGTATACTTTGGAGGATTCCATGTGCTTTAAATGTGCATTGAATGTGCTTTAACTTTCTGAAAGTTAAAAAAGTTTAAAAACTTTTTGAAAGTTAAAAAAGTTAAAGAAAGTTTAACTTTCTGTCCAGAGGAGGGCAAACAAAATGGTCAAAGGCCTGGAAACGATGCCTTATGAGGAACGGCTAAGGGAGCTGGGCATGTTTAGCCTGGAGAAGAGGAGGTTAAGGGGTGATATGATAGCCATGTTCAAATATATAAAAGGATGTCACATAGAGGAGGGAGAAAGGTTGTTTTCTGCTGCTCCAGAGAAGCGGACACGGAGCAATGGATACAAACTACAAGAAAGAAGATTCCACCTAAACATTAGGAAGAACTTCCTGACAGGAAGAGCTGTTCGACAGTGGAATTTGCTGCCAAGGAGTGTGGTGGAGTCTCCTTCTTTGGAGGTCTTTAAGCAGAGGCTTGACAACCATATGTCAGGAGTGCTCTGATGGTGTTTCTTGCTCGATGGCCCTTGTGGTCTCTTCCAACTCTATGATTCTATGAACTTTACGGTGTGAATCTGCCACTGAGTTCTTGAGGAGTCTTTCCCAGCCCTGCTTTGAGATGCAAAGTATTGAACCTCAGAGGGTTTTTTATGCAAACTACACGCTGCAAGCATTACGCTCTTTGATTTCCATTATAAGCTTTTCTTTTTTTTAATCTGCCTGTCTGTAAGCATACAGAAGGAGTGACCTCCATTAGCCAAGTGATTAGGCTTCCTTTTTTCTTATTCAAACTTAAATATGCATTTTCTGCAGATGCTATCAAATGCAAAACTGAAGAATCCCCGGCTTAGGTGCTGGAATTTATATTGATTCAATTAGGCTGGCTGTTAATGCAAGGGGACACAGGAGAAAGCGCTCCTTGGCATTTGATAATGATTTAATTGGCTACACATCTGTGTTTAATGTGATTATATTGCTGTCGCTCAGTGTTTTGTTTGTCTGGATTAGTCCAGAGGGACTGGCAAACTGATATAACAGGAGGAGGGTGTGCTACGCATTTTCTTCTTTGCAGATGGGATGTGCAAATAAGGCTGCACTAGTATTCCTGACCCTTTGCAGATGAACCTCAGGGAACTTTCAACAAAAGGATTATGCAAAGAGAAACACTTAGTTCCCTTCTTTGAGAGCCAGAGGCAGATGTAGGAATGCCTTTGAGGCTCTCAGCTTAGAAAGCAAAGTCCTTTCAGTATTTAATGATGGCCATCCATTAAAATAAGTTGTTACATTTTTATTTTTTTAAAAAAGCTTTGTATATTTGCAGCTGAATCCCATTGATTGAGGGCAGATGGGGATCCTACACTTTAATAGATGTGATTTCAGCAGGTGTTGCAGGAACTCAACAGCTTGGTTCTACATAGAACCGGCATGCAAAAGTTTACCAGGTTTCAAAGGAATTCCCTTTTTTTAGTGAGAAAAACAGAACACTTGTGAGAGTAGACAAGCCAATTTTGCCCAGATCTCCTAGTGCTACTTTCCCCATTAAAACTGAACACTTTTCAAACCATTTCCTTGATTTCTTGCAGCTTTTGTACTCTGCTGGAGTCCCTACTTTCTCTTTGACATTCTGGACAACTTCAGCGTCCTCCCGGAAACCAAAGAACGCTTCTACGCCGCAGTGATTATTCAGAATTTGCCATCTTTAAATAGTGCCATCAATCCCATCATATACTGTGTTTTCAGCAACACTCTTTGTGATGCTTTCAGGTATTAGACTTCTTGGGGCCCCCACCCCTTAATGGGATTTATATGGGCAAAAAATGCTACCAAATAATTGCCTGGTTACACATTGTGCTCTCCAGGTGAGTAATAGGCCTATAACAGAAGACCTTAGAAGATACAGCTACCCCATTCTGAAGTCCTTCTTATTCTGCATTTATGATTTGTGCTCATAATGGTACAGTGGTGCCCCGCAAGACGAATGCCTCGCAAGATGGAAAACCTGCTAGATGAAAGGGTTTTCCGTTTTGGAGCTGCTTGGCAAAACGAATTTCCTATGGGCTTGCTTCGCAAGACAAAAATGTCTTGCGAGTGCCTGCGGGTTTTTTCCCCTTCCCCCCCTTTTTCCCAAGCTGCTAAGCCGCTTATCAGCTGATACGCTAATCCGCTAATAGCGCTGATCCGCTAATGGGCTTGCTTCGCAAGACGAAAAAACCGCAAGACGAAGAGACTCGCGGAACGGATTCTTTTCATCTTGCGAGGCACCACTGTATTAGGGAAGTTAAGTGTGATCTTGCTTTCAATACTGTTTGCAGCTGCAAAAGCCTCAGGGCAGACATACTGCTTCATTTCCAATTAGTGTGTGGCCTACAATTTCCTGCTAGAATCCTGCAACTTTCCATACCACAAATTTCTGAGGGAGGGGGAGTCTTTGTCCTGCTTTCTCTGTGCAAGAGTGCCCCTCCAGACACACTGATGTATTAAAATTGGGAAAACATTACAGAACACCTAATAAAGTGGAATGATGGATGGTCCAGTTTACAGTGTTGTGAGATACCCCCATAACAGAAGTTGCCCTCAGTTCCCATCACACACAGAGGCAGGTTAAAGTCCAAAATAGTTCACTGCTGCAGAAGATAAGGCTTCAGTAATACATTTCCAGACATTGATATATACATACAGCTTGTAGGCATTGCAGATACATATATACACAAGTACAAAGCATTTCTGAGGCTTCAACAATTCAAGATGTAACACTGACTCTGACTCACTTCTCAATAATAATAATATAATTTATTATTTATACCCCGCCATCTCGCTGGGCCTCCCCAGACACTCTGGGCGGCTTCCATAGAAACCAAAAATACACTAAAATATCACACGTTAAAAACCTCCCTGAACAGGGCTGCCTTAAGATGTCTTCTGAATGTCAGGTAGCTGTTTATTGCTTTGACATCTGCTGGAAGGGCGTTCCACAGGGCGGGCGCCACTACCGAGAAGGCCCTCTGCCTGGTTCCCTGTAGCTTTGCTTCTCGCAATGAGGGAACCGCCAGAAGGCTGACCTCGACACACAGCACAAGACCCCGGCATCCTGAGCTGACTTACCTCAATCACTTATATAGGCGGCACTGGGCTGTTGCCATAGCAACTGGTTTGACAGGCCTTGCACCTGTTATCTTGTCTCATACATGGGGTGATCTGTGCTCGTGAAGAAAATTAACCCCTTCCTCCAAGTCCAATTCCTCCAACACCCCTTCTGTAATTTTGCTCATGGCATTGCTTTAACACAGGTATTTGATATTGGCATGTTTAGACCTCTGTTGGACTTTCTTTAAAACTACTTGACTCATATGCCGTACACATGGCCCATGCTGTAACCATTCAGGAGGCATCCCTTTTATACTGCATTTGGACCTCCTGGGAATGAATTCTTATTCATGTTTGAATTCATCCTCTCCTAAACTTGACTCTCTTTTTACATTAGATTTATTGCAATGATTGCATCAATGACATACTGCAAAATTCAAGGGGGCAAGAGGAGCTGCTAGCTAAGTTGAGTGGAGTGGTTTAAACCTCTTCACACTCACACAGTGCTATGTTTACTCTCTCTTTTGGCCACCACTGTCACGGGGGGGGGGGGGGCAAAATATTAGCAAGTGGGAGAGGATCAGGCCCTTGGACCAGGGTTAGCCACCCTCAGTCTAGACATATAAATTAGCAGATAAAAAAAGCCATCCTTATACTGTGAATTCATTTCAATTTTTCAATTATTGTTGTTATTACTTTGTTCTCTAGGCGAAGAAAATCAGGAAATTTGGGGACTTTCAGAGAAAGAACTGAAGGGCAAGAGATGCAGGCTGTATCCAAGCCGGAATATATTTAGAGTTGATATGTGACTATAAAGGCCACATGGAGTCTGAGGAGTGAAATAGAAGCCTCATCCTTGTATAGAAATCTATTATTTAAGGAGAGAGGAATCAGGAGCAAAAATCATTCCTTGTACACTCTGGTGGCCAAGCAGAACTGCCATGGCTTGTTCCACATTTGCAGTCAGTCCTTGCTTTTCAAAGGTGCATCCACTGAGCGGTATGTTTCAGTGTAAATGGCTTTTCTCCATATGGGAATATTTTATCTTGAAAAAGGCGGTGCCAAATTTCTTCATGGTACCACACAGCTCGTTTTTACACAACACTGTCACCTAAATCATCAAGACCCTTTGATGGCTGAAGAGCAGGAATAGCCTTTTCTCTCCTTTCCGAGAAAAAAGCATTCCCAGCGCACGTCAAGATACTTTATCCCTGCTGCCCTATTTGGGGGCTTGCTGTGGCTCAGTGGGAGCGCATCTGTTTTACAGGAAAAAGGACTCCGATTCAACCCCCAACATCTCTTGGTTGGGTTGAGATTGTTCCCTCTCTGAAACCTTGGAGACCCACTGCCAGTCAGTGTTGACAATATTGAACTAGATAGACCAAGGGACTGACACCATATAAAGCATGCTTCTTGTGTTCCTATATATGCTTCACCAGAAAATCCTGCCCATTGTATAATGCGCTGAGAGAGCAACATCTGGAACAATTTTTACACAGTGATGGGAAAGGTATGAGTCTTTGGTTTACCTACTGAGTGGACAAGAGAAATATGCCACTGTGAAGATTGCACATTTTCCATCTGTTGTAACATTTCTTCCTTCCTTCCTTTATTATTATTATTATTATTATTATTATTATTATTATTAGTTGAATTTATATACTGTCCTATACCCAGAGGTAACCTGTGAGAGGAGAGAATGATGTGTCTCTTGTCTGGGAGATTCAGATTTTTAATTTTGCTTCCTGCTCCTATTCATTTAGGTTTTGCATAATTCTATTCAGATTTGTGTAAATTCCTTGCTGACTGACTGCTGCTATAAACAGGGCAGGAACTTGTCAAGTCACAATTCATGGCTGCTGGGCGACGTTTGACTTAAGAAAGCCACAAATTATGTACGCCTGCCCTATAGTGACATGCCAACACACAGGGACGGAGCAAGGTGGGGGCAGTGGGGGCTGTTCACCCCGGGTGTCACCTCTGAGGGGGGTGACAAATACCTGTGTGGCACTCAACGTCTGTGAGAGATGCTGTGGCTTTGGCACGTGAAGGCTTCCCGCTGCCAAAACGTCTGCTTAGCTGTAGGGCAGCAGGCAGGCTCCATGGATGCACTCCAAAAAAGAAGGCTCAACAACTCTGGCTCCGCATAAAAAAGTTCAACAACTCTGGCTCCCACCCCCAAAAGCTCCACAACTTTGTCTCAGCAGAAAAAAGTGTGTGTGTGTGTGTGTGTGAGAGAGAGAGAGAGAGAGAGAGAGAGAGAGAGAGAGAGAGAGAGAAGAAATTTTCTGCCCCGGGTGCCACCTGGCCTTGCTAGACCACTGCCAACACGTGTCCCGTTCGCCTTCGCTTTTAAGTTGGCAGGCTAATGGGAGGAAGCAGGAAAATTGGCGGGGCACTCTGGAAAAACGGTTTGGGCCTGATATTGCTAAACTGCACTTTGTCTGGGAGCTCCGTCCTACTTGTCTTTAAGGATTTGTTTGCAAAAATCGCTATTTTAAAAACACTTGGTGGAAACATAATATGACCCAATAGTTAGTCTTCCCATAGACGTGCTGGGCTAATATATGTATATGGCCTCAGATGTTACAAATTGTAATGCCCACTGGTGCCCCTTTCATCTTGGCTTCTGTTTACAAAATTGTGCTCCTGCCATGGCTGAAGCTTTGTTCACAATTCAAGTGCATGCAGGGCTTGTGCTTCATGGTTGCCATGGTGACACTGACAGAAACTCCCTCCCAGAGTTTCTCAGGTAATCCCCTTTCCTAAAATAAAAACAAACCCCTTTATTCATTTCCCCCTTCATTTTCAAGGAAAGTTACTTTTATTTCATTTAATCATAAAGTCCATCCCAGTATTTTGACAGTTTATACCTTCACTTGTTTTGAAATTTGCTTGTATATATATTTTCTTGTATATATATTTTCAATCTGCTTTTTGCTTCTCCTGCTGTAAGACTTGCTTTCCTGTGCGAAGTGAGACTTGTTGAAATGGTCTGTATGCCTTTTAATTTAAAATAAAATAAAATAACTTTTCCAGCCATCGTGTTCTCTGCAAAATAAATCCTATGCAGTCTATTAATTATTGACCTCCATCATGTCTATTCATTTTACTAGGGTCAAGGGCTGTAAAACAAACAGTACCTACTAGCCTAATCCCTCAAGTTGGCACTTGAAGGAACTGACCTGACACTGAAGGTGGAAGAGAAGTTTTGTTTTACCCCAACAGAGGTATGATCATTCACTTAACATCACAAAGAAGTTCCCTTCAAAGATAAATATACCAATTTATGTATGATGTAAAAAAAACCCATACACACCACAGAATAAATATACAGCTGGTACATTCATCATCATTCTATCTCTAGGCCGCTCTTCATCGGGGTGGTATACAACAATACATACCGGTAAAATCTTACCCAAAAAATTAAAAATAAAACCTATTATGCCATGGTGTCCAATAGCAATGTGCCAACAACAACAACAATTTATTATTTATACCCCACCCATCTGGCTGGGCTTCCCCAGCCACTCTGGGCGGCTTCCAACAAAATATTAAAATACAGTAATGCGTCAAACATTAAAAGCTTCCCTAAACAGGGCTGCCTTCAGATGTCTTCTAAAAGTCTGGTAGTTGTTTTTCTCTTTGACATCTGGTGGGAGGGTGTTCCACAGGGCGGGTGCCACTACCGAGAAGGCCCTCTGCCTGGTTCCCTGTGACTTGGCTTCTTACAGTAAGAGAACCACCAGAAGGCCCTTGGTGCTGGACCTCAGTGTCCAGGCAGAATGATGGAGGTGGAGACACTCCTTCAGATATACTGGACCAACACTGTAAGTATCATAAACCATCACGATTTATGATACTTGCAGTCAGACAATCAGAGAATCCTACAACTGTAGAGTTGGAAGGGACCCTGAGGAACATCTAATCCCGTTTTCCTCACCGTACACACAATATTGCCCCCCCCATGTGGCAGCTGCACTCCCCACTCCCATTTTATCTGGGTCTTCCAGATCCATGTTTATCTCAAGATGACTATTGGACTCTGCTACATGATATGTTTTATAAATGCACTGCCTCATTCCTTATAATTGAAATTGAACTGAAATTGAAATACTTTATTGTCACTTGTACAACTTGTATACAGGGACGCGGGTGGCGCTGTGGGTAAAACCTCAGCGCCTAGGACTTGCCAATCGCATGGTCGGCGTTCAAATCCCTGTGGCGGGGTGAGCTCCCGTCGTTCGGTCCCAGCTCCTGTCCACCTAGCAGTTCAAAAGCAGCCCAGGGTGCAAGTAGATAAATAGGTACCGCTGTATAGCGGGAAGGTAAACGGCGTTTCCGTGTGCTGCTCTGGTGCCGGTTCGCCGGAGCAGCTTCGTCACGCTGGCCACGTGACCCGGAAGTGTCTGCGGACAGCGCTGGCTCCCGGCCTCTAGAGTGAGATGAGCGCACAACCCTAGAGTCTGGCAAGACTGGCCCGTACGGGCAGGGGTACCTTTACCTTTACCTTTACAACTTGTATACAGTGAGATTACATGAGCACCTCCCACTCAGCTCTCTTAGTCTTAATTCCCCTTGTTTACTGACATACATCCTCCAAACCCAAAAGTCAGTTGCCCTGTTGTTATCTTTTCATTCAGCAGCCTAACAGCCCATGGATAGAAGCTGTTCTTTACCCTGTTGGCGTGACTAATCATGCTTCTATATCTTCTGTCTGAGGGCAGGAGATCAAGAAAGTGCCGGCCAGGGTGTGAATCATCCCTGAGAATTTTCCTCACTCTCCTGAGGCAACGTTCTTCCGCTATTTCATCCAGCAGATTCACGGGACAGCCCATAATATCTTGTGCTGTATTCACCACTATCTGTAGGCACTTCCTATCAGTTGATGTCAAACCAGCGTACCATATAAAGGCCTGAATGAATAAATATGTCTTCAGATGGTGACCAAAGGACAATGCTGAGGCACACAATGGAGGAGAAATCAAATCTTGGGAGGCCACGGCATGATGAGAAGTGGAGGGAGAGGGTAAAGAGCTCCTTTCCTGAATATCAGCCTACATGGGGAGAAAGGCTTTGAGATCAAGGCCACCTAACACATTTGGGCACCTGAGGTGAATGAGTGAAGATCTACGTCAGGAACAAGAGGGGAATAAAGATCAGCATTGTGATCTGCTGCCCCTGCAGATCCTGCCACCTGAGGCAGTTGCCTCATGTTGCCTCATTGGCAGCACAATCAGAGGCACAATAATGTTTCCAGGACAATGTTTTTTCATATACTCTTTAGCACATACCCATTCTTTTAATAATTTCTGGTCCGATTGTCCCCTTATGAATGCTGTGAGTCTTGCCAGATTTATATATTCACAAAATTTACATTGTTCTGGAGTAAGCATATCGGTATGTAATGAATGATGCTTTGCAGGGTTAAAGAAAAAGAAAAATGGTGTAAAAAGTATAAAGATAGACGTAATCTACATTAGACACAACAATTTAGAAAGAGTAAATTTTTTGAGGTCTTAGAACAAAGGAAGGAAGTCAATATATGTACGTGATGACTAGATTAGAATGAAGATATGGTTTTATTTGTAGATGTGTGCTTTTTGTTGTTGTTGTTTTTCTTTCTTTTGTGTTCTGTTTTTCTTTCTTGTTTGTATAGTTTCATTTTGGATTCAATGTTTGTAATTTTTGTTGTAATTTTGCATTGAAAAGAAAATTTATTTTAAAAATTATTTTTAAAAAGAGGCACAATAATTAAGGAGAAGTTATGCTGGAGGGAAGATGGCTACCATTTTTCTCTTCTTACTAGACAAACCAAGGTCAAGGTCCCTTTGTGTATATGGGTAGGTACTTTGGAGATGGAATTTATGGGAGTGTGTGAGGATCTACCCCACCTAAGAAGTCTCTTCATGAATCCTTTATGCATGTGGGTATGAACTTGGATATGCAATTTATTGTATGTGTGTGTCCATCTCACATAAGTTGTCCTTTCAACTATTCATTGATTTAAACAACTGGCTAATATATTATTGATCTGGAAACTTGCATACACTTAAAAATAATGGAAAATATTCCCGAATAAACTGTGCTTGACAACCATTTTGCAATTCAGAAGCAGATGGGCTACAAAAGCCCTCTTCAAACAGAGAGGTTGAAGGGTTGACAGCGGTATTTGCTCAAGTGTATAATAAATGCAGCGAGGCAAAAGCACTCACTAGTAAAAGCATCAGATATATTAGCTGGAACTATTTTTTTAGATGCAAATTTAAAATTAAGCCATGAGTCACACGTGGTTACAAATATAGAGGCACTGCATCCAGCCTTTCAAAAATGAAACTTCCCACAAAGTACTATGGCCAAGGTACTTACCGGTAGGTCAAACAAATATATAACAATAATATATTTAAACAGAATTTAAAACTAAAACCACCGGTAACATTTGCCATTTCCTTCAAGTGTATAATTTTAGCTTCGCTTCATCATTTGACGATGAACAGCAGAGGATCAATTAATAAAATGCAAGCCAAACGTGTTTTCTCGTTTGATCACCTATTTACTTTTAGTGAGTGCACCTGTGTCATCTACAGAATTCAGGTATTCTGTTTTGTTGTCATCCATCAGTCTCAGGAGACAATGGAGGAAGGCGCATTGGGGGTGAAGTCAAATGAATATTTTGTATAATCACCTCATAAAAAGTGTATGTATGCCTTGAATTGATGGAGTCATTTTAAACATATAGAAAAGACCACGTTGTCCAATGTTAAGTCTGCTTAGTTGTGTTGCTGTCAAGCTTTTGCCCTTTTTAAGGCCTTGGGCACATTGGGATTTTTGAGTGAGGACCATCACTTGTCACTCCTCTGGTCTAAACCTCTTGGGCTTGCTGATCAGAAGGTCGGCGGTTCGAATCCCCATGACGGGGTGAGCTCCCGTTGCTTGGTCCCAGCTCCTGCCAACCTAGCAGTTCAAAAGCACTCCAAAAAGTGCAAGTAGATAAATAGGTACCGCTCCAGCGGGAAGGTAAACGGCGTTTCCGTGCACTGCTCTGATTCGCCAGAAGCGGCTTAGTCATGCTGGCCACATGACCCGGAAGCTGTATGCCAGCTCCCTCGGCCAATAAAGCGAGATGAGCGCCGCAACCCCAGAGTTGGCCATGACTGGACCTAATGGTCAGGGGTCCCTTTACCTTTACCTTTACTTTTCAAGAAGCAAAAAAGGCAGCCATCACACTACCTCCTGGGGCACTGGGGGCTCAGGGGCTCTGTGGGAACCGGGAGGAAAAGTGCTTTTGCGAAGCCAATTGCTGCTTGTGTTCATAAATCACTTGCTTTCCTCCGCAGCAGCCAACAGAAGAATTATTTGACAATTAATTTAGTTTTTCAGTCTCCACCAGCTGTTTTAGCTGCAGAGTGTTAGCTTGCTTTATTCTCACTCTAATTAAGGCTTGGTATTATTTTTCTGGCATTTGCCCCTTTCCGCTATATTCCCTTATCAATTAACTTTTCTGAAGTTTAAATGTTGTATAGAGGGTCTTTGGAGACAGACAAGGTAAAAAGTAACGGCAAGGAACATCGGACCAGGAATGCTGAAAGTATTTTGATTGGAAGGGCATTAGTTTTGAGAAGAAGCAAAAGCTAACTTAAAGCTGAAGAACCCCAGACAATTCACATTAAAACAGCTATGTATTAAAAAAACTGAATAAAATCATGGTTTTCATAACAACAGAACATGCTGATCCTCACTACGCAACTTATACACTGTTCAGACTGCAACACTTCAGGAGGCAAAGGGATCGATTCAAAATCCAGCTAAATTAGAGCTCTTGAGCCAAGCTAATTTATCCCAATTGATTTCAGTGGGACTTAATTTTAATTTTACACATACCGTATTTTTGCTCTATAAGACTCACTTTTTCCCTCCTAAGAAGTAAGGGGAAATGTGTGTGTGTGTGTGTGTGTGTGTGTGTGCGTGCGTGCGTCTTATGGTGCAAATGCAGGCTGTGCAGCTATCCCAGAAGCCAGAACAGCAAGAGGGATTGATGCTTTCACTGCGCAGCGATCCCTCTTGCTGTTCTGGCTTCTGAGATTCAGAATCTTTTTTTTCTTGTTTTCCTCCTCCAAAAACTAGGTGTGTCTTGTGGTCTGGTGCGTCTTACAGAGTGAAAAATACAGTACTTTGGCTTAGTAGCAGTAAGACAGTGAACTGTGTCCTAACCTGTGTCCTAGTGTATCTTTCATCTTTGTTGGAAGCCGCCCAGAGTGGCTGGGGAAACCCAGCCAGATGGGCGGGGTACAAATAATAAATTATTATTATTATTAACCCTTCCCTCTGTACTCCATCTTACTCCTGCATCAGGACTTGCTCCCCATTTGTTCTAGTGGTATGGGACCTAAGCTATAAGCTTCCTGTACTATTTCTCTGTTCTGTAGGGCACCTAGAGGATAACACTGAACTGACAATAAATAAATGTTGTAACAGTGACTGTGAAAAGGGGTTCATAAGAGTATAAAATGTTTTTTTTAAAAATCCAATCTAGTCCAAAAATCAGTTCTCTGGCACTGTTATACAAATGAACTAAGCAAGTTTTTTCTGGGAATAAAGGTGCCAGTTTCACTAGGCCCTGTTCCTGTGTGTTGATCTGTAAATCTTAGAAGGTAGTAAAGATTCCCTGAGATTTTTATTGTTTACTCATTCAACCACTCACTCAAAACCAACAATGTTTAACAAGGTTACAAATTCCCTTTTCATCCATCGAGTCCAGTGTGTCTGCTCCAGAAATCATTATTATTTATTTGTCGATCTTACCTCAGATAGTCTTTCCAAAGGTGTCAGTGGTGGTTTACATCTATGCCCCGACTGAACTGCTCATGTAATAAAGCAATTCCAAATTGACTGGAAGTTGTCCATTGCCATTCCTTTTTGAGGTGCGCTACCCTTGTGTTTGAGTTTTTCCATTAATTTCATTCCTCAGAATTCTGGGTTCCAACTATCCAGTAAGCTATATACTCTCAAGGTCCTGTTTCCCCCCTAGCAGTAATTGAGTTCAATGTTTTCAAGTTTCTTGTTGTAAGACAGGCAAGAAATAATATGCAATTTGTATCTTCACTTGGTGCTTCAGCCATTTTGTTCAAATGAGGTCTTCTCCTAAGAATAATTAATGTTTGCTCACCACCACTCTTCACCAAGTGATTCAGTACACTTGCAGCATCTCTGCCAAAACTAATAAAATGAACATTTCGCTCCTTCGTGTACTTTTGGATAATCCCTGGATTGCTTTGCTCCCATTGAAACGTGCATCTCTCTCAAAATGAGAAATGAGACATGTGCATATCAATTTGACTAGGGCTAACAGGCTTGGATCCGATGGACTCCGAGCATGAACAGAGGGCAATTGTGCTTCTGCAATTGTGCCCCCACATCAAACCCCATCCCAGAAATCCTTGCACTCTTTGTAGCGGCTTTGTGGTGCTATATTCTCCAATGGTGTGGATGCAGGTGGCGCTGTGGTCTAAACCACAGAGCCAAGGGCTTGCCGATCAGAAGGTCGGCGGTTCGAATCCCACGAGGGGGTGAGCTCGATCCCTGCTCCTGCCCACCTAGCAGTTCAAAAGCATGTCAAAGTGCAAGTAGATAAATAGGTACCGCTCCGGCGGGAAGGTAAATGGTGTTTCAGTGCGCTGCTCCGGTTTGCCAGAAGTGGCTTAGTCATTCTGGCCACATGACCTGGAAGCCGACTGCAGACAAGCGCCGGCTCCCTCGGCCTATACAGCAAGATGAGCGTGCAACCCCAGAGTCGTCTGCAACTGGACCTAATGGTCAGCGGTACCTTTACCTTTATTCTCCCAGCAGAACTTCATGTGTAATTCTTAGCATCCATGTCATGGTCTGGCACAGAAAATACCATAGGTGCAGCTTCAAGTTTGAGAGGGCTCTCAACACAATGCCCCATAAATGGCCCTTTCCTATATCAATGCCTCCCCATGAGGCCTGGCAGGCTTACTTGTGGGGAGAGGAAGTGGGCACAGCACTGGGGTAACTCAATGAGCGCTTGGACAGCTTGAAATTCAAATTTCCTAAAATGCGCCCAAAGTATCATTGTTCCAGGGTTTCACAGGAAATTAAAACTTTCCTGCACACTTTCTGGAGCCTCGGAAAATAAGGCCTCAAGACAGGTGGCAACTTTCTGTACATCCCCTGTACGGAGGAGACTATGACATACATCCAGTGGAGCTATAAGCACTGTGATGGCCTGGGAATCTGATTTAGAGGCTGAACCTGAGGAATCCCAGCCTGCACAGGAGTCCTCGCCTCCAGGGCCGGCTGAGCCGGGGCAGGGGCTTGAACCTGAAGGGCCCTCACCTGTGCCGGATCCTCAGGAGCAGACACCAGCTGAATACACTCCGGAGGTGATCGAGGACCCATTGCCTGCAGGTGCTCCTCTCCCAGCCCAGTCGGGGGAAGGTGAGGTTGCCTCTGGGTCCAGTAACCCTCCAGCCTCCCCAGAGCTGCAGAGGCTCAGGGCAGAGAGGCAGAGGGAACTAAGTTCCCGCAGGAGGAGTGCTCGCCTCCAGGCCAGGAGAGGCGAGTCACCTGTGGACTGGGGCCGCCCTATGCCTCAGAGGAGATAAAGGCCAGCCCGCCCAGTCCCAGGTTGTGGGAACAACATCGTTGGTTACCTGTTCCTGCCGGTACCCTGTCCTGCTTTCTGCCAGTGTTCCTGACTATGCCTGACTCCCTGCCTTGGACCCCGTTTCAGCCTCGGACCGGACACGGACCATGCCGCATGGTATCCCCCCCCCCAGGACCAGCACATGCATGCTTAGCAGAGTTCCATAAGAAGCAAGGCTGTGTAGGCATGTCGCATCACGGTTTTCTTTATTTACAGCAAATCAAAACAACAAAACATGGCTAGTGTGAACAGCATCTCATACATGCGTCTTCTCTGTCCAAGAGTAGAGAAAGAAGAGCAGAAAACAAAAGCACAAAGAACAGAAGTTCTGTATCTGAGTTTCCGTTCCACACTTCCAGCAGTGTGGAATGTAAATAAGGATCACATGATCCTGCGATGAGAGAATGAAATACTGACAGCAACTGTGGGCACTGACCGGCCCTGGCAGATGCCTGAGGAGGCATCCAATAAGAATTGGATATTATTCATTCATTTGGAGGGAAAAGGGCTGGAGGTGAATCTGCTGTGATGCACAACACATGAATGCTATGGCAATGAAGCGAACATATAGGATCTGAAGGATAGGGTTAGGATAATCGCCATCTTTCTGTGATCAGAACCAAACGAAACAATTGCAGACAATTGATGTGTGACATTACAGAGATGGGCGATTGCCCACTTGAAAATGAAGAAGGTGCTAGCAGAGTTGAAGGTGCCCCTTAGCCATCAAGTTGAGCCACGTTTCTCCTAAAATGGGAGGCAACACATTCAAAAGAAGTCCCTGCAGATATGCCTGGCTGCATTCTAGAACACTGCAAAACTCATATTCCATTACAGAATCTCTTTTCAAGTTCAGGGCTTTCTCTTAAAGTTTCGCCAACACCTACCTTGTCTTAATAATGCAAGCTCATCCTGTTTGAAGAACAGGAGAGGGACGGCACTCGTTTTCCCTCCTTCTAAATATTTGTCATGTCTCCAGCTCTTAGCAGATTTCAAGAACCCATGGAGACTTCAAGGCACAGTTCCTACATTCCAACCAGCTTTCAGGGTTCAGAAAAACTAACATTCTGCTTTGAATTTTGCAAACATTAGTGATGGCTCTGCGAACACATTTCATCATGGTGGCAACAAGAAGAATGCTGTGTTGGCTTATCTTTCTGGATTCCTGGAAAGGAAGAAGGTTCGTTGACAAAATCTCAGCCACACATTACTTTGCAAGCTTCAAGTGTAACGTAAATATTTTCTTTATTTCCATAAGCTAAACCTCTAGCTCAGTATATGCTGGAATAAGGCATATGGGATCCCATCTGGGACAGCTGCATATAATTTCTCCAAGGAACATCTTTGCAACCTGCTTTACCACTTCTGCAAAGAATTCAGCATAATAATCTAGCTTTAGAAAAATCACAATCCTTGCCCCATACCCAACCCAGAAAAGTTGGGCAGGGAGGGTGTTAGGTACTAAGCTTGGATCCTAGAACAACAGGCAGGTAGGATCCTAGAATGCAGCAACTAATTGGCTTGCAGGAGAAGACCAATCAGGCTCCAGGAGGAAGTTAATCAGCCTATTTAGGCTGGTACAATCATAGAAAGCAACAACTGATTGGCCTGCAGGAGAAGACCAATCAGGCTTCAGGAGTGAAGCAGAATCAGCCAATCAGACGGGACTCATTGTGTAAATAATGTATATAAAAGCCTGAAGTTTGGGGGGAAATTCACTGTTTTACAAGCTGCAATAAAGAGCATGAAATCACTGCAGAGTATATTTCAGAGGGGTTATAGCTTTACTGAACACAGTGGGACTTACCCCTGTCCTGAGTGAGTGTGCATAGGGCTTTGCTGTGTAAAAGGTAAAGGGTAAAGGTACCCCTGCCCGTACGGGCCAGTCTTGACAGACTCTGGGGTTGTGCGCCCATCTCACTTAAGAGGCCAGGGGCCAGCGCTGTCCGGAGACACTTCCGGGTCACGTGGCCAGCGTGACATCGCTGCTCTGGCGAGCCAGAGCTGCACACGGAAACGCCGTTTACCTTCCCGCTGGTAAGCGGTCCCTATTTATCTACTTGCACCCGGAGGTGCTTTCGAACTGCTAGGTTGGCAGGCGCTGGGACCGAGCAGCGGGAGCGCACCGCGCCGCAGGGATTCGAACCGCCGACCTTTTGATCGGCAAGTCCTAGGCGCTGAGGCTTTAACCCACAGCGCCACCTGCGTCCCTCTTTGCTGTGTACATGAAGCTAAAGAACCACAAACAGCCCTTGAATTTTTCAACAAACGAGACTTTCAAGGTAGGAAGGGGACTTGTGTTACAAGTGTGCACCTGACTCAAAAAGAATAAAAATGCTTCCTGGTTCTGGTCTTATTGGAAAGACCTAAGAATTCCTTCTCTCATTATGCACTCAGAACTGAAAGTCCCCCGCATTCCTTCTCTTTGAAGGGGTGTGTGTGAAAGTACTGGAAAGTACTTGTTTCAGCCATGTAAAAAGGTAAAGGACCACTGGATGGTTAGGTCCAGTCAAAGGCGACTATGGGGTGCGGTGCTCATCTCACTTTTCAGGCCAAGGGAGCCGGCATTTGTCCACAGACAGCTTTCCGGGTTGTGTGGCCAGCAGGACTAAATCACTTCTGGAGCAACGTAAGCCAGAGTGCATGGAAAAGCTATGTACCAACTCTTAATAGATGCTCAATACCTAGGCAGAGGGGGTAGTGAGAGAAAAGGAGGCACATCTGAATGTGCAAGTTCACAGACACGGAGTGGATAAGTGAAGCCCATTTCTGCAAAACTCAGGAACAGGACTAAAATTAATACACAGGTGACATTGAATTCTGATTTAACTTAGTTACATTAATCTGAATCTGTCCCCTCTGTGCTGCAGAGGATGTTCAATTAAGGGTACACTGCTTTACCCATGGTGAACCTTTGAAAAGGAACTGAAATCCCGGGGAACAAATTTCATTTTAATAAGCTAGATTGTACAGCAACCTGAGCTACTTGACCCTGCCTGGGCACTTCTATTTTTAAAGATGGAAGTTGACAACCCTTGACGCACAAAGTACTGATACTTAAATAGCTAGTAGCTTCCAGGCTGGAGAATTTTTGCCACTGGAAAGATTTGAGGAACCCCTCTGTTAATAATTGGGATAGGAGGCTCTGGTAGTCAGCTTCAGACAAGAAATGGACTCCACAATGTAAAGGGTCAAGGCTAGAAACATAATCAGAAAAATTATTGGAGTCTTTGCTTCCTATTTATTACTTACACTAAGGCAAGGGATTAAAATGCTGCTCCAATTTCTTTTGGGAGTGATTTTCTGGTCTCCAGCTATGCAAGCATGATTTTTCTTTTATTGGGACGCGGGTGGCGCTGTGGGTTAAAGCCTCAGTGCCTAGGGCTTGCCGATCGAAAGGTCAGCGGTTCGAATCCCCGTGGCGGGGTGCGCTCCCGCTGCTCGGTCCCAGCGCCTGCCAACCTAGCAGTTCGAAAGCACCCTTGGGTGCAAGTAGATAAATAGGGACCGCTTTCTAGCGGGAAGGTAAACGGCGTTTCCGTGTGCAGCTCTGGCTCGCCAGAGCAGCGATGTCACGCTGGCCACGTGACCCGGAAGTGTCTTCGGACAGCGCTGGCCCCTGGCCTCTTGAGTGAGATGGGCGCACAACCCCAGAGTCTGGCAAGACTGGCCCATACGGGCAGGGGTACCTTTACCTTTACCTTTAGGCTTACCTAGCTGTAACAATACTACAGGTGGTTACTTAATTGTGGGTTTCTTTATTGTTGTTAAACAATAACAACAAATTGATTTTAAAAAAAAGAATCAGAAGGGACTTTAAAAGCTCATCTCGTTCACCCTCCTGCTTGATGAAGGATCTGCAATGTAGAATCCAACTGCGACAAGCGTCCTCTTTAATGGAGAAGGGCAGTTCTGGAAGCTTCTGCAGTTGGTCTGTGCATGTTTAAGTCAAAAGCTGGACTGCTCAAAGACCACAAAGAACATCTACAGCAAGGATGGAGAATCTGGCTCTCCAGATACTGTTGCACTGCAACTCTTATCATCCCTGACCATAGGCCATGTTTCCTCCCAGGTAAGGGGCGCATCAAAACGAAGATCATGGCCACTGGTCCCATCACCTCCTGGCAAATAGAAGGGGAAGAAATGGAGGCAGTGAGAGATTTTACTTTCTTGGGCTCCTTGATCATTGCAGATGGTGACAGCAGTCACAAAATTAAAAGACGCCTGCTTCTTGGGAGAAAGGCGATGACAAACCTAGACAGCATCTTAAAAAGCAGAGACATCACCTTGCCAACAAAGGTCTGTATAGTTAAAGCTATGGTTTTCCCAGCAGTGATGTATGGAAGTGAGAGCTGGACCATAAAGAAGGCTGATCGCCGAAGAATTGATGCTTTTGAATTATGGTGCTGGAGGAGACTCTTGAGAGTCCCATGGACTGCAAGAAGATCAAACCTCTGCATTCTGAAGGAAATCAGCCCTGAGTGCTCACTGGAAGGACAGATCCTGAAGCTGAGGCTCCAGTACTTTGGCCACCTCATGAGAAGAGAAGACTCCCTGGAAAAAACCCTGATGTTGGGAAAGATGGAGGGCACAAGGAGAAGGGAAGGACAGAGGACGAGATGGCTGGACAGTGTTTTCGAGGTTACCAGCATGAGTTTGACCAAACTGCGGGAGGCAGTGGAGGACAGAGGTGCCTGGCGTTCTCTGGTCCATGGGGTCACGAAGAGTCGGACACGACTAAACAACAACAACAACAACAACAAAGGGGCGCATCCTTCAGTATTCTCCCAAATTCCAAAAAATTCTATGCTCAGTAGATATCCAGTCTTTAAAATTTATCCTGAAGCATACCTCACAGTCTGAAAATAAGAAACCATTGTTGATTTTGAAAAATGGTTCTACTGCAACACATTTCTTCAGCTGCCACTATCTCTTTATTCTAACGGCAGGGAAGCAGCTGTAAGTCTGTGCACCTTAATTCTGTCTATTCTTCAGCCCTAGATTTCTGGCCATATACATATGTTCAAATAGCAGGTAACAATGCTGTTAGCTGGCTGATGAGCCCACTCAAACAGACGGTCTTCTCGCTTGGCAGACTTGTAGCCATAATTGAAACACATAGACACTAAAGCTTCAGAAACAAATGCAGGCTGAATGATAAAGTCTTTGGGTGGATGGATGGATGGATGCATTATGCATTATCATTTTTGGGGGTTGGGTTTTCAACTTTCCCACACTCCAGTTACTTAGTTGAACTAATAGTCAACAGACGCATAGGGCCCCAGTCAAGGGAAGTAATAGTCCCATTCTATTCTGCCTTGGTCAGACCACCCTGGACTGCTGTGTCCAGTTCTGGGTACTGCAATTTAAGATGGATATTGACAAGCGGGAATATGTGCAGAGGAGGACGACCAAGATGATAAAAGGTCTGAAACCAACCCTTATGAGGAAATGATTGAGGGATTTGGGTATATTTAGCTTGGAAAAGAGGACACTCATATGATTTTGTTGTTTAGTCATTTAGTCGTGTCCGACTCTTCGTGACCCCATGGACCAGAGCACGCCAGGCACTCCTGTCTTCCACTGCCTCCCGCAGTTTGGTCAAATTCATGCTGGTAGCTTCGAGAACACTGTCCAACCATCTCGTCCTCTGTCGTCCCCTTCTCCTTGTGCCCTCCATCTTTCCCAACATCAGGGTCTTTTCCAGGGAGTCTTCTCTTCTCATGAGGTGGCCAAAGTATTGGAGCCTCAGCTTCACAATCTGTCCTTCTCAGGGCTAATTTCCTTAAGAATGGAGAGTTTTGATCTTCTTGCAGTCCATGGGACCCTCAAGAGTCTCCTCCAGCACCAGTTCTCTTTGTCCATGGAGTTTTCTTGGCAGGGATACTGGAGTGGCTTGCCGGTTCCTCCTCCACGTGGATCACTGTCAGGGGTTCAGGAGCAGAGGGACAGGGAAGGGAGGAATTAGAGACCGAGGGAGAGGAATCCGAGGGAGAAGTCAGCGATGATAGCCGTCCGAGGTCTCTAAGTCTCTCCAGCGAATCAGAGGATTCACAGAAAGGGGCTCCCGTGATCAGAGCAAGGGGGTTGCCAAGGGGAACACCCCAGGAGGGAGGGGCCAGAGAGGGCTCAGAGAGCAGCAGCTGGAAATCGGGACCAGCTTCCCCACCGGAGAGCAGTAGGGGGGAGGAGCCCCAGGCATCGGGAGCAGGCAGCTCTCCGTCAGCGGAAGGACAGGAGTCAGGGTTAGCCACGCCTGCATCAGAGAGCGAGGAAACGGTCAAAAGGAAGGTCAGGGGCAGCGCGCGCGCGCCAAGTTCAAATGTACAAGAGGGTGGCGCCATAAGCAGCCCGGAGAGGGAGCCGGGTCCCAAAGCCCGCCGAAGAGAGGGGGAGGAGTCCGAGGGGTCCGCATCCGAAGCGTCCAGGAAGGAAGGCACCCAGGGGGGTAGTAGGACCCAGAGGCGGAAGGAGAAACGCAGAAGGTGGAGTAAGGCTAGAGTGTTGAACTGGTGTACAGGGGGCGGAGACTCAGATGAGGCTTCGCTGGTCTAGGGTCTAGACGTAGAGATGCACGCTAGGGTTTGAAAATGGGAACTAAACTTCAATAAAGACTTTGTACAGTTCCGCTGGCTAGCGTTGGTCTTCTGTGAGCTGGGACCTGGAGGCAGTCTCTGACAATCACGTTTGGTCAAAACTCTCCACTCTGACCTGTTCATCTTGGGTGCCCTGCTCGGCATAGTTCATAGCTTCTCTGAGTTATTCAAGCCCCTTTGCCATGGCAAGGCAGTGATCCATGAAGGGGACTGATATGATAGACATCTTCAAATATCTGAAAGGCTTTCACATGGAATATGGAGCAAGCTTGTTTTCTCCTGATCTGGAGAGTAGGATCCACACCAATGGATTCAAGTTACAAGAAAGAAGATTCCAACTAAACATTAGGAAGAACTTTCTGTTTGACAGTGGAACAGTCTCCTTCCTTGAAGGTTTTTAAGCAGAGGGTGGATGGCCATCTGTCATGAATGCTTTAGTTGAGATTCCTGCGTTACAGGGGGTTGGGTTTAATGACCCTCAAGGTACCTTTCAACTCTACAATTCTATGATTCTATATTTCAAGGGAAGAAAATGTATGAAGAATCCAAATTGCAATTGCAATCTATTTTAGGAAGCAAAATAGTCACCTTCCAATCTTGGACCTGAATAGGGCTAGCACAGTCGTAGAATCATAGAATTGTTGAGTTGGGAGGTATCTCCAAGCGTAATCTATTTTTTTTTTTAAATAATTTTTATTAAGGTTTTCCAAATTAAAACAAATAAAATCCAATTCATAAACTTTTTCCAATATCCAGGACTTCCCCTCCCCACCCCCTCTTGTGTTCCAAATCTTCCAAAAAAGCAATAATATTCAACAAATTCTTATTCCCAAAATACACTCATCATCAATAACTCAATTTATCCAAATTTCCATCCCCTAAGGTCGACCTATTCCCTTCCACGAGTTCCCCCCTTTCAAATATAATACAGATGAAAATAGAATAAAAACAAACAATAATTTTACAACCTTTGGATTCCAAATTTCCCTCCCCTCTTTCCCTGTTGCGTTCCTCCTATCCCTCCACTTCTAATGTCTTCCTGATGAACCCACATTTCACTAAACCCACATCCCTCTGGTTCTTTACCGGTCTTTTTTTTTTTAAATTACAGATGTCCAATCATAGAAGGAGTCTATCAAAGGGGGCCCATTTCTTCTATCCAGATTTTTATATCCAGGAGTATAAACTCCAATTTTATATCCATAAGCTTGTCAAATCTGGATATCCCAAATGTTCCCACTCCAGTTCTGTCCAGTTCTTGTTGTTTCCTTGTTCTTGTCAATCACTCTCCTCCTTTTTACTTCCCTGTTCCCTCACAGAAATGTTCTTTTTCCAAAGGCTTCTAGTGTCTCTACAGAGGCTTGTTATTCAGGAGCAAAACATTACATCATGTTCCTTTCATTTTTCAACAGATTAATCCATTGTTTCCAGTAAAGTGTAGGCCTCTGTAGACAAAATAATGTTCCATTTCTGCAGTTTCCCAGGAGATTAAAAGTTCTATCCAACTGTTCAAGTTTCCCGTCGAAAACACATGCAATGTCCCTCAGCTCCTCTAGGTGGATTACAATAACAAAGTTCCCTTCCAGATCACATCCGCCAGTCCAAATAACTTATAAATCCTTATTTGAAACAATTTATCTCCAATTTATAACAAATGTAACCGGCAAAGTCCTCATAACAAAGTCTCAATTTCATTCTTCCGTTTTGACAGCTCTTTGACAGCTGTCAAAACCTCCGTTATTCTTCTCCAGGCATTTTCACGAATCGCTCCAGGGATTCCGGGGGGGGGTTGCTTTTTAATACGAATTCCACTTTTCTCCTCCAGCTCAATCTTATAAATTTCCCTCGCGAAGTTGCTAGTTCGGCAAGATAAGGTTCCTCTCGATCTTAGTTATCCAGTCCTTTGTTTTGGCTCTTCTACAATTTGGGGGGGGGCTGACTTCCTTTTTTCCACCTCCCCCGTTCGCTCCAAATTCTAAAAATTTATCCCTCTTTTTAGTCCATATTCCAATTACTCACGGGTTCTTCTTTTGGGTCCAAATTTTCAATAGAAGAAGTCAGCGCTCTCCGCCGGATGGCATGCGGCTGCGCTCGGCAGGGATAGCAGAGGACTCAAAGCACCACGCTCCTCCCCGGCACCCGATCCGTAGCCTTTAAAAAGGCTCCTTCACGAATCGAGAGGGCGCTGACGGTGCCAGCCGAGTCTCCATGTCCACGGCCTCCGTGGCCGTGGTTTTTAAGGGTCCCCGCATCGCCGGTGCGGTAGGACCCAGCCCCTGCCGAGCAGGCTCCCTCCGGAGCTCGGAGGGAGCCCGCCATTCGGCGATGGCGCCGACCCGGAAGTCTCTCCAAGCGTAATCTAGACCAACCTCTTGCAATGCAAGAATCATAGCCTTATATTCAGCCAGACAATTGGCCTGTCTAACCCAGGAATCCCCGAGCTGAGTGCAGCCCCAATCCAGCTTGGTCCCCACCTCCCAGGTTTTCCCCAAGATGAAATTCTCTAGAAAAACACATGACCTTCATTGTCATTTTTATACAAAACAAACCACCTTTGGAATGTATAGCCTTTGATAAGAAGCCCAAGTGGCCAGCATATCTGCTATAGGCAGCAGAACTGAACTGCTAGCTGGACGTTTGACTCAGAAAGTAATTATCTTCAGCAGCAACTGGAGTTAATACTTTTGCTGTATTTGGCAGATAGTATGATACATCTGTGCAATCAAAACATACTTGAGATAGCCCATTAGTTTTCTGCTCAATGGCAGAACATTGTGCTATTCCGATGTGTCTTTTAAAGGATAACTTGCACTGTGACCCTCTCCCCCAATCTCAATTTCTGGCGCAACTGCTCACTCAAAGGAATTTCATGTTGCACAATTATTGCTTAAAGGTCAGTGTTTGGTGGCCGTTTTTGTCAAGAATCACTTGCGGTATTGAGAGCAGAACTGGATTGATTCTCTGAGGTTGCTTCACTTTCAACATATTGATCTACATTAGCCTAAGCCATTGTAAGTTTAAGTGCTGTCACAAACACGGCTGAAGCAGTGTCCTTCCAAGGAAGCGAGAACAGCACGTAGGCTGTGTCTTGAAGAGCCCTAAGATAAGGAAAAGTGTGAGTCTCCACTATGGCAAGTCCAAGAATGTAGGGAAACTTTTTGATTTGCATTTAAAACTTTGCTGGCAAACAGTGGCTCCCCAACTCCTGTCGCTCCCCTGACCACAGACCATTTGAGAATTGCTTGGGGTCTTGGAAGAGCGGAGAGTGAGTTACCTGCCTGTGATAGCAATTGTGATGCACTGTGCTGGATGCCGTACAGTTTTTAATTGTAGTTTCCCCTGGAATTCAAAATTGTAGTGCGCTAGAATACAGTACAAGAAATAAAAGGCAAAAAAGAGAGTTAAAAATCAATGTGAATATTTGATGAGGGCAAATCACAGGCCACCTGAATGAAGCTCACAAGCCATAGTTTGGAAACCCACAGTGGAAAATTAATCATTTCTTTAGGAAAGTCTATACAATCATATTGAATAACAGAAGAACTATGTTAGATCTTTTGTATTTGCTCTAAGAATCATAGAGTTGGAAGAGACCACAAGGGCCATCGAGTCCAACCCCCTGCCAAGCAGGAAACACCATCAGAGCACTCCTGACATATGGTTGTCAAGCCTCTGCTTAAAGACCTCCAAAGAAGGAGACTCCACCACACTCCTTGGCAGCAAATTCCACTGTCGGACAGCTCTTACTGTCAGGAAGTTCTTCCTAATGTTTAGGTGGAATCTTCTTTCTTGTAGTTTGGATCCATTGCTCCGTGTCCGCTTCTCTGGAGCAGCAGAAAACAACCTTTCTCCCTCCTCTATGTGACATCCTTTTATATATTTGAACATGGCTATCATATCACCCCTTAACCTCCTCTTCTCCAGAAGATCAGGTGCCAAGCATTCCACCAGGAGGGTTATCTTGCTTCACCAGTATGTTTGCCTCCTTAAATACTCGATTGGCTATAATTTGATATTATACTACAAGTATTGCAAATTCTTTCAGTAGCCAAGCGTCACCAATTTAGCAGTATAGACTGTGTATACAAGGTCTTATCTTACTACACTAGGGATTATATAGCTATATCTGAAATTTCATGCATATCAGTTAATATCTTGACCCTCCTCCACAAAAGTAGCTGTTTATTTGGCAGTTTTCCTGTCGTGAAGGCTGAAATTTCAATTCAGTGGAGTAGCGTCAAGATATTAACTGATATGCATGACATTTCAGATATAACTATATAATGGACTGATTGACAGTTTCCTCAGCCCCAGACTTTAAACACAGCCAGTTTCAGGTGAGTGAATGTTGGGATGATGGTACGTGAACATTATGAGATTCACATGGTGTTCTTGAGCTGTGATGCAAGGGAACTGAGCTTCATGGTGTAACTGAATAGGTTAGCAAGTCAGCAAATGGAATGTCACCTTTGCCCCTGCTCTCAATCCACCCACACTGTCCCTACCATCACATCAAGCCAAGTATATCGCAGCCAGTCTCTTTTGTTGCCAGAAAACCAACTGTAAGGCTGTTCTCACTGGCTTGGAGGAAATAAAAAGTAGTATTAAGAAGGGGCAGGAAATGGCTGGTGGCTTGAGTCATTGGTTTATTCCATTTTGAAGCTGGAATAACCCACAGAGAACTTTTTTTATTATTCTGTGTCCAAACATATTCATTCTGACCCAAAACATCTGTCTTAGCATCAGAGATAAAGGGGAGGGCTGACGGTCCCCAAAAAAACTTTTCTGTTGTCAGTATGCTCTTGGAATCACACCATTCATTGGAGGGACTCAAAACCTCTTCCATCAGTTTGGGGGTATCAAAATGCAATACCTTTAAAAAAAAGCAATATAAACTTTACACTACTTCTTATCGAAAGGTGGGACTTCTGGTGAAAAGGCGACGAGGGTCCTGTCACTTTTAGTTTAATATGTGGTAGTCATCTTCCAAGACACTTGCAGACATGGTCTTGTTACACCCAATAACATTCTTATAATATTGAATATTTATTTATGGATATTTGATTTATAAACTGATGCCTAAAAACAATGGTGGAATTGCAGCTTTTAAAAAGAAACTTAAGGCCAACTGATGCCATTTTATAAATACTTGCTGACCAAATGTTCCAATGATAAAGTTTTCCAGAAATTATTACACAGAAGCACAAATATGAACAAAGCTTTTATTTTAACCACGAACATCAACAATTGGCATAAAATGCATAAAAATACAGTATTTTTGTGCTGTAATATAATTACAAAAGACATCTTCTTGAATGTTAATTTTCCACAGCCCAATCCTCATTAGTGGTTGTCTTAACAAATAGGAAACAAAATGAAGTTGTTGTTTTTTTTTAAAAAAATCAATTTAAACCCTTTATTTAGCTCTCCTCACTTTAAACAATCTGAAACACAACCAAAATATGGCTAATCCCTCTTAGATCACTATCTTGAAATCCACTTTAATAGTCTATGTAATAAATTATGCTTCCTGCTGCAGAATTTACTACATTTAAGTCACAGACAAAGCTGTGCCTGCAGTACAGAAGTTAAAATTCAACAGAGAGCTGAACAAACAGTTTTCCAGATGGTTCCTTATCTAGATGATTTGCAATGTTTTTTAGTAGCTGTTGCATAAACAGAATTCATATTGCCTTTTTGGCAGAGTGTTCCCCCACCTCTCGCATATGACAATCTTGCTCTACCAATAAAAAAGCAAATTCCTGCCTGAAGTTGAGCTGTGCATCATCAGAATCTCACTAAAAGCAGAAATCAAAATACGTGGCAGTTTAAATTTTTTTTGGCAAAGATACTGTTGTAGATTATTTAATATTTGCCAAACTATTAGTTTTACTTTTACATAAATTAACTATTCTAAGATGTATAAAAGAGCCACAAAAATTGAAATGAGTTTATTTCCATTTATTTTACATTGCTCTAGTGGTTACATTTTGTTTCTCAGGGAATGTTATTTCCTATCAATTTAGACACTCTTTCTACAAGGTAGGCAAAATATGTTCTATTTCTAAATTAAGGCCAAAGCATAAAAAGATTTTTCTAAACCCTGAAAACTTTTTCCTTGTTAATATTTCATATGTGCAAAATTTGTTAAGTTTTGTCTACTTTGGTGATAAACCATTTCAACAGCTGGTAGCAAAAATACTGCTTACTAAAATTAGTTTCATTGGTCTGATTTTAGCAACTACTTTAAAAAGAAGGCTGAAGATTGTGGATTGTGCACATTTGTCATCTAAAATATGAAAATCAAAGTTATTCAGAATAATTTCCATGTAGAACAAAAACTTAAAATATATTACCTAGCTCTAAAATGACCTAAAACATTGGGGATTTTTCATCGGTTTTCATAAAAACAGCCACTTGCACATAAATGAGATAGTGGAAACTATCCAATTCCTTCACAAAAAATATACATATTCATAAAAGGTGCAATATGAGATGCATGCTGGGGGAATGGGGTTAGCAATATAATGTGGCGACTGTGTATGGAATGCTGCACCTTCCTAGCTATTTCGGGTTAAAAGATGCACTGACTATACTAGGAAAGATCAATTGCCTCTGCAATTTCACTGATTTTGAAAACTGGCATACTTTTCCACAGCCATTTTTGCTCACTTGCTTTGGATCAGTATTTATTTAAAAATGTTTGAACACATAAACATTTGCATAGCAAATTTTAAAGAATTGACCCAAGTCTACGACTGAGAATATTTTAAAAATGTCCTCATTGTAAAAGTCTAGTATTCCCTGCAGTATACTGTACTCCTGGCACCCTAGCGCTTCCAATTCTGAACGTATTTATTCAGAAGCCGTTATCATTTACATCAATGGAATGTACTTCCAAATAAATATAACTGGACTCACCATTTAAGGCTGATCCAATGAAGTAGCCCTATATGCAGCTACACGGTTTAAAATATGAAAAAGGGATAGAGCCTATGTAGGCACAAAGCTTTGGTTGCTACAACTGACAAAGGAACTTCCTGAGCATAGAATTCTCTGGAACGCAGCCTATGTCTAATGGTGCAATCCATTAAAATGAATGTCAAAAGTCCTGTTGGTTTTAATGGACTCTGAATTGAGAGCTCTCTTTTACTTAGTTGCCAGTTTAAAAAATACATATACTGTCAGAAAATGCGTTGCACTGAAGAGTCATTCCCGGGTAACTTCTAATACTTTGTATATATTGTTGTTGAACACTGTTCTGAAGTATGGCCTGGAATCCATGCTCATGAGGGTACACAAGGGAACTTTTCCAGCATTGGCAGTATCTTCTATATCCCAGATTTCTGGCATGCTGCAGCCGGGCCTGAAAGGGATTTAAATATTGTCAGCAAACAGGATACAGTGGTGCCTCGCAAGACGAAAAGAATCCATTCCGCGAGTCTCTTCGACTTGCGGTTTTTTTGTATTGCGAAGCAAGCCCATTAGCGGCTTAGCGGAATTAGCGGCTTAGCAGATCAGCTGATAAGCGGCTTAGCGGCTTGGGAAAAAGGGGGGAAAGGAAAAAAAAACCGCAGGAACTCGCAAGACATTTTCGTCTTGCGAAGCAAGCCCATAGGAAATTTGTTTTGCGAAGCACCTCCAAAACGGAAAACCCTTTCGTCTAGCGGGTTTTCCGTCTTGCGAGGCATTCGTCTTGCGGGGCACCACTGTACACATCATTTGAGTGAATGGCGGAAGAACAACAGTGAGCAAGTGTAATTATTTTACTGACAACAAAGTCGATACTTTCCCCCATGTCACTTTTTTACTTACTAAATCACTTTAATGTTAAGACCCCACTATCCATCCTCTAAAGTCTCTCCTAAGGGTTGAGGTCCCTCCTGAACAATGTGGGGTGCAACTGGGAAACTTTCATTCCGTGAACTAGTCAATTTAGGATCTAGGCCAAAATTGGACATCATTTCACACTGTTTAGGCAGGGTCCCGACCCTCAGGAGAGGCTTTATCAAGTGTGCAGATGCCTGCTGGGGAGAGGGGTTGATGGGAAACTTTTCATCCACAACCTTTCTTAGGATCCATGCCACAGTGGTACCTTGGGTTAAGAATTTAATTCGTTCCGGAGGTCCATTCTTAACCTGAAACTGTTCTTAACCTGAGGTACCACTTTAGCTAATGGGGCCTCCCACTGCCACCGCACGATTTCTGTTCTCATCCTGAAGCAAAGTTCTTAACCTGAGGTACTATTTCTGGGTTAGCAGAGTCTGTAACCTGAAGCGTCTGTAACCCGAGGTACCACTGTATTAAAATCCACACCAACAGGATGGGTTCCTAGAATGTTGAAGGAAATGTGACACACTTTTTAATTTGGAAATCCGCCATGATGGAATAAGACCGAGCTGCAGAGTTATAAATAGTCACAAGGGGAGGTGAGCTCTTAATATGTCATTATATCTGTATTTCAAGTCCGAATTGGTCAATCTCCCCTGGAAAGGCTAATGTTTGATGCAACCGGTCTGGGAAAATTAACGAGCAAACGCCTAGATTTGATTTCATCGGAACTGAGAGAAGATGGCGTCTGCCGGCAGCGAAATGACTTTTGGATTGATTTGGCACAAACACCAGCGTGTGAGGAGATACTGCAACAATAGAGAAGAATCATACAGTGGCATAGCGTGGGTTGTCAGCACCCGGGGCAAGGCAAGTAATTTGCGCTCCCTAACCCGTGGATTTGCGCCCCCTAACCCGTGGATTTGCGCACCCTAACCCTAACCCCCAGATGTTGCGCCTGGTGCGGCCGGCCCCCCCTGCACCCCCCACGCTACGCCACTGGAATCATACATATAAAATCCACACAGAAATACATCATTGCTTACTTCAACTCGCTTGTGGAAACAACTCAGAGGCCATGAAAGAAGGAATGTTAACAACAGGAAGATTTAATGGAACTATTGGAAAGACTATCCAAGGCAGCAGAGATATGAGATGATCAGAGGCCCCCTGAACTTGAAGCATGGGAAGTCCCAACAAAAAAAAATAATAATTTAGGCAGAATATTTGGACTATTTGATATGTATTTGTATAATTTGGAACATTTAATGTGGTTTGATTGGATTGTTAAAATAGGAAACTTAATAAAAACGATTTAAACAAAATAAAAAAAATAAAATCCACACCAACATTTAAACAATGTAGTGGAATCTAGAGCAAAATACTATGAAAATTGGCATCCTTGCCAAGAAACTTTACAATGACAGTGCTGCTCAAGCAGCTTCATTCAGAATCTGTCTGCAGTCACAATATAAAATGACTTGAGGGATGAGGAGGAGGATTTAAATCACACACAGCTCTATCCAAGACAGGGGTAGCCAATGTAGAGCCCTCAATGTGTTTGGGACTCACATCCCCATTAGCCCCAGCCAGCAAAAGTCAGGGAAGACAGAAGCTGTATTCCCAACAAAACTAGGAGGAGGGGGCAGGCACAACCACATTGGCTGTCCCTGATGTAAAAACCCATTTAATTTCAATGACCAATCCTTACTAAGGGTCATCAAAAACTCAGGTTCCAAAGTTCCACAATGATGCTCATACGAACTTAAGAAAATCCTTAGAGATCCAAGTAGATCTTATTAATATTCAGAACATAAGAAGCAACAAAAAGCGTAATATATTGTGTCTGACACAGCGGCTACAAAAGCCAAATTCTAATTTTTAAGGATTGCTTTGAAGATCACTTTCAACCATTACCACCAACTGCCCAAATTCCAAAAACTAAAGGTGGACACCACCAATAAGAGTTGACCCAATGTCTCGTGGTTTATAGAAGGTGTAATGGTTATATGGGGTTGCTCGTGCGTAAGTTGCCGCCACTCCTGGCTAGGTGGCCTGGTTAAACCTTTCCTGGCTGGACAGCCCTTCACTTCGTGGCTGTTCAGTCGCTAGCAGAATCCGTCAGTGGGCGTTTCTTGAACCTCTTCCAGCAAAGAAGCTCTTTGACGCCAAGTCGCCACCTACTTTCCCTGCGCGGAAGTCTTCTGCGCAGGGTGGGTGTGGGTAGCGGAGGACCTGTGCTCTCCCCGCTGGTCTCCTGCGAAGAGTCCTGGAGCCTCCTCTCTGCTTCCCCCATCAACCCCCCTCTATCCCTGGTATAGCACTGATTATCTTCCCCAGCCGGAGACCTGCCTCTCTCCTTGCTTGGCCCCTCTCCAGCATCGCTGTGGAGCCTCGCCTCCTCCACTAGTTGCGATGGCAGTTCCCTGACAGAAGGTGAGTGGCCAAATTCCCAAACCACCTCAGCATGACAAGACGTCACAGAAAAATCCCAAAGTTCTGCACCTGCACTTTCTCCTAGCCAGCCGGTGCAAAGAAAGCACTCGAACCCCTTGATCACTGGTAGGAAAACATCAGGGTAAACTTACATACTGATTACTTACTTAGATCTCCTCAGGCACCAATTATCTTCTAAAATGTAGTAATTTACTCCCAACTTCAGCAATTCCCTTTTAACTTCTTTTGCTGGTTTTCGGCTATACATGGAATAAACTGTTTTCGTTCTTGCCCTAGGAGGAAGAGAAAGCTACAAATATACCAAGTAACCAATAAAAAAAAATAACTTGAGCAAACAATACACAGCTCATCACTGAAGTAAAGTGGAAAAGAATGTTTGCAGTATACAGCTAATTTGGTGTATTTTTTAAATATAGTTAATAACATACTTCATGAGATGTCTGACATATATATTTGTGGTAAAATACACAGGAGGATAAACAAAACTAGTAAGATAAGGACTGAAGGAAATGGAAAAAGCACATACTGGTAGCTAATACCTGATTTAGTTAACATTTGCCAGAAAAATCAGAAACAAATATGAAATAATTTCTGGAGCACAAATCCTAACCCCAAATGGAAGGAAGGTGGTTACTTCCTGAAGTGTAAGAACAGAAAGGGAAAAGCCTCACTTACCATGAGTTTTATTTTTAGTCAAGAGGCAAGGGACAGGGAACAGCAAAGGGTTAACTCCTCCTGTGGCAGAAGGCAGTGCCAAGCAAAAACCTGGTGCTGGATCCCAGGGAGAACAGCTCTCTCAGGTTCAGAACTCAACTTTAGTAGGAAAAAACCCAGTACCACAGCTCCGACACAGGGTGCAAAACGGGCAGACTTTTGGCTCAACAACAATGACTAAGAAAACACACGTAGGCCTAACATTGTATGTCAATGTGTTTGCTTCTAGAGATGCGTCCTTCAACAGGAGGGTTTTCCAGCTGGTATTTTAAGCAGGTCTTTGTCCCACCTTGGAATATAGGTAACTGTTTTGGTGTTGCCCTCCTGATTGCTAACTGAGGTTGGGAAGATGGACTTTCCACGAACGTCCATTATAGTAAGCAGGTAAGAGAGCATGGATATTCACTCAGTTATTTAAATATTCTGTGACAGAGATGCATTTTCCATGTTTCGGTCAAATGAGATCCTGAGTGGGGAGAGGCATTGCTTTTTGAGTTTGTGTTCTGCCAAAGGGACTAAGACCAAGGCCAAGCTCAGATTAGGCAAAATCCAAGCAAAACAGGAAGCACACACTGGGCAGATCTGTGTGAAGCTCAGGCTGAAGAATCATATGAGCAGGCTTGAATGGTGTTGCTTTAACACAGACTAAGACTTACATAGAGCTGCAGTTCTATGTCAGTGTCTAGTTCTACCTTTTATGAAGAAAAACTAAAGGGGCTTTGTCTGTTTCCACAACTGTTGCTTCTAATGGAACAGGGAAAGTACCATTGGTGCCTAACTGAGCCATGGCCACCTCAGCGCTGCAGACCCGAGGTTACTATTGTTCTTGGTGCATCTCTAAAGGGAGTCCCTCTTTGCAGATTGGAGTCCTTGGTCTACCATCACATGGCTTGACAAAGCTACTGGAGAACTCTGAAAGGAGGAAAGTGGCCACAGCAACTGGTGGGAGCAGTGATTGCCCCGAAGTGTCATTTGGGCTGCTGAAATACATAGGGCAAGAACCTTTGCCATGGATGTGATGTTGGCTTTGTTGGACAACATCAAAGTCCTGATCACCACCTTGATCTTTGTGATGCGCTCTGGGGAGAGCAATATCAGCCCCTCTGTATATTTGGCATCTTGAGGTGAACAGAACTAGACCTTCCCTCACTATGCTTCCCTCTCCCATCTGTTTAGAAGCATTAGGTAAAGTTAAAGGGACCCCTGACCATTAGGTCCAGTCGTGACCGACTCTGGGGTTGCGGCGCTCATCTCGCTCTATAGGCCAAGGGAGCCGGCATACAGCTTCCGGGTCATGTGGCCAGCATGACTAAGCTGCTTCTGGCAAACCAGAGCAGTGCAAGGAAACACTGTTTACCTTACCTCCGGAGCAGTACCTATTTATCTACTTGCACTTTGACGTGCTTTCGAACTGCTAGGTTGGCAGGAGCAGGGACCAAGCAATGGGAGCTCACCCTGTTGCAGGGATTTGAACCGCCGACGTTCTGATCAGCAAGTCCTAGGCTCTGTGGTTTAACCCACAGCGCCACCCGTGTCCCTCCTAGCAGCATTAGGGAAAACAAAAAAGGATGAAGAAAAAGCAGGGGTGGGGAAGTTCTATTGCCAAGTAGGATCTCTTTAATAGCAAGGAGATGCTGCTTTGAAATCAAAGGCAGAACCACAAAACTGAAAGGACTCTCCTCCTTGGGAGGAATGCAAATATTTTGCTGTCTTTTGTCAAGCCTTGCTTTCTTTTAGAGGAGGAGTTTGTCCTTTGCTGATGCCTGCTCTCCATCTCGTTGATACAATAGCAACTCACACTCTTTATTTTAAGCCAGGAGAAACCACAGGATTAGTGAGCTTGCATGCCTGAAGGAAACAAATCTAGCGCTGACTTACTCATCTCTCTCTACAGCAAAGCTTCTGTCTAAAGCCAATAACTATATTTTATTCATCCTATTTTAATCAATTAAAAAGCAATACAACATAATGCTATATTAAATCAGTTGTTTATTTGAAACTACCCAGCTAATTTCAAACTCATCCAACCCTGTATTTTAATCTTTCCTCCCAAACAATACAAAATAAGATTTGCTCAGTCCACCACCACCTTTGATCCATCTCTATAGATCATACTCCAGTCACCAGCTTCCCATTTAAAGCACCCAGTGACAACCAGCTGTTTTTTTAATCCAAGAGTATGATCATTTGTGAACAATATATTCAAGTACACAGGAGGCCAGAGACCTCTATACAAGTATAATAAACCAAAGGACCTGAAGAACATAAGCCAGACCCATTTCATTGTTTGTTTCAACAAAAAAGGTACATGCTGCACCTGTAGAACCTCACAGAATCATAAAAAAGAGATAAGATTACACTAATCAAAAGTGGAAACAGCATTTTAGATGCAATCTGCAAAAGTCCAAGTATCCCAGCACACAAAGCTCCAGCTCATATAATTCAGGGAGCAAAAGGCACAGCTTTTATTCCCAATTTTTAGAAGTCTTGTTACATCAATTTCCTTGTTGAGTAAATCAGAATATAGCTAGCCTTAAAATTTGAAGTTGAAATCTTACCGTAAGCCTGCATCTTCATAATGAGGATGGTTCACGATGGGCCGAAGAGCAGACAATTTTACACTTGCCATTGTAGGCATTGGACCCGCAAAAACAGCATCTGAAAAAGAAAATTAAAAATCAAACAATTGAGCATAGTATTGTAAAAATGTAGAATAAAGTAAAGATGACTAAACTTTTTAAAAATCAGAGCTCAAAATGTACATTCATATTAATACATGCAGGCATGACATCATTCTTAGTGGCAAAACTACATCAGATTTCATCTAATACTCTAATTGTTCTTACATTGTTCTTGATATTTTAAAGTTATAATACTTCAAATTCTCTACTTAATACAAGTCTTAATGTACTATAAAACAATACAATTACAGAAACCTTAGAGACTGGTCCTTTCATTCTTATGTCACTTACTATAAAACACAGCATAATAATCCTGTTCTTCAACACAGGACACAAAATTGCTGCTTGCCTTATGATAGCAGCTACTGGGGGGGGGGAGCACAAAAGCACAAAAAAAGCAGGGGGTCAAGTGTTTGTTTTACCTGGTTTGGTCTTTTCTTTTATCCATAACAGTAGCTCTTCCTGGGGCAAGTTGCTAAATTCTCCCACAATGCTCCATTCTCTTTGAAGGTTTGCTACTCCTTCAAATGCCATCATCGCTAAAATCGCAAGAACAAGTGTTCCAGGCTGGATTTTGCTAAACAGCCATCCAAACAGCTGATATGAAGAAATGAAAAGCCATTTAACTTTACATAAAACTTAAGTTTCTAAATTTCCATTTTTTCAAAACACCAGCTAAACACCAGCTTAACAAATTACACGGAAAAACATGACAACTCAGTTCACAATACATTTTCCACTGAAATTAACAATAACCATAAACTCTAATATCAATATTAAAAGTATCCACTGTAGCACAGTGTGTTTATCTCCTTGCATGTTAATGCAATCAAAATTAAAATAATTAAGCTGTGTCATTTTATTGACTAAGGCATGGATGCTCTGTATGTATATCAATATTGACCACTGGAACAAATCTATGTTGAGAGATAACATTAGACAAAGGTATTGTCACTAAAACGATTTTCCATTGATTTCTTATCCTTTATATTGTATATATGCAGTATGTTTTCTGTCAGCTCACAATATTTTGATAGAATGTTTTTTCTGTATTGCGTATTTAATAATGAGTATATATTTTTGTAATTCTATAATCAAGTAATTCAAAATATTAAACATTTGGCATACTGAAATGCTATATCAGCCCCTCGGTAAAACATATTAAGTAAATTACTACATCAGCCGGACAAATAAAACAGTAGCTTACTTGTTTTGAACATATCAAGGATGCCATGATGCACATATGAGGTGTCAGAAACAGCTTTAGTCTCATAAATAAAATAGCAAGAACAGTAAAAAATATAAGCTGCAGTGCATGGTATACTATCTGAAAACAAACAAACACAAAGGCATAAGAAAATAATGCTTCTTAAAAGAGCTGTCAAAACTATGAACATAAACCTACTAACTATAAGAAAGAAGGTTTAGCTTTTTATATAGATGCTCCTTGGAGCACTGCATTATTTTTACATTTAAACCCACTGGGGGGGGGGCAGAGGAGAGAAAGACTATGAATAAAAGACAAAACATTTTAGAAAGATGAATACCCCCGTGGGAATGGAAGAGACTAGTTTGAAGCTCAGTTTTAATTTCTGCGTTTTTCTGTACATTTATTAAAATAACTGAATTCCATTTCATTCTGGTTTTATCCCACACCACCACTCTAATCCAACAATGATTTGGATGCAAATAACCCATACCGATGAGTTTCAGAGAAGATAACTCTGATGTGTAAATGGAACTTCTGGAAGTATAAGGATTTACTCATTCTCTTTAATGAAGAATATGCCCCCTTTGCTGCCTGGACCTGTCCTTCTACACTGAAGGAAATTGCAAAATATTATGCATTTCTTCTGTGTGCGCACAGCACATGTGATTAAAGGTAAACTGTGGCTAGGCTTCAAGTAATCAATAGGGGTGTTGTGAACATTCAAGCAATACTGGGGCAAAGTATTGGGGCGCATACATGTTCCCAGGCCCATTCTCATCCTGATATTCTTAAATCACCACCACCACATCCACTTGTTCCATAAATTCCCCCACAAAGTACAGGAAGATGTTAGATGCCTCTGCAGAGCATCTTTCCCCTCTGGGGACTGTGTCTTCGTCCCAGAATCCCCAACAGAAACCGATAGCACATCATTTCCCCCCGAAAGCAGGCCTTGGAGGGTTTCTACCCTTCAGAATTGACACCTGCAGTGTTATGTTTTCACTGGTGGTTTTAAGATTGGCAATCCCAGTCCTGGGCAGGAAAAAATAAGCTGCAGGGAGATTTAAGATGTTGGACGCTCTCTCTTTGCCCTTGCCCCAAAGTAAATTTCTGAGCTCTGAGGCAGGAATACTTCACACCTATGTAAAAGAATAGTTTGATGTAAATCCACACCAAACAAGCAGTTTTTGTCCACGTCAAACAACTCGGCAAGGAAACTGGCCTATGTTTGCAATTTTAATTCAAAGAACCCTGATGCGCACCACCAATTTAAACTTGTGCAATCATTTCCCACCATCTCCATTGTTTTTCTGAAATCAGCACTTCCATTTCCCACAGAAGGTAACTTTTCTAAACTTATCGAGGGAGAGCTCAATAAGCAGAGTTGTAACATAATTCATGCAGGATGAGATCCTTACCTCCCCATGATTGAAATTATCCTCCTGTCTGAACAAAGAACAGTAAGACTTTTATTTGTTTATTGCATAGAATCAATATGCCTTGTGCTACAAACAGTTATTTATAGAACACATCTTCTGTTTACAATCAAACTAAATTAAAAATATAGCAGTGTTTTTAATTTATAAGTCCCTTAAGTTATTACAAAGTTACAATAAAACTGTTACTACTAAATTTATTTTGTAAACTTATTTTTTATCAATCTGAGGGCTACTCATATGTACAGATGCTCTGATGCATTTGTTGAACTGCAGTAAAAGTCTTTCATTAATTTCCAATTTTCAGTAGGATCACTGCTTTAAAAAAATGTAATTACAGGGCATGGAAGACTACATGGCAAGACCTCTATACGCACACTAATTGCAACCCAGCTAGATTACTAGCATGTTCACAAGGCATAATAAACATTTACTTGCTGTACATATTCATTCCACAAAGTGATGGGAAAACTAACTGGAGACTAGAAGTAAACAATAGAAGCAAAGCTTGGCAGCACAATTACATATAGTCCTTTAGGTAATAATTCATTTAGTGGATTTGCACTCTCATTTCAAAATTTATTTACCTTTCAGATAATTCCTTGCGACACACAACATGTTGAAATGTCTGTGAACAGACAAGAACATGTTTTAAATAGCCTTTTCTCTAAAGCAGATTTAATCATATGCCAAAATTACAATTTCCCAAAGGTTAACAGACAAAATTTTCCAATTACATACTTTGGAATAATTGCTCTTTTTAATATCAATTCCTTCTTCAGGATTATGTAGACTAGATTTTCATTTTTGGTAATCAACATGCATGTCTTTAAAGATGCCTGCAGAAATAAGTCTGGTATATAACGGAGCATGTAGCTGAAAAGCCCAGATCCAAGTTCATATACTTTGATTTGTTTTTTTGGTCACATGTTCTGCTCTTTTTGTATGTATGTGCAAATACATGCATGCTAGACATAATCAAATTTAAGTATTAATTGCCTTCTTTTAGCATAGTATACACACTAAATGTAAACCAGATGAAAAACAGCAAAGACCTTACCTTCATAACAATTACTGAAAAAACGACAAGAACTACCGGAAGCAGAAGTGTCTTCATGTACTTTATAGGAGTCTGAAACACAGTTTCAATGGGTGGTAAATTTTATGCACAGTAACTTTTCTTACAAAACCATTTTCTTTTAAGACATTCTTACTCTAGATTTTCACAATGAACCCCTCCCCAACTTATTCTATCCAAGAAAAATTGTCAAAACTATTGTGCAGTTAATCTGAATAATGTTTTTCAGTGATTCCATTTATTCCCTGAATAATGTTTTTCAGTGATTCCATTTATTCCCCGAAGCTTACAACCTTCACTGTTCATGAACATAAGTTATCGCCTGTAATAAAGTCATGACACTGATACTTTATCCAAATATTTTGTTCTACCAACTGCTAACTCAGTTTCATTACGCAATAGAATAATCCTGAATTGTTATATTTGTTTAAAAAAAATAGCATTCCAATCAAACATTATTTTTCTGATTAAGGAAGAAAAAACTGCAAAAACATTAAAGTGTTCCATACACCATCCACTGATTTTTAATTACCTGTTTTTCCATGAAATCAAACTCCACAGCACATGTGTACATTGAAGTATGAAAATCCCTATAACCAGTAAATTTTGCCTTCAGCAGGTTGCTTATATGAGCCTGGTAAGAAATTACAGTGAAAATGTTTGTTAAATGCATTATTTCAGAGATTAAAAAAAAATAGAGTGGAAGGTACAAAATGTTGGATTATGCTACATTAAGATTGGTTCAATAAAAGACCATGGAAATGTCTGAGAAAAAGAACAGCAGTTAATTTGCCATGTTAAGAATAAACAACTTGTAGACCATATAGTAGTCAGTAGGTGAGGGGTTGTCAACTTTTTGGGTGGGTGAGCACATTTGAAATTTTAAACATTGGCAACCCCTGGCCACAGATAACTGACATGTTGCAGTTTTATTAGATGAAATTCGTAATGCATCCAGTGGAAGATTATATGTGTTTAATTCTTAAGGTGCATGAAGAAGATGATTGTAATTTTTACACTCTATAAAGTTTAGAATTCAAAATTTGTGCTCAGAAATGTATGCTCTATGAAAGAGAGAATTTGGGGTGGTGTTTGTTTAATAAATAATAATAATAATAATAATAATAATAATAATAATAATAATAATAAATTATTTATATCCCGCCCTCCCCAGCCAAAGCCGGGCTCAGAGCGGCTAACAACAGTAAAATAATACAGCATTCTAAAATCAATTCATTATGAAATCAGTTCAAATCAAATTAATGGCAACCATTGGGAGGGGGTCAGGCTGTGCCTTGGCCAAAGGTCTGGTTTTGAGTGCTTTACCATCCTGACAGATTTTATTTGATTAAAAGAATCAAACAACTACACTTGAAAGTTTTGCTGAGTGTTCAGCAACGAATGTTTCTTTACAATGCTTTGTAACACTTAATTGTCAATAAATTCTCAGAGTCCCCTATAAAAAGAGACTGATTTTTAAACCACTATGAGAACTGTAGCTCTGTGAAGGGAATAGGGGCTCCAAACAATTATCAGCACCCTTAAGAAACCACATATCCCAGTATTCTTGGGGTGGGGTGGGGATTGAAGTGGTGCGCTACTGCTTTAAATGTATAGTGTAGAATCGGGCTATATGATGAAGAAGACATACAAGAAGAATTCTGACAGTGAACAAATGAACAAAGTTTTAAACTTACATCATCAGCTGTTCCAAATATTAGGCACATCAAGAACTTCAAGGTAATTGTCCCCAAAAAGCAAGAAAATCCTTCAATGGCCTGTAAAATGAAAGGCATGGTTCAACTGAAGAGCAGAAGCAAAACTCAGCATTTAATACAAGAGGCACTTTAATTAAAATATATATTATTATGGAACTGTTTCTCTTATTCTTATCTACAATTTTTTATTACGCTGTGTGAGAGCTGAAATGGCAGGGTTTTTTAAATTAAACCAAGTACTATTGGTGCAAGTGAAGTCAAGTTTTTTATACTACAGTGGTACCTCAGGTTACATACGCTTCAGGTTACGTACGCTTCAGGTTACAGACTCCGCTAACTCAGAAATAGTGCTTCAGGTTAAGAACTTTGCTTCAGGATGAGAACAGAAATCGGGCTCTGGCGGCGCAGCAGCAGCAGGAGGCCCCATTAGCTAAAGTGGTGCTTCAGGTTAAGAACAGTTTCAGGTTAAGTACGGACCTCTGGAATGAATTAAATACTTAACCTGAGGTACCACTGTACTTTCATGCAAAATTTAATATTCACTCCCTCTGACACTGAATTTGGATGGGGTATGCTGATGGATTTGTAGCCAAAACAGAGATACCCATGCACACAAGGAAAGATTAAGCATATTGGAGGCATTCGGGAGTATACAAAACACCTGCGAAGGAGGGTCAATCTTTCCCCCTAAACAAGTAAACTAGCTATTGTACATGCAACCTCTCAAGAATACAGGAGAACAGCAAGAAATAAGTGCACATAGCCCACCAAGATGCCAGAGACAGTTACTTGAGGTTTAGAGCAGAGTGAGGTCAGGAGGAAACCAATGCCCACAAAGGGCTATCCAACCAGTCCCTCAGAATGCCAGTCACCTGCACTGTACAACTACTGAGCTGTGATGTCAGCATCACACAGGTGACAGGTTTAGAACTGAGAAGAGGTTAAAGGCAATACTAGACCGTGCAGCATCGAGAGCATGGGAGGCTACGATGTCCTCTGATGCTTCCCTTTTCCAATTCATTTACTACTTTGGCTTCCCACCTACAGAGGTTGTTCACAATATGTGATGGATTCAAGGATTCAAGGCAATAGTCACACACAAACACATCCCACTCTAGCCGATGTGTAATGCCAACAGAGAAGTGAAGGGCTGCACGAAGCAATCTCAGAGCGCAGCATTTCATTCAGGTCTTACTTGTTAATAATAAAGATGAGGTTATAGAAAACAAAATGATCTGCAATGCATCTATTTCATGTAGTGTTCTCTCTCAAGAAGCCCTTAGCAAATCAAACAGGAACATTAGCAAAGTGCAGTTATTCAGCTTACCAAAAAGTTGCTTAAAAGGGACAACAGTCTCCCAATAAATTATTCTCCTTAATAAATACAAAATGCATTCAGGTGCAACACCAGCTGTCAATCACTCACCTGCTGGCCAAGGACCCCCAAGGCCTTGGGATAGCCTTCCATCAGCCCAGCCCAGCCCCTTCTCTGCTAGGCCCTGATGCTTTTCAGTAACATGCGCCAATGCTGGCTTTGAATGGAAACTATCACCTACAACTCATCCTACTGACCAACATAGCTGGTAATAAATTTATAACACGAAATGTCAATCCTTACCCATACGCGGATACCTCTTCTACTACACATTTTCAGGATGTATTCAGGACCCAGTTCAAGAATACCCTGAAAATAATTAAATTAGTTCATTAAACAGCAATTTCTCTCAAATGGAGTCCAGAAGGATGAAATAATAAATAAGTCAAAATGAAGTTAGAAAATGCTCAAAACCAGCATTGTAAAAGTATTAATACCAGACACTGAAATTATTGGTTTTATTGCATTACACTTCCATAGAACACTGAAACCCATTGTTACTGCTTTTTAAACATATACTGTGCTGTCTGTTATGCAGGATTCTATTGTACAATGGCACAAACTATTTGCACATCACATAATTGGACTTAGGCAGACCCACGGACGTCCAGTTTTGCAATATGTTAACCCAATAACCACATGACAGCATGGAAACAAGTAGTGAGCTATGCATACGTACACTTCTCCAAGAACATACATAACCAATCATCCAAAAAGACAAACCAGGAATGTCAACGGACCACCCTATAGTGTCATTCTGCTATCTTTTTGAAGCTGTACTACATGCATACTTCTTTTTATTTAAAACAAAAAAAATCCTTCCAGTAGCACCTTAAAGACCAACTAAGTTAGTTCTTGGTATGAGCTTTCGGGTGCATGCACACTTCTTCAGATACCTTCACACTACCTTCAGATACCTATCTTTTTATTTAGTTCACTATTTTTGGCTTTCATAAATTATGAAAAGTTATATAATCACACTAATTATCTTATCACCAAATAAAGGGAATGTTACTTCTTCCTGCAAACCTATGGTGCTCAGAAGTTGCCTGTATTCAGATTAAGTTGTTTTCAGAGCATGAGACTTGCCTCTTGTTTATTAAGCTGATCCAGAAGATGGAATTCTGGTGCATATTATAGTGCTCTTGAAAACCTGAGTTCTTCCCCATTCACTGTAATGTCAAGGCACACAAATCCATTGTGACAACAGCATTTGTTCCCAAACCGCAGTGAGTAGGAACACTCACAAGGGGCTCTACGTATTCACTGCAAAATGATTCATCCTTTTGGATAAAGCTTATTTCTGAAATGGTAAAATCTCCTGTCTCCAAGTAAATAACCAGTATCTCCACCCCACCCCACGTCCCAGCCTATATGCAGCGTTTTGTTCAGGTAATCTTGTAAATCATTGCAGTAACTCAGTATAGTACGACAAAGGATTCTTGAGTATTCCTTAACTAACTTACCCAACTAATAACCAAAAAGGCAGCATAATATGATGTCAGCAACATAGAGTTTCCAAACATAAGGACAAAACATACTCCAAGTGATGCCTAAAGGGATATAAACATTTGAACATATTTTAATGCAATCTTTAAGCTAATAATGGATGTGACAGATGCAGTGTCTATGAAAACACTAAGTTTTATTAAATCTTATTAAATCTTAAGACACAAAAGGTGCTATCTTGAAACAGCTTTATTTCATTGTAAATATTTCTTATCACAATAACGTAGCTTCCTAAAACAATTTTTATGAGAATCTCCTAGAATATGCAAAATATGACAATATATTGCTCTTATGTACTACCCACAGAACCATACTTAATACTAAACTAACATGTCAGAAAATAAATAAAAAGAATCTAGTGTTAAGCTGTTACCGGTACATGCTGCAGATATACAATATAAGTCTATACATGTCTACTCAAACGTCTCATTCATTTGAAAGGGACTTAAGCTGAAATAAGCAAAAAAGCAAATACACACTTTCATTTTTGGTCTACAACCCCCCCCCCTTTATGAAAAACTTACAAATATAAACTTTTATATTTCTTTTTTAATAAAGAATTCGGCCTCTTTTTGTATCATGACATTCGGAATTATTATTTTCCAGAAAATTTGTTGATAGCCTTGTTTGTCCATGGGGGGCGGGGGGAAGAGATAGAAATAATACATGTATTCAGGCCAACTAAATTGCCACAATACAGTATAGCACAAGAACTTGCTCAAGTTCACTTGAACTCTTTAGGCTGGATAGCAAGCAAAATTACCACCACCACCAGGGGAAGAAAATGCTGAGCATGATGGGAATGCCCCAAATCTACTGACACAGGGAGGCTACTTTTCATTGCAGTGATCTTGGGGCAGGGCTAGGGCAGTCATGTGATGTTGGGGACAGGCCCCCAGTCCTTGCTGAACCTGAAAGTGCTCCCCTCTCCCCATGTCCCCCCCCCAAAAGACAATGCCTAAAGTATGCAATTTAAAATATCTTTATACAGGTGTGCAGGAAGGTATTACACAGACCTGGCTGAATACCCAGTATGAAGAAGTGTCCTAGGGAACTCAACATGTCTGTTCACTAATGTGTGACATTTGTTTGTCCTTATAAAAGTGTTACCCTTAGGGCTATAACTCTTGAATTTTTCAGAAAGCTACAATGTATTTGGAAAATTCACATCATTTTTCATTTTCCGTTTCCTTACCCTTCATAGTGGAAAGTCATCTCTTGAGTCAGGTTCACAATGAATCTTAGCACATATTCTGTATATTTGATGGGATATAGGAGTGATCATCAAGCTTGCGCACTCTTTGTTTTAAGTGAATTTATATACCGCTCTATACCTGGGAGTCTCAGGGTGGTTCACTCTCCCATCAAAGCACACAGAACCTTTAACACAAACTAGGACCTGCACATTTAAATGTCTAATTGGATGGAGGATAGTTCACCTGAGTGGAATAGGAGAGTGAGAACTTAAAATCATATGCAGCATTTACTCATAAGAATAAGTCTCCAAGCAATTTAGTTTCTTTCTTCAGTTGCTTTCTTATTTTAAAAACCAACTCTGTGTCCACTATATTCATGATTCAGAAATAGGTAATTTTAGAAAATTGATTCTACCCCTAAATAATTTAAGACTAAGTATTACCATATGTGCATAAAGTATCTTCTGTAGTTTGGATGAATCAATCAATCCTAAAATATAAATTCCAAAAACTGATGCCACCTGCAATTGAAAAGAGTAAAGTAATTGAAAAAAGGTCTGTTGAGATCATTATTAAGTAAATTAGCTAGGTTCCAAACTACCATGCAATTCCTTCCGGGAGACATGGGGGTGGGCTGGGGTGGGGACTATTTCTTATGTGAGCCTAAACAGTAGTAAAGAATTACCTGACATTCAGAAGACATCTTAAGGCAGCCCTGTTCAGGGAAGTTTTTAATATGTAATGCTGTACTGTTTTTAACACTGATTGGGAGCCGCCCAGAGTGGCTGGGGAAACTCAGCCAGATGGGCGGGGTATAAATAAATAATAATAATAATAATAATAATAATAATAATAATAATTAGTTTGGATCCTGGCAGTTGCATCACAAGTAATCTGAAGAGATCAGCCACTTCTATGAAAATTGGAAAGTGAGGCACTGCAAAATGTCTTTTCCAAAGACAATGTGTTTGCATCATTGTAACAATCAAACACAAGAATCACCATTCAACATCACAGGATTGATTAAAGTTATTTCACCCATGGCAACTATCTCTGAGGGTGAATTTGACACACTTTCAGTAATGGCTACTGAAGCCACTGCATTAAACTCAGGAAAGAAGCAAAGGCTGTGTTTGCCCATAATGTTAAGTCATGATTTGTTCCATAAACCACAAGTTGTCTCAAAGACAAGCAAACCATGACTTGCTTCTCCAAAGCTTGGTTTATGTTTCTCCCATCTACTCCTCACTCCTTGGCCTAAGTTTCCTGCCAGGCAGAGATAGGAGCAAAGGTTTCTTTAGGGAAAGCGTCAGTGAAAGCTTACTAGCTACCCATGCCTCTAGGTTTCAATATTTTAATGTTATATTTTAATCTTGTTTTTAAGTTGTATTCATTCAACTTGTTTTTATTACTGCTTGTTAGCTGCCCTGAGCTCGGCCTTGGCTGGGGAGGGCGGGGTATAAATAAAAATTATCATCATCATCATCATTAGGTTGGTGAGTATCTGGGGAAGGTCTGACCAAATATTAAGCAAGGATGTTGTGTGCAGATAGAATGCTAACCCAATACAAAGCACACTTCGGCTAAACCATGGCTTAGGGTTATAAGTAAATCAGACCATGGAATTATTGCAATGCATTCCTTTAACACACGCCCACCATGCAATACAAATTACACCATGAGCTTATTTGTACAAACATACGCAGACTGTAATGCATACACCCTCCCACCATCACAAAGGAACGAGCTATGAAGAGAGATAGTGAAGAAGTGCAGCAGCAGCAGCAGTCCTGGTCCTCAACTGAGCCTGCCCCTCCCACAAACATATGTGTGAACTGCACTATAAAATAGAAATGAATAATTAGAATTCAGATCCCTTTTACTGAAATTATCTTACCTGTGTTAGAAGAACAAACTGAGCAAACTGCCACGGAAGCATGAAAAAAACATTAGAAACAGATAGTGCAATCAGGCTTCTTCTATTAACATTCTGAGTCCTTGGGGAAAAAATAAAAGAGTAGTAAGTTCAGTATTAGGATTGTTCATGAATGTGAAGATCAATAGAGAATGAACTATTTCAAATTGCTTTGTCTTTTCACTTACAGTAGTCACAGCTAAAAATATATAATTTAAAAAACTTTGAATAAGCCTCAATGATATGGATTCTCACACTCATAATGAACTGTAAAGTAGAAATTTACACACACAAAGGATATGCAAATCAAAATGTATGTACCTGTGATATTTCTCATCACCATTGTAAAACTATTGTGTCAACACAGGGGAGGAAAACCCTCAGTAACATTTTCATCTAATGTCAGGCAATATGTCTTAAGCTCACACACAACCTCAACCAGCTACCCCTTTTACCAGAGGCAGAAAGCAACTTCTGACCAAGCCACTTACTGGATTTAGGTGTAGCCAGGATCACCCTGAACCCACTATTCATCCCTAGATTGAAAGAGGAGAAAAGATAGCAGTTTCAGGAAGATCCTGTGTACACATCAACCTGGTATTCAGCCATGTCAGATAGTACCTTTCATTTTCCCCAGTAAAGGTTGACGTCTATGGATATGTAGCAAGAGAAAAATGCCTTTGCTACATTGCCACATATGGAGAAAGAACCCACAATTACAAAAACCTCTGACTGAGGGGAAACTGCCATCCAACCATAAGCCCCAAGAGTGATAGCAGACTGGGAGGCAATTGTGTGTATCCACACACACACACACACACCCCGGTTACCATGACTACAAACCTTTCTTTAATCAAGCCAGTTGAGCAGTACTAACAACACTGATTTGTACAGTGGTGCCTCGCAAGACGAAATTAATTCGTTCCACGAGTTGTGTCGTCTTGCGTCTTGCAGAGTGCAGATTCGCTGGGTATTAACGGCTTTAAGAAAAAGGAAGCAAACCTGCAAGACGTTTTCGTCTTGCGAAGCAAGCCCATAGGGAAAATCGTCTTGCGAAGCAACACAAAAAACGAAAAACCCTTTCGTCTTGGGCGTTTTTCGTCTTGCGAGGCATTCATCTTGCGAGGTACCACTGTATAAGGAAAGCAACTATGAAAAAGAACCACCATGGTGGGACGAATATTCACTTGCAGCAACCACATTTCTGGGGCTGCAATATCACTTCAAGGCAAAGACACAGCTAAAAACAGTTGTAGTGAGGATGAGCGTTTCCTTGGTATATTTTCAGCTCCCTGCTTTCATACCACTGCCATTCACTGGTCCAGTTTTAAGAAAGTGGTGAAAACTTTCAATAATGAACATTCCAAACATAATAGGAATATCATGCTCTCCACAAGATACCAGTATATAAATCAATACCTTGTTTGGGATTTTGTTTTAATTCTTCATATTTAAGAAGGAGAAAAATGGAAACTACCTGAGAATGTAGGTTAGTAATAGCATCTGAACCACAAGGAACGGATATGAAAAGCTTTCACGAAGAGGGGGAGTCCACATCACACGAGTACTCTGGAAGTAAAAACTAGGTGAATTCACTGTATGTTCCAATACTTGCTTTCCACTTCAAAGCAATGTGTTTGCAACTGAAGCATATATATAGCAAAACTGAAATTGTGGACACTTCCACTAGCAATTAATATCTAAAACAGTGTTGCGGTAAAGACTATAAGAGCAAAACAATGTATGCTTGAAGGATAAAAAGGTAACAAAATTTTGGAATGCTGCTGAAAAACAACTGATTTTGTTTTAACAAAATTTTAGCATCTACTCTGGTAACTTCAACCAAGAAATGCAGTGGTGCAAAGCAGTAAAAGCAAAATAAATAGCAAAAATCTCTTACACGTTCATTATTTTACAGATTAAATGATGCAGCTCATCTTCTTTCTGGCATTTTTTAGTTCTAGGTGGTAGAAAAACATTAGGTGGCATTCAGTGGAAGTCCTACTCAGAGTAAGCCTATTAAAAGTAATTAATATGACCAACTGAGGGCTCTTGGAGAAGAGATTAAATTAATTTTTGTGGTTCTACTCATGAGTAAAACACTTATTGAATACAACCCATTAGTCATATAATAGACCAATTGATTTCAATTGGTCTACTCTTGAGTATGGCCTACTTGGATATTACTCTCCATATTTCACTCAATCACTGCCATGTTGGCTTAGTAAAACTCCTAGTCAAACCAGTTAAGTAATACAATTTATATACAGCTAAATATTAAAAGAATCGGATGTGAAAGATACAAGATTGAAATATCTGGAAACAAAATAAAAAACATAGGACCAGTCATAGGAATTATTATTTTATATTAGATTTTAAAGTGGCTACATGCATATAGTTAACATGTAACATTGCTTCAAGAGGTTACGGCTCTTTTCTTTGTCCAAAAACATAGGTGTCATGGGGAAAATTCTAGTAAAATAATTTCTAATCTTCCTGGAAAGATTAATACTTGAAGAGAAGGGGGGAGGAAATATATTCTGGAACAATTAGCTCTTTAACGACAAAGCTGTATTTATTTCCTTAATAAATATATTGTGCAAAAAAGTTTAACTGTTATGCTGTTTTAATGGACTTGCTTATTACACTTTTTAATTATGGATATTTTAATGTTTTGATGAAACAGCTTTACCATGTGTTTTAATTATGGGTAGTTATATTTTTATAATCTTTTTTATACTTGCTGTTAGCTTTTACTTGTTTTACCTTGGTTTTTCTTCTGGAAATGAAAGGTGGATTATAAAGTATTTAAATAACAACTTAGTTCAAGTGATATCAATCAAACAGATATGAAGGCTGGAAGCAACACAGTATTTGCTTGGGCTCCTTCCTGCTAATTTAAGTAGTGGCTTAGTATTATGTGTAAACCAGACCTATGCTTTAACAGTTATCTCCACATTTCCATAATTAAGAACAAATGTACAGAAAAACCACCCTTTCTCATTTGTTTATTACAGTGACAAAATAAATTAGCAGCTATAGTTTAACTCTCCAGTAAGCAACATATTGGGACACAGATGGTGCTGTGGGTTAAACCACAGGGCCTAGGACTTGACTATCAGAAGGTTGGCGGTTCAAATCCCCATGACGGGGGTGAGATCCCGTTGCTCAGTCCCTGCTCCTGCCAACCTAGCAGTTTGAAAGCACGTCAAAGTGCAAGTAGATAAATAGGTACCGCTCCGGCGGGAAGGTAAATGGCTTTTCCGTGCGCTGCTCTGGTTCTCCAGAAGTGGCTTAGTCATGCTGGCCACATGACCCGGAAGCTGTACGCTGGCTCCCTCGGGCCAATAAAGCGAGATGAGCGCTGCAACCCAGGAGTCGGTCACGACTGGACCTAATGGTCAGGGGTCTCTTTACCTTTAAGCAACATATTGGCCACATTTGCGTGTTATGCTAAACCAGAGCTCAGTGCAAAGTTCATAAGCAAGAACCAGGTACAGCAATAATAATAATAATAATAATTTATTTATACACCACCCGTCTAGATGGGTTTCCCCAGCCACTCTGGGCAGCTTCCAACAAAATATTAAAAGTCTTAGGCTCACATGCACCTCCCCTTCTCCCACAAAGTGGCAGGAGTTCAAAAGCTTCTGACAGGGGTGCAGTCTCTGTGGGTCTCTGGGTGCCCAGGCATCCACAAATTTTTCAATGAGGGGGTCGGGGCACCTCTATATTCCGCAGCCAGCCCAACACAGCAGCAAACCTGTTGCAGGGCTGCTGGGAGGAGCTCTGGTGTACCTTCTGAAAGGCTTAGCATGGCCTGCAATGGCTGCGACAGGTTCTGTTGGGCTCTCCCACTGAAGAATTGGGCCTTTGGGGGGCATGTTGGGGTTTCTCCCAGCGTGTGACATCACACACACACTCCAGGCACCCACAATGTGGGGTGGAATCCAGGGCATGCCTAGCTTCTGGAGTGACACAATGTGTTAACAGCGAACATAGTTAATTTCAAGAATGTCAGTGATAGGCTATCAAGCTGGCAGAAGGAAAGGTTTCTGAACTGGTAGCTTACACCATGAAGGAGGAAAAGGAACGGAAGGCAAGCACACAAATCCAAGGCTTGCTGCATTGTTCTAAACCATGGTTTAGTGTGACATATGAATGCAGCAATTAAGATTTATGATATATTAAGCATATAGAGTTAGATCTGTACCCAATCTATCCTACACAATGAATCAAATATAGTCACAGATTCTAGACACATTTACTTGAGAGTAAGCTCTGCCAGTTCTACTGAACTGTCAAGTAAACATGCAAAGCACCATGATGCATATTGCAGGAGTTTTTCATTTGCAAAAGTAAAGGTAAAGGGACCCCTGAAGTTAAGTCCAGTCACGGACGACTCTGGGGTTGCGGCATTTGTCCGCAGTTTTTCCAGGTCCTGTGGACAGCATGACTAAACCGCTTCTGGTGAAACCAGAGCAGTGCACGGAAACACCGTTTACCTTCCCGCCAGAGTGGTACCTATTTATCTACTTGCACTTGGACGTGCTTTCAAACTGCTAGGTTGGCAAGAGCAGGGACCGAACAACGGGAGCTCACCCCATCGCAGGGATTCGAACCGCCGACCTTCTGATCGGCAAGCCCTGGGCTCTGTGGTTTAGATCACAGCACCATCCGTGTCCCATTTCATTTGCAAGCAGCAGTGTAAATAAAGGAATACTGACCAACAATCTAGGACACTTTCAACCTTCCAACTTCTTTTGTGTTTTAAACCGAAACATTTACTTTAAGGGATATGAACATTATCAAATGATCTGACCTTGTATTAAACAAAAGATTTTAAATTCTGAGTAACCTACCTCCCCATGGTTGAAAAAGTAGCATGCCACGGTAAGTAGTCCTCCAAACCTATTGCCACTGTAGTACAGGGGAAAGAAAAAGTAACAAATTTTGGAGTCTTTAGAAGAAGCAACTCAACATCTTTCACTACAAAATTAAAATATTGTTTACTGTATGAACTTAACAGAAGTTTACATCCAAATGTCAGATAAGCAAAAAGAATTACTTCTTAGCAAGAATGCTCAAATTCTACATGTGAAAGATCAGGAATGATCCTGAGGTTTGTGTAGTTGCTTGCCCAGGTTTAGAAAGTAAGGACTGTAACCTTTCAGGCTACAGTAGCTGGTCTTGATATTTACATCTGAACCAGGAGCAACTGTCTCATACAGAGCAAGAGAGGATGAGAATTAATACTGTCTATTATGTTAATATGGATTCTGCTTTCTGCCTTTGAGAATGTTTTAAACCAAGCATTCCATTCTACAAGATGCAGAAAGGAAATCAAAACATTAAGAATTTGACTACAACCTAACCATTAAGTAGCTGTTAAACATTCATCTATTCTCCTTAAGAGGATGCTAACAGTTGTAGTTACACTCGTAGTAAGACAGCTCTTTTGAGCTTTTTTTTTTTTAAAAAAAAAAAGACCAGGAAAGACTTGGGACATGGTAAGCGCAATGCAGAGAAAGTTGACTGGTAATTTGAAACTACAATAGCTTCGAAAATAATTTCTAAAATATCCATCTAATTGCTTCTCAAACACTGCCATCTAGGGGATTAATGGAACCATGATTTAAAAGTCATTCTAAAATATGTGTCTCAGTATTAAAATTGTTAATAATTTTGAATTACAGTGCATGTTATGTTTGCTGTTCAATCAGCAGTGGTATCTGTGGTGTTTGTTTGTTTTTGAAATCTTCTATATGTGATCCCAGCCAACAGGATGTCACATAGTTTATGGACAGAATGGTGACGCAACACACTTGGATCATTTTGCAGTGATGTGTAAATAATGAAAAACTCAAGCAAGGGCAATGATTCCAGCCCTCTCTGTAGCAGCAAATACTTCTGCCCTTATTTGCACAAGCACACACCAAAAACTGCCAGAAGGGGAGTTTCCTTCACAGCCCACAAAAGCTTTAGTGTGAAACTTCCCTTCTCCATTTTGGCTTAGCTTTATTTTGCATATACTAGAGGGGAAATATGGAGCAGCTCATCTCTGTAAACTATTATGCTACCAGTGTCAACAAAGCACACAAAGATCCATAGAGGGCACACTTTACTCCTGATTTCACAGACTTTCCATTTTCTCAGAAAAACAAACAAAAAACCTTAAAGCTGCTTACATTTTTAAACGAGTGACCAAAAAAGACTAAAAAAGCACACAAGGGAAACTATCAACATAAATACACTGCTACAGATTATTGCAGAGAAATGCACTGCCACCCATACAGTTTTTTTCCTTCTGGCAGCAGCTTTTCATGTTTCATGATAGGAAGAATATTGGGGCCTGCTGCCAGAATTGGTGGAAATGAAAAGCCTGCACATGCATGCAAAAAAACACTTTGGTTCCTGACCCACATCTGCTATTGTTATTCTCCATGGCCACTGGTTTCCACTGCAAATGACTTTTATGAGAAAAGCTGCTATTAAATTGAAATTTTGAAATTTAAGCTACACTTAAATAATTCTATCAGCAATTATTCATGTTTTGAAACTATTTAACCACTGCAGCTACTCAAGCTTTCACATATGCCTGAAGCATCCAGTCAATTGCAATCAATTACACAAAAACAAGCAAAGGGAATTGTTTAAACTACAAATTGTAAGAAGCTACACGTAGCTTTAGACATATACCCAGGAAATGGAAGGTGCTACTTTTTATGCACCCCTACTTTGGGAAGACGCTCACTTCTGTTACATGCCTATTGACATTTATTCTGATTCAGGAATAAACAACGGGTTTTCCCGAGGAAAGTGGTGGAACAAAAGAAAAGAAAAATCTCTTAGACCTATGCCTAGAAATCAAAGAACAAACAGAAACGAGTTACTGTGATATCCAATTCTGAATTGACTCATTGAAATCAATAGAAAAGTGCATTTATTTCAATGGATCTGAGTATGATTTAGATGCTTCTATGATTGTATGATATTACTCTAGCTTTATTCCAGTGAAATAGAGAAGTGACTTTGGAATCCTAGCATAAATATTTAGCTGAAAAATTAAGCACAGCACTAGCTTCCCTTAAATTCAACCAAGAACTGATATTCTGTTAGTAAAAGTCCAAATGTACAAAGTAAAAAGGAAAGGAAAAAACTCAACTTTTGGTGACATGACAGCATCCTGACTCACGATTCAGAAGCAACAGTCTCTGAAGGCTACGTTCTAAGATTGTATCACCATTGTGATCCCAAGCATACCCTTGGCATGTATAAGTGTTGCTTCTGACATAGCTTTTCAATGTAACATAAGTAAGCACATTTATATCTTGTGACCAGATTTTGGAGTTTTGCCAGTGTTAATAAACTGGCACACTTCCTACAAAGGACTGAAGCTATTCAAAATCAATACTTCAGAACTATACTTAAGGTGCCGAATGGTACTCCAGTAACCTTGTGCCTTCACGTTAACACAACTTTGGACCACATCCAAAGTATATGTATGTTAACTTGAGTTCAGATATAATTAAGTTTGCAGGGCAGGGTCAAACAGCCTAAATTAAGAATGCGATACAGACTGAACTACATTTAGAGGCAGAATAAATATTCCCTAACACTACAAAATCTGTTCTTGTTCTATTATCCTGCCACATTTCCTTTGGTATATTTTTCAAACAGCAAGCTACAAAAATTTAGTCTAGATTTCAAGAAAGTAAATTTTTTGTTTCAGTCTCATAAAAAGGGAGATTTAAAAGAAAGGGGGGAATTGCTAGGAGATAAGATTAGAACAAACATCTTAAAGCTCAATTACATCATTTGGTTCTTAGTGTGCAGGACCCCACATAAAATGCAGTGTGCTGTATATTTAAAAATACAAAAATTGATAGTAACTTTCAATGTATCAGCTTTTCTTCTTTTGCACCTTACCTTAGGTATGTGCCATATAGGAAGAATATTGATACCATTAATCCATTCAGAAGAAATATCATAGCCACATAAAAAGAAGCAGGATCTCCCAAGCCTACAGAACAAACAAGTGTTATTAAAACTCTATAATGCAACAGTAAAGACAAGCTACAAGGAAAAACACATTTCAGAAAGCCAAATCTGTTCTCCCCTCAGAAAAAGATGGTCTTTGTGATGGCAGTTGGGGGAAGGAGGGACCACTTCAGCTGGAACATCAGAAGCTCTAGTATGAACATCTTCTGCAGTATGGAAGCATAGAGGAGCAAAGAGCAAAAAATATTTAGATAATTCACTGTCACATCAGCTAATAAGAATAAATTATGAACTGACTTTAATTTTTCCCTGTTTCTGTCTATTTTTGGTCTTACATTAACAAGTCTTCAACTCAACATGATGATAAAGAATATTTATGTATTTATAAAAATGTTTATATATGACTAATTCATTTGAAAGAATGAAAGCAGTTTACAACTATACATAAAACCATAAAATAAAAACTATGCACAAAGTTAAAATCAGACATCAATTAACTGTTGTGGAAAGATATATTCCTAATTGCCTGCACAGACCTGCCAGAATAGAAAAGTCAGCAGGCATTTAAAAGTTGAAACAAAAGATGTCTGCTGTCATAAATTAAGCCCGGGAACTGAGACAATTTTCTCCACTGTCATTAGTTGCAAGAGATATTAGTCAATATGCATGTATCTATAACTTTTTATGACTGCAGTTGTAAAACAATACAAGGACAACAAAAAGGATGCAACCGTGTAACAGTTAGGCATGATGCACACCTAATTTGTGAAAACAAATCCATAAGACTGTACATTTTGTTATTTCCATCTACGAGATTGCAAATTTCCAGCCTGATATAAAAAGAAAACAGCCTGAGATCCAGGAGCATTATTGCAAGGAATCAAATGCATGAGTGTTGTGGCTGCTAATTGGAAGTATCCAATCACTGCAAATGCAGTACTTCCTGCCATCTTAGCAGCAGTTAAGACGGAGTAAGGAGCAGGAGAAAGGTCCATGAATTTACAGAAATATAGCAACCAGCTACTAATCTTTCTCCTACCCTCCTAGCTATCCTAACTTTCAGTCTACTGCTGAGATACTGGTGCCATCCTTATTATTTTGAGATGAATCTTTATGCTTCATCAGTCATACTGATGACCAGGGCATAGCTGTCAACTTTCAGATTTGAAAATAAGGGATCAGCAGCCTCACCTGTCCCGGGGACAATCTACGGGATATCTAACAACCTGGGAGAGCAGTGGGAAGCAGCGGGAAATGGAGCTGGAATAAGGGAATTTTCCACAAAAAAGGGAAGGTTGACAGTTATGGACCGGGGTGAATCTGCTCACATACTCCCTGTTTCTTGGTGATATAGAGAACAGCCAAGACACAATGTGCGGTTAAGGTTGAAGGTTTCCAAACTGATAGAAAAACTAAAGATGGAATTTTCATCTAACAAGTTTACAAAACCTGAAAAAGTACACGTGCCCTTCAGTATCTTTAAAAATCCACTTGAAGATTCTTTGTAATATAGTAAATTATTTACTGCAATTTATTTTTGTAATTTAGTAAATTATTTATTGCAAAGCTAAAATCTTTCATCAGTCCACAGATGTAGCAAACACCTCAGTTTTTCTTTGCCTAGACAAAGGAGGCTTTGTAAACCTTCCTCTGGTGTTTCATATGTCATCATGCAAAACATCCAATAATGAACAAAGACCACTTCTGAGGAGGTAGATCGCACTCCATTTGCTACCAGTCTCCAGAAGGTGGCCGAATCTCTCTCTCTGGATGCATCTATTAGGCATTTCCATTCTCTTTTCTGTGCCAGGATTTTTTTGTTTTTGATCAAGATTTTATAATTTCGTTTATCTTCAAACCAGACCGTGGGGAGTTGGGGTAAATTGGCAGATCTATAATTCTTGTATTTTTTCAGTAAGTTTAGCTTCATGTCCTGACATTCTTGATCAAACCAGGGTTTGGAGTTTTTATATACTGAGGATTGCCTACTTGACCTGTTCCTTTTTTCCTTCAGGGAATCTTGAAGGAGTGAAATTAACTCCTGAAATAAATTTATCTTTAATTCATGGCTTGAGGAAGTTATAAGGTTTTCTCTCTTAGTGAGGAATTCCTTTGAGCATAGCCTACTTGAAATTTCCTTATGCAGTTCATCTGTCCATCTGATACGAGAATATCTGAGCTCCAAAGCTGTAGGGCTCGAATGTTCGATTTTCTCAGCGCAGGATAAATCCTTTCCCGCAGCTACGAGTGCACTTAATGGCAGATGGTCACTGTCTAAGCGCTCCTCCACTTTGCATTCCAGAACCTTGTTTTGAAGATCATACGACACGATTATATAATCAATTGTGGAGGCACCATTGTTAGATATAAATGTGAATTCTCCGACCTTCTCCCCCTCTGTACGGCCATTTAGTATAACCAAGTCCAACTTGTTGACCAAGTGTAATAGGCATAAGCCGGCATAATTGCAGCCTTTATCCTTTGAGATTCTAGCTGGTATTGAGTGGGCTTCCTCTATAATGGGGGCTGTTTCATGGAAATGGGCATACAAAGCCTCATCAGATTGTCCAATTCTGGCATTTAGGTCGCCTGCCACCACTACAGAGGCATCAGGAAATTGATTTGATAGTTTGTCAAGATACTGTTCTAACTGAGCCCAAGTATTTCTTATCAGTCTTTTCTCTCTTTGTGGGGGTAGGTATACGTTAATCAGCAGCAAGCTGTGGGTTCTCCACTGTACTTGCACAGCTGTGGCCAGATGGTCTAGTGGGTCTAGTTTTTTAAATATGGCCCTTAGCCTTGTTGAGATTAAAATAACTAACCCACCTTTAACTCGCCCCCCTCTAGTACTTAAAAGACCTGGGAGGGAGAACGCAGAAAAGCCATTTAACTCCACTTCACTTGTGCTCCAGGTCTCCTGGAGAAACACAATGTCATGTCTCTGGATATATTTAGCAAAGGATTGGTCAGAAACCCTCTTTTGCCAACCTGCAATATTCCAAGTTAGCAAGGCAAGGTTGCACGTTGTCTTGCCAAAAGTTGATCTTAGTCAATTTGCCTTTGAAAGATTTTTAGGGCCTATCTTTTTATCTATTGGTTGAATTTCGTTCATTTTGGCAATGTCCATAGATGTATTATCGCCCAGGTACTCAATGGAATCAATTGAAGGGTGCAGCGTGCTAACATTAGTGATCAGTACTCCTTTTTTTGGCGAATCTACCTTGAGGTGTTCTATTTGACTGATACCAAGTTCATCCTCATCCAGGTATCTCATGCTGGTCCAAGAGCGCGTTGTGGTTGTCATAGGGATGGTTTCCTTCTTAGATGGTAGATTGTTGCTGTCCCTTACGCACTGTGTTAGATCTGTTGCTGTCAGGTTTATCTCTGCAGCTGCAGAGGTATTATAAAGGTAGTCTTTCATGGTTGCCATAGGGATGGTTTCCTTCTTAGATGGTAGTTTATCCCTTGCGCACTGTGTTAGATCTGTTGTTAACAGGTTTATCTCTGCAGTTGCAGAGGTATTATAAGAGTAATCTTTCATGGGGTCTGTCTTGGCTTTTTCAGAGAGGTTCTCTTTCTTTAATTGGTCCGTTGCCGGTTCTTTCTCTCTTACTTTTTCCTGAGCATTCATCTCTGTTAGCTTATTTCTAAGGGTCTCCAATCTTCTCAAGATCTCAGATTGGGCAAGGAAAGGCAACAGTCCAAACTGATTTATTAATGCCTTTTCTTCTGGATAGAAGTTATCCGTCCCCTCATTAGGCAGTCTCATCTCCTGTCTTAGTTTCAAGGACCCTTGCTCAGTATGTTCCAGTTTGTCTTTGCGAGTTCCTAAGAGGGATGGTGGAACGCCAGACTCTTCGAATAGGCGGGTCACCAACAGGCCAGCCCTCTGGAGCCTGTCCCTCTTGTCCAAGATTTGTTTAGTTACCGACCAGTCCTTAAAGGTCACCACGACTCTGTTTTGGGCCTTATCAAAAGGAAGAAATTTCACGCTAACAATATTTTCTGCTGGAATAAGGCCTCTGATGACTAAGTCAATTTTCTTAAGTATATAAATTCTCTGTTGTGCAGGTGTGGAAAGGCCTCCATGCTTGAAGAGAGGGAGGAGGACTAGTTTATGTTTAATTAAAATTAAGTTCTGGCTCTTTTGTGCTCCCTTCTGGGGAGTGTCTTGCTTTGGGTCTGGAGTTTTCTTTAGTTTGCCACTAGGGGGCAGCGATTGTTTTACTTGCCTTGGAGGGCTAGCCACCTGACGTTTATTTAAAATGTTTGGGCTTTGACTCTTATTTGGCGTTGTTATGCTGGGGTTCTTTGTGCTTGAGTTCTCCAAAATCTTGAATAACTTTGAGAAGTTCATTTTCCCCGTCCAGGAGGGCAGCTTAGCCTTTCGGCCTATCTTCACATTCTTCGGCTTCTTCTTATGCATTGGTCTCTTTCCCTTTAAGGAAGGTTTCCTAGTGGCCAGTACTTTCCCTTGGACTAGTTTGGCTCTGCTTGTTTTCCTTTCTTTGATGTTGGGCTGGATTTTATTTCCATTTGGCTTATTGCTGGCTTCTTTGTGAAAGTGGCAGTCCTCTTTCCTCCTGATTAGTTCAATCAGGGAGGTGAGCAAACCCAAACATTCTGAAAGAAAGTTTTTAATTGGCCCCAGTTCTTTAATTAGCTGAGTTTGATGTTCTTCCAACAGATCTTTGTACAACCCTGTCATTATGTAATTAAAACTGCCCAGATCTGGATGTCGAGCTCTTGTGTCGTTTAGCCATTCCTCCACCTCGATCGGGGCAGGAGACCCCCCCTTTCCTCCAAGCATAGATTGATGAGTGGGTTCCCCTGACCTAGCTTCTGGGTTTCCCAGTTGAGGCTCCTGTTCCGGTCGGGCCTCAAGGGCTGTATTTTCTGTAGTAGCCTGCTTTAACTCGGTTGCCAGGTCGACTCCTTTTCCTCCACCACCCTCTGCTTCCATGCCCCTTCCGAACGAGGTACGGTCGACAGACCATTCGTGCAAATGCAGGGTCTCTGTGTTTTTATTTCCTTTTATTTCTTCTTCTTTTGGTTTAAAATAATATGGAATTTTTGCCTGCTTTTTCTTTGGGGCAGGGGGTTCAACAGCTTGTACTTGAGCTAAAGGAATCCCCAGTTCTTTGTAATTCTGTCTTGTAAGTACCATTTGAGTTATCTTCTCTAGCCGTGTGCTAGGACCTTATTCAAAGGGAGCTCAGAGGTTGGAATTTGCCTCAGATAGCCTCAAAATAGCACTCAAATAGCCTCAAAATAGCACTGGATGGCCTTGGGAGATTTGAATAGCTTCCGCGGGATACAAAGGGCAGATAGAAAAAGGAAAAAAGAAGCTCCGGAGGGGAGAGGAGAAAGGGGAGGTTTAAAATACCTCCTGGTAGCTCCCGGATTCTTTATCAGGCTAAACTTTGATTTTTCCGAGTGTCTTTCTGTATTGTTGTTATTATTCTATAAAAAGCTCCTACTCACTCTGTTGAGGCTCACAGAAGACTTACTGCCGGCGCCAACTTTTACGAGCTCTTACAGAGTATTGCGAAGCTGATCACCTAATAATAAATTACACTAAATCAAAAATTATGGTGTTCTCCAAGAGAAAACTCCGACATAAATGGAAAATTAATAACCAACCTATTGAGCAAGTAACATCTTTTAGATATCTTGGAATAATTTTTGATGAGAAGGGATCTTGGTGCCATCAGATTAAGAACTCCATTGTAAATGCGCAAAGATCTTCCAGAGCTATCATAAGATTCTTTTACAGAAAAGGAGGTCAATATGTTCCTGCTGCCTCCCAGGTCTTTGTTGCAAAAATACTTCCACAATTGATGTATGGCACCCAGATATTTAATTGTCAAAAACTCAAGTCCCTGGAATCTGTACAAACTAAATTTTACCGCTCCCTACTAGGGTTACCTACCTGTGTCTCCAACACAGCCATCAGGCTGAAGGTAGGTCAACTCCCTATTAATGCCAGGATATGGATCCTGAAGATTCACTTCTGGCTAAAACTCATATTTTTCCCAGTGGGAGTGGCTCCATTGACTCTACTAGACCCGTTCCAGTCTAAATGGAGATTGTCGCTTTATGAAAAATTGAAGGGCCTGGGGCTTTCCCCACAAGAACTTATAGCCTCAGGTTTTGAAAAGGCTAAAAGGATGGTGAGCCAGCGAATAGGAGATGTAGAGCTTCAGGACCATATGAGCAAGATAGATAAATATCCAGCTATCCAAGATTATGGAAAAGGGTTTAATCTAACACCATATTTGCTGGATCTACAAATCGCAAAATACAGGCGGGCGTTTACCCTTACCAGATTTGATGTACTGCCATCTGCCTTACTAAAGGGCAGATACGAGGGCACACCCTATGCTGAACGAGTTTGCCCATGTGGTCTGAAAGAGGTGGAAACGGCTTCACATGTGTTGTTACACTGCGACCTTTACGGGGATATTAGGTCACTGTTTATCTCCCCTATCGTTCAGAAATTTCCAGGTCGATCTGAATCTCAGCGGCTGAAAATCCTACTAGGAGATAAAAACCCAGAAGTAACACTGAAAGTGGCCAAATTTTCTGCGGCTGCGATCAAGCGGAGGGCATTAGCTGTAAAAAAGTAAAAGACTTGACCCCTGGACAAGCCCCCCCATTTTTTTAAGTCTATACATATACTGTAGTGCATATATGTGTGTGTGTGTGTGTGTGTGCGGGTGTGTGTGTGTGCATATGTGTATTGCTTTTATGTATAATTTTACAATTTTTAATTGACACCATTATTCCCTTTGTAAACTATTGTTGCTTTTTATGTTTTTTCTGGTCTATGACCGTAATAAATTCATTCATTCATGAACAAAGACCAAGCAACACTTGCCTTCACAGCTCTCAACAGGACTGAGGTCTTCTCCTCTATTCACTGTCCAACATTTCTTTGTTGGAATACCCAGCACATTCATCGTTTCTGTGTATAATCGGTACCAAAAGCCTAAGACAACCTGTGCAGAAAATAGGATTTAGAATTTCAAAAGAATTTTTTGACTCAGATTATCCTGACGATTAAAAGAAGCTTATCTGTTGCTATACAGCAATATCTGGCTAGTTTAAGTTGTTTTTTTCTTCCAGGATACTACATTTGACCTCTTACAACATTGTTTATGAGTTGGAAGCTCAAACTACAGAGCCAATAATCTTGTACCACAAAGCATACTCATACAGGCTTCTCCAGGTTTTATGTTAAGGGGTGAACCAACTGTTGCACTGGATATGCATCTGGCACTAAAATAACCCCAGTGTATTTCTCTCCCTCCTACAACTGGCAAGGAGTTTTGTAGAGTTTTACCTACGCCTTGACATCAAAATGTGAGCTCCACTGGCTGACCATTTGTTTCTGAGCCCATGCAAGGTACTAATTGTGACCAGTGCCCAAGGGATGGTCATCCATGCTAGTGCCTTCTCAGTGGTGGTGCCCTCATTTTGGCACTCTGTGCCTCTGGGTATGTATCATGTGTCATCAATTTTTCAGTTGCATCCTATTACAGTATTAAAGATGCACCTCTCTCTTCACTCAGGTATTCAGGCTCTCTTGATCAATGCATCTGTATACTTGAATATTTTGACCTGTGGCACTGTCTACAGAGCAGGTACAGAACCTATGGGCTTCCAGATGTTGCTGGACTCCAACTCCCATTAGCCCTAGCCAGCAGGGTCAATGGTCAGGGGATGATGGAAATTAGAGTCCAACAAGATATGTTACATGACTACAATTGGATATAACACTCAGTAATTGAACAGCAGCATTCTTACAAAAAGCATTTTTAAAAGTGTAAAAACTAGAAAAAAGCAACCTAAAACACACCAATAATATATATAAAAAGGCAGATCCAACTCAACCTCATTCCAATAAAAGATAAACAGGAAATTAAGATCTAAAAGCCTGGGAGACCAACGTTTTTGCCTGGCACATAAAAACAAATGGTGATGGTGCCATGCATGTCTAACTTGGGAGAGTGTTCCATAAATGGGGAGCCACCACTGAGGAGGCCTGTTGCTGTCTTGCCTTTTAAGTAAAGGTGTTTAATTCTACACAAGAAGTATCATTTATTTCAACAGGATTTATGCATACAACCTCGTAATGGAATTAAAGCCAAAATGTAAGAAGTGCCTTACCTCTGGATAGACATTAAATCGTTTCAATGTGTTGATTACAAGAGGATACTCAGTTAGCCTGTCATTCATAATCGTCCAGACTCCATTCAAAAAGGATGGTGCCTCAGTGATGGTCTTGAAATAAGAATAATAGAGACCCTAAAGAGAATATATAGGTTAAGATGAAATTAATTTGCAGGAACCTTCACATTGTATTCTTCTCTTACAGCAACAGAAGTCAATAAATTACAGCTATTAATTTAAGTACCAATGAATCTACTTAACCTTTTTAAAACCACACCTATACTACTGTAACTGAGCAAAAACAGAACATCCCTTTCTATGGTTTGGAAAACAAAATTTCCTAACTGGTTTGTGGCACTCTTGCACTATGCTGGATTGCAATTAGTCTATTCAAAAAAGTCCAAATCACTGCAGACCATCAATGAACAATTAAATGCAATGAACTGATTTTATACATATATTGGTCATATAACATGTTTCATTGACAGAAAACATAGTTGTTACACGCAGTACTAATTCAGTTAACTGTGGTTTTAATTACAAGTAAGCAACATCAGTTGCAAAATTCTCCAACACTAGAAAGGCTGCATTCGGAAGTCATAATAAACTATGGTTGGTTGCTATTTTTCCTTTACATCAGCAGGTGTGGCAGTGGGTTGGGCTAGACAGGTGTCTGTCCTCGATGATGGACTGGATGAGATCCAATAAACTGAAGCTCAGTCCAGAGAATACTGAGGTACTGTTAGTGGGTGCTTCCTTTAACTGAGTGAGGTTCAACCTATTCTGGCTATACTCTCTGTAAAGGAGCAGATGTACAGTTTGGGGATATTTCTAGCGTCACTTGAGGCACAAGTGGCTTCGGTGTAGTGGAGCACCTTCCATCAGCTTCAGCTGGTGGCGCAATAGCAACGCTATCTAGACATGGATAGCCTAGGTTTTTTTGTCTATGCTTTGTTAACCTCTAGGTCAGCTTAGTTCAATGCATTATATGTAGGGCTGCTTTTGAAGACAATTCAAAAACTGCACCTGGTGCAGAATTCAGTGGCCACATTTGTTGGCTGGAAGCAGGAGGTTGGAGCATATAATGCCAAACCTGGCCCAATTACATTGGCTGCCAATTAGTTTCTGGACTCAATTCAAAATACTGGTTTTGACCTATAAAACCAAATGACTCAAGACCCCGATAGCTTAGGGATCACATTTCCCCACATGAACCTTGAAGGAGATGTGGAGAGTGACATGAGATCAAGTCTTCTCAGCGGCAATTCCCCAACTGTGCAATTCTCTCCCCAGAGAGATGTGCCTAGTACCAACACTAGCAACCTTTAGGCATCAGGAGAACATGTTCCTATCTACCCAGTCTCTGACATTAATCTTTAGATGGGTGGGGTAGGATGTGCCCTTCTTATATTCTTAGAGGATGGGCACTGCTTGTTAATACAACAGTGATATATTCTATACTTCGTACTGTATGTTTTCTTAAAAACTTGTAAGATGCTTTAAGACTATTTTTGCAGTTAGTACTATTTTTAAGACTATTTTTTTAAGACTATTTTTGCAGTTAACAAACAAACAAGTAAGGTTAATTGAAACACAGCAGCTTCAAAAAATGCAGTTTGAAGTTGACTTATTTCAATATTCCTAGCTAAAAACTGCAATTCAAAGTTGGCTTATTTCAAAAAACCCATAGCTAGAATTTACTAAAGTTTGTTGGGACAATGAAGTGAAAAGCTGCAGTTAAAAACACAGAAGGGGAAGCTGCCAATCTTCTCACAGCCATGCTGGAGAACAGGGTGGGAGTGGGGAGTGAACGAACCTAAAGGGAGGCTACACTCATTGCTGCCACAGTTTAGTGTGATGTCCAAACTCAACCAAAAATAATTTGTAAGCAGTGTTTGCTTTCAAAAAGTAGAAGACCAGAAATGTTGAATAAACACGACTAAATATAAATTTAATCATTCTAGGTAATTTGAGAGAATGAAAGAACAAAAATCAAAATTTTATTTTATTAATAGGTTATCATACCAATATTTGAAATACGCATTTGATTCAGAAATCCACTTTCATGGCTGTTTCATTTTTTAAAAATAAATCACAGGCAAGAATGTATACTATTTTAAACTACTATTACAGAACTGGTAAGCATCCATGGCTGGCTGAAAAACACTAAAAGCACATTTTGGGTAACAGCTTTAAAAATAGCAGTGTCACTTAAAGTACAGAGGCTCTAACCATTTCAGTTCGAAAAGCCATTTCCCTTTCCAGGGTTGAAAGATGAGAAAAGTGACGGTCATTTTCAAAGAGAGCTGTTATATGGCACCTAAAGAAACAAAAAACAACAAAACTCAGAAATAAATCTGCAGCTTAAAGGAACTAGTATTAAATTACAACAGACTTGTAAATAAGATCACAAAAATAAAAGGTGAAAATAAATGGTGTACTTTTTTTTTTGTTAGCCTACACAGAGAGGATAGCAGATGAGGAACTGTCATTCCCCCAGCCCACTGTCATTCAACTGTCATACAACTGTCATTCCAACTGTCATACAACTGTCATTCCAACTGTCATACAACTGTCATTCCAACTGTCATTCCATTCACTGTCATACAACTGTCATTCCCCCAGCCCACTCTGTTTCTATGCAGGATGCAGAAGAGCAGACTTCCCTAAGCAGAACCACATGGTTCCTTAAACCAGGATGACAGTTGTCAAAATGGGGCCAGATGGCTCAAAAGTCGTATTTTACAATGCAGCTTTTTAGTTCCTGAAATTTATTCTGATTGTGCAAATAAAATATCACAGATTGAATTCTACAGTGTGTGAATTGCTAGTGTGTGAAGGCAAACAAAATCCAAGGATCCCCAGGCATGTACCTCCAGATGATGGAGACATCAGGTGCCATCCTGGTGGCCAGATATCAGCCCATAAGTGGCCAGTAGCCAGGTGCAAAATGCGCCTGGCGAATTTCAAACTCTGGATCCACCCCTTGCAGTTCATCAGGAAAGGGTCTAGCTTCCTGGGCCTGGGAAATAAACCATCCCCCAAAGAGAAAAATATGCATGAAGAAGATGTGTGGGTAAACAAAAAAGGTTGGGTAAAAAAGAATGAGAGATTGAAGCTCTGATCGCTTTTCCATATAAAAGGAGACAGACAGGAAAACTCAAATATAGGAACCATTGCCTAAGGCATTAATAATATAACAAGATCCCAATTTTAGGTGGACCTTGATGAGACACACATGCCTGCTGAGACCTTGTAACAGAGATAAACTTACCAGTGAAGAATTCCAGCAACGGCGGCTGTTTAAAACAAATCACAAAAAAGGTAAGTTACTTCAACCTCCTGTTTAAAAAATCTTTAAAAAGTTACACCTAGTTCTCAGGGACAGCAATAGGGACCCAGAATATTACTCTTTCTTATTTTTAATGTATTTTAGATATATAACTGTACAAATGAGAGATGACCCAGACCAACAAAGACTGAAGTCAAACTATTTGAATACTGGCTCCTCAGAAGGTAGCATCATGATACTATGTCCAGAGAGAAATTTCATTACACTAGAAGCACAGAGACATGCACACTTAAACTATCAGTGTAACCTCTGCTACGTAGTATGAACAAATCAGAAAACAGTAGAGATTGAATCACCAGTACATGAAGTCTATGGCGAATTGTGCACATGCATCTTACTTTAAAATGAGGGCCCTTGTCATTAGAATTGTGAAAACCTCAAATTTGGTCACTAGATGTCTGAAAATGTGAGATCAACTCTAAGAATGAAGTTAAATGAACTTAAGTTTCATCTACAGTACTCAAACAGGGACAATATCATACTTAATGAACCGAAGTAATCTAGTAACATTGGCCTCTATCCATTTGTGTCCCTCCACTGCCAGAACCCTCCTCAATCCAGCGAAGTTTCCATTATCAAAAGGTAGGTTTGTGTGCGATTTTCAGTGACCCTCACTTCCTAATACTGCTCCTGTACTCTCCCAAGATCTACTCCAGAGGTTTGGGGACCCTTTAGAAAAGCATGCTAGGTGACTGCAGAAAAAAATCATTTTCTCTACACTAGCTCACAGCAATCTCTACTGGATCAAAAGGCCTGCCAACACCAGAGGCACACAACTGGATACAACCCTCTGTCTTTATTAGAATCAAAAGCATACCAACAGCTGAGACTTAGCTTGCATTCCTGTATACACTTACAGTGGTGCCCCGCAAGACGAATGCCTCGCAAGACGAAAAGCCCGCTAGACGAAAGGGTTTTCCGTTTTTCGATGCGCTTCGCAAGACGAATTTCCCTATGGGCTTGCTTCGCAAGACGAAAACGTCTTGCGAATCTTGCGATTTTTTTCGCTCTCCCCCTTTTTCTAAGCCGCTAAGCTGCTAATAGCCTTTTAGCCGCTAAGCCGCTAATAGCGCTAATCCGCTAATAGCGCTAATCCACTAAGCCACTAATAGGGTTGCTTCGCTAGACGAAAAAACCGCTAGACGAAGAGACTCGCGGAACGGATTATTTTCATCTTGCGAGGCACCACTGTACCTAGAAGTAACTCCAACTGAACTCAGTAAGAGTTACTTCTGAGTAGAAATGGAGGACTGCATTGTTAAAAAACTACAATTTTAAACATATATTTCTTCCTACCCATTATTAGGGTAATCCATATCTTGCTATCTGCTCTTGCGATGAAGAGTCCTGTTTCATTCAGATAAGCTGTGTTAAAAAACAAAATAATTTCATTAGACTTTCTAATTGCACAAAGTTATTTCTTTAAAACTTACAGCAGTTCACAAATTTGCTCTGGGCAAAAAGAGATGACTTTTACAAAGTTCTTTCATGTGTACTTTTTTGCATTTTTTATTTTATTTGAATCTAGGGCTTTACACCACTACCACCAACAATAGCAAGGATCAATCCTGAGTTACAGCATGTATAGTCCAAATGAACCTGAATAACATTTTATTTAGTTTCTGCATGATTATTAATACTTGGACTAAATGCAGATCTAAGTTCCCAATTCAAACAAATGGAGAACATTACTTTAAATTCATGCTACTGGTTAAATTAAAAGCCTTAAAAGTTCTTTAGGTAATAAGCTTATTGCATGTGAAGACCAATCCTATGCATGTTTCCTCCTAAGCAAATCCCAGTGAGGTTAGCGGGGTATACTCCTTAGAAAACAGATGGGATTGCAGTCTTATGCCCTGTATTATATAGCATGTTGCCTGAGGAAAGGGCAAGTATGCACAGTCCTTAAACAATACTGTAGTAATCCAGCAAAAGACACTATGTTACCTAAGGAAATAAAAATCGCGCTCTGCACTGTTAAGGAAAGCTGACAAACCCTGCCATATTTTTCGTACATCACAATTTAGGGGACAGCTTGATAGAACACAATCTACAGAGAAAAAGGTACGTCTCTTTATGATTTCAGCACTTTTAACAATCATAGGAACATGGAAAACAAAAGCCACCCCCCCCCAATAACCCTCACAACCCTTTGCTTAAGCTCTATAAATGTAAACCGAACACCACTGAAATGGATCACAAGGATTTTCATTAGGTTGCCAACCTTCCAAGTATCAGAGAAGCAAACTGAAGAAATGAAAGAGCCATAGACGTTTTATTGGGTGTCTTGATTTAAAGGAACAATTTATCGTCCCAGCGAAAGGGTGATTTAGAGAGCAGCATCCCTAGTTGAAGTCAGGGTGATGTCCTCTGCCTTCTCACTCATAAATTCTGGGTCCCATCAGTATCTAAGCCCTTCCCATTTTCACCCCTTCCAAGAATTGAGCAGCAGGTTGCATCCTCTCCATTCCCATTCAAGCCCTACCCGCGAAATATATATAGATATATATATATATTAAAAAGAACCCGCTCTTTCATCAACCTGCAACAAGGTGGCTCACAGCATGCAAAATGCAATAAAGACCAATCTACAATTCAAAACATCCAAAGTGAAGTGACTTCTCATCCAAAGGGGGCAAACCCGTTTCCAGTTGCACTAATGTGTTCCCATTGGCCGCCTGTCCATCCATCTATTTCTAACTATCCTGACGACCCGCTGACTTCCTTTCTGCCAACCTTATTTCTGAGCATGGATAGAAATGTCCCAAAAAAATACCGCATTTTGTTACACGTTTGGATTACCTCCTTCGACGTAATATTTTATTAAAAAGTTTTTTTTAATGGGGGCGGAAACCAAATATTGCAAGCGAAACCACCCCCCCACCCCAAAGAAGAACTCCCTTTAAATCCGAGGAAGGGTTCGCGTTCACACGGAAGCGAATTCCGCCTCCGCCACCTCACTTCTCGGGGGGAGAAGCCCCGTGGTGGGCTCGCTTACTCCCGAGTAAGCCCGCTGGGAAGAGCCGGGCCCCGCTCCCCCCCCCCCGCCTCTCACCGCGCAGCCAGTCCTGGCACTCGCGGAGCCCCCGGGCCAGGCGCTCGCGCTGCTCCTCCGGGCGGGGGCTGCCGTTCTTGGCCGCCGCCGCCCTCCTGCCGCCGCCCCCCCGCTTCATGGCGCTGGAGGCCCCGCCGAGGAGCTGCCTGCCCAGAGGCTGCTGGAGGCCGCGGGCGGCGGCGGCGCCGGCCGGTCCCTTCTCGGCGTGGGGGCTGCGCTCGGGCTCGCCGGCTCCGCTCAGGCCCCGCTGCTGCTGCTGCCGCCTGCCTTCCTGAGGTAACGGCGGAGGGGGGGAAGGCGGAGGGGAAGCGCCGCCTCCTCCTCCTCCTCCTCCTGAGGGGGGCGGCGCCTTCTTGGCCAAGCCTCGCCTCGACCGGCCCATTCCTGGAGCGGGGCGGGACGAGGCCTGAACGGGGGGAAGAGGCTCCTTCGCAGCGCGCTCCCGCGGCGAGGCAACGGCCGAGAGAAAAGAGCCTCTCGCGCGCCCGGGCAACTGCCGGTCTTCGCGCGCGCGCGCCCGGCCCCGCCCCCTTCCCTCTCGCCGCGTGGAATTCGAAAGGGGCTCCCCGTGGTCATCTAGTCCAACCCCCTCCTTTCCCCCCCCCCGCCACGTGGCCTCTTTGCACCAGCGGCGATCCTAAAGCAGTGGCGTAGCGTGGGTTATCAGCACCCGGGGCAAGGCAAGTAATTTGTGCCCCCTAACCCATGGATTGGACGCAGGTGGCGCTGTGGGTTAAAGCCTCAGCGCCTAGGACTTGCCGATCGAAAGGTCGGCGGTTCGAATCCCTGCGGCGGGGTGCGCTCCCGCTGCTCGGTCCCAGCGCCTGCCAACCTAGCAGTTCGAAAGCCCCTCCGGGTGCAAGTAGATAAATAGGGACCGCTTACCAGCGGGAAGGTAAACGGCGTTTCCGTGTGCGGCTCTGGCTCGCCAGATGCAGCTTTGTCACGCTGGCCACGTGACCCGGAAGTGTCTCCGGACAGCGCTGGCCCCTGGCCTCTTAAGTGAGATGGGCGCAGAACCCCAGAGTCTGGCAAGACTGGCCCGTACGGGCAGGGGTACCTTTACCTTTAACCCATGGATTTGCACCCCCTAACCCGTGGATTTCCCTAACCCCCAGATGTTGCGGCCGGTGCAGCCGGCCCCCCCTGCACCCCCCCACGCTACGCCACTGTCCTAAAGGCATGAAGGGAAAAGGCCTTCTCTCTCCAATGTCCCATCTCCCCGGCTGCTGGGATGCAGGAGGCTTCTTTGGCGATCACTTGTAGCTGAGTAAGATTGGCTTCCACGAACACGGTCTTAACAATGAGTCCATAAGTGACTGTGGAGGCCAATTCTGGACCCACCCGTCCTTCCACAGTGGGGACATTGGTTTCCGGGTGGGAGTTGATCACTGTGGATTTGCCAAGTGTGTCTTCCTCTTAGGACATTTCTCCCTTTTCGTCCTGAGTTCGAGTGTCTTCAAAGTCCATCAGTGGCGTAGCGTGGGGGGTGCAGGGAGGGGCCGGCCGCACCGGGCGCAACATCTGGGGGGGGTACACTCGCACTCGCAGCTCTCTGCCCCTACTAAAATCCACGGGTTAGGGGGCGCAAATTACTTGCCTTGCCCCGGGTGCTGACAACCCACGCTATGCCACTGAAGTCCATGAAACCTTTGGTAAAGGCTGTTCTTCAATTGGAACGCTCACAGGCCAGTGTTTCTCAGTTGTCAGTGTTTATACTACTTTTTTTTTTAGATTTGCCTTGAGACAGTCTTTAAACCTCTCTTGTTGACCACCAGCATTACGCTTTCCATTTTTAAGTTCAGAATAGAGTAGTTGCTTTGGAAGACGATCACCAGGCATCCGCACAACATGACCAGTCCCAATGAAGTTGATGTTGAAGAATCATTGCTCCAACACTGGTGATCTTTGCTTCTTCCAGTACACTAGCATTAGTTCGCCTGTCTTCCCAAGTGATGTGTAAGATTTTTCGGAGATCTACCAACCATACTGTATGCTTGTGAAACATGGGCCACTTATAAATGCCATCTCCAACTCCTCGAAAGATTCCATCAGCGGTGTCTCCAAAAAATCTTACGCATCACTTGGGAAGACAGGCGAACTAATGCTAGTGTACTGGAAGAAGCAAATAGCTCTGTAAACAAGCATTTTGGTTTCTCTGCGAATGTCCCGGTCCTCAAACACTTCAACTGGGAGAAAGCTAGACTCCATCTCCCCAGCAGCTGGGATGCAGGGGTAGACTGCCCCTTCACGAAGAGACTCCACAGCTCAGGATGTGACAGGCCAGCTCAGTCGCTCATAATAATAATCAGGCCTCATCTCCCAACATCTTTAGTGTATCTTTCATCTTTGTTGGAAGCAGCCCAGAGTGGCTGGGGAAACCCAACCAGATGGGCGGGGTACAAATAATAAATTATTATTATTATTATTATTATTATTATTATTATTATTATTATTATTACATCTGCCACCTTGGAGCAGCCATTCCGTCCATGCTCCACCAGGCACTTCCTGCCTCTGAACTGTACCAGCTGGTCCATATAGGAATAAGTGTCTAGAAAATTGGTGCCTGCGTTTTGAGTTTTATTTTCCTTGGCCTTCCTTCTCCTTTTCCCCTTGTGTGCGATCTATTTATTTGAATGTAAGCCTGCAGGTAGCCTTGCTTTGAATTCCTGTAAGCTGCTTTCGGCAGGGTACAAATGCTCAGGCCTAGCTCTCAGCTGTCTCACAGACAACAGATTCAGCAATCTGCCTTCCTTATGCCTTTTTGGGAGGTTTTTTGCACTAAATAATCTTGCCAAGGAAGTAAAGTTGGCTTTGCGGACCGAGTCTTTCTAACTCCCAGCAAGTTGAGGGAGGGGGTGGCACCCATTTTCTCTCTGGCACAGAGCCACTTCCTTTGTTACCTTAATGGCCCATACTTAGATGGTCATTACCTTACCAGGAAGCTAGCCTGGCTGTTCCAGGAATTGAATCCATGATGGATCCAGGAATTAAAAGGAGCTCTGATATACAGCCTACCACTACCACCACCCTGTACAAACTCGTAAGAGTATTCTGGATTCTCCCAGTTGCTGCCCACACGTATCAGAGTCTTTGTGATTAACTGATTTTTATCTCCAGCTTTCTCCATTTCAGATTCCTTCTACTTTTGCTGCTGCTCCTTCGGATGCCTTGTCCATCCTGTCCTGATATTTGTTTGGTCAAATTTTCAAAAAATTAAATAAATATTTCCTACCAATCTGTTTTAAATTTACAAAGAAGGAGTGCACAGTCCTAATCTCCTAACAGTTCTTGCATAACTAATCTGCATTATATGTTCTTGAGTATGTACTCTTCCTTAAGAGCGTTAGGAACCTTCCTAGATCAAAATCTGCCTTGTCCTATTGCAAGAACTTGCTAGCAAGGATTAAGTGATCCATGCAAAACTGGTGAATTGTAGTGTTCTGGTCAGGTGAACCGTAGTGTACCTTCTGCCTATCAATGCCCTAATCAATAAACTGTTCATACAAAAGAGCAGCTTGTACATATATATATATATATATATATATATATATATATATATATATATATAATTTTAAATGTGCCACTTCACTAGCTAGCTTCTGAACCACAGAAACTGCATCCCATTAGCTCTTGCTTTTTGTGTACTGTTACACTCTCAGTCACGTCCGCCCACAATCTAGAAGCTTTATCCAGCTTTCTCTATCCTCCGGCGAAGAATGCTACAAATAAAGCACAATGTCTTTGAAACGAGAACTGTCTTGCCATTCATTATTTAGAAAGTCTGAAGCGGGGCTTGCTGCCTTTTGAGGCTGCTTTTTCAAACAAGAGTCAATCCTTAGCTGGTCTAGTCTCCCAAATAGCTCTACCAAAGTCAATAGATAAACACTGATTTATGCTAGCTAAGCATCTAACCCTGGATTTAACAGTATCTGGGTTTTGTGATAAAGGATTTCTTTGCAGATGGATTTTACTGAGACATAAGTCTACTCTTTTTAATCCCACTGCTGCAAATATTCACATATTGAGAGCTCTTTGTACTGCCTGCTGTAAAGCAGGAAGATTTAAGGACATGTTCGTGGGGAGCAGTAACGCTGCAGTAATTTATATTCCTCAGAACCCATACCCAGAGTTCATATACAAAACCGCACTTTGTACTCTCTTATTAATTGATCTGGAATAAATACTACCCACCTGGTTTTGTATGCGCAATTGCTCATGCTAATTGAAATCCTCTTTTCATTTGTAACTGCGTTAAAAATGTGGGAGAAATTGCACTGGAATCTTGATTGTGACTAAAACAGGGTGGTCAAAGGGGTCAAGTCACATTAAGTGATCAAGAATATTCAGACATATGAGCAAGTTCCTAATCAGCAGCATTCCTGTTTTTATACTGAATATTCAAAGCTGATTAATGGACAGATCCATAACACAAAGCCTCTACGCTTATAAACGATCCCATTTTAATTACTTTTTTTAAAAAAGAAGAAGAAGATTGATTTTGAATTTTAACGTAGTTATTTAATTGCACATACATTTGTTTTGGAATGGCATCTAATAAATCTTGCAAATGAATATATTCAGGCTGCAGTTCTACACAGACTTTCCCTGGGAATCATTCCTGTTGAATTTAGTGGGACTAGGTGCTCAACATCCAACCCCGGTCTGAGGGCACTTCTAGACAGTCCCCATTTTCAGGTGGGATTCAATCACAGAATAGCAAATTTGGGTTGCATGGTTGAAGTCGATTAGCGAGAGTTTTCCCCGCCCCCCAAATAAGACTTCTCGTGATAAGTAAATGCACTAGAAGGGGTGAGAGAATAATTGTTTGATGCAACCTTGTCTAACCTCTATGCACACTTCGTGCAAACAAATCAGGATGAATGCCCAGTAAATAGGTCATTGGGAAGCAGCTTGAAATTGTGCTTCTGTTTGGAAGAATTCTTTTCTTCCTGGCTGGACTGATCTCTTGAAAAGCCTTTGTTATATCACTGTATGCATTTCTGAGAAAAACAATAATGTTCTGTGCTTGGCTGGAGGCTGTTTTTTTCAGGTTTACAAAGCAAAACAAAAGTGCCTGTAACAATCACTGTGACAGACTATACATGGGTGTACATAAAATTAAATATTTAATCACTATACATCTTAGAATAAATTACATTCATACCAGTTGGCCTTTAAATGAGATTCTATTTTAATAGATTCTTTATCATATAGGTTCTGTTTGTAATTGTGCTGGGGAAAATAATTGAGGCTTGCTTATCTGCTTAATTTTCTGTGTGGTGGCTAAAGGCTAATACTGTCATCATGCATGGATAATTGCCTGGAGCTGGTCATTATAGTATCAAAGTCAGAACGAACCAAAATGCCATCTAATCCAGTCTTCTGCCTTGAGGCAGAACCATCCACAGCCTCTCGCAGAACAGCCATGCAATCCTGCACATGGTGTGTTACAAGCAGACCGCATAGGCATTGCAAGTGGGTGCTTTCAGAGCAAAAAGCTCCAGATGCATTATTCAAATGACCAGAGGGCATTATTCGCTTATTAAAAACATGGATAACCCACCCTGCATATGCACAGATACCAAGGTGGGGGGTGCAGAAGAGAACATTTGCGAACCATGTAGTGCATGGGTAGGCAAACTAAGGCCTGGGGGCCGGATCCAGCCCAATCGCCTTCTAAATCCAGCCTGTTGCTGAGTTAGGAATAGGAAGACAGACTTCGGTGGGTTGAGTGGATGAGACCAATAAAGGTAAAGGTAAAGGGACCCCTGACCATTAGGTCCAGTCGTGGCCAACTCTGGGGCTGCGGCGCTCATCTTGCTTTATTGGCCGAGAGAGCCGGTATACAGCTTCCAGGTCATGTGGCCAGCATGACTAAGCCGCTTCTGGAGAACCAGAGCAGTGCACGGAAACGCCGTTTACCTTCCCGCTGGAGTGGTACCTATTTATCTACTTGCACTTTGACGTGATTTCAAACTGCTAGGTTGGCAGGAGCAGGGACCAAGCAACGGGAGCTCACCCCGTCGCGGGGATTTGAACCGCTGACCTTCTGATCGGCAAGTCCTAAGCTCTGTGGCATCCACGTCCCCTGATGAGACCAATAGTGGGTCCCTTATTCAAGAAGACAGGTTCTGCATGTGCTGTAGAGGAAAGAGAGGGGCAGATGGGGCTTGTCAACCTGGGAAGGGAGCCCATCTAGGAGAAGGAAAACTCTGAACCTAAACCTCTGCTGCCTTACAGCTATACTTGTCAGGGACTGGGCGGAGGAGGAATGGTGGAGACCGCCTCTCCATCCTGACCTTCCCAGGGAGGAGGAGGAAGACAGTATAGATTTACAACAGGGGTTTGCGGGAGGTCGCAGCTCAGAGGCAGAGGAGGGGGAAAGTTGGGAAAATCATGGGAGGGGAGGAGGAGGAGGCAGAACTGGAGCAGCAGCTGGCGGACGCATTTTCACTAGAAAGCATTCCAGACCCTCCATCTCCCAGAACCCGGCGAGACTTAAAAGTAGGAGAGCAAAGACCTCAAAGACAGAGGACACTTAGCGGCACCTGTAGAGGAGGTGATGATGATGACGAATGTGGAAGTGGGAGAGACACAGGGGGTGTTGAAGATTCACTCGGGACAACCCCATTATCCAAGAGGCTGGGTTCTTAGCCTCTCTCTGTAAAAACTGAAATAAAATAGGACTGTGAGAAACTTTTTCTTGTCTTTATACTTTCCTTGGCAACCAGCTGGGAGCCACTGACAACACCTTGACAACACTCATCTGGTGCCATCTGGTCTTGCATGTTTATAGCACATTCAAATCGCTGTTTCTTTACTAATGTGTGGTATCTGAGTCCTGAGACCTCCATACACACTGTCCAAGACATTGCCTCTAACACAGCAAAACCAATGCAGGAAGCAGCAGTTACGAATTACCAGTCTTGGAAGCTACAGCAGGTGTCGTGATTCTCCAGTATTCACCTTGAGGCACACTCCATTGTCTCTCAGGACAGACAGATGCCAACAACAAAATACACTAATCGATTAAAAAAACCCAGAAGAGTCAGTTGGGTAAGGAGGCACCCAGCTTTGGGAAAGAGGTGGGGGGGTTCTGATAGGGTCCTAGAGCCCTCCCACCCCCTCCCCAAAACTGGGAAAGTGCTGACTAGGCTTTGGGAAGGCGGTCGGAAGGCTCTAGAGCCCTCTCTTACCCAAGCTTTGAGAAGGCAGCCTTGGTTCAGTGCCCAGTACCTGCACTTAGCTCACACAGCTCTAAATCTGCCTTTGAAACAGTTCAACAGAACAAATAAATGACAGTTATAAAAGCAACAACACATGGAAATAGAATGAGTTAACAGTCACCAACTTAAAAACCCTTAAGCTTTCAGGGGCCTGTTGTGGCACCAAAAAGCTAACAATGTTGGTACCGGTCATAATATAATTAACACATACACACACACACACACATATATATATACACACACACACACATACATACATATATATATATAAACAGGCCAAAGGTAAAGATAAAGGGGCTGGTAAGTGAGACGCACTGATTAAAGGTAAATGGACCCCTGACCATTAGGTCCAGTCGTGACCGACTCTGGGGTTGTGGCGCTCATCTCGCTTTACTGGCTGAGGGAGCCGGCGTACAGCTTCCAGGTCATGTGGCCAGCATGACTAAGCCGCTTCTGGTGAACCAGAGCAGCGCACAGAAACGCCGTTTACCTTCCCGCTGGAGCAATTATCTACTTGCAATTATGACGTGCTTTCAAACTGCTAGCTTGGCAGGAGCAGGGACCAAGTAATGGGAGCTCACCCCGTTGTGGGGATTCGAACTGCCAACCTTTTGATCGGCAAGTCCTAGGCTCTGTGGTTTAACCCACAGCGGCACCCGCATCCCAAAAACAGGCCAAACCCTACGCCAAAGGATAAGTAGACATAAATCTGACATCAAGAATCACAAGACAGAGAAGCCAGTAGGAGAACACAGAAGTCTCCCAGGACATTCAATACAGGATCTTAAAGCAGCTGTCTTATTACAAAAGAATTTCAGAAACAGACTTGAAAGAGAAGTTGCTGAGCTACCGGCATTTTAAATTGTGACTATGAAGCCAGGTGTATATTTGTATTGCATTATTTTCAACAGGAAGGTGTTGTATAGTATAAATAGAACAATATTATTTGCAATGAATTCAGTCATTTCATTTGCCCCAGCTATTTTGAAAAAGCCTATGACTACAATATATTTTGCAGGATATTAAATAAAGTATTCCAGCTCAGCCAAATGAGGTTTGCCTTTTTAAACAGAAAGAAAGACTGATGGATTCTCTGTCACGCTGCATAATGTGCTTGTATGTGCTCAAAGAGGGAGATGGAAATTTATGCAGGCACGGGAAGTTCTTGCCATAGTCCTTTAAAGCTATAGACAGTTATATCATACCTGATATGTGACAATATCTTGTTATGGCAAAAAAGACAATAAAAGTGACTGGAAGGACAATATAAATTTATTTATTGTTACATTTTTATTCTGGCTTGTCAAATGGTTAAATGCACATTGTGGTAAATTATCGCTCAGTAAATGGTTACCATGTTCACATTTTGTATAGTGGAAGAAAAATTAAGCACCGGAAAAAATTTCCACGCAAATCACTGATAGCTAGATGTGTAACCTCTTCGAGAGTTCCACCACCAGTTAAGTGTCTGAACTTCCATGGGATTTTACAACAGCTTGATCATTTATCTAGCTTTGTACTGTTCATTTAATACGTCACTCAACTAAAATCCAGTTGATTAAGCTAAGCATATTTAATCAGTTGACAGATCTATTTTTTATTCTTTCCAACGCAAAGTTACTACAGAATGTGTAGCTTAAAAGTCATAGTTAACAGGTGCTAGTAGAATGTTTCTGCAGTATATGAGGATTACACAGTATAACCAACAGATGGCACTGTGTGCAAAACTATATTAATGTAGCATTTAAGAAATACCATAAATGTTTCCTATCTTCAAATGATTCTGTATTACTCTAGTACCTGGGATGGCCAATTTTTTTCAGGCCAACAACTACATTGACTGAGGCTCCTTGCCAAAGTGGGAGTGGTTGAAATATGGAAGTGGGTATGGCTAAAGTGTAAACATGGGTGTGGCCAGTTTTTATTTTTAAATGATATACTGTATTTACTCGAATGTAATGCACACCTTTTTTTGCCAAATTACGTTGCAAAAATTAGGGCGTGCATTATATTCGATGGCACATTACATTCGAGTAAATATGGTATTTTGGGAAGGGGCATTACAAAAAGCATTTATTTATTAAATGAGAATGCCCCAGTTATTTCAATTCAGTCTATAATGGATCTCTGGTTAAGATTAAACCACAACAAGAATCAAATAGTGTGTTAGAAAAGAAACAGCTGTCTTTCCCCCTATGCTCAAAGAACTTTTTGACTAAGGGAAGAACATGATATAGATTCATAAAAATGTGGGCTGATATTCAATATTATTCATAGAGTCATTGAAATCAATGCACTTAATTAACCGAAGCCCATTGATTTCAGTGGATCTACTCTGAGTATGATTTAGTTGGGTATCATTCCTTGTATTACGGGGAGAACAAAATGTCATTTCTGCTTCTCAAAGTGCTGGAACTTGGAACTATAAAATCATAACTCCCTGTAATAGTGAACTCAGGTGATTAAGTACCTATAAGATTGGAAGCAAAGTAGGGGCACAGAAAATAAGGGTTTGTTTTCTATAAACTTTGGAGAATGCCTAGGTATGCAGCAAGGCTGTGGCCTGGCTGGACGGAGCTGGCTGAGAGAGGTTCCCTTACCCATAGGCACTAGGGGTGCAGGGCACCCGGGCGCTGGGCTCTCAGGGGCGACAGGCTGAGAGTCTGGGGCCCCAGAGTTGAGTCCAGGGAAGATTGCGCCCATCTGTCGGAGCGCCACAGCAGGCTCTTCTGCTGCGGGTGGCTCTGCGCCGTGAGTTTGGGGGCGAGTGAGCCAGCAAGGCGCTGAGGCGGCCGGCCGGCCGGCTCCACCCTCCTGCATTTCTGGGACTGGGAAACCGGGGGGCGGGGGGTGCTGGGAAGATCTTTGCACCCCGATGCCACATATGCTCAAGACAGCCTTGACCGTCACGATGGTCCCTTGGAGCCAGAAGGTCCTCATCCAGGAGCAAACCCCCAGCTGGGGTGGCCACCTGGCCTTCCAAAGATGGATTGGTCCTGTTTCAGCGGCACAGAGTCCCTGCTCCCTTTGGGATGCCTTTGGTCATGTTCTTGAAGTCATAAGAAATAAAATGTAAAAGTTTTTCCCCACACCCTAACTTGCTTGTCTTGTGCAGCGTACCTCTCCCTCCCTCCCTAGCTGGCTGATTGACACTCCAGGCTAGCCAATAGAGCTCATCAGCCAGTAGGCTCTTCTGGGGTGGGCAGCGCGTGATGCCAATGGCTACCAGAGAAGCAGCCAGACCTTTCCTGGAGCAGCAGCCTCTGCTTGCAAAGCTCCATCTCCCTCAACCTTTCGCTGGGGGTCTAAGGGGTCTCTGGGCTCCTTTCCACCTCTAGAATGGATTGTGTGGAGGCTGCAAAGGAACCCTCTTACCTTGAGGGTTCAGTCACTGAAATGGCCCACATGAAGGGTGACATGCAAATTTTATAAATAATCACCACCACATGCCATTTCCTGGGCATTAAAGCACCATATACAGGCACCCCCAAACTCGGCCCTCCAGATGTTTCGGGACTACAACTCCCATCATCCCTAGCTAACAAGACCAGTGGTCAGGGATGATGGGAATTGTAGTCCCAAAACACCTGGAGGTCTGAATTTGGGGATGCCTGCATTATAACCTTCCTATATTGGAGCTCTCAGGGGGATGAGGGGTTTTGCCAGCTGGAGGCAAAGCTCCATGAAGAAGAGAAGCAGAATTGGTGGTTATCTCTTCCCCCTTTTCTTCCTTCTATTTTGAATTGGTTTCTACATTTACGATTATTCTGGCAGTTAGAAATTCAGCAGGTGGGGAGCATTTGCCAGGCACTGCCTGTTGCTGCCTGTGGGGCCCAGATCAACCTCCACCCTGTGGGGTATCTGAGAGGGGTTTGAGCCCCACAGCCCCCTTGAAGTTGGGCATGAAGGCCTACAGGGTCAATTGCTGTGTCTCTGTCCAAGAAGAGCTGTGGGTGGGGAAGGTCAGCTTGGCCCCAGCAGGACAGGACTTGCCTGGGGACACCTCAGGCCTCTCCTTGGGCCTTGGGAAAGGGGCTTTTCCTCTGCCTTCTTCCTCCACATCCCTTCCATTCGGTGTCTTTGGACTTTCCAAACCTGAGGACAGGACTTGTCTCACCTTCTTTTAAATCAATGTCAGCTGCTTTAGGAGACAACAAGAGTCTGCAAAGCAGGATGAAAGTAATAGAAAAAGGATTAAACTGTACATTTCAAAGAATATATACAAATCACCCTTGAGTTGCATGGCATTCACACTGTTCTAACCACTAGGCGGGACGCGGGTGGCGCTGTGGGTAAAAGCCTCAGCGCCTAGGACTTGCTGATCGAAAGGTCGGCGGTTTGAATCCCCGCGGTGGGGTGCGCTCCCGTCGTTCGGTCCTAGCACCTGCCAACCTAGCAGTTCGAAAGCACCCCTGGGTGCAAGTAGATAAGTAGGGACCGCTTACTAGCGGGAAGGTAAACGGCGTTCCGTGTGCTGCGCTGGCTCACCAGATGCAGCTTGTCACGCTGGCCACGTGACCCGGAAGTGTCTGCGGACAGCGCTGGCTCCCGGCCTATAGAGTGAGATGAGCGCACAACCCTAGAGTCTGGCAAGACTGGCCCGTACGGGCAGGGGTACCTTTACCTTTACCTTTAACCACTAGGCCTCACAGACTCTCCTAGAACCTTGGCACTGAGGCCGGGAATTCCATGTTCCCAAGGGCCATTGCCTAGCAACGGAGCTTGTGACCATTTGAACTGAGGTTACTGCATCTTCAGCATCTCAAGGTTTGCAGAGGTGGCCTGTAGTGACCGGTGCTCAGTCACTACATTAGAAGATGGCGTCCCAAAGACTCCTGGAGGTAAGTGGAGGTTGCCATGGCCAGGGGACCTAACTCTAGAACCTAGTTCAATGGTATCACCAAGTTTGGCAAAGAGCTATCCAAAGTCAAAGAAAGGGTTGAGCTTTCCCCAAGTTGTTGGAAGGGGAGAAGGAATGCCCAAAAGGAAAATTTAGTGTTCTATATTGCAGTCGATTGACTATTTTTTTGAACAGAGGATTCCTTCTGATTTCTGTACATGTGCATCTGGGAGAGGCTTCATTTCCATTTCTACATGCTGGATGTTATCTTTGTACTATAGTTTGGAGGGAAAGGGAAAAACAGAAGAAGGAAAGAGAGCGTGAGCAGCCGGCCCAGTGGAGGGGAAGCGGGGGCTGGATGGATCTGGTTTTTCTGCAGAGCTGATGCAGGGAGCTCTGCTGCCCACAGAGTCCATCATAGGGGAGGATTGCTCCTGGGGGCAGGCGAGGGAGAGACAGGAGGCCTGGCGGAGCTCCGCTCCTGGAGGAAGGATGGATGAGAAACAGCGCCATGGGCTCTGCTGAGACAGGCCAGCTCCCTGAGGCCTCCTCTCCCCCAACTGGCATCTGGTGGCAGCCATTTCATTTCATCAGGCTGCCTCTGTGGGAGAGATGAGAACAGCATTCTAGACCCAGGGGCCTGAGTTTGTGAGTTGTTTTTTCCTCTCCCCTCCTTGCACCCTTTCCTTGTGTGTTGTATTTCCATTGGTCAGATTGTTTCTTACAATAGAAGTCTGCGATTAGGGAGTTTCTTGCATTTGATTTCATGGAAGGCTCTCTTGGAGCGTTTTTGGCTTAAGAGAGGGGTACAAATGCTCTAAAGGAATGAATGGATGAATAAGGTCTCTAAGGAAATGGAGGACAGAGATTTCCAGTTTGTTTCCCAACCTATCTTGCCTGCGCTTTCCTGATCAACACAAAAACATGAATGGGTCTGATCCATTCTTCACATTCTGACGTTGATGTTTCTCTTTCTCATGGACAGGGAATTGATTTCGATGAGGATCAAATCTCGGAAATGAGTCTGGAAGAAGGAGAGGATCTTCCTCTAAGGTAATGCTGTGCTAATCCCCTGCCCCCAATCATCAATTGTGAAATATACTCAGAGTCGAGAGTGGATTTCATGCTCTTTATTCAGCTCATAGTGGTGAGGAGGAATGGAAGTTCCCCCAGAATGTCTGCTTTATATACATTATTTACACAATGGGCCCCACATGATTGGCTAATTCTGGGATTCTCCTGTAGGCCAATCAGGTTGCGGATTCACTTCCACCTGGAGCTGGATTGGGTGGCTCCTGTGGACCAATCAGACTGCTGCATTCTGAATCCTATTGAACTCAGTACATAACAAATTGCTTTCAAAAGCCACCGCCCCCGTCCATTTTTATGGTGGTGGTACTAGGGGTCTTTGAAGGATGGGAGTCAATAAAACCTTTTGACATAAGTGCTACTTCTCTCTCCCCTCAGCATCCCAACCACAGGTTCTCCAGATGTGGCTGATGTTCCTCCCGAAGGCTTCAGCAAGAACCAGCTGAAGGCCAGACTTACGGATGTCATCACCACGATGAAGAGTGGAAAGAAGATAGTCCGAAGGAAGGCGATCCGAGATCTTTCTGACCTCCTGCAGAAGATCCAGGAATATGTGAGTTACTGAAGCAAAGCATTGCAACCATGCAGGGCTGTCAAGGCTTTCAGGCTGTCACTTCTAGGCCCACCCTGCAAGTTGCCCTAAGGACAATCAGGCATCCCAGTACATACCCAATTTTGAGAACAGAGCTGGGCCATAGCAGAATGAATCCTACTGAGTAAAACAGCTGAGAAAAGACGTAAAAAGCAAACATCAGGAAAAGAGGGGTGGGAAGTAAAAAAGAAATTGATTTTTTCTGTATAGGATGCTAAATGTTTTGGAATGTTTTGAAGATTTAATAAAAATGTTTTAATTATCAGTTTTTATCCTTCCATTATCCGTGTTTAATCTTGTATTTTATTCAGATGTTTTATCCTATGCTTGTTTCTTTGTCCTTATTTGCTCCAACATTTCAACATTTATCAGTTAAAAATTGCTATTTTATTTATATGTTGTTGTTGTTTTTTATCCTGGTCTGTGACTGTAATAAAGCTTTTTTTAAAAAAAAATGTTATAGGAAAAATGGTGATGGGTTGCTTCTCTCATCAGTCCCTTCTCTGGGTTTCTTCTCAGCCATCGGCAGTGCTTCCTGCGTCCTCCCTTGGCCAACTGGTGGCCATTTCCTGTCTGTGCGCATTGGATCCAGACCCGGAGTGCAGGCAGCGGGCAGCAGAGACCCTCTGCCATCTTCTGCCCATCTTGCGGTGCAAAGAAGGTAAGACTGGAAGAATTAATCCCAGCATGGGGTGGGGTGAGCAAGACCTGAACTAACCCTTTGGCTTTCCTTTGCAGAGACGCTGGCACGAACGTCCAGGAACCAAACACTCATCATCAGAGCTCAGAAGGTCCTCAATTCCACCAGAAGTCCGGTTCCTGCATTGTTCATCAATGACTGCTACTCTCTTGCCAAGGTAAGTCGCTGTCACACAAGGCACAGCGGTCTCTCAAGCCTCATGTTCTGGGTCCCACAGAGAAAGCCCCTGGGCTTTCTGCTCCCCAGCCCTGCCCTGTGGGCATCTCTGACCTTCGTCTCTTGCTTCAGGTCTTTGGCGCCTTTCTCCCTGCGGAGCAGCTCTTGGAGGCCATGTGCTTCCTGGCCAGCAACCTGGTTCTTGAGAGCAGCTTCAACCCCTTGGATATCTCCCACCTGTTGCAAGAGTTCATCAAGCAGTTTAGCGGCAAAGTAGTAGAGGTAAGATGTCTGCAAAGGTAGGAGAGGAGAAGAATCTCCACTTTGGTGTAGGGGAGGCAACCTCATGCCATTGGGTGGCCAGGGACACATGTTTGTTGAGAGGGGCCTGGCAATGTCAGGACAAGAAGCTCAGCCAAGGGTCCTGAGAAACATGGGTTCAAGAATGGGGAATCCTCCTCCTTCTGGGAGCAGACGGGCAAGCTTCTTCTCTTGGCCCACAATGGATAGGGGAACTGGTGCCCTGGAGCTGCCTGGGTCCAGTACTCTCAAGGACCCTGAGTGGTACCTTTGAAGGAAGATGTCTATGGTGGCACAGGTCAAGGGTCCCTCTTTCGATGAGGGATGGAGGGATCTGCCTGCAGACAGCCCTGCTTCCTTTTACTCTCCAAGGAACCCTTCCCTTTTCTCTGACAGGTGGAGGTGCTGCTGGAGGCCTTCTACAAATTCACCCAGGGGCCTACAGTGGAGGGCAGAAACATGGCCATCTTCGTTTTCTCCATCTTGTCACACCACAGTCTGGAGAAAGTGGTTGAATACCTCCTCCAGTTTCCCTTCAGGTATGGAGCCCTCCAAGTTCTACTGGGCTAAGGGAAAGGTTGGCAAGCTGCAGAGCTTGCTCAGAAAGCCCTAGCTGCCATTTCCTCTCTCTGGGGCACAGCAGCAAGCAGGAGACTTGGATTTGAGCGTTGCTCTTGTTTTTGCATTCACAGAGGCTGCCAGAGAATATGGAAGGAGGTTTTGGCATCGGCCGACCAAGAACAACTGCTCCATCTCATGGCCGAGCAGCTTTACCAAAGCCCCTTGGCGGAATCTGCCACCCAAGTGGTAAGAACCAACCACCTGCTTTCTGGCTTCCTTCTTCCCAGGGTGATATCGAGGGGTTTCTGTATTCTGCACAAAAGCAGGGAAAGAGACTTGCACCTCTCTCTCTTCCAGGAACATCTCACCAGCCTGTTGCACACCACCTTCAGGATGAAGAAATACAAAAGAGCTGTGCGCCGGAACTTCCCACAGCTTCTGATCGCTCTCCTGGGGATAGTTGTCAACTTCCACTATGACCAGGAATTCCTCGGGTGAGTAGTGTGCTGCAAAGGCGCCAATGGAGTCATTTTCCCTTCAAGCTCTGGGCGTTTCCAGTCTAGCTTGATTGTCCAAGGGAGGCTCTCTTTCAGGCAGCTGCTAGAGAGCAAGGATGGGGAAGGAATTTGAGTGTGTGACAATGACCCTCCTGGTAAAACTGGCCTAATCCAAGGGAGGGCAAAATTCCTCTTTGGAGCCCTGAACAAAAGTTCTTCTTCCTTCAAAAGGCTGGGGATACAAGGCAACACTCTGTTGAAGGTCTGACTTGTAAAATTGTGAGCGCAGCGGATGCAGGACAGATACCGTACATGCAGTAAATCTGACTTGCAGAGTTAATTGCTGCTTCAAGGTAGCAATGGCCACAAGCTTAAATGTCCTTAAAAGAGCCATCTTCTAAAGGAGACAAATTCATGGAAAATTATATCTATCAGTAGAATATATACCTGTACCTTTCTCATCTGTACATATTCTGACGGCTCCTTTGAATCAAAAGGTTTCAATAGGTCTTTGTCTGTCCTTGTGTTCCTGCCATCATATTCAGAGGCAACGCATATCTGATTAGCAAATATTGGAACTAAGTGATCCGGGACGAGGTTTAGATCTCTCATGAGCTTCCTTGTTTAGCACTGTTGGAGGCAGAAGGCTAGATTTCATGGCTGGTTGGTTGAATCCAAAGGCAATTCTTGTTAGGTTATGCTATTCTTCCGCTTAACGTTCATTCCTTTAAAATGAGAGCTCCTTAGTGGAAGACTGTTCCCTCCAGCTCACAACCCCAGTGGTGCAACAATGCCATCATGTGGCCAATTTTAATAAAAGCTGCTGGTGTGAAGATGCTGAAAGGCCATTTGTTTTTTTGCCTGGGGTCACCTCCAGACCATCAGTATCTTGCAGGAGAGATTCAGTCATGTACCAGGAATGTAGGTGTGCACAGTTAAAGTGGATTTAAAGCACTCTGGTGCTCTGAGGCAATCAATTCATTATTATTATTTTAAGCCAGACTTTTTGCAGTTAGAAGAGGAACAGATGTGGGATAAACAACTAACTAATGGGAAGAGAGATGACATCTATCTTTTTTTGTATTTAACTTTTGGCATTTCTGTATTTAACTGTTAAGACTTTCCCCCCCTCCAAAATGGCTGCTGCTTAAGTTGTCTGTTGTTGCTTTAGTTTTCTGAACATTTTCTGATAAGTGGTATAGAAAGGGTAATTAAGTCCCTAAAAAACTTTAAAATAACCACTGCACAAGCAAATCCGGATGGCTGCTCCTTCTTGTATAGCCTCCCGCTAAGCAGAACAAATGCTTGATGAAGAAAGGACATGGTCCAACCTCTGTGTAAACATTGTGCAAGCAAATCAGGATGAATACTCAATACTGTACTGTAAACAAGTTGTATGGAGGAGTCCCAAGGGAAAGCATGGGTTCAGGGAGGCACCCTCTGCCCATTACAATGTTCGACTCAGGAAAAATAGGACTAAGATATCCTAGAAGTCAGACAAGGGGAAATAACCTCTCCATGACACACACACCCCTCCACACCTTCATTATAGGCTGTGCCTGAAAGTACAGGACAGGCACAGTGGAGTCTGGCTAAGACCCTGATGGATGGTCTAATTCAATATATGGCAGTTTCCTCTGTTCCTACCATGGCCCTATATACCACTGGGTGAACCAAGTCAGAGGAGAACAGAAATGTAGACTAAGGGAAAGCAGCACACACAGAAAAATCTGCTTCCTGCCTTCTGTGTTAATGAAGAGCCAGTCACCAGGCCCAGTTTATAGGTGCCGGTGGCGATCACACAGGGTCTCCGCACGTTTGACGGTCTATTGATCCCTGTGCCAGCACTATGATCACTTCCCCGCTGCCACCAGCCCATTTCTCTTGGGTGCACACTGTGTCCAGACAGTTGTTAACAAATAATCAAGTTTATCTTATAAGCATGAACAAGTTTAGGGTTTCAGATCATTTTTCTTGTCAGTTTCTTATCCTTAGTTTCTATACCGGCCTATACCTTCCTAATAACTTCTAACTGATCATCCCAACTGCCTATCTGACTCCTCCTAACAGTTTCTCTCGCTCTCACACATCAAAACTAGACCAACCCACAGACTTATTCTCCCTCTTCCTTCTCCAACTCCCAACTGACTTCCCAACAACTCCAACTGTAACGCTAACTCCTCCCCTTGGGTTCCCACCGGCCAATCACTTCACACTCATTTAACCCTTTCCTTATGACCCACCTAGGAGGGCAAACGCCACAGTGCCCCTTGGTGCTGTGCAACTGGATTTGTACAGATGCTGTTTCTTACCAAACCCAGACTGAAATTTATCTAGATTCCAGTGCCAAATTAGCTCTGTTGAGCTAAAACACAAATAAAAAGGGAGTCGTGTGATTAAAAGGGCAAAGGAGAAGGTCTCTCAAAAAATGGCATGTGCCACTGGTTGGCCACCAAGCTTGTTCCTCCCCAATGGAGATACCGCAGGATCAGGCCTGCACTATCTGGCATTCACTACCACAGAACATGGCGACGACTGCCAACTTAGATGGCTTTAAATGGGCATTAGCAGGGCCGGATTTAGGTTTGATGAGGCCCTAAGCTACTGAAGGCAATGGGGCCCTTTATATGTCCAGCTGTCCTTTGTCAGCAACAAATTGCCTGTTTTTTGTGTTCAATATATGATATATGGTAATTTATGGACCTAATAGGTATCTAAGGCCATTTGCACATAACAAAATATGCATTTTATCAAAGTAATTGTTGAACGGAAATACAATTAAGAAGAAGTATATTAATAGTGAAATAATTATTAAGCTGTATGTAGGTTTTATTTTATTTGTTTTTTTTATCTTATATTTTGGAAATGTACATCCAGTTGCTTTTTTCTTTAATTTTTTTGGGGGGCCCCAAAAGAGTGGGGCCCTAAGCTATAGCTTGTTTAGCATATTATACGTAAATCTGGCACTGGGCATTAGACAAATCCAAGGAGGAGAGAGTAATTAGTGGCTACTAATCAAGACGCGGGTGGAGCTGTGGGTTAAACCACAGAGCCTAGGGCTTGCTGATTAGAAGGTCGGCGGTTTGAATCCCCACAACAGGGTGAGCTCCCGTTGCTTGGTCCCTGCTCCTGCCAACCTAGCAGTTCGAAAGCACATCAAAGTTCAAGTAGATGAATAGGTACCGCTCCAGCGGGAAGGTAAACAATGTTTCCGTACACTGCTCTGGTTCGCCAGAAGCGGCTTAGTCATGCTGGTCACATGACCCGGAAGGTGTACGCCGGCTCCCTCGGCCTGTAAAGCGAGATAAGTGCTGCAACCCCAGAGTCGGCCACGACTGGACCTAATGGTCAGAAGTCCCTTTACCTTTACTAATCAAGATGGATACTTGCTGCTTCCACGAACAGAGGCAGTTTGGCTCTCAATACCAGCTAGGGAATATAAACACGAGAGAGGCCTATTTGCCCTCAAGTCCTGCTTTGGGTCTTGACTTTGGGGTGCTGGTAGCCAGCAGGTGCTCTGCATGGCCATTAAAAAATACTGTATGTCAAATGGTTTAAAATCGAAACAAGCTTGAACAAATGAACACATACCATATTTAAAAATCCCAGTATTTTAATGAAAGGAAAAAATGAATATCCACACATTTGCACTTATGTACAACTTTGTGATATATATATATATATATTTATATATAATCATTTTAAGCTGTTTACAAATCACATTTAGTGCTTGAAATATCACATCATGTTGATATTATATTTCTGGCAGAAATAAATATATTGCACTTAAAAAGAATCTTTTGGTTGTTGATGCTGGATATTGTTTTCTAATTTGCAGTGCAAGCCTATACACTTCGACACAGATATTAGTCCCATTGTGCTCAATGGGATTTTCTCCCAGATAAGTGGATTTCGGATTGCAGTCTTACATACTCAACTTCTTTTTCGTAAAACATTTTGCCCTCACCTCCCAAATTACGCACGCACACACGTCATTACATGGTGAATGTGTTCACACAATTAATTTAAACCATTTAACACAGCAAACAGACCTGTAATACATTCTGTTAAGAGAGACTACCTCCAGTTTTTACTTTCCCTATGTTTACAGAAACACTTTCCTCCTATTTCTGGTATTACAGTAAGAAACTAAATGCTCGTTTAAAATGTGCCAAAGCTAAAATACAGCAATCTGTATTTTTTTTGTCCAAAATCATTTTTAAAAGAAGTTATTTAGAAAGTAACACAATTATTGACTGAAATCACTTTCTTCAGTATTTTAAAACAATATCAAACCCTGATCTTTTAAACCAGAAATTGTCATAAATAAACCCTTCATCCCGTTAAGATTCAGGAAGTACCAGAACCATATTTACTGCAAATAATGAGCAGGGAAAACAAAGAATCTGACTTTGTGGTAAAAGCAAGTTGAAAAAGTGAAAAGGAAAAGGTTTAGCTGACTCCCCAACCCTAAAGGCATCCTAGTCCAACAGCTTCAGTGCTCAGGTGCAGCTGCTGTCCAATGTCTGCAGTACAGTGGTACCTCGGGTTAAGTACTTAATTCATTCCGGAGGTCTGTTCTTAACCTGAAGCACCACTTTAGCTAATGGGGCCTCCTGCTGCTGCCGCGCCGCCGGAGCACGATTTCTGTTCTCATCCTGAAGCAAAGTTCTTAACCCGAGGTACTATTTCTGGGTTAGCGGAGTCTGTAACCTGAAGCATCTGTAACCCGAGGTACCACTGTGCTGACTGCCGCTTTGACAGCCCGCGCTGCCTACGCGACTCCCGTATGTATCCCGAGGTACCACTGTACTGGGAAATGCTCAACACATGCAAGTGGGACATGACACGTTTTGCAGAAATGAGAAGAGGCAACCCTTACTTATACAGTGGTACCTCGCAAGACGAATGCCTCGTAAGTCGAAAAACTTGCAAGATGAAAGAGTTTTTCGTTTTTTGAGTTGCTTCGCAAGACGAATTTCCCTATGGGCTTGCTTCGCAAGACAAAAACGTCTTGTGAGTTTGTTTCCTTTTTCTTTTTCAATGCATTCCTATGGGAATCCGTGCTTCGCAAGACGAAAAATTCACAAGACAAAAAAACCTCACAGAACGAATTAATTTCGTCTTGAGAGGTACCACTGTATCATGAAATTTGATGTGTGCCTAACAGCCTCACGAAGTCTTCTACTGCGCCCACTATTTTGAGCAGCTGTTTCAGTGTTTATCTGCCCACAATTGGCAGATAAACTATATGTGCCCCTAAGTCTGGTTTAAATCACCAGCCCTTAGGCTTAGGATGAACCAACTGCAGCAACTACGAACCTGTGGGGAGGAACCGATTGTTTGGTCTTCTTTCCCATCACTGTCAGGTAAGCAGTTTCTACCATCATTTCCAACCTCCTTCCATGGGTTTGCAAGTAGATTCATTAGGGCAAAACCGTAGGTCCATTAGGGCAAACGGGACAGTGCCCCACAACTTCACTCTGCTCTCACTTTCCTGCTACCTACCTTCTTACTTACTTGTCAGTGGCATAGCGTGGGTTGCCTGTGCCCGGGGCCATGAATAGCAGGTGGGATGGAGAGAACGGATGGAGGACACATGCACATGCCTAGTGTTGAAATTTTGCGCCCCTAACAATTTTGTGTCCGGGGCAACTGCCCCCCACTACACCATGACTCACTGTTGGTCTTATAGAACTCGGCAGCAAGAAGGGTGTGGACAAAATGATAATTAGTTGTCTCAGCCTGTCCTTGGCTCTAACGCCACCTACTGTTGAGTGCCAACAACCACTGGGTTCTGGGAACATGGTAATGTAATGCTTGTCTCATTGCAGAGCCAGATCCTAAACACTACAGGCTCTCCAGAGCAGCCAGAGAGTCGGTTTTAAGCAGCCCCATACAGCTAATGGTTTTGTGATGCCACCCTCCCTTAACGTTCTCTAGATCTTTCTCAACAGGATTGGGCAACACCAAGGTTGCAATCCTTTGCAGCCCCCAGGATAATCTTCATACTATGGAATCAGAAATCAAGAGAACTGAAAATTTATTGGGCCTTTTAGAATGTAGTTTCAATGTTTTCAGTTCTTTAGCTAGGAACTTGCTTAAACAATGAATTGAAAAAATGCTGGTTGGGGCATTGTTGACTCATCTTGAGGTGTGGCTTTCTGCTCCTCTGGGTCTTTCCATATTACAAATACGTGTTCCCATTCAGAGCGTCTGATTGGGAGTGGGTTGGATTTTATCATCCTTCTAGGACTGAGGTTTTCCCTATTGCTTTTTTCTAATTTTCAGCGAGGACCACACACCGATGCACCTCTTTGACTTTTTCCATGCTCGTTCTCATTACAGAAACTCTTGATGCCTATCTACTGAATTTGTAGTGTTCTGCGTTACATAATAATCAGGGAAAGGAAATGCTTCATGTCTCACCTCTTGTTCCAAAATACAATTATGCAAGGAAGAAGGCCTTGAAGGTGAACAACAGCAGGTGCCAACAACCTCCCACTTCTAAATGTCCCTCTGCCACATATTTTTCTAGCACAGGTAAGCCTTGTAGATACAATGTCAGATCAACAGAGTTGTCAGTTATCTGTTGTGGCCTCCGACAATGCTCCAATAATGTCTGGTGATCAATTAAGGGTGTGCTCTGGGTCTGCATGATGCAGCCATCTTGCAGTTTTGGCATATGCCCAGATGGGAAATCACCTGGAAATCCCATGTATCCTACCTTGAGTTCCATGATGGAAGAAAGGCAGGATGGAAAAGTACAAAAATAAATAACTAGGCCCCCAGGGACCACATGAACACACCCAATATGGCCCACAGACACTGGTATCAATACTGCTTATACGATCCTACCAAATTACTGGGCAGGCATGGGATCTAGTCATAAGATCCAGCCCCAGAGCAACATTTATGGATCAGGGCTGAGTAACAGACAGGTGAAGCCTGAAACTGCTGCTCTTCAGCCTTGTACAATGTTCTTCAAAGTAACACGGTGCTAAACCTCACCAGTTCCAGATATATCGCCATTGCAGATGGTAAGAGTGAGGTGCATGTGACAGGCGCCATAGATTAGTACCCCACAAATTGTCCCAACATTTGCAATGAGCTGTGAATAAAATAACAGAATGCAGAGAAATCTTCCGTCACCCTGTTTTACCATCAGTCCTCCCTGCTGCTGTCAGTATCCAAGAAAAAAACACCTGAGCTATATGAACCGTTGGCATGTTCTGTCATCTGAACTCTGCAAACTGTGGTTAACCCTATCTATGGTTTGGTGAAACAGCTTCCATTCATTTCAAACAAGGCTCATGCAGGAGGAATTCCAGCGGATTATGCCCAGTGTTCTTAACTAACTGGATTCCATATTTAAAATAAAGGAGTTTAAAGGATGGCACGGGGAAGGGAATGGTGCAGTCTTTTCCTTCTGTTTCTTTCATAGCGAGCTTAATGCTGAAGTAGCCTAAACATGCTCAAAGCAACAAATATCCCCCCCCCCCATTCATAAAAAGCAATGAAGTTATCAGCACAGTATTGCCTCTTTGGCCTCTGTCAGGAGGGGAAGTCTATACACAATTCAAACTATACACTGCTGCATGATGGCAGCCTCACATCTAGTGGTTATGATGCACCTTCAGATCGTTCAGTGTTTAATTAGAGACCTTGCAAACATTTGGAGTCCCTTGGGCCATGCCCATTTTCGGAGCCACTCAAGCTCCCTTAACCATCCCTTAACATGGATCCTTCAAGAGGAGGGATCTAACTCCACAATGCCTTTATGCAAGCTGGTTGTCTTAGTCGTTTTGCCCTGGGCCTTCCCAACAGGCCCAGGCTGGTTTGCCTGCCAAGTCTTGGCTTCTCTTGCCTTAGGTCAGTCATACGAAAGGGGTCATCACCGCAGAGGAGTGGCGCAGTCCCTGGATCGCTGCGTAAGGACCCTGCTGAAAGTAGTGGTGGTACCTGGGCATGTGGAAAGAAGGGAACGTCGGGCCACTGCCCTGCATCGAGCTGGCGATGGCAGAAGGGGTTAGAGGCATTCCCAGGCGGCTGTATGGGGGCAGGGAGCCTTGGATCGGGTGAGGAATCGGCGTGGCTATGGACGCAGCGCCGGAACCAAGAGCGGTCAAGGACTGCGGGTGTTGGAATCCCGGGAAACTTGATGTCGACGAGACCCAGGAACTGAGGGGCAGGTTGTCGGAAGTGGTAAAAGCTGATCCTGCAAACAAAGGGAAAGAGTGGAGGTTTGCATAAGGGCAACTAAATCCAATGTACCAACTGATGTAAGTAATGGGGCTGCCATAGCAAGACTACATGAGGTTAGGGGGCATACTCAACCAGAGCCAGGGCCTTTTCAACACTGGCTCCGGCCTGGTGGAACGCTCTGTCTCATGAGACCTGGGCCCTGCGGGATCTGATTTCTTTCTGCAGGGCCTTCCGCCTGGCCTTTGGCTTGGAATCAGCCTGATCCCCTCCCCCTCTTTCATTTTCCTTCTGTGATGGAACTCCTATTTGGGGACTTGCCTGGCTTTTTTCTGGCCCATGTAGGACCAGTCTGGAAAGTTAGCCTTGGTGACGACGTGACATTACCATCCCCAAAAAAGTTTTTGATTTGAGTTTCCATTGAAATGAAGCCGTATTTTAATATTTTAATGTTGTATTTTAATCTTGTTTTTAAGTTGTATTTCAATCAATTTGTTTTTATATTGGTTGTTAGCCACCCTGAGCCCGGTCTTGGCTGGGGAGGGCGGGGTATAAATAATTTTATTATTATTATTATTATTATTATTATTATTATTATTATTATTATTATTAAAAGGGGTCACTGCCACATGCACAGCAGGCACAGCTGATTTTCTTCAAGGGGCCGGTTATTATCATTTTATTTATTTATCTTGGATCATTTACAAATAATTGATAAAGAAAAGGAGAGGGCACGCAGATTCCAAGCATTGTGCATAATCAGATTCACAATGATACAGGAATCGCATGGAAGAAGGGGTACCTCCTCTTTCCAAATTGTGGGCTCGTTTGAAAGTACCAAAGGTTCTGATCTTGAACCTCTGCTCTTCAAGATCAGATGTTCTCCTACCTCTGCTTTGGGCTGCTTGGTTCTCGTCTCCCAGAACTTCATCCTCTGCGCCATAGGTTCTGATGGGGGATCGTGCATAGGAATGCTTTTGAATAAGGCTCTCAACGCTTTCTCTGCGAAAGACAACATTCCACGTTAGCAACAGAGTGAAAGCCATCTATGCACTTCTTTAATAGCTCCCTCTACTCCTAATATGGGCCAGCCCAGTCAAGAGGCAAGGTGAGGCCACTGCCTCAGGTGGCAGGATGCACAAAGACAGCAAATTCAGACTTAGATCTTTATCCCCTCATCTTGTTCACGATGTAAATCTTCACTTCACGTTCCCCTGGTGGGAAAGCGGGGCATTTTGTGGTTTACCTCAGGTGTCAAAATGTCTTCGGCAGGCCGTTCGATGGACATACAATGGAAGCATGTGCTTGGATTATTTTGAACTGAAGGCCCTTTCAGATATCTCCGTAAAAAACACCAGGACTGAGTTAAGTCACGCTGAAAACTGACTTTATGGGGTACCCAGTAAAATAGAGTACCTCATAGACTAGAACAGAGTTGCAAGAGCCCCAGTTACGATGGGGGCATAGAAAGGATCTTAAAGGGCATGTTAAAGGTAAAGGGACCCCTGACCATTAGGTCCAGTCATGGCTGACTCTGGGATTGCGGCGCTCATCTCACTTTATTGGCCGAGGGAGCCAGTGTTCAGCTTCCGGGTCATGTGGCCAGCATGACTAAGCTGCTTCTGGCGAACCAGAGCAGCTCACGGAAACACCGTTTACCATCCCGCCGGAGCGGTACCTATTTATCTACTTGCACTTTGATGTGCTTTCAAACTGCTAGGTTGGCAGGAGCAGGGACCGAGCAACGGGAGCTCACCCCATCGTGGGGATTCGAACCACCGACCTTCTGATCGGCAAGCCCTAGGCTCTGTGGTTTAACCCACAGCGCCACCCGCGTATATGCTGACAATTATTAAAATAACATCCAAATCACACATACTTTCTTTTCAGTTTGGAACATTGAGAGAAGCTTTCAAAGTAGCAGATAATAAACCTGTTACTGGGAGGCTTAGTAAGGGCAGAAGATCATGCAGAGTTACATCCTAGTTTGTACTTGTACCCACAGCCTAACACAGTAGATTATTTTCACCCACTGGGTGATATTGTTGGTGGTGGAGGAGGAAAAATCGTAACTCTACCTGGTTATTATAGATTGGACAATAGAATAATGCCAGGACACCAGGGGATGGGAATCGGCCAGAACACAAACATAGCTAAATACTTGCACCACTAGGGCTGGAAAAGTTAGCTCCCCATAATCTTCTGTGGGACTGCGTCTCAGTGGGGAGCATGGCCAGAAGCTTTGTATAGTAGGCAATGCAATAGTCAGAGCTTTCAACACACAACACCCACCCTGTGGAACGCCCTCCCACCACATGTCAAAGTGAAAAATAACTACCAAACTTTTAGAAGACATCTGAAGGCAGCCCTGTTTAGGGAAGCTTTTAATGTTTAATAGGTTATTGTATTTTAGTGTTTTGTTGGAAGCTGCCCATAGTGGCTGGGGAAACGCAGCAGATGGGCGGGGTATAAATAATAAATTATTTTATTATTATTATTATTATTATTATTATTATTATTATTATTATTACTACTACTACTACTACTACTACTACTACTACTCCTCTCCGTCTTCCACCCAGGCAAGAAAAAGGCATTTGTCACTGTTCAAAGACACATTAAAAAGGTAAAGGTACCCCTGCCCGTACGGGCCAGTCTTGACAGACTCTAGGGTTGTGCGCTCATCTCACTCTAGAGGCCGGGAGCCAGCACTGTCCACAGACACTTCCGGGTCACATGGCCAGCATGACTAAGCTGCATCTGGCGAGCCAGCACAGCACACGGAACGCCGTTTACCTTCCCGCTGGTAAGCGGTCCCTATTTATCTACTTGCACCCAGGGGTGCTTTCGAACTGCTAGGTTGGCAGGCGCTGGGACCGAATGACGGGAGCGCACCCCACCGCGGGGATTCGAACCACCGACCATGTGATCGGCAAGTCCTAGGCGCTGAGGTTTTACCCACAGCGCCACCCGCGCAAAGACGCATTACAGCCAAGCAAAAGCATTTGTGGAGTATGGCCAGGAAGAGATATGCAAAAAGCATAACCAGGGCAGAGTCCCAGGGGCCACATAAAGAAGTCTGAAGGGCCACATTCAGTGCCACCCCCAGACCTGAGGTTCCCTACCCTTGCACTAGCACATAATTGTGTAAATTCTCCCTGGCCGTGAGCCAGATTATTTCCAGAGCTGCCAAAGCATCACAAGCCAGAGGACGCAGAATTCAATGACTACCACTCACTGTAGATTTTACAGTCAGGAGATTATGATAGAGGATGGTATTTATTTTTGACCCCACTGTGCTAGAGTGACTGCAGTTTGGGTCGCTTTGAGCCAGTCTGCCTCAGATTCTCATGGGACAGGTTTTTTGTAATGATTCTGATTAAACTCATGCAGCAGGGCAGAGAAGCAATTTGCTTCTTTTTCTGTGTGTTCACTATGAGTACAGAATTCACCCAAAGTTTCATTTCATTTTTTCAAATACCGTATTTTTCGCCCTATAGGACGCACCGTCCCATAAGGCGTACCTAGTTTTTTGGGGGGGAAATAAAGGGAAAAAAATTATTTCCCCCCCCAGGCGTGGGGCTAGGGCGGGGGAGGCCCGAGCTTCCCCCGACCCCAGTCCCCAAACAGGCAGCTCTCTGCAAGCCGCGGGAGCCCAGCGCTGGCTCCTGCAGCTTGCGGAGAGGTCCACGAAGCCTGGACGCGCTGAGCTCAGCACGCGCAGGCTTTGGCATGCAGGCAACTCTCCGCAAGCAGCTGGAGTGCTCCCGCTGCTTGCGGAGAGGTCCACGAAGCCTAGAGAGCGAGAGGGGTCGGTGCGCACCGACCCCTCTCGCTTTCCAGGCTTCAGCGAAAGCCTGCATTCGCCCCATAGGACGCACACACATTTCCCCTTCATTTTTGGAGGGGAAAAAGTGCGTCTTATAGGGCGAAAAATACGGTACTTAACAAGAAACATCACATAGATTTCAGCTGCACTGCTAGAAAGCTTAGTAGTAGTAGTAAGAAGGAGAACTGATTTAATGAACAAAGCCATTTTATCTATCAGGATTCCCCAAAGGCCAATCTGACCTGATGCACTTCAAATCAGCTGTCTATCCCTGCTCCCATAGACAATCCAGTTAATTGAAGCCATTTAAACCTAGCCTTTGGCAGAGATCCCTGCTGAACCCACGTTTGGTAACTCAGCTAACTAAAAATGCATTGCCTTTCAGCAAAGCCTACTACATTTAAAAATAAAATAAAACGGGGAGGACAGTTTACCAAACAGTGCAATAAATCCATCACAGTGATCCCACCTCCTTACAAAAGAGCCGAGAATATTTTGTCCTTGGAATATCACTGGTATCATTCCATATACAAGCCTCTTGCAGGAGAGGGGAAATGAGAGTAAGAGTGAAAGGAGGAGAGGGAGGGGAATCTTATTGAAGCAATTTACTTGCAGGGACTGGAAGTGGACAGAAAGCAATGGCAGTTGCTACTGAGAGGAGGCTATAATTGAATTATTCCCTTTTAAGTGATTGAAGACAGTGGCCATCCAGCGTTATCTCCCAGAAGATCTTACAAGGGAAAGGGTGGGGGGGAGAGAAAGAGGCTACATTGGTTACATTATGGATCTGAATGGCCCCTTTCCCCCTGATTCTAGCAAAAGGAGAAATGCAAAAAAACCCATTTCATGTTATTACAAAGGCCATGGAGTCAATGAGCAAGGCTCTCCAGGCTTTGGTTCAATACACTCCCTTGAAGTAAATATTCCATTGTGTTAACATTTAGTTACTTTTTCAGCTACTGGTTTTGATGGTGGGGGGTGCTCGAAGGAGGGGGTAGAAGGTGGGGTTTTGGTCCCACTCATCTGTCACGCCGGATTACCAGCAAAACTCCTTCCTATACTCCTCTCTTGTCTGCAAATTGGCATGTCAGGGGCCAGTGGGCAATACTCAAGGGACCAGACTCATCCCCAATGTCTCCTGTTCCTGACCTCTAACGCAGCACAGTTTGCCAAGCATGCGCCTACCCAACCTCCATTCATTTCTGTCAAGCATGGGCAAGAACCCTGTGGCATTAATGGAGATCACTGCCAGGAAGCGCTCATCAGCTCCACTTCGGTTTGTAAGGCAAGATCACCTGAGGCCACTTGAGACTTGCGTCTGTGGCTCCAGCCCCTGAGCTTGAGGCGCTGTGAACATCTGCACAGAGGTAACTGCAGAAGAAAGCCTCTCTGTTTTTATTTTTTATATTATAGTGGTATTGTAGTGGTACCTTGGTTCTCAAACGGCTTAGTTGTCGAACAAATCGGCTCCCAAACACCACAAACCCGGAAGTAAGTGTTCTGGTTTGCGAACGTTTTTTGGAAGCCAAACATCCGACGCAGCTTCTGCTGGAGTGCAGGAAGGTCCTGCAGCCAATTAGAAGCCACACCCTGGTTTTCAAACAGTTTTGGGAGTTGAACGGACTCCCGGAACGGGTTAAGTTTGAGAACAAAGGTACCATTGTACTTGGATGACAAACCTAAATTAAAGCCTGTAAATTATTGGACTTCAGCTCCTTCCATCCCTGATTACGGGGCCAGGTGGATTGGGGATGGCAGGAGCTGAGGTCAAACAACATCTGGGAAGATAGCAGGTTCCCCATACCTGTTACATACACATGAATAATTGCTCTCCTATAGAGTTCAGCCATGCACGATTTAGCACATATGTGAGAAAACCTGGGGGTCACAGGCTGAAATCACAAAAATCCATGCGTTGTTGCTTTCCAAATGTTCTTCAAATACAAAACACATAATTCCTACATGCAGTTGAAACATGCGCAGCCACTAGGGAAGTACTTTGATGGTCCCAAACAAATATAAGCTAAGAAATGGGGAACAGGCGTGGACTGGATCCAGCTCTCTTCACAAATAGCTGATCAGCACCATGACTGACCCTACCTGTGAACGGAAGCTTTGTCACCCAATTTAGTGAGGCAAAGATTCCTCTCATTTATGTCTCAACAACTTCTTAGGCTGCAAGATCACCTTGTACTGTACACCGCCACCTTGCGATGGTGTTTTTCATAAGCAGATGCAGATAATTTTATAAATTACCAGCAGGCAGATCAATATATTTCCTATTACAATTCTACCCCATAAAAATACGTCAATGGCAATTTGAGGCAGAAATTCAATCTAGGGTGTTTTTAGACTGCACAACTGCACATTTTTCAAAAATGATACATATTGAGCCAGTCATTTTTGTGAATAATTGTATAATTCTACTTTAATTTTAGAAAAGCTTTGGGCATGTTTATAAGTCAGATATACATTGCCTCTGATGCTTAATCCCATTTTTCTCTGAAGATAAACTTTGACAACACCATCCATTAAAAGCAATCCTAAAGAACAGTCACAAATGCTACAGATATTTTTCTTCCATGATTGATAGAAGCCATAGCTTCCAATCAAGAGCTCTGAATAAACACACACATGAGCACATATATATGTCCCAGCACTAGATGACTTCCCCATTCACTTCAATGGATGGGACAGCTCGAAGCACACATGGAGCTCCTCGTCCTTTGACGTGAACGGAGAACCATTTGTAGGCACAAACCTAGTGCACAAAATTCATGGCTTAGGACCTCTAAGTCACTCTCTAACAACACTCTTGGTTTTGTGCCCTCTCTGCACAATAATCACCAACACCCACTCAATAAAATGGGCTGCAAACAGGAAAGGTTTAATTACAGGTGAATGGGCTCCTAAAAGCCTCAACAACTCTTTGTCTGTTTATATTAGGAAGGCCAGTCTTGTAATTATATTATATTAGGGATGAGGAGAGTTTTGTTCATTCCACATCTTTAAGCAAACCAGATTCACACATTCTGGACAAATACACAATTTGGAATGCAGTTATCCCTTCATCTTCCTACTTTTCCCAATTTTGAGGCTCAGAAAAGCACCAGCAATCTGTATTTGGGGTTTAAATGCATACAAAATGCATGCTTTGGGAGACAATGTGCACAAAAATGCATCTCAAATGAAAAAAATATGTTCAAGAATAATGCAAATGTTTGGTTTTTAATTTACAGGTTGATGTGGAAATAGGACAGAGCAGATTTATTAATAAGAACACAGGAATACTCCACATAAAACTGACAGGGCCTGGAAATACGTCATACATCAATTGTGACCAAAACAAATTAACCCACAAATCAGGGCTGGAAAACACAGGTCAATACAAAAAGCAGTGGACTCCAACAGGCCAACAGCAAGGTCAGCTGGGCTCTGCACAAAAAAACAAGTTAAAAAAGAACAGCAATTCCAGGAAAGGGCTCAAGCAAAAGCAACCCAACAGGTAGGCCCAAAATATAAGATGGCACCGCTCTTTGAGCAGATGAGACCAGTTGTGGGTCCAATGGTGAAGAAGGCACTTTCTGCATGCGCTGTCTGTAGAGGGAAGTAAGGGGCAGATGGGGCTCGTCAACCTGGAAAGGTAGTCCATTGAGGAGAAAGAAAACTCTGATCCTAAACTTCCACTGCCTTGTGGTTTATCTTCAGAAGAAGAAGCTAAGCAGTAAACCCTACACAGGGACGCGGGTGGCGCTGTGGGTCAAACCACAGAGCCTAGGACTTGCCGATCAGAAGGTCGGCGGTTCAAATCCCTGCGACGGGGTGAGCTCCCGTTGCTCGGTCCCTGCTCCTGCCCACCTAGTAGTTTGAAAGCACTTCAAAGTGCAAGTAGATAAATAGGCACCGCTCTGGCGGGAAGGTAAACGGCGTTTCCGTGCGCTGCTCTGGTTCTCCAGAAGCGGCTTAGTCATGCTTGCCACATGACCTGGAAGCTGTACACCGGCTCCCTCGGCCAATAAAGTGAGATGAACGCAGCAACCCCAGAGTCGGTCACAACTGGACCTAATGGTCAGGGGTCCCTTTACCTTTAAACCCTACACAAATCTAGAGTGAAGTCCCTAAGACAGTTGGGTGTCGCCTTGTATGCCTCCTTCTGGCAACTCCTGCAGGCAAACTGGTGTCAAATTTATTACTGTATGTTCCGGCATATAAGACGACTTTTTAACCCAGGAAAATCACGCCAAAGGTCTGGGGTTGTCTTATACGCTGGGTATACGTGGAGCCACCTGTGGTGAGCAGAGGTGCCCCTTCTGCCATTGCTCCTCCTCCCTCCCCACGGAAGGGGGCGCAGCCGCCTGTGACCTACTGAGAGAGGCAACTGGGCTGCACTGGGGACAGAAGTTGTTTTAGGGTAGCGGGACTGGTTCAGCTGGACTGCAGAGGGCACCACAGCAGTGCTGTGGAACAGAGAACAAGAAACAGCGAAGCACCAAATGTTAGCCTAGGCGCAGGGCACCGCTGAAATTTGAGGGCCCAAAGTCTGCCACTGCTGGGAAGGGAAGGCAGGGGCTGATCCCCAAGAGTCGCAGACTTCTCCCCATGCCATAGACTGGCCACCCATGCAGTAAGAAGTCACCCACTCATAATTTCTCCTCTTTTGTTTTCACGTGATTGCCGGTGAATAGAATATTAATGAGAGAGAACAAATAATAAAACCTCACGAATCAAATTTGCTTCTCCATTCAACGCCCGACAAAAGAAAAGCGCCAAAGCGGATATGGAGTGCATGGCTTGGCAGTCACCAGCGTGAAGGACTTCTTTAGTTCTAAATTTCAAAAGGTTTTCGTTTCGTGCAGTTGCCTCTTTGCACATTTGGAAGAATGCCCAGATTGCAAAAAACAACAACCACCACCAGAGGTGAGTCATCGGAATGGGTTCCAAAGGAGGCATAAAAATAAATTCACCAGGCACCTCAGTACAGAAGAAGGGAAGGGTGACTAAAAGGCAGAAGACAAAAAGAAATTGTACCATCCTCTTCCTCACACACACATGCACAACAGCCATATCCAGCTGCAGTATGTGTGTAGCTATCAGATACACATGATCACAACATGGTATGATGGCTGTCTTACTTGTGATGGAAGCCTAGCTGGGAGAACAATGGCTGAGTGAGCAACATCCACTCAGATGGCCTCGCCCATGTGCTTCTGTGTAGACATGCAAACTATGCTTAAGGGGGCAGTGACAGTGAACCCTCTGGCTCTGAATACAACAGAATACCGATAGGAATCCATTTGCAGAGAACTGGGCCCGCAGAAATGCTACCTAGCACTGAGTAGGCAGTCTGGTATTGGGCTAAGGCTCAACCTGCCTGGAAACCATTCTGTATGAGTTTGCCCTTAAGCCCAGGTGTTCCCTCAACAAGGATCTCAGCAGTGCATAACTGTCAACCATCCCTTATTTGGTGGGAAAGTCCCTTATCCCAGCGCCCTGTCCCGCTGCTGTCCTGGATTGATGATGTCCCGTAAATTTCCTGGGTTTCAAAGGAAGCAGCTCCTCTCCCTCCCTCCCTGCCAGCCAGGGAGGAGGGAGGCTCCAACTGTGTTGCTTGGCTGCGTTGCTCACCCAATAAGGAGTTTAAGAACAACTGGGGGGTGGAGCTTGCATGCCTTGTGCCGATCAAATTGGCCGCGTTGCCTGGGGACTCGCCTTTGCTCAGCACTTCCCAGTGGAGAGGTGACGGTGGTTTTCCTTGCTGCATCCCCTTTGCCGGGTTGCTGCGCTGTGGGAACCACCGCTTGAGGCTTCGTTAGGCTGCTGGCTGGGCTTTCTGCCTTTGGCTTGGAGGAGCTCAGAAGCTGAACCTACCTGTGCTCTGAAAATCCCTTATTTTGGCTGCTGATCCCTTATTTTTGAGGCTGCTTATTTCAAGGTCCCTTATTTTCAAATCTGTAAGTTGACAGCTATGCAGCAGTGGAGGGAAAGCACTCTGTCTATGCTCAGATGCTTTCTTAGACAAAGCCCTGCCATCGAAAACAGGCTGGGCTCACAGATTCCGCGTTGAGCCCTGGCTCAAATTAAGTCCTGGCAGAGACCGTAAATTTGAAATGGGAAGTTTGAAATTGTTAGAGTCATGTATTTATAAAAAACCTATTCAATTAGGCTAGAAAAGTGCAATGTCTGTCATCATGTCATAAAAAGATGTGTTTTTTCTCTCAGATCAACCGAAAGGAAGCCCAGCCTCTATTGCGGCAGATAGAAGCAGTGTTCAATCAGTTACATGGAGCAATCCAATTACTAGATGGTTTAGTGCGGTAACTGACTCCAGCCTAATTTGATTTCTTTAGGTCTCTAAAGATCAATTGATCTGATTTGCTTCCCTCCCTAAAGGCTAGTTAGGAAAAAAAGCAGACTTAAATATCTGGAAATTAAATCCAAAGCTTTGTCCCACATTCACACTATTTAGGTCAACCCAAAGACAGGCAGTGTGCAAGGAATAAAAGTCCTCACAGATGCTTTGCCCAGCATAGGGGACCATGCTATAGCCCAAATTGTTCATACACAAAAGCGTGTCTGCCTTACGAAGTCCATTCAAAAAATGGATTATCTGATTACAAGAGCTAATCAAATATCCACCTTTCAAGAAGGTGTGAATGTGAACTGGCAAACCGTCCATGCCAAGGCATGTAAATAGAACTGATAATATTGTTTGTTTCCAGAAATGGCAGTTGAGACTCTATTAACTTTGCAAGTTGTTTTCAAGGTCCGTCATTCAATGAAATGAGTGCAGTTGTGTAATGAAAGGTTTTTGGTACGTATAAATTTGCACTAAGCTGAACTGTTTCCAATCCACTAGGCCTCAGGTAGCTGGTGTGGTTCTCTCCAGATGTGTTTGGACACCAACTTCCATCAATCCTGCCTGTTGGTCATGCTTCCTGTGGCTGATGAGACAAGGAATCCAAGAATATCTGAAGGTCACCACAATATTGACGGAGTGGTAATCACATAGCAAGCCAGGCATGTAAGTATGGGCACCTGGCCCAGGGTGCCAGCTGGACTGGGGTGCAACTTGAACCTCAGAAATCATGTGGTATATAAATAGCCCAATCCAAAACATTTTTGTTGCACGCAGGTATGTATGTATTCGTGGGGCTTACTTCTTAGTAAGGACTGCCGCCTTCTTGCAGAAATGTGTGATTTAGTATGACCCTTTCAAATGATTTTGATGCCAGGGGTATTCAGTAAATGGGGTTGGGACTGGGATCCTGCCCTTGGCATAGAAATGACCAGCTAAAATAATCTGTGCTAAACCAGCTGCCATCCTGCTAAGGGACTAAGATGATCTGACCACATTTTAAAAATGTGGGACAGAAACAACATGGTTGCCTTCATACACCCATTACAGCGAAACCTCGGTTGTCAAATGTAATTCTTTTCCGGAAGACCATTCGACTTCTGAAATGTTCAACAACTGAGGCGCAATTCCAGTTGGCAAAATCCATTGAAAAAATGGAGAACCGTGCCTGGGAAGCCATTCAACTTCCGAGGCGCGTTTGAAAAAGGAAGCATTCACTTTTGGGTTGTCGGTGTTTGAAAGCCAAAACGTTCGACTTCCGAAGTGTTTGACAACCGAAGTTCCACTGTATAAATGGAGCAAAGTGGCCATTAAAAATAGCCATGCAAATTCTCATTCTCATGAGACAAAAGGACATTGTAATGGTCCAAGAAAGGGAAGAGAGTGCCTAATGATGACAACAGTGCCTTAATATCTGCACTGGGTTCCAGTTGTCCTTTGGTTGGAGTTAATGAGCCTTTTTTTAAATCTAGAAAAACCTATACCTTGTCCTAAACCTATACCTTTTCCCTTAGGTTCCATCAACATCTTTATGATCACACAAACGTTCACACAAGCAAGCAAAGGAAGAAAGAAGAAGATGTTCTGAAATAGTCTGATGGGGACTATCTCCATGACCTTGCAGAGGGTTTGAATGAGAAGGTGAATATTCTGGTTGTGGGCTTGGACAAAAAGACATACAGGTTGTTAAGAAAAGACATGAGAAAGACTTAAAAGTGGCAGAAATAAACGGCAACCACTAAGTTATGTGTTTATTTTATACGAAGTCATGCATATGTGTGTTTATGTGAGATAGACATATGAGTTATATGAGTGGCCAGCTCACTAGATCATTTTGCCTTTAGAGCAGCAATTGGAAAAGGTGGGGGGATCTTCAGGGGATCAAACTTATTATTTTTGAGTATTTATATAAAGTACCTGAGACCTCTTACAGTGCAACATGAACTTGCAAACACTACAGCTTCGTGGGAGAGGACAGAACACTTTTCACGACAGCTCTTCCTCTCTCCTCAGCATTATCTTATCTTGAACAAAAAGTAAACAAAATGTCCCTCTTACCTCTCAATATCAGTGAGTCTAGATGAGTCCCTGAATCCTTTAGCAAAAGGGTTGCTGTCAATCTTCAGCTTGGTTATCTGGAAACAGAGAAGAGCAGAGTGCATTTGCAGCCAGCTTTTGAGGAGACAGTCTTACAGTCCATGACCCCAACCAAACCATCCATGCCAAGTCCCCTGCTGCACTTCTACCCAATTTATCTCATCTCAGAGGCAGGCTGGCAAAGATGTGACTTCCTGCTTCTTCTGTAATGGCACTTGAAGACCACCATTAGCCTTCAGGGCTCAGGAACTCTAGTTGTTGCCACTTAAAGCAAAATGTGAAGCATTTTTTGTAATATATATTTCTCCTCGGAAGGACATGAGAGGAACCTTGTGAAAGGCGAGGAAGGTTGCTACAAAACATGAGAACTTTCTTGAGACCTAAACTGTCTCTCAACTGTCAAAGACAATTTTGCAGCAAAAGTGGAAACTCCTGCTCAAGTTAAACATCTCAGGAATTCCCAAGGAAAGCTAAACATTTCAGTAAGTCTAGCAAAAATTTCTCCTTAGGGATTTGTGAAGTGTAAAAGTCTGGTTTCCTTGCTCAAACCATTGTAAATCAGGAGTGTGGTGTTATTGGAACCCAGGACAGCTACTGAAACCAGGCCTCCTCTTAAGGACTGGACCAGTTCACGGTATCTCCGCCAAAATAACCATCCAAAATGGAGAATGTGTGGAGAATGTTGACAGGGTGATAAACTGAGACTTGGTTACACAGGAATGCAATAAAGTTGTCTCGTTTTTAAAAAAATACTATGAAGGGTAGACATATCTCAGTTCCATGAGGGGAATTAACATTTTTAATCTTGAGCACCACCAGTACAGAAGCAAATATTTTTTCTCACTATGGGATGGTATTCTTATTCTTATTCTTATTCTTATTAAGGCAATGTCATTTCAAAAGGGAAGCAAAGTGACAAAGTTGATTCCTACAGAGGAGAGATGGACCATGGAGAAGACTATGGTGAGCAATCTACAAGGTATCTGGAGCAATCTAGATAAGACAGAATTGGCCAGAAACAAGTAAGATAAGCCATGTTTGCCTGGGGAAATGGTGTGGTTAATATTTGCTTATTTACTTACTTTCACCCTGAGGTCCCAGGGTAGATCACAATGTCAAAACACAATTTACCAACACAAAAATAAGATTAATCTTAAAAATATACACTGAGGTTGTTTTTTAAAAAAATATTTCTAAGCTCTGAATAAAAAAAAATGGAAGCTGTTCAGGGGGACAAAAAAAAGGACTCTTTTTTCACAGCATTGTGCAGATGCTCCATGAAAAGGGAATCTACAAAGCGTGGCTGTTGCAGAGAAAATGCTCAGTACAGGAGCAACACCAGTTTAACATCAGAATGGAAAGGTGGTTTGCAGATTTGCTGGATGCTGTTGCAGTCATTTTTTAAACTCCCAGTTCCCAAATGAATCATGAGAACATCTCCAAGAAAGCTTGTAAAAATGAAAGTTGACCTACAATTCAACTCTCCCGTAGTGGCTTGACTGTTTAAACAAATGCATGACCTTTAAATCTTAAATGTGAGATAGTTTGTTGAAAGTGTAATGTATTTAGCCCTTATCTAATAACCCGCAGAAATGTAATCATCCCCCTTAAAACCAGCAGTGAAAGAAATGGCAAAAATAAGAGAGGTTCCATTTTCATTAGTCATACGTAATACGACAGCCTCTGTCTCTAGGATTTCCAGAGGGAAATTTGGCAGTATTTACGGGATGTGCTTGAGCATCAGACCACAGCTTTCTAAAACTGCTTTGTCCAGGCAAACACCTTTCCCCCCTCCCATAGGCCTGAAGCTTAATTGAAAGTTTAAAAGACAATAGGATCTATATGAAGGGTAAACACATAGCTGCCAGGCAAATAAATTCTATTTTTAATTTAAGTAATTCATTTATACACCAATTACTTCCATGTGGTAAGTTTCTTTTGAAATCGGGTTTGAAAACCTAGAAGATTTGGAACTTAGAGTAGTTGTGTTCAGCAGAGCTCACTGCCGTGTAAGCATACAGAGGGTTGCCTCTCACAATTAAGACACACTGTGTTCAGTGTGGATAATGTGATAGATTGTGGCTATTTTTTAAAAGGGATGTAAAGGTAAAGGGACCCCTGACCATTAGGTCCAGTTATGGCCGACTCTGGGGTTGCGGCGCTCATCTCGCTTTAATGGCCGAGGGAGCCGGCGTACAGCTTCCGGGTCATGTGGCCAGCATGACTAAGCCGCTTCTGGAGAACCAGAGCAGCGCATGGAAACGCCGTTTACCTTCCCACCAGAGCGGTACCTATTTAACTACTTGCACTTTGACGTGCTTTCGAACTGCTAGGTGGGCAGGAGCAGGGACCAAGCAACAGGAGCTCACTCCGTCACAGGGATTCGAACCGCCGACCTTCTAATCGGCAAGTCCTAGGCTCTGTGGTTTAACCCACAGTGCCACCCGCGTCCCAAAAGGGATGTAAACTGCCAAAAATGCAGCTATCTACTATTCTGAGCCTTTTGGAAATGCGCCAAGTTCTAAGCATCTAAATAACTGAAACTACGTATACATTTGGTCAAAACAGATTCATTTTGGGGGGAACAAAGTAAGGGTGCCACTGAAATCAGGGCGGGCCGCGCATGGTGCGCCAGCTCTGAGTTGCAGACAGAGGGCAGGGCCACCCTGAGTGGCAAGAAAGGGTTCGTGGAGCGCAAGGAGTCTTGATTTTTTTAAAAAACTGCTTTGTGCATCTGCGTCTAATCTTGCCCCTTTCTAAAAAAAATTATCAGTGTGTGTTTTCCATTTGTAAATCTACCAAAGAATAAAATTAAATCGGGATTGAGGGTGGTGGAGGGTGTGTGTGCTGTGTCCCATTGGTGTAGCAATGGCACCTGCCCTTCTTCTGACAGAAATGCTCTGTGGGGGCAGGGGAACCCAAAAAGGGCAGGTTGAGAAGGGTCAGTTGCAGGGAGTGAGAAATGTCCTTTTTTCATCTGAGGAATGTTGGAAGGTATGGGAAATGTGTTGTGGTATTGAATTCGTAGAGAGTCTGCCCCTGTGGATTGATGAGATGCACATTTTGGATGGACATCAGACTCTAGAAATTGTCTAGAAAGGGTTTTGAATTCCTCATTCCCCTACTGGGCCTTGCTGGTGCCATTTACCTGCCCAGTGTCGATCTGGAGATCTAGCATGCTGTCGCGGCTGCAGGCCGCACATTCAGCTTCAGCCAGATCACGCACCATGTCTCAAGGCTTCATCAGCAAGCTCAGACTTGCCTGTATTAGGAAATGCTGCTCTCCTTTCAGACATAAGCAGTTGCCGTCTTGTGATTCTCCAGCAACACCTCTCCAAATGGCTTGGATGTGAGCCCTCATCCGGGACCAGAGAAGAGTTTTTCTGACATGGCTTAGGGATGAGTGTCAGAAAGCTATTTTGAGATTTCACAAAGCAAAGGGCAGAGGGGGAATCTTTCGTCAAAGTCTCTGAAGGTTCCATTGTGGAACTGGCTCATGAGAAGTCGTTGGCCCTCTTTGTTCTGTGAAACTGCTCCCCAGACTAGCCTAGAAAATGATAGATTCCCATAGGAAGTCCGCAAGCAGAACATGAAGGGAATAGTGTTCTCCCCACACAGCAGCTTCAATACCAGAAGTCAGTGGCGTAGCGTGGGTTGTCAGCACCCGGGGCAAGGCAAGTAATTTGTGCCCCCTAACCCGTGGATTTGCACCCCCTAACCCGTGGATTTGCGCCCCCTAACCCTAACCCCCAGATGTTGCGCCCGGTGCGTCCGGCCCCCCCTGCACCCCCCACGCTACGCCACTGCCAGAAGTATTAGAACCATAGAATTGTAGACTTGGAATATGGCCGCCATAGCTAGTGCCACTGATAGGCTTATCTGCAGTGAATTTGTCTAACCCCTTTTAAAGGCATCCAAGTTGGTAGCCATTGCTTCGTCTTGTAATAGCAAATTCCACATTCACAGTATAAAGACAGACTTCCTTTTGCCCAGGGGTACCAACTTGAATAAAATATTGCGGAGCCCAGGTAAGCCCGGCCACACATAATAGATCAAGCATGCACACCATTCGAATGCATTGGCAATGTCCATCAATTTGGGGGGAGCATCCCCTCAAATATTTTATTGGGAGGGCCAAAGACTTCTTGGCCCTTAGGAGTTGGCTCCTGTGCTTTTGTCTGTCTTGAATCTTCTCACATTCCGTTTCATTGGATCATCCCGGATTCTAGGATTATGAGAGACGGAGAAAAGCCTCTCTTTCCATTTCCACACCCCCCCCCCCCAGCTGCGTTATTTTATACATCTCTATCATTTCCCCTCAACTCGCCTTTTTTCTAAATTAAAAAGGCCCAAATGTTACAATATTTCCTCACCGTGTCTGGAATGCCACCACAAACTCCCAACGACTTCCGATTGCAGTGTAATGCTGCAGCTGGTCTGCCCAAAGAAGACATAAGACTTCGTGACATCCTTAGGACCAAATCATGTCACATTGTTCACACTTTTTAAGCAGGTCACTTGCATTTTTAAGAGAAAGCAGCTGCAGGGCCCCAATCCAGTGTGTGCTCCTGCATGTGTTCCTCCTGCATCAGTTGAGTATCATCTGCTACCCCGCCATATTTGTCTCCAAAGGAGGGGATGGTTTTCAACAGGAACCCGCTGCAGGGGCCTGATCCCGTTTACAAGCACAAAAAGTAGCAGGGAAAGAGGGGGAGGTCCTCTTCATCCTTGCAATTCAGGCACTCAACCCGCATTTTCATTTCTCAGTCCAGTAGTAGCACTGACGAAAAGACTAATAAGAGTTATAAAACACTCACCAATTGGTTCTGGTAGGCAGTGACAGCAGTAAACACAGTCTCTGGAAATATAAATGTCCTGAATTCTTCAGACTTCAGGTTGAGCAAGGAAGCTGTATGGTCCTTCTTCTTGATGATGTGCACCCTCGGCTGGTATTTGTGCATTGAATTTAAGATTATCTGGAGAGAAGATAAAGGGAAGAGCTACTCAGATTCAAGTCAACACTCACTACTGTGGGGTATTTAAAGTGCAGTCAAACCAGCAATTCATCTTTTGCTAGATAGGAGTTGAAGCTCACAAAGTTTTCTTGTAAACTTGCTAGAGAGGACTCTGTGAGAGACACCCTCACTGTGCCCTGACAGGGGGAGGGCATAGCTATATATTCTCCTGCCTGCTTTGGCGTGTTCTCCTACTCTCTTACTGCTCATCACCATGCCAGCAATGTGAAAGCATCTGCTAAGTCTGAGCTACGTGCTCCATTTTAAGCTAGGCTTAAGTAAGCCTTTGTAACTGATTTACCATTTTAAGTCTGCCTGAACAAAGCTGTGGTGTTCATTATTCTTCAGCTAGTATTCTGAGTGAGTAAATGTTGTTTTTACCTTTTATAAGACCGTTTGTGTGATTATTGTTTCAAGGGGGAGAAAGGTGGGAAATACCAGGAGAATCCGGTCTGTCTTAAAGCATCCTGGATTACTTAAACGAAAAGGCTAAAACTAGTCCATCTTTCTCTTTTTAAACTGCAAAGGGATGCACTCTGCTGAACTCACAAACTTGAGGAAAGAAGGATAATACCTAATAAATATATTCTCTCTTAGCATCCATTCAAATCCCAACAACTACCAACTTTTTTACTTCAGCCCAAGATTTTCGCAACACCTTTCTGCAACACATATATCAACAGTTCCACAGATCACGGCTAGGACCTTGTAATTAGCAATGTGCAACAAATTGTTCCCTCACAGATATCTTTCTTAATTTAAAGATTTCTAAGAAAGGAAAATGATGAATCAGAAGAATGATGGGACACACTGCAGGTGAGGGGTGCCGAATGCTTCTCTGCATTTAAAAACAATATTCCAGGACAAACCATCTACTCCCTAAGAACAAAAGCTGGAGCAGAATCTTCCATCCTATCATTTAGCTGTTAGTTTTATTACTATTTGCACAGAATTTGGATGCGCGTTCAGAAATGTGATCCTTTTCTGCCGTCTGCCTCACTCAGCTGACTGTGTAAGACCAGCTCATGTTGTCTTTATGAACAATTGCAAAAGCGGAAGGATTTGATGCAGAAAAAGAACTTTCCCCAGTTTCTGTGACTATATGGTTTTTTATAAAAAAAAATTCCTTCCAGTAGCACCTTAAAGACCAACTAAGTTAGTTCTTGGTATGAGCTTTCGTGTGCATGCACACTTCTTCAGATACACTGAAACAGAAGTTTCCAGACCCTTCTATATAGTGAGAAGGTGGGGAGGGGTATTACTCAGAAAGGTGGTGGGAATGGGTGATTGGCAGATAGCTGTGATGAGCCTGTTGAGGACTCTTAACGACTGCAATAGGTCTTACAGGAAAAAGCAAGGGGTGAGAAGGTGAAAAATGGCTTTGTCATACCCCTCCCCACCTTCTCACTATATAGAAGGGTCTGGAAACTTCTGTTTCAGTGTATCTGAAGAAGTGTGCATGCACACGAAAGCTCATACCAAGAACTAACTTAGTTGGTCTTTAAGGTGCTACTGGAAGGAATTTTTTTTTGTTTTGACTATGGCAGACCAACACGGCTACCTATCTGTAACTGGTTTTTTATAGTCTTTGGGAATGTAGTGGTCTTTGCTGATCCTGATCAAAGCCAATAGCTCTCTGTACAGAAAGTATAATCCCAAACACTCTGTGAATAATTGTCTTCCTTGGAGGGCACCAAGGCTCATATCACTAAAAAAAGCAGCAGTCTAGTCCCAGATAATGTACCGCACTACTAAGGGTTAGTTGCCCTGGGCTCTTGGGTTAGATTATATGAGACAAGGAAAGACAATATATCTTTGTCATATTACTGTATTCTTGAGAAGCTGGCTCAGCTACTGCTATTGCAATTTTTTTAAGCTCTGATTTCTATTTCGTAGAAACACACTTTTCATATCAAGCATCACATAGATACAGGTGCAAGACTTCCACCCAAGGAGTTTGGTGCCTTCTTTAGGGTTAATGAATAATGACATCCAGTAAGGACAAACAATCACACCATCATTTTTCCATTATGACAGTGGGGGGGAATAAATTCTTCTTAAAAGCTAACAAGGAGAGTTGTGTGAGTGCAGACATGCCTACTCAGAAGTAAGTCCCACTGAATTCAACAGTAAAATATGCATAGCATTGCAGCCTCAGTTTGTTATGCTTCTTCCCCACTGAAATCAATGGGACTTAAATCAGGACAATTTTTTTCACACTAATGGGCCTTCCAAGCCCATCTCAGGATACTTCCAAGTGGAGGACGTCTATTACAAGCAGACCTGATTTTCTGTGTGTACGAGCTTACTGTGTTAGCTTCCGTACATTTCCATTTTTTAGGGACTGGTGTGGGTTGCTGTTCCACCACTTGCCATCCATCCCAGTAAATGTTTCACAATGGGCAAAATGGTAGCTTGTGATCTGGGAGGGAGGGATAGGCAGGGAGAGATAGGCATTTCCATTAACATTTAATATGGAGATCTTGTGCAAAACTGAAATGTAATACGGAGATCTTGTGCAAAACTGACATTTACTTCACTAAGGCTTGCACAAGACTGATAAAGAGAACATGCCCAATAATACTTCCGTATTATAATGATTATATGGAGGGAAAGATGCACAAGAATCTGTTTTTATAATGAAATGATTTTAGAACGTTGTATCATTTTACTGTTGTTAGCCGCTCTGAGCCCGGCTTCGGCTGGGGAGGGCGGGATATAAATAAAAATTATTTTTATTATTTTTATTATTTTTATTATTTTTATTATTTTTATTATTTTTATTATTTTTATTATTTTTATTATTTTTATTATTTTTATTATTTTTATTATTTTTATTATTTTTATTTGGGGGCAGGGACATGCACACCACCATAGAGCCTGTTTTAGGAGAGAAATTGTTAAATGGGGTCATGGGCTGGTGAGTACAACGATGTTAAGATGCTGGGCTGCTGAACCAAGAGGACAGAAGCAAGGGAAGGATAAATGAGGTATAAATGACAGAACCTTCTCCCCGACCCAAGGCATCCCTCACTCTCCCCATTACATTTCACAACCCTTTAACAGCCACCTAAAAACAACAGCACCTTCCCAACAGCCACCGGGGCTCGGCTCATAACGCCCGTTCACAACAGGTGTGCCGGCAGGTGTCCTTGCCTGAGAGAGCGGACATTGTTTCCCTTCCCACAGGACCAGCTACTCACGTGACCGTGCTGATCCAGCTCGTTGTTTGTTAGCTTCACTTTTTCAAAGGACACCATCTGCTTCAGCAATTGTTCCCCTGTGAACGGAGAATCCGGGTGCACGTACAATCTGGAAAGCCAAGAGACACAGGGCCTGTCAATCAACCCAATCTGTGTTCGGGACGTTTGTTTTTGTAAAGCAACTTCCCAGCCTAGTCTACTAGGCATAGCCACTTAACAACACTGACAACCCAGCTCAAGTTCAGGCGCCCTATTTACTAATTATTATTATTATTATTATTTTATTTAAAGATCTGCCTCTTGAAGAAAAAGCAATGCAATATATGAAAGATTGTTCTGAAGGAATAATATAGGAGAAGGCTCAGACTGAAAGATATGCCAGTGAAAAGAGGTTCACTGGCTCCATTTCCTATAGATGTTAAAAGGAACAGCAGCTGCCCCAGTGGCAAAAGTAATTAGTAATGTATCAGTCTCAGAAAGAAAGCACGAAAATTCAGTCATCTATGGATGTTCAAAATATCCGGGATTCTCTGGACATAGCCAGTATTCAGCTCTCTTAAGCAGTGTCTGGGCAAAAATCGCTGACGTGTCCGGGAAAATCCATGTTGATGTAGATTTGGGCGATTTCCATTAAAAATAGCTCAAAAAACATTCTTTTTATTGAGATTTTGCACACACAAAAAGCCCAACAACTTTGCCAAAAAAACCTGCAGCAACTTTTGTGTCCGGAGTTTCACTTTTTGAAATATGGCAACCCTACTTAACAATATATTCCAGTCAGTGCCGGATTTATGTATAAGCTAAAGAAGCTATAGCTTAGGGCCCCACTCTCTTGCGCCCCCCCAAATTAAAGGGAATAAAACTGGATATACATTTCCAATTGTATTTCAGTCCAACAATTACTTTGATAAAATACATATTTTGTTAGGTTCAAATGGCTTTAGGCCCATAAATTACCAAATAGCATATATTCAACACAAAAAAACAGTGACAATTTGTTGTTGACAAAGGACAGCTGGACATATAAAGGGCCCTATTACCTTCAGTAGCTTAGGGCCTCATCAGACCTAAATCCGGCCCTGATTCCAGGGGTAGACTTTCAGGTGGGGAAGAAAGTGCTGTACAATAGAAAAGCCCGTTCCAGTCCCTCCCAGATCAATGGCCAGGGAAGCGGAGACAGCATGGCATCATTGCCAGCCTTTGCCAACAGATAAAATGGGTGGGGTTTACCAGAGTGGAAACCCCAAGTTACCCCCAGCTGGGTAATAAGCCTTGAAATGGACTGCTAGAGGTAGGGTAGCAGCAGCTTTGGATCAGCTGGAGCTGGTTAGCTAATAAATCGCCGCCACACGCGTTTGCCCCTGCCAATATGATCCTCAGGGCTTCCTGTTAAGTTGTGAGTGAACATATCAGACGACACAGCGATTCTTCAAACAGCTCTTGTTTATTCACAGGCCAGAACAGAACTGAACTGGAGGGTTCAGCCAGCCTGCTTATATAGAGCTCCAGTACAACATAACTGTAACAACTTTCTGAAACTATCCAATCACTGAACGTCACTTTCAATCCCTTATTTGCATATGTGGACCTGAGTGAAAACTACAGTATCTACAGTATCCCCCTGCTAGCCCAGGGTGAGAACTTCAGTACATAACACTTCCCAACCCACATCTCCCCAGCTTTTCATTAGGACTCTTCTGGATGCAGAGCCAGCTCTGCCATTAGGTAAACTAAGGTGGCGAAAGCCCTGTGGGTGCCCCGCTGCCTCTGGTATTGGCTGAAATGGCACCCAAAATCGCAGAAGCAGCAGGGTGAGTAGAGAAGCAGCAGCAGGGCAAGGAAAGGTGGCAATTCCTGTTTTGCCTCAGGCGGCAAAATGGTACACACAGCTCACCTGGACGCCTGCCACGTATGACATTCTCGAATCCACCTCTGCGATAAACATGACAATCCCATCAATGCTAATCTGGGAGTGAGCCCTGCTGAACCCAGTAGGACTTACTTCCCAGTCAATCTGCCTCAGGTCCAGCTGCCTAACTAACAGCAACCCCAAGCCCACTTCCTTGCAAGTAAATTCCACCGAAATCAATGGAACAGTCCCAGGTTAATAGGATTGAGATAAGCGATGTCTGAAACAGGCTCATTAAGTTATTCATTTGCTGGTCTGAATCATGAATGCCTGTTTCTCTTTTAAAGCTTTATTATTTCCTGGGCCTTTCATTCCTTTTGCAATCTCAGTCAAAATTTTATTTCATTAGCTGATGCTTAATGCTTCCATTTTAGATTATTATTAAGCAAATCCATTGCATTGTCTCTCCCTCCTCCCCAAAAATGGAAGATTGTTTGCCTCTTCCCTTGCAGCTGTTCTGATCAAGGCTTGAAAAAACAATGAATGGCTCATGAGTACCAACATGGTATAGTGACTGGACTAAGAAAAGGAAACTCAGCCATTAAGCATTCCAGGTGACACTCTCTCTCTCTCTCTCTCTCTCTCTCTCTCTCTCTCTCTCTCTCCCCCCCCTCCCTCCCTCCCTCCCTCTTGTCCTCTCCTTCAGCCTAACCTACATCACAGGGTTTTGAGCAGGATAACAATGAAGGAAAGGGACTGTTTAGAGAAAAAACAGAATATAAAACAGACAAATCACTGGATAGTTTTACTCAGAGTAGAGCCACTGAATTTAATGAATGTAATAATAATAATAATAATAATAATAATAAATTTTATTTATACCCCACCCTCAGGGCAGCTAACACCATTAAAATTACAGTAAATAAATAATAGTAATAATAGTAATAATAATCCAATTTAAAATACAGATTAAAATGCAATTTAAAATGCAGCCTCATTTTAAAAGTAGCCCATAGATCAAAACCATAAGGTCAGGCGGAACAGCTCTGTCTTGCAGGCCCTGCAGAAAGATGTCAAGTCCCGCAGGGCCCTGGTCTCTTGTGACAGAGCCTTCCACCAAGTCGGGGCCAGTGCTGAAAAGGCCCTGGCCCTGGTTGAAGCCAATCTAACCACCTTGTGACTTGGGACCTCCAAAATGTTGTCATTTGTGGACCTTAAGGTCCTCCGCAGGGCATACCAGGAGAGGTGGTCCCGTAGGTACGTGGGTCCTAGGCCGCACAAAGTCCCACCTGCACTTTACATTTAAAGCAGTTATCATGCCACTTTGAACCATCATGGATCCTGGAAACTGTAGTTTGTCAAGGGCGGTGAGAGGTGTCAAGAGACTCCTAATTCCTTCAAAGAGCTACAGTTTTCAGAGTTTCCTGGAAACAGGAATTGGTTGTTAAACCACCCTGGCAATTGTAGCTCTGAGAGTGGAACAGGGGTCCCCTAACAATTCACATCACCCTTAAACTGCAGTTCCCAAGATTCTTTGGGGAAGACCCTGTTTGTTTAAATGTATGGTGCAGACATGACTTTAGTCTGGTCCATTATTTTTAATAGGTGTTCTCTGAGTAAAACTCCGTTGAACACCGCCCACTATCAGCACATAAACAAGAAACCGATTGTACTTTTACCTACCACTGAGCAACAAGTTATTATTTTGCCCTGTGGTGGATCTTAGCTTAGTCAGCAAGGAGTTAAAAGCACAGGGTGGCTTGCATTGTCAAGGAAACTAATCAACACTCTGTACCAATGTTAAAGAAACAAAACAGAAAACCCCAAAGGAAGAAAAGACAAGCAGAATATTTAGCTACAAGCTAGAACTCATAAGACAGGTATGTCTTTCAAAGGTTTGGTCTGGTTCATAAAGCCATTTAAGCTAGTCGTATTCTGGGACTGGGTACCCGCGGAAAGTTTCACAATAGATTTTTCCAAAAGAATTTTGCTTCTTCCATTCACAGCGCCAGGGAGGGAGAGCCGCTTTGCGCGCTGACAGCAGGAAAAGGAGGATTTAATGGTCATCCGCAGTGAAGGTTTATGAATGGAAATGCTTTCAAATGATATTGGCTAATCCTCGTTAATTTCGGTCTCAGCAGTTGTGGTGCTGAAAGTTATTTCTCTACAAAAATGATGGGGGGGGGGAGCCTGAGGGTATGAATGTCACCAAGGCTTACCTACGGCAGGGATTCCTTCCCCCATGCCCCCCCTTTCTCTTGAGAATTGATCTTTTCGACATCAACAAGTTAACTTCATTTGACTCAATCTCGCGAAGCACGCAACAGATATATTTCTATCACACATATACACACACAGATGTGGCTTCAGTCTACAAATAGTGATCACTGAAAAAATGAATTTAAAACCCCTGGAACTTAATTTATATTAGATTGCCAACATGCTTAAAGTTTGTGTCATTGAGAGTTTCAGCTTAATCTGCCAAAAAAATCCTCATAATACAAAAGACAAAAGCATCAGCTGAAGGAGACAGGCTGAGACCACAGTCCTATACCAGGTGAACTTATTGGGACTTACTTCTGAGTAGACATGTATAGACTGCATAGTGAAGGTCCTATTTCTCAACAAAGTTTATCCACATCTGGACAGTTAGAGAAATTGTTTTGATATATTTTTCCCACATAGGAAAAAGCTTTGATGTGGATAAAGTAGTCTTTACTTCCTGCCAGCCAAACTCTCTATCAGGAGGCCATTCCAAATTCTGAGGGCCACCACTGAGAAGCCCCTGTCCAAGGTAACCATCCATCATATCTCATAATTTGGTGGAATGATGAGGTTGTTTATCAGCCAGATTGACTCATTTCACTCTCTGCTGCATCTTGTACAGGATGACATCAGGAGGTGGCCAGCGCTGCTGGATCTGACCACCCACCACACCAGCCAACACAACCAGTGGTCATGGAGGACTGGAGTCATAGCCTAACAACATCTTGGGGGCAGGGTCATCACATCGCCTGACCCTGCCCTAGACAAACCATTCTAGGAAGTACCAGACGCCATTTTGGAGCAGTTGTGGTAAGGATGAGGTCTCATTCATAACTTCAGTGTGAAACCTCTGGGGCCTTGAATGCTTCACTGACAGGCATCAAAGAAACAACGTTCTCCCAGCCACCTACTGTCCAAAGTTTAAGGATTCAGTTGCCTTGGCGAACTACACTGAAGCATCTCAGGTGCTGTGGAAATAGAGGAAGGCTTTCCATGGGACATGGGTGGCGCTGTGGGTTAAACCACAGAGCCTAGGGCTTGCTGATCAGAAGGTCGGTGGTTCGAATCCCCACGACGGGGTGAGCTCCCGTTGCTCGGTCCCTGCTCTTGCCCACCTAGCAGTTCAAAAGCATGTCAAAGTGCAAGTAGATAAATAGGTACCACTCCGGTGGGAAGGTAAACGGCATTTCCATGTGCTGCTCTGGTTCGCCAGAAGCAGCTTAGTCATGCTGGCCACATGACCCGGAAGCTGTATGCCGGCTCCCTCGGCCCATAAAGCGAGATGAGCACCGCAACCCCAGAGTCAGCCACGACTGGACCTAATGGTCAGGGGTCCCTTTACCTTCTTTACCTTCCATGGAGGCCTCCAAGTGAGATAGCACCCAGGTCAGCACAACTCTGACAGCAGGAAGTTTGGGAGAAGGGAAGGAGTGGTTCATGGGATTTGGAATATTGCAGGAGTTGGGGAAAGAGATTTGGATCTCAATGTGTATTTTGAAACATCATGGGGAACATGAAGGGGTCTGAATTTAGAGTTGTGCTTGGGGAAACTAGCAGCTTTCCCGAGAGTGGAATGGCTTGGCTTACTGAGTTGGATTGCAAACTAAGCCAAGGGGAGCTCAGTCATTTCTAGATATTCTCTCTCTCTCTCTCTCTCTCTCTCTCTCTCTCACACACACACACACACACACACACACACACACACCCCATTTATTATTCAGAAGTTCTGTGGCTACAGAAGCTGAAAAAACTGAGCTGTTCAATTGAAAAAGGGATGGTGTCCCCTTGACTTGCAGAGCAAGTCGGCAATTAATTGACTGCAGTGCATAAACATGACCCATGGTTTAGTCTTCAGTTGAAAAAACAATGTAATTGCATGAATCAAGCTGTAATCTAATATTTTTGACTTGCACTTGGCTAAACATGCCTGGATTTCTTTGAAGTTAAAGAGTGGAAAGTATTGTAGCAAGAAGAAAATAATGTATATATTTAAAGGGCCATTTAAACTGTTCGGCACTAAAACTTTTGCAAGGTTTTTTGGGGGGTAGGGCAGCAAATCCTTAAGATCTCTGGGCATGATTAAGCCAACGTTAATAGAACCTGTTTTGACTTTGATTAGATCACACCTAGGATTCGTGGGGGGCGGAGTGCAACTCTCCTTTTAAAATCTGCTTGCATTTAGCTGGATCATGCATACTGCCATACACTGCTCAAAATTTTGGGGGGTTTCCTATAAAAAAAGCTCAACAATACAGCAGGGATGGACAACCCTTGGGGAAATTTCCTTGGAAGTAATCTGTCAAGAGCTGCAAAACAGTGGTGTGTGGAACAGGAGTCTAAAGTGGGCATGGCTAGGGCCAAAAGTAGATGGAGCCACCTCCTTTTCTCTCACCCCCTTTCCTTCCAGTTTTCCTCCTACTTGCCACCTGCATAAAATTGAACCAAGGGCCAAATGCAGCTATAAGGCTGCAGACTGACCACCTTTGGAATGCACAGAACTTTTGGCTCCTATCAAGGATTTTGTATTCCTGACCATTGCTTTCAGCAGTTGTCAGTTCTTGGTCTTGCCCCAGTACTCGATGGCCCTTGTGGTCTCTTCCAACTCTATGATTCTATTTACAAAGCAACACTGAGGATTCACAGCCGAGATTTGAGGAGTGTGTGTAATGGATATGACTTGCACATGAACTGACCTTGCAGGCAGAGGGGGGTCCGCTTTGCCAGCAACCAGCCAGGAGGACCTGTGGTAGGCATATCGGTACCGCTTATTGTCCACTGGAACGATATCCATCAGCACAATGAACTTGGCTTCCGGGTCCACGCCAGAAAAGGAAACCCTAATGGTCGGAAACATTCTTCTGAAACAGACAGAAGCAAACAAGATGGTGAATATATAAATAAGGGACCAGAGAAAACAGCCCCTTTGAAACTGATCAGAAACAGACATTATAAGCCTAGCCTACCAGAGAGACAGGGAAATTCCAAGCATTTTCTGTATATCTTTGTTTGGGGATATTTAAAACAATCCATATCTCCCTACAAATATACATTGACCGAAGCCGCTCCGCATTTTAAACATTTAAAATGCATTTTAAACTGCATCTTGACAGCCACATGCGGCTCCCAGGCAGTTTAAGAAAGAGAGTCGTGTAAGAAGACTTGTCATGTCCCTTCCAGCGCAGGGTGAGCAAGCCTGAGATTGCAAGTGGAAGGAGGTGTAAAAACCGCAACTGTAGATCTGTAGGAACACAATGGAATGGAATCCTCTGGTCGTGTGGAGCTCAATGGGGGAGATAGGGCAAGGAAGCAACAAGCAGAATGGAGGCTATGCGGGAGAAGAGTGAAAATTAGTATAATAAACAGCAGTCATGGTTTGGATATGACAGCAAGCTTGCGAGTTGAGGCATCTCACTGCACATCCTAACCTAGAGACTGGAAAAATACATATGCCTCCAGCTTTTTAGATGTGTTGCCGCATTAAAAGTCGGTCATACTTCCATTCTGCATCATATCCAAAGTAAATACAGGGGTACCACTGGTTAAGAACTTAATTCATTCCGGAGGTCCATTCTTAACCTGAAACTGTTCTTAACCTGAAGCACCACTTTAGCTAATGGGGCCTCCCACTGTTGCCGCTGCGCCGCCATTGCACGATTTCTGTTCTCATCCTGAAGCAAAATTCTTAACCCGAGGCACTATTTCTGGGTTAGCAGCGTCTGTAACCTGAAGCATATGTAACCCAAGGTACCACTGTAATGGTTTTCTCCCTTAGTGCTACAGATATGCTGTTGGCACACTATTTTATTCCCACTTCAAAAGCATTAAGGCTAGAGTAGGCATATTTAGGTCCTCCTTTTAAAAAAGCCACCATAGAGATGAGGACCACCTGTGTTTGCTCTCAAATACAGTGGTACCTCGGGTTAAGAACTTAATTCGTTCTGGAGGTCCATTCTTAACCTGAAACTGTTCTTAACCCGAGGTACCACTTTAGCTAATGGGGCCTCCCGCTGCCGCCGCCGCATTATTTTTGTTCTTATCCTGAAGCAAAGTTCTTAACCCCAGGTACTATTTCTGGGTTAGCGGAGTCTGTAACCTGAAGCGTCTATAACCTGAAGCATCTGTAACCCAAGGTACCACTGTATATTGTTATGAAGAATATTGTGGTGTTGATAAATGTAATAGCGTTGTATCTATCATCTGCCCAGGAACCAGTCAGAATGAAAGGTGATCTGTTTTTTAGGAAATGACATGCACATTTTTTTTTAAGAGTTAAACTTTTTTTAAAAAATCAAGGGGAATTTTGGCTATGTGTTTCCAATTTATATCCCTCCTTTCCACATGAAATGGCATGAAATCGTGGTATTGTAAAAAAAAAAAAAAAAAGCCTTGCAGGTGTTAATGGCTATTTCTGAATTGTTTAAGCACTCCCGTGTTAAATGGGACAATAAAGAAGCAGTCCAATGAACTAAGCAAATAGGAACCTGTAAAATATCATAAAATGATGCAGCGTGGAATAGGGGTTGTGTCACTCGCTAGTGATTTCACAAGCCCTTAGCTGCAATTTTTGGGGAGGAAACCCCACTGAGCTTACTGGAGCTTCCTTCTGGGTAAACACTCAAAGCATTATAGGTCTAAAAAGATGAAATAGTGTGGTAAACTCAGAGTTGTTGCTCAAGAGTTGCATGGGATCGTGATAGTTCTTTTCAAAGTTCCTGTTGCGACAATGGCATTTTCCCAGCGCTTACGGAACAATATTTTATCAATGGGAAAGTGCAAAGTTCCCACCACTGCCTTCATATATACTGCTTTCATTGAGAGAACAAGTTATATTTTAAGTATATAGTGTGATAAATATGCGTATGTCAACACTTGTATCATGCAGGTACCTTTGCCAAAGGAGATGAGCTTGGTTGCAGAGCCCGGCTGAGTTTTGTATAGGTCTGTGGTAAATCCAGATTTCCTTTGTGTAAAATAGCCTTAAGGAAACTGTAATCTGGAAAGGCCCAGGAAGAGGGAGGGAACTCACTTTTGAGTGTTTATGAGAAGAACGAAACCAGAACCCTAAATCCTCAGACAGGCTTTCCCAAATCTGATTAACTTTAGAGCTTTTAGGTCTGGGTGGGACTTCTGCAAAGGACACTAAGAATGGGGTAACCAAGAAAAGCTTTTAAAACAAACAACAACTACAATTTCCCCTTTTTAAGCCATGGGTTTTGGCTGAAGGAAATTTTGTAATTTAATTATTTTTATACGGGGTGTGTGGAATGTGCAAATTATTGGCAGAAATGAAAACAAGGAAGAAATGAGGGCGAGCATTTCCTTTGAGTGCAGAAGGTCCAAGATTCAGTATCCTAGCATCTCCGTGTGGGACTGGGTGAAACCCCTGCCTGAAACCTAGAGAGCAGCTGTCTGTCAGTGTAGGAAGTACTGAGCTGAATGGGCCAATGGGCTGATTTCATAATAGGCAGATTCCAGTGTTACAAAGCCCCCGAATACACATCAGTTTTATGCCTATTATGGATGGGGTCCTCTGCTTATTAGCTGTAGAGGCTGATTCATATACTGCACAAAGTGGACTTTAGTCCCCAAAAACTCACGTCACAGTACAGTGGTACCTCTGGTTACGTACTTAATTCGTTCCGGAGGCCTGTTCTTAACCTGAAACTGTTCTTAACCTGAAGCACCACTTTAGCTAATGGGGCCTCCCACTGTTGCCGCCGCGCCGCCATTGCACGATTTCTGTTCTCATCCTGAAGCAAAGTTCCTAACCTGAAGCACTATTTCTGGGTTAGCGGAGTCTGTAACCTGAAGCGTATATAAACTGAAGCGTATGTAACCCAAGGTACCACTGTAAATTGGGGTCATCTTTAAGGTGCTGCAAGCCTTTTCTGTTTTTGTTTCTGCTACAACAGACTGATTTGGTGTGACCCTTCTGAAAATAGCATTAATCCATAAATTATATTAATGTAGGGGGGTTTTTTGAAAAAAAATACTAGTTATTTTACAGATTTCAACTGAAGGCACACATTTTTTTACTCCATCCTAAGCTTCTCAAGTACTGCTCATGCACTACAATGTAATCCTACTTAGAAGTAAGTACCATTGCGTTCAATAGGACTTACTCCCAAGTAAGTGGGTGCAGGATTGCAGCCTAAAGCAAAATTAAATAGGTCTAGACAATATCCCAAAGCTGGTTTTTGCACTGCAGCAGTTTATATGGTTAGTATTCTACAGCTCTTCCCTCACGTCAAAATAAAAGGAAGCATAACATTCTCATTCTAACTATTACTCTGATATTAATAACCTTTAGTTGCAGTCTACAAGCAAATCCTTCAAGTGGTCTAATGTTACAGTGGCAGGCACATCACTTGGAGACACCAACATTCAACCCATGACATGCATGTGTTAAACAGCCATCACAGATCAAAAAGGAAAAAAGAGGACAAGAACCTTCATGTCATCTGACAACACCTTCAAACTCAGTATTTTTAGCAATGAGGCGTGGAAGCGGAGAGGAGCGGATCAGCACCTTTTTCTGCGTAAAGGAAGCTTTTCTAGCACAATCCAGATGCCTGAAGCATGGGCTGGATAAATCCACAGTTTTGCACCCTGGCTGGTGATAAACTACCCCTTTCCCAGACTTCTGAGTCAACTTTTTCGCCCTGTGCACTTCTCACCCCTCTTTCCTTTCAGTTGCTCCATTGTAATTTTGCACAACAAATAAGCAAAAGCAGTTGTGCTGAAGCAACATCTCCCCCAAACCTCACACGCAGCTAATGCCTTGCTAATTAGGACCACCAACCAAAGCTCGTCACTATTTTGTGACGTTTTTGGTTAGTCCTAACGAAGGCACTGTCCAACTGTGGATTGTGGTGCCAAAATGTAACCGATTTCTTTGAAGGTATAGCCTTACCTCCCCGATTTGGTGATGATCATCTCGGTGCCCAGGTCGTGGAATTTGTCCCAGAGGTCCTTGGTCTCCAGGCTGCAGGAGATCTTGGCCATCTCCTCGCTGGGAATGATGGGGGTGGTGGGAATGAGGGGTTCGGTGCAGAGGGAAGAGGGGCTGGCGCTGCTGAAATCCCCCGGCGGCGTTTCCAAAGCGGGCAAGTCGCCGAGCGTTTGGGAGCAAGACGACTTCTCCACGAATTGCTCTGCAAATGGGACAGAGAGAAAGGAGTGAGATCGCTGCTCCTGGTGAAGAATCGAGTCACCACAGCAGAGCAAAAATGGAAAAGCAAGTCAGCCTGGAGGAGCAGAGAGGTGAACCTGACAAACACTAGGAAGGATTCCAGCAGAAAGCCAATAATAACCAGGAGAGGAAATGATGCGCCCGCAGAAAGGTCCTGAACTCCCGCAAAGGAAAACGGCGCGCACGAAATTGGAGAGATCGTCGTGGCTATAGCCGATCCAAGACTATCTTGGGGTCTCTTTTCTGTCTGCTTGTCTCTTCCCTCACTCAAATGAACTTACGGCCCCTTTGGGAAAGCGGAGCCTTGAAAACTGCGGCCAGGATCCCGCGACATTAAGCCCCCTGAATTTCTCAAGCGGCAGAGGTTTTTAAACTCCCTACCGCCCTGCGTTTTACGCACAGCAACAGCAGAGGAGTTCGGGCGCTTTTAGGCAGGTAGCCGGCTACACACCGTTACCGCAACTGGCAGGTAAAAGCAATCAAAACGCAGCGAAAGTGTTGCGTCTGGAGAGCTTTCTCCACTGCCGCCGCCTCCTGATTTCCATCGCGTCTTGTCCTCAAGATTTCAGAAGAGAGAACGGGGAAGAGAGAACTTGTCGGTTGCCTCGCAGACGAGCGCAGACGCTGTCCCGAGACGGCTTTGCCCACTCTCGAAGCGCGCCACAGACAATGTTTTGCAAGCAGGTACAAGAACGCTGGCCACTTGCTTTCTGTGGCAAGAAACCTGTGTTTCATCCGCTTCACTTTAGATGTGAAGGCCTGGGAGAAAATGAGAAAGATTGCGCGCGGGAGCTGGGTTGTCCCGTCCCCTCCAGTTTGTCCCTTCCTCCCACCTATTAGTTTCTGAACAATTGGAGAGTCGACAAGGAAATATTGGGAGAAAGCAATTTTCCCCAATTTTCCTTTTCCCCACCAAGCCTACACTTCTCTCTACTTCAGGCTTGTTCTCGGGGTTCACATGAATGAATGAATGAATGAATGAATGAATGAATGAATGCTCTTCATTTAAAAACAACCTGCAAATAGAAAAATAGCGCGCCAACCTTCCAGACTTGCTCTGGCATTCCGTTTTCGTAGTGTATGTTTATTTGTTTATCTTGAAGCATTGTCACGTGAGCTTTCACTTTCCACCTAAAGATTTAGAGGTTTGCCTCCTCACTGAGGCCTAGCACCTCGAAGTGTGACACAAAGCTCCGTCCTTGAAAACATTTATTACCGTACAACGCGACCAGAAAGGTTTTAGCTCAAAAGACTTTGTGTAGATGACACCAAGCGAAAGGGAGATGATTTGCAATCAAGGAAGTTGATCTTTTTAGGGGGTGCAATTTATTTATTTTTTAACGACCCTGCTTACTTGGAAGAAAGGAAGTACCTTTGAACTCCGTAGGCGATTTTCTGTTTATTCAGGATGAGTTTGAACTGCTTTCCCCACCCCAACCGACAGCGCAATCCTATGCAAGTCTACTCGGAAGGAGATCAGTTGGGCTTCCTCCCAGGAAAATAGGTATAGGAGCTGCATCTGTTTGCAAACCACGGGTGAAACACCATGGGGCCCAGCTAACCTTCCCAAAATTCAAAGCACTGTTACTTTTTTCCTTGGATTTCAATAGAAGGCGCAGGCTGCTAATCCTTTAGCATCTCCTTGGGAGTAAGCCTCGTTGCATTCTGTGAGACCAAGCCTAGGATCGCACCTTGAGCCTGAAATCCCAGGCACACTTACCTGGGAATAAGCCCCATTGAACTTAATAGGATTTACCTCCGACTAAACGTGTAGTTCAGAGGCCTCCCTCCCTCCCACTGTGTTCAAAGGGGATTTCACGAGGGGCTGGACATTCTCCTTGGAGAAGCTCTCGCTGAGCCTTCTGTGAATAAACATGTTTAGGTTCGCGCTTCTTGACTGGATCCTGCCCCAACTTGTGATCAACAAAAGAGCTACATAGAATAGGTAGCAGAGCATCTCTCTATTGTGGCTTGCTTCTACCTGCGAAGGGTAACTGAAATTAAATGGTTGCCAGTTACTAGTGAAATGAATTCTTGGAGTCAGGAGTGCCAAGTTGGCCCTGTGACTGTGGGCGCCCAGGCCCGTGGGTGTCAGGCAGCATGCATGGTGTTGGCATGGACATTTGTGGGTGCCGGTCCAGCCCCTTCATGGGGAATTTTGTGGTTGCTCGGGCACCCAGAGCCCCTGGGACTTGGCACCTATACTTGGAGGGTCATGCTCGGACCAGGTTGGGTGGCCTTGGGCCGGTACTTACCTCTCAGTTTAACTTACCTCACAGGGTTGTAGTGAGGATAAAAGCAATTGGGGGGCCCTAGAACTTGATGGAGAAGCAGCATATAAATATTAAGATATAGGTAGGAAAAAGGACCACAGATTTGGGAACCTTCCCAAGTCTAGAGGGAGAAACCGCCTCCAAACACCCTGCGGCTCCTGATCGTCCTGATCAGTCTTCCAAAGTGATCACAAGTTCTTCTGGTTGGATTTCTTTCTCCAGTCCCTCCGCCTGGAGAGAGGCTGTTTCCAAAGAAACCCCCATTTTCATCAGGCGAGGGGACCGAGCGGGAAATAAAGTCATCGCTTGACCTCCTGGCGTTGTAACTCCCCGTGGGGCGCTATCAGATGTGGGCATCTCGAGCAGGCCTCACCTTCCGCACAACTCTAGAGCTCAAGTGCCATAAACTGGAGAAGAAATGCGGAGGGAACTGATCCAGCTGGAGAAAGTAAGTCAGAGATCCCCCCCCCCCCCCAACGCCACAGATGCATTCAGAAAATCGGGTTCTAGTGGTTTGTGCGCAGTCGGGATGGAGGCGAGAGAGGCTTGATTGTGCTTTAGCTAAAACCAGATCTTAATTCTAAAACTCTCAGGATGTTACCCTACGTCCACTTACCTGGGAGTAAGTCCCACTGAACTCGGAGGGGCTTACTTCTGAGTAGGCTTAAATTGGATTGCATTGTAAAGCCCCGGGCCCCCTCTTAGCAGCTGCTTGTTAAATCCAGTCCAGGGCCAGCATCCACCAGGAAATTTTTCTCAAATGTGCTCAGGAGGCTTGCGCAGGAGAGCTTCTCCTGCTGGTCGCGCGCCTCGGCGCTGTTGGAAGCCAACTGATAAGGACCCAGTTACTTTGAAGGCAGGGAGCCTGTCTAAATGCCCCGATTATCGCCGCCCTTAAATAAAGAAACCACTTGAGGGGCTTCGTGGTGGTTGGCGGTGGAGGGAGACTTTATCCAGCTGGCGTCCGAAGCGAGCGGCGCGCTACGGAAGGGAAACCCAAAATAGAACTGGTCCCAGATGGGCAGGATCGGACCAGCGACGCCGGCGGCCCATTCCCAACCAACTCACAGGACGCATCCTGTGCCAAGATTCGGGGCCGCACCAGCCGGAGACTGATCCCAAGCATTTCACCCACTAAATGCCAGAAAACACACACCACCAGTTGGTCAGATACACGTTTCCAACCGGATTAGCCCAGTGAAAGGTTGCGACTCCCTGAGATGTTAAAAACGGCTGAGATTTCCTTCCCAAGGAAATATGCGCAGGTTTGGAGCAGTTAAGATGTGCGCTGCCATCCCAAGCGGAAACCCCTTTCAATTCAGTGGAATCTATTTCCAATAATGAAGCAGATCTAATCGTCCAGTCCAGTCCAGGTCTCATAAGGCAGGCTCGAAGCCTGATCCTGACAGCGGTGTGGGACTGAGAATTGGAGTGATCATTCTGTGATATTATGGCAGTGGGCAAAGCTGTGTTGTAACCTTGGAATAAAGTCAAGGAGGGGTGGGAAGAAGAAGTCTGATTCTCGACCCCTTTATTCAGGATAAATATTTCAGCTTCAGAGGGATCGGACAGATGTAAAACCTCGGGCTTTATTCAAAGTCAGGGTGCGCTCAAATCCAAATAACTTCGTGGCTGGGTTGCCCAACTCATTGATCCAGTGTAAACTTCGGAGCTGAGTGGGGTATTAAAATAATTACGGTTTGGAAAGGGACATAACTAAGGATGACATATGCATCCAGACTTGGGGGTGGACAAAACGTCTCTGTTCCTAACACTCTTCCAAGGTTCCCCGCAGGGCGCAAACTGACCGGTAGTTTCACGCACCATTGAAAGGAATGAACTCTGCTTTTACGCAGTCTCGCTCCTTTGAAATGGGGTTTATTTAGGGAGAAACGCTCAGGTGGGTTGTGGCTTTCCTTGGGATGTAGTTCACTGACTTCTAACAGTCTGCACGCAGATCACTGCGTCTCCCTCGATCCAGGGTGTATAAACGCCTCCACACAGGATCGCACCCTCCGGAAATCTCAAACTCTTCATTTAAAATATCTCACCTCCCAGCAAGGGACTTAAACGCAATGGATGCTTTGTGGCAATTGTTTGGTTTTGCGTTCGGTACCCCGCCCTGGTATCTGTATGATGGAAGGCGGGTTACACAAATTTTTTGATAAATGTATAAATAAAAGTACTATGAAAAGAGGAGAGCACTCGCTTTGTTGGGATTTCTGTCAGGTTTTTGTTGTTCAATGTTTTTGTCACACTCTTAAGCACGATTATGTCAACGGGACATCCTCTAGAAAGCAAGTTTTTAGTTGAGTAAACTAGTGGCACAAAATACCCCATAACTCTCTCCCACTGAGATCTAGCGATTTTTTAATTCAGATAATATATGCCAAAGACACCCGAGGGAAGTTTTAAGCCTTCGCTCTCAGTCCTGGTGTAACCCTTCAAGCGCATTTTAAAGCACACGCTGCCAAGAATCCTGGAAACTGTTATTTACCAACACCCAGAACTACAGTTCCCAGCAAACTATGGTTCCCAGGATTAATTGGGGGAGGGGTGCGCTTTAAGTGTATGGCGCGAACACAGCCAAGTTGCGTCTCACACGTTCAGCAGTGACTCCTAGCTCCAACGCATAAGAATGGATTTCCCAGAGAGCTGTCCCATTGGGATTAAATGGACCGAATTAGATCGAAGTGTAACCCCCAGTTCACGGCAACGGAATCCGCCTCCGAGCAAAGCCAACCGTATCTATGACTCTGGCTCTAATCAGCCGCTGGGCGCGCAAGACTCCGCGGTTGAGTCTGGGAAATGGGCTGAACAGAAGGGACGGCAAGTTGGGCCTACACTTCCAATGGAAGAAGGAAGAGGGGAGCTAGAAGGCGAGGCATGTCTACAGCGAGTCGATTTGGAACACGCTCCAAAGAAAACCCAGTGCCCTCGGCCTCGGGTTTCTTCCTCAGCAAGGGACCAAACAAGGAAACCGAATCAAAACAAATCGAGATCCCGCCCGGTCCAATCTCTTGGTGATCATCTTAGTCGGTTTAGCAGAACTCAAGGATATGGTCGTACCGAATCTCTTTCAACCTGTCCAGGATCTTTCTGCTCATTTTTACTTAAAAACTCCCATGGGAGGCGGGAAGTAATATTTTCTTAAGAGCAGGCGCAAAGGCAAGTCTATGCAACCACGAGCCAGTCCATACTCGGAACAGAAAAAAGGGTCTGTAAATAACCGGAAACAAATTCGCTGTGACCGAAGCTCAGAAAGATAAAGTATAAAATTATCTTTAATGTACAATGTTTGGGATGAGGGACCGGTTTCTATTTTCTACGAAACTTTCTTAAGCATACGCATTGCTTATATTGAATGCATCTTTTTCGTACTTAAAAGCCTTCGGATTTTTGTTTTGTCTGTTTAAATTACCCTTTTTTAAACAACGCCAATGAGAACGCTCGCTCTTCCTAATAACAAAACGCAATATCAGAGTATAATTAGGAAAACCATTAGTTGAGGAGGAGGGAAGTCTCAGGCCAAGATGGCCAAGAAGTTTTTATATATTATATGTAAGACGGATGTTTTGTAAAAAAAAAAATTAATTAAAATTATATAAAAAGAGAGAACTCTCGCTCTTCCTTTCATTCTTCACCAAGAGAAAAAGATAGTTTTCTAAAGGTGCATTATTTCTATTAATGGTTAAAGGGTGGGTTAACTGACAGAGGGAAGAGGTGTGAAAAAATTTATAGTTAAGGGTTTCTGGGTAATGTTTCTTAAACAGCCATAAAGGAAACCCACACAAAGAGCTGAGCAATGATTTTATGAGAAGTATTTTTTGTTAAAGCTTCTGTAAGAGAAAATGATCTAAATACATAATGTACCTAAAGCTCAAAGTGCTATAAAGGTCAAAATCAACAAAATAGTATCTTAAAATAAACAGAGTGCAATAATTATTTGTTATTTTCCTTGTAACGTCCTTGGAGCAGAGACATATTTACTCTTTTCTTAGGAAATTCTGTAATTGAGGTTCTGTACAAGTCGACAGAACTTATTTAAAACAAAACGCACAAAACTGTTCACATTCTCCACTATTTATCATTATCATTATTAATCACCTGCCCTTTACCCAACATTAAAACACAATATTTAAAAACAGTTTTAAATAACTTAGGTGGGTCCTAAAAGGCATACACATCGAGTGTCAAAAGCCAGGTTAAATTGGGTTGGGTATTTGGGTTGACGCACTAAACTTCTGGAATTAGAAGCAAGTTCTCTTACGAATCAAAATGGCTTATTTTCAAGTCAAAGTGGAAAGTTTCACTAGAGAGTATGAAACTGTAGTCCTGGCGTGTTTATCAGAAAGCAAATCTTATTTACTCAGCGGGGGGATGTTTCAGGATGGGACGTCCATCCATGTAGGATAGCGCAGATTGACTTCTGAGGCTTTAAGGATCACAGTCAAAAATATGGGCTCCCTGTTGTGGATTGCAGAAAACCAGCGAAGTTTTGCCTTCGACTTCAAAGGGATGTGAACGGAGTCTTCGTATTGGAAAGCAAATCCCATTTCTTTCAGAGTCCTTAGCTTATGATCACCTCACCCTAAATATATTTATCTGAAATAGGTCGGGTTTACTTTTTTTTAATGGCTTCCAGATTCAGAATCACAGCCTTGGCTATTACGAATCCCAGGGATTCCAGAGGACAAGTTTATTTTGAATACAAATTAATTCCAAGGGAGGGCCCATTTTCATCCTGAAGCAAATCCTGCCAAGCTAAACGTGCTTGCCCAGCGATCCTGGGACTTGCTCCCAGCTAAATGTGCACAGGATTGCAGTCGTCTCCTGTGCAGCAAATGTTCACAGAATTTCGGGCTTCTTTTTTTATAATCTTGATTGCTAGTAATTACTTTAGCTGAATCTCCCTCTCCTTCAACTCTATCTCCCTAGTTTAAAAAGTGTACGAACAAACTGGGGAGAAGTGGTTCCCACTTAATGAGCTGGTCCTTGGGCTGATTTTACAACTACAGCTGCGCCCCAATGTTCTCGGATGAAAAGTTTGTTTTCCGTATCGATGGCCTCTTTTGCCCGGAGAGAGAAAGAGCAGTCCAAGAAAACTCAACTTAGCAAAATCGTATCTGGTTTTTATTTCTAACCGGAGATACGGCACTGGGGCCAGATCCTATCTCATCCCTCTAAAAACAGCTTCTTCTTAAAAGGAAAACGATGTGTCGGATAATCGCAGCCTTTAAAGAACCACGGAACTCCCCGTCGTAACACCGGGATATTTTAATTGTTCTACCAGGCTACTTAGAAAAGCGTTTGCTTCCGTTGCCTTTTAACACTTTCCACTGGGCGTTTGGAAGGCATCCTTGAGAACATCCCAGTCAAGGGGAAGTTGAACGCTCCAGTCCAATTTAGGAAAGGCATTCTCCCACCCCACGAATAATTATTGTTGTGGAAAGCTGTCCTTTCTAAACGTATCCTCCCGCCTACACACACAGTTACTAGGGAGTAAGGCCCAATGAGCTCGGCGCCGCATTAAAACTGCTAACACATTTGCAAAACTAAGCAGGAACCTGTCTGTTTTCCTGCATTGCAGGGGCTTCGCCTGGATGACCCTGGGGGTCCCTTCTGTGATCCTGAGACAGGATCACCCCTCCCTCCATTCCCCCAAGCGATCACTCCAGCACCTCAGGCGAAAGCCCCTCTAGGCTGGGCAGGTGGGCTTGGAGAAGAGGACCCCCCGACGGCGCGTCCCTCCTTCTCCGGAGACTCACCCAGAGGTTTGATGGTGCTCTCGGCGCTCTCCTTCTCCTTGGAGCTCCCGCTGGACATCAGCGCGGCGATGGAGAAGGCGTTCGCCCGGGAGGAGAGCTGCGGCTTGGGGGAGGCGGTGTACTCCATGGTCTCGGAGCAGAGGACGGCACCCCCAAAAGAGTCAGATGGCCGTTCCCTCCTGCTACCCAGACGGCTCCAAAGGAGAAGCGGCGAGGAGGAAGGAGCCCACGGGCTTGGGGATCGGGAGGCCAGAACTTTTTGCCAGACTCCCCAGGACGAGTCTGGAAGGTCAGGGAAGCGCGCGGGCGCAGTTTACGCGGCGACCATCGTTTTCCCTGCTCCCTGGATGGAGGCGAGGGAGAAGGAGAGCGCGCGCTTCGGTGCGGATGGAAGAGGCGTCTGCCAGGGCCGGAGGGCTCGCAATGAGATCCGCCTTCCTTTTTCCTCCGCCTTAATTCGTTGGCTGCCGAGATCCTATCGGCTGCCAGCCAATCAGAGCCTGCCCACGTCAGGCCTCGCTGATCCCACCGGAGAGGAAGGCAGAGCGCGCGGGAGGGCAAGCGCCGGGCTCTCCAAACTCGCCTTTTCTTTCAAAGCCAACAGTTTAGTTCTGGGGAGGAAACTAGAGTTTGGAGAGGTCCTTTTTCGGGGTTTCAAGAGGGAGGGGGACCCTCCACGGAGGGCATCGGACCACCCCTATTCTGTGTTTCAGCCCACGCGTTTTGATTTCTCCATCTCCGGGCAGCTCGCTGGTTCCACGAGCGTTCAGGGTTTGCTCATCACGAAGTTTGTTTATTATGGGTCCAGTCACAATGCCACCCCCCAGGAGTGGCTAAATGTAATATGTGATATTATTGCACACAGGTGGTGTAGTGACAATAAAGGTTTATTATTGTTATTATTAAACTCAAGCAGACAATGATCTGGATTAGAAATGGCCAAAACTTGATTACAGATATAGGTGGATTTTTGGCTCAGGCATTAGGTTGTATAATTAATTCCAGCCCCCGACCCCGGACAAAAAAATATTTTTTTAAAGGTAAGGTAACTCAGTCCCCCCCCCCCCGAGTTCCTGCTCAAAACACCCCCTGTATATATCCACAATAAATGTTCTCAACATTATGCTCTTTTGCCCTGCGTCTAAAAGGAGGCCTTTAGCCATTCCTAAGACTCTTCTTCCTGCACTGAAAAGGATTCAGACAACGGGAACTGCAAGGCCAGATCTCTGGTTCCCAGACTTTTTTGCTCCCCCACCTCAACTTCTCCCCCTCCTTCCTGTCAAGTAGTACAGTGGTACCTCGGGTAAAGAACTTAATTCGTTCCGGAGGTCCGTTCTTAACCTGAAGCACCACTTTAGCTAATGGGGCCTCCTGCTGCTGCCGCGCCGCCGGAGCACGATTTCTGTTCTTATCCTGAAGCAAAGTTCTTAACCCGAGGTACTATTGCTGGGTTAGCGGAGTCTGTAACCTGAAGCGTCTGTAACCCGAGGTACCACTGTACTGACTGCCGCTTTGACAGCCCGCGCTGCCTACGGGACTCCTGGCTACTCCGACCCACTCGGTCCCCAGCATGCCTAGTTCCCCACGAAGTGGCCGATCTGTGTCCGGATTACACCACTCCAGGCTGAGGAGTTTCCATGACCTAATGGCCCTTGAAACGACAAGGCCCAGAGAGCTCCTTCTCCCTGAGGTTCAGTTCTGGATCTCTTCCCCTTATGGAGGCGCCCCCGCCCGCAGACTGAATTGCAGCCAAGACATCGGCTCACCAGCTTAGGGAGAGCCAGGTCTTACTCCCACCGGCTCTCCATCAAGCACTTCCCTATACAGTGGTACCTCAGGTTACAGACGCTTCAGGTTACAGACTCCGCTAATCCAGAAACAGTGCTTCAGGTTAAGAACTTTGCTTCAGGATGAGAACAGAAATCATGCTCCGGTGGCGTGGCAGCAGCGGGAGGCCCCGTTAGCTAAAGTGGTGCTTCAGGTTAAGAACAGTTTCAGCTTAAGAACGGACCTCCGGAACGAATTAAGTATTTAACCCGAGGTACCACTGTACTAAAGGTGTTTCTCAAAAGGAATTCTTATCCTTTTCTCTTTCTCGCCCTTCAGCGACTTTGTCCTGTCTTCCGCCCGATCCTGTGCAAGAGCGCTTGTTCTCAAAGGGGCTTCGGGATTACGCGGCTCCACAACCGCCGCACCATTTCTCCTCGCCCCTTTTGTTCAGAGGCTTAGCGGGGACTGATTGCAGCCCAGAAAAATGAATTTACTCTGCCCTAACTCTAAGGAACTCTCTTTGCGTACGCGGCGACGAATATGCGTAAAAATGGACACGCCTGTCCTTTAACCACCTTGTTTCGGAAGCTGGACGTTTTCTGGCAACGCATTTCCTAGGGAAGAAAACGCCTTAAAAGCGATTTGGCTGCTCCAGCACCAGCTAGCTGTGGACACTGCCATCCACTAAACCACGCAGCTTCCGCTCCAAGGGCTGTTTCACGCGTCTCTTGATGGCTGAACCTGGCTTCTTGCACGTGCGAATGAACTGGCAGAGCTCTAACACCAGAGACAGTTGTGTCTGCTTTGTTCCTTCGGCTGTGTGCATGCTGCACACTTAAGAGCGCATTTAAAGCACACTTGCCCTAAGTCATCATAGGAACCGCAGTTTGCTCTGAATGTTGGGAATTGTAGCTGTGGGGTAAACTACAACTCCCAGGAATCTTTGGGTGGGAGAAGCATATGCTGTCCAGTTTTTCTTTCCTGCTAGGGTCCATACACATTCATTCAGGTCCAAGTGATGGCAGAGAGCTCTGTGAATCAGTTCCAAGAGGCGCTGGGACTTAGTCCCGACCGCTGCCTGCAAACTATGGGTGTGTTTGTGTGTATGTGAATCGCACTATACAAACACGCGTGGTTTTTAAAATTGTTATTATTTACTCTTCCCATTCCTTATAGCAAAAACACAAACATCTTCGCTGCTTTTGAGAGCCGATTCACACTAAATTAGACCCCTCTTTGTCTATACAGTGGTACCTCGGGTTACATACGCTTCAGGTTACATACGCTTCAGGTTACAGACTCTGCTAACCCAGAAATAGTACCTCGGGTTAAGAACTTTGCTTCAGGATGAGAACAGAAATCGTGCTCCGGCGGCGCAGCGGCAGCGGGAGTCACCACTAGCTAAAGTGGTGCTTCAGGTTAAGAACAGTTTCAGGTTAAGAACGGACCTCCAGAACGAATGAAGTACTTAACCTGAGGTACCACTGTACTGTCTTTTTCTAACGGAATGAGGTTAAGATAATGCGGCCGATCTCAAATATGCCTCTTACTTTGGAATGAGGTTTGTTTTGGTTTTACTTCCAGCGAGACTTCCTTCCAAGGCAGCGTATTTTGGATCGGCGCCGGAGAGGGCAAGCTTCGAGCCACTTACTCTGGAACAATCCCACAGAAAGCTTACTTGAAAATAAGTGGTGTGAGGCTTCCCCCCCCCCCACACTCCCACCCCTATTCAAAGAAACCCGGTTGGAGTGGTCGTTCAAGGGTTTCTCAATGCGGTCCCCTCGCTGCGCTATTTGGGAGTTTGCTTCCGACTAAATAGGCTTAGGATCGCGCCACGCGCCTGTGAGCAGTGAACTCAGCCCCACGGGGGAGTCAGCCCCACAGGTGGCAGCAGTGCTCCCTTCCACGCAGGCAGTGTGCGAGAGATCCTGAAGGCTGCTCACTTTCACCCACAGCTCTGCGCTGCGTTTACGCACATTGACCTTCCCAGGTGCCCCAGGCGTAAATGGACCCAGAATCACTTCAGCACCCGCCGGATCCAAATCCCAAAAAAAGCGGGTCCCCTTGGACTGAAGCCGATGGGCGTCCATTGGGCCAAACCGGATTAAATCCGAGGAATTAGCCTTCTTGTGACACCCCACCCCCACCCCTGCGATTCCGTCGACTAACATAGGAACGCGCATGTTTCAACGGATTTGTAAACCTTTCTGATTTGTTCCTCGGGTGTCCCATAGGTTGTAATATATCCACGCACCGTATTTGGACCGAGGTCGGGACTATCTATAAAAGGCCATCGGTAGAAAGCGTCTGTATAAACGATTCGCATCCTAAGATTTTATTTTATTTTATTTTTCCTTTGCAATATTTAATTAACATGCACTGAACATCAAACTAAATTTGTTTTAAGGGCATGCACTGTTTAACTCTGGGAAGACTAAATCGTCTCCTCTACCTACGATTTCAAAAGTAGGTTGACAAAAATTGCGCTTTTTCCTTCTTTTTTCTTTAAAGGTCAGCATATGCTTTCCCTGGAGGTCAGTTTGGGCTGCGATCCTAACCAGATTAAGCCGACGGTCTCAGTTTTCTTGAGATCAAGTGGCTGCGACTCGCAGGCGCTAAGCGACATTGAGGACCTTTGTGCCAGTTTCATTTCTTTTCTCCAATTGTACAGTGTAAAAACCCAACCCTAAATCCGGACTGGAGTGCAATCCTATGCACACTTCTTTGAAAGTGAGACCCTCTGAACACAGTGGGACTTGCATCGGAGAAGATAAACACGAAATCGGACTGTTAAACTTCAGCGCCTTTCTCCCCCCCCCACAGTTTTTTGGGAACAGGCTTGCTTGAACTCCGTGGGACTTGCTTCCCAGTAAAAACGGATTAAGGTCAGGCTGCATTATTAAATTGAAGTATAGGATGCTGGTTATTTCTTGAAAGTGCCATCACCGAAACCCCGCATCAGCTTCCATTCCTCAGTTTTACTGACTTGGGCAAGTATTTTCCCCGCCCCCATAAGCAGAAACTGATATCCTTTCTCCAGCTAAAACCCGTGTCTTCCTTCGCAAAAGCTTCCCAGAATTGCAGGCGCTGGAATGTATCTGGAAAGTGTGAGACATTTTCCCTGTTGCAGCCTTGCGAACTGGTGAGTTTTGGAATTCTGTGTTTATAAATCGGATCCACACATCAGTTAAGTCATCTGGCTTGACCTTAAATGCATAACTAACTCTTCCGGTCCTAAACAGAAGTGTATTATCAGACTGTCTTCGGTTGCCAGAGGTGTGCGCTCGTCTGCAGTCACTTTCCCTGTCTGTTCAGATGCAAAACCTCTCCGCGTTCATTAGGACTTCTCAGAGAAAGTAAACGTGTGAGAGACTGAACCCGAAAGCACGCCGGCTCCCCTGGCCTTCGTTTATTTTCCCCCTCAAGTACTGCTAATAATTGTAAAATAATTGCACGGGGAGTGTGGTTCTGGAAGGAAAATGAGGCTTCCTTTTCCTTCAGCAGAACTGGATTGCAATCTAGTTTAGCCAGCTCTCTTAGCCCTGGGACCTAGGAAAGTGCAGATCGCCTTTGAGCATGTGCAGAGTGTTGTTACTGACCTTTGACCAAACTCATCCAACCGTCCCTTTTCCCGTTTATCAGAAAAAGAAAACTGCTAGCTTCCTGGCACCTCTCTTAAAGGAAAGAGTTCCACACCCAGGTTGAATGTATTTCATCTCCCTCCGGGATTGGCCAAGATAAATCCCCTGGACTGATTTAAAAAAATATGGATACCGCTTCGGGGAGCTTTGGGGTTTTCACTCTCCCCTTAAACAACCTGAACCTGCTGGAAGCAGAAGCGCCCTTTTCAGAAACGCGCCGTTGCGAATTATAAGGTTGCCGGATGGTGCCATCCCCAAACAGCGTAACCCGTGGGCTTGCAGCGAAATTGGTTTCCAGCACGACCCTGAGTACGATCCCACCAAATCTGGGCACTCATTTCAAATTCCATTGGCTTCAATGGGAAGAGGAAAGCGCGCACTTTAAGGCTTCAATCCTATACACATTTACTGAACGCAGAGCTCGAGCTCCAGCAGTAAATATCTGAAATCGATGGGGCTTAAAGCACGCTTCTTTCCACAGAAATGGGTCTCATTGAGTTTAAAGGCCTTACTCCCAGGTAAGGGGACATACTCTGCATTTAGCAGGGCCGTGGGAGTTGCTTTTGAAATGGGTCCAAAAGCAGGGCTACAACCTAACCTACAATGAACCTGCCCAGCTTTCAGGAGACTTTCACTTTCCAGGGACGTGATCCGGGCCTTTCCTTCAGCGGGTTCAAGTCGAGTTAGGAGCAAGAGGGCGGGAGATCCACAGGATCCACAGAACTGAACAGAGCTGAATAAGCAGATCACCTAAAAATCTGGTCTGAAGCACGACCCCAGACCCCTCCTTTCTTCAGACGCCTTTTTGCCTTCCTTATATAGACAGGAAAAACCCCCCAAGAGAGGAGGTGGGGAAGAGAAATTCCTTTAGCTGCCAAAGCCTGTTCCTTAAGGAAACAACTGGAGCTGGCCTGGTGGCTTAAGTTCCTGGTAGTGCTTTGTGGAGGCGCCGCCTCTCTGCAGCTCGGACAGGTCCCAAACACGTCCTCTTCTTCCAAACTGCATTTCGGTACTACTGCGCGTTAACCGACCCACAAGAACTATCACCGCCTGGTCAATCTGCATTCCCAGTTTATTCCAATTTATTGCTATTCTGTTAGCCACTGTTAGCACATGGATAGATAGTAATCTATCCATGATTACTCGGAAGTAAATCCCACAGGGTTCAGTGGCTTCCTTAAGCGTCTTCTGGATTACCAGGGATGCTAAGGAGGTGACGATGCCTCCGGAACATTGCGATCCTAGCTATGTTTACAACAACAACAACAATTTATTTGTACCCCGCCCATCTAGCTGGGTTTCCCCAGCCACTCTGGGCGGCTTCCAACAAAGCTTAAAAGTGCCACGCATTAAAAACTTCCCTGAACAGGGCTGCCTTCAGATGTCTTCTAAATGTCAGGTAGTTGTTTAGCTCTTTGACATCAGCTGGAAGGGAGTTCCACAGGGCGGGCGCCACTACCGAGAAGCCCCCCTGCCTGGTTCCCTGTAGCTTTGCTTCTCGCAGTGAGGGAAGCAAGTCCCAGTGAATCCCACAAGTGTAACCAAATGGTGCGATCCTAACCCCACTTACCTCGGGAGTGAGCCCCCACTGAATTCAGTAGGATTTGTTTCTGATGAGATATGGTTAGGATTGCGCTGTATGTATGATGTGATCTTCCGGAGATCTGGGCTAACCCCAGAAGACTATTTTGCTACACGACATCTGTACTGTGTGATAAACTCATCTGTCAGGCGATGGAGATTAGCAAAGCACACTTGAGTGATGGAACTCAACTCGGATCTCTGGTGGGATTTCTAACTCTGGCTACAATTTATTCCTTTCTTCATTTCCTTGCTTTTATAGGCCACCTGATCAAGGTGTCTCGCATGGTTCTTCCCTTTATTTAATCCCCACAACAACCTTGCGAGGTAGGCTGAGAGGTAGTTACTGGTCCAAGATCAACCACTGAGCTTCAGGGCCGAATGGGAATCTGAACCCTAGTCTCCCAGGTCTCAGTCCCACGCCCTGGCTCTCTGGTGTGGGCTTTAGATCTCCGGGAATCCCCCCTCCAACACACCAGCAGCACGGATCCACAACATGCCCTCAAGGAAGCAATCCCCATTTTCTTCTATGGGGCTCAGTTCCTATGTAGCTTTACAGCTTCAATGTAAATCAAAAATCTCCTGACAGCACAAACAATTTTAGCAAATGTTTCCCCCTTTTCTACCCTCAGCCAGTGAGGGTTAACAGGGCACTGCCATTCTTACCCACACCCAGTTTCCTCAGGATCAAGATGGGTATAAAACTTGAATTAGTTGGCCCAGAGACCTCTCTGTTTTCTGCTCCATCAGTCCCAATGGGCACCAGCTGCCATTGCCCCCAGTCCTATTTTTAGAGGGCAAGTCACAGGTCTTATGCGGGCTGATCTTGCGCATAGTTTACTGTGAAGAGGATTCCATTGTGATGAAAGTAAGCTACTTTATAATGCGATAGGAGGGTTGGTGCTTTGGGTTAGAGTCTTGTGGCAACCTCAATTTCAATATGACATGCCCTGAGATCTACGGATGAAGGGCGGTATACGAATTTAACAAATAAATAAGAATAAAACAAGCTTTTGATGACTTCCTACCCACTTCACCGGATACCTGAAGCGCTATCCAGAGCACAGGCAGTGGTAGTTACACACTTACCGGCGGTAATTCACAAACAGTTTTTGGTGACGGACTTCTTGGCCAATTAACGCGTATAATTCGCTAAAACTGGCGCACGCGCTTCCCATTCAATAGGCCTAAAACCGGCATCCTAACCCCACCCCATCAACGATGAATCTCACTAGGGCAACCCCGGGTCAGATTTCAGATTAATCTACTTTACAGGGTTGTAGCGAGGGTCGAACTGGAGGGAAAGAACAGTGTAATGTTGAATGCCAATTCTGTCTCCAAGCAACACTGGCATTAGTTCAAAACTCTTCCTCCCTCTTCCCTGCTACCGTGCAGCCATTCGCTCCCTTTCCATCTCAAGAGAAGGCAGGATAACCTTATCCAATGTGCGCAAGGTCAAGCGCTGCGCATCCTCCTGTAGACCTCGCCTCATCTGCATTAACCCGGCGGCTTGCAAGTGCAGCGGAGAAGAGAGATAGGTGTGAAGAAATCTCTGGTCCAGCAGGCAGGTCAAGCCTTGATCCTGTTTGCAGGACACTAAGTTGCACTGGTCCCATCACCTCCTGGCAAATAGAAGGGGAAGAAATGGAGGCAGTGAGAGATTTTACTTTCTTGGGCTCCATGATCACTGCAGATGGTGACAGCAGCCACGAAATTAAAAGACGCCTGCTCCTTGGGAGAAAGGCGATGGCAAACCTAGACAGCATCTTAAAGAGTAGAGACATTCACCTTGCCAACAAAGGTCCGTATAGTAAAAGCCATGGTTTTCCCAGTAGGGATGTATGGAAGTGAGAGCTGGACCATCAAGAAGGCTGATCGCTGAAGAATTGATGCTTTTGAATTATGGTGCTGGAGGAGACTCTTGAGAGTCCCATGGACTGCAAGAAGATCAAACCTATCCATTCTTAAGGAAATTAGTCCTGAGTGCTCACTGGAAGGACAGATCGTGAAGCTGAGGCTCCAAGACTTTGGCCACCTCATGAGAAGAGAAGACTCCCTGGAAAAGACCCTGATGCTGGGAAAGATGGAGGGCACAAGGAGAAGGGGACGACAGAGGACGAGATGGTTGGACAGTGTTCTCAAAGCTACCAGCATGAGTTTGACCAAAATGCGGGAGGCAGTGGAAGACAGGAGTGCCTGGCGTGCTCTGGTCCATGGGGTCACGAAGAGTCGGACACGACTAAACAACTAAACAACAACAATAACAAGTTGCACTGTGATCATCAGTGGGCTTACCCACAACAAAGGATACAAACCTTGCTATCTCCCACCCTACCATCCTCATATCATTTGGAAGTGAAGCCCGGTTAGATCAGTCCCACAAACTCTCCAGAGATTTGGAGTTAAAGAAGGCGGACAGAACTTCTTCCGTGTAGTAGGAAGAGAGGCGCCTTCCCTTCACCCTAAGTTTCTCAGCTCTCATTATTGCTCCCTTCAATAGTAATCGCAGGTGGTGGGTGCCGACAGGAAGCCAAAACTGGACCTCTGTGTAACAACGGATAATTTGGTATGCTCATTGAACCCCGCGTTTCCAAAAAGAAATGTTGAGCCCACCATAACCACAATAGCTTTCAAACAACAACAGACACTGCAATCACAACAAACATCAAACACAGTAGCATGTAATAAAGCAAACAGCAACTATTAATGCAATTAATAGTTAATAAAGCCACAGAGAAGTATCTGAATATTCCGGAAACATCAGGCTTGCAAGGGTCCAGTTTTTATTTAGGGGAGGGGATTAAAGGGGCACCCCCCAAATGCCTTATGAGGACTACGCACGCTCAGACACCACAGGAGGTTGATTGACAGGGGGAAAATAGACCACAAGAAGTAGAATTGTCTGCTGGCTCGTTGGGAGCAACGTGAACAGGAGCGTTCCTTGCAGGAGGTGGGAAAACCGCTTAGATTGATTGTAAACCGCTCGCGTTGCTTGCGACCTGCTTAGAGGTTTGATTACTGTACAATAAAGCAGTAAAATTTGTAAAACAAAACAGATTGCAACATGTTGTGGCAGGTGCCAACGCGTTATACAGGACGATGGTCCAGAGATGTTTAGTAAGTCCCAACAGAAGTTGAGCTCCAAGACTTGGACGGCGGAGGCAGTGCAGTGTAGTGGTTAGAGTGTCAGACTAGGAGACCAGGGTTCGGACCTCCGCTTGACCATGGAACCCCTTCGGCCAGCCACTGCCTCTCAACCTATCCTACCTCGCAGGGTTATTGTGGGGGATTAAATGAGGGGGAGGGGGAGTCAGGCGTGCCACCTCCAGCTCCTTGGAGAAAAAGGCGGGATATATACGCGTTAGACAAATTAAATAAATAAATGTCAGGTTTTGGAAAGGCGTAAGTCCAAGCATCACATCCTAAACCAGTCGTATAGAGCAGGATGGGAGCTTGGGTGACGCAAGGCAGGATCCTTAGGATGCGCGCAATCGGGCTCGGGAGCCCTCGTCCCGTGCGCAAGCGTGCTTTTTGCGCAGCCCGGTTTGTTTCGATGGGGCTTTCGCAGGAGAATCCCCCGTTGCCTCTTCGGAAAGCCCAGACAGATCTAGATCCTCCTGACCCGGTTCTGAAAGAGTCCCTGTCCCCCCCCCCCGCCCCCAGGCGTCTCGCCATCTGCGCGAGACTTTGGCGACCTCTATCCAATTTCACCGCCCGCGCCCCTTCAATGTCACCTCCTTCTCAGCCGAGGTGTCTTCTTTGCAGCGCAAAGCGAGGCGCTCTTAAACCCATTAGGCATCTCCCCGATGCAAATCCGAGGGTGGAAAGAGGGGGAAATGCTCGATTAAGACCCGAGGGTTGACAATTAGATTATAGTCCAATTGCCAGCGGATAATGTGCTAAAAGCTTTCGCGCTGAGTGTAACTCCTTCCTGAGAATTATTCACACTTTGCCGGCTCCCGCGGGCCAGGCGAGGGGAGGCGAGGGAGCCAGGGCCGGGTCTCCGACGGAGACGGCCTGCCATCGACCGAGAGTCGAAGCTATCGAGCGCACACGTCGTAGGGTGGACCTGCTAAGCGAAACGCGCGTAACGTGTGAACGCGGGCGTAGCACAAGATGTCCTGCTCAGGTCAACACAAACACCGGGCCTATAGTGTATAGAACAAGTTCTGATCATAGGGAGTAGAAGCGCAACACATATTTACTAGAGAATAAGCCTATTGGACACAGTGAGACTTACATTTGAGTAAACACGCCCGGGATTGTACCTTAAAGCATCTCTCTCTCTCTCTCTCTCTCTCTCTCTCTCTCTCTCTCTCTCTCTCTCTCTCTCTCTCTAAGCTAGAGCTGGCTCCTTGTTCTACCTATACAGTATAATAAAAGCGAGCCAGAATTCAGCAGGCACTGTGTGTCTCCATGGGTGTAAATGAAATACAGTAGTTTTAACATACACACCTTACAGCAGAAGCTCATTCAAAGCGCGCGCACAGAATCCCGGGAACTGCAGTTTAAGGGTCTGAACTTGTAGTGGGTGAACTATAGTTCCCAGGATTCTTTGGGTGCGTGGTTGGGGCATGTGCTTTTCATGTGCGGTGTGTGCGCAGCCACATGGGACCAGCACTATCCAACCAAAGCGAAGTACAGTGGTACCTCGGGTTACACACTGTCAGGGTTTCTGGGAGAGAGGAGGAGATGACAGAGGAGACGGAGAGCGAGTGGGAGGAGGGGCAGAAGGATGAGGAAGAAGATGACGGAATTCTGAGGGAATCCACGAGTCTGAGCAGCGAGTCAGAGGATTCTCAAAAGGGGGTTACCTTAATCAAGCAAAAGGGAGGAGAAGGGAGAAGCGGAGAGGAGCCCAGTGGAAGACAGACGCAGCAAGAGGCGTCTCAGCCGGAACGGAGTAAAGGGGGTGGAGTCGTCAGCCTCTCGGAGGGAGCAGGATTAGGAGAGAACAGAGAAAGGGGGTTGGAGCTAGGTGTTCAGCCGGAAAGGGTGGAGAGCAGAACAAGGGGTGGTGTAGCGGTCGAAAGAAAGGTCAGCAGCAACGTACGCGCGCCAAGTTCAAACGTAGAGGCGCGCGGAAGTGGAGAGAGCTCAGGGGAGGAGCCCGGCCCTAAAGCCAGAAGGAGGGGGGAAGAGGCGGCAGAGGATTCAGCCTCAGGCGAGTCACGGAGAGAGGGAACCCAGGGGGGCAGGAAGACCCTGCGGAAAAGAAAGGAGAGGAAGAGGTGGTCTAGAGCCAGGCTATTAAGTTGGTGTGGAAGAGGGGAGGAGTCAGAGGGGACTTCAGCGGTCTAACGTGACAGACGTACGGCCACGATGCTGAACTGTACGAGAAGCAGAAATCTTCAATAAACTTTTCCTGTAAATAAACTGCAACGGAGTGAGGTCTCTTGTGAGCTGGGACCCGTCCTGGGTGGCCGTGACAGTAAGTCCCCTCTCAAAAAGCAAAAATTTTTTTTGCGAAGCTCACGAACGGGAGCAGCCATGAGCGCTGAGGAGCAGCTGGTTGCACTGCGGGATCAGGTTACCGCTCTCACATCGGCAGTCATTGCTTCGCAGAAGAAGAATGACGACTTGGAGAAGACGTGCCAGGATTTGCAGGCAAGGTGGGAACACGCGGACAGGGCGGGGGCCCCAGGTTCCAGAGCGGAGGGCATTGCGCTTGGACGGAGGGGGGGTGCCCTGGTTCCGCATTTTAATGGCAACTTGCAAGACTATCCCAATTTCAGAGCGGACGTCGTATATGCACTGCATTTACTCCGTCACGATTTTAAAGATGAGGAGGAGAAAGTGGGGTTCATTGTTTCGCACCTGCATGGGGAGGCCAGGGCTTGGCTACGCAATCTGTGGCGCGAAGATGGACCGGCCCGTCGCAATTCAACTGCGTTCATCAAAGCGATGGATTCTTGTTTTCAATCCTCTGTGGATGTGGACATTGCGCGCCGTCAAATGCACGGGCTGAGGCAGGGGAAAGCGACTGTGCGCCAATACCACTCTAAATTTTTTGCATTGCTCACCGCCTTAGATTGGCCAAAGGACAGTAAGCCGGTCAGAGATCTTTTTTGGGAGGGATTGAGCCCCCCCATCAAGGATGAGATCGCTAGGGGGGACAGACCCCAGACCCTAGAAGACGTGGTGCAACGGGCTTTGGCTATTGGAATTCGACATGAGGGACGTCCGTGGCACGAGGAGGACGGGCCCCAAGCGCGTGCGCAAGCGAGGACTCTCCCTTTTGTGCACAGGGATTTCAGCAGTGCGCACCCCTCGCCAATGGGGAAGGACAGCGAGGAGCCAATGGAGATTGGTGGTGCTAGGGCTCAGAAGCCACCCCAGAGCCCTGTCCCTGGTGCAGCCAAAGCGAAGCCTCCTAGAGGAACCAGGAAGTGTTACATCTGTGACAGTGCGCACCATATGGCGAAAGAGTGCCCCCAGAGGCTCCAGAAGCACACTGCAGCACTGGCAACTGTGACAGCAGAGGTGCAACCAGGGGAGCAGCTTCAGGGAAACGACAGTGCCTGGCTGGAAGCAGAGCTACTGGGGCTCAGCCAGGCGGATCTGTAGACAAGCCCCCAGCATCACTGCAGAGCGTGGACCCTTTGCCTCCCAGGCCGGCAGTTCTGCTCACAGCAACACTCCAGTTGCCTGATGGGAGACTCCTCGAGGTTCCAATAACGATCGATTCGGGAAGCAACGCCGACTTCGTGGGACTGCAGTTCGTTAAGCAGCACAACATGGCGCTCCTGCCTGCAACGACGCCTCTAAACGTGGTCACGGTAGACGGCAGGAAGTTGCTGGGGGGGCAAGTGGTGCAGCAAACCCCTCCCATGATGATGCAGATTGGCAACCATCGAGAACTTATTAGTTTCAATGTCACCCACTTATCGGACACACCCATCGTGTTAGGCATGAGTTGGCTGGAGAGGCACAGTCCCGCGGTTGCGTGGTACCAGCGGCAGATCACCTTTTGTTCATCGTATTGTGCTCAGCATTGCTTTCAGACCGATCAGGGAGGAGAAGCCGAGCAGCAGTTGCATCTGGGTATGGTGCAAACAGTGCCTCACAAGTACCAGGACTTCTTGGAGGTTTTCTGTGAGAAGGAAGCTGACAAGTTGCCGCCTCACAGACCTTACGACTGCGCGATTGATTTAGTGCCAGGGGCGCAACTGCCTGCTGCCAAGCTGTACTCCATGTCGGAAGACGAGATGCAAGAGCTTCGGGAGTTCATAGACCATAACCTCAAGCGAGGTTTCATCCAGGAATCTAAAGCAGCGGGTGGCAGCCCTGTGTTCTTTGTGAAGAAGAAAAACACGCCCCAAAAAAGGCTTATAGTGGATTACAGGTTCATAAACAGCTTGACTAAGCCCAAAGCTTTCCCCATGCCCAAGATTGACGACCTTTTAGCGACCGTCAGGAGGGGCAAGATTTTCACCAAGCTGGACCTACGTGGAGCTTACAATCTCATCCGCATCCGGAAAGGAGATGAGTGGAAGACCGCCATGTTCACCCCTCTGGGCACATACGAATACAGAGTCATGCCTTTCGGTCTCCAAAATGGCAGCCACGTTTTTCAAGCATTTATGCACCACGTGCTAGCAGGTCTCCTCTACAAGAAGTGTGTCTGCTTTCTCGACGATATCCTGATTTTCTCGGAATCGCCGGAGGATCACGATAAGGACGTGAGGGAGGTCCTGCAGAGGCTGAAGGACCACAGGCTGTACGCCAAGTTGGAGAAATGCCAGTTTGATGTCAGAGAGGTTGATTTCCTTGGCTACAAGTTGTCCGACGAGGGACTGGCCATGGACAGGGCTAAGGTTCAAGCGCTGTTGGACTGGAAAAGCCCTCGAAATCGGAAAGAGGTCCAGAGGTTCATCGGCTTTGCCAATTTTTACCGCAAGTTTATTAAAGGTTTTGCGAACGCGACGGCGGCTATCACTGACACCCTCAGTTCCAAGAAGAAGAAGTTCGTCTGGACCGAACAAGCGGAGCGGTCCTTCCGGACGCTTAAAGGTCTTTTCGCCTCCGAAGAGCAGCTGCTCCACGTGAATCCCGGCAGACCCATGCGGGTAGAGACCGATGCGTCAGACAGAGCGGTTGGGGCCGTTCTTTTGCAAGAGGATTCACAAGGCAACTGGAGACCGGGTGCGTTCTACTCCCGGAAGCTCAGCAAGACGGAGCGCAATTATACCATCTGGGACAGGGAGTTGTTGGCCATTCATGCAGCTTTCAAAGCGTGGCGACACTTCTTAATAGGAGCCAAGCACACGGTGCAAGTCCGCACGGATCACAAGAACTTAGAGTATTGGCGGACGGCTAAGTTACAGACCCAGCGACACATGCGCTGGGCGGAGTTCTTTGCGGATTTCGACTTCAAAATAGAATACATCCCAGGAGACTCCAATGTTATTGCAGACGCGCTGTCCCGAAAGCCGCAATACTTGGAGGAAGCAGCTCCAATCGCAGCAAAGCACATTTTCGCACCGCAGGCGTGGACGTGCGCTACCATCGCAGTCGACCTGGACGCGGTGCGACGCGCGTTGCAAAGGGATCAGTTTGCACAGTCCAAGATGGAGGAGCTACGCGGAGGGTCGCGAGACAACGATGAGTTCCAATTGCAAGATGGACTTTTGACTCGTAAGGGTGCCCTTTACGTGCCCACCGACGATCTTCGAGCCAAGGTTCTGCAACAATTGCATGACGCCCCTAGTGCAGGCCATTTCGGCAAAGAGAAGACGATGGAGTTGGTGGCTAGAGACTTTTGGTGGCCCCAGATGAGAGGAGAGGTGGCGGACTACGTCGCCAGGTGTGATATCTGCCAGAGGTCCAAACCAGTGCACCAGAAGCAGGCGGGATTGCTAGAACCGCTGGAGACACCGCAGCAACCGTGGGAGAGGGTAGCGTTGGACTTTGTTACGGACCTGCCCAGCTCCAGAGGTAAGACGGCGGTGTTAGTGGTGGTGGACTTGTTCACCAAGATGGCGCATTTCATCCCTTGTGCCAAGGTGGCGACGGCAGAACAGACCGCAAAGCTCTTCATCGATCACGTCTTCAAAGTGCATGGACTTCCGCAGTCCGTCTTGTCCGACAGGGGGCGCCAGTTTGTTTCCACTTTCTGGCGAAAGCTTCTGGGCATCTTGCACGTCAAAATCAACCTGACATCGGCGAGACATCCACAAACCAACGGTCAAGCGGAGAGGGTCAACGCGATCATGCAGCAGTACCTGCGGTGCTACGCCAACCAGCGACCTGCGGCGTGGGTGGACTATCTGCCGATGGCTGAATTCGCCTACAACAACACGAAACACGCATCCACCGGGGTGACGCCTTTCTTCGCGAACAATGGCCGTCATCCCAGAACCTTCCCGAGATTTGCGGCACCAGGAGGGGGGGGGCCTCAAGATGCCGACCAGTTTGCAGCGGAGTTGCAAGAGGTGCACGAGGAGCTGCGGAGACATTTGGAGCTGGCAAAACAGGCGTATAAGGTGCAGGCCGATAAGCACAGGAGGGCGGGAGAGGACATCCAGATTGGGGACTGGGTGTGGTTAGCAGCCCACGCGATGCCGGCCAGGTCATTGGCCAAGAAGAAGTTAGGACACAGGCAGCTAGGGCCATATCAAGTTGAGGCTAAGATCAATCCGGTGGCTTTTCGTCTAGCCCTTCCGGAGGGTTCCAGGGTGCACCCGGTCTTTCATAGGTCGGTGCTCACTCCCTACAAAACCCCACACAGGTTTCAAGAGTCAGGAGCACTCCCAGAGCCACGTAGGAGGGCGCCTGAGGGGGGGGAATCGCCAAGACCAGAACCTCTTAACGAGGTCACAGAGATACTGGACTCGAGATGGGGGGAGGAGGGAGTTGAATATTTTCTAGCCAGGGAAGGCACTCCGGCCTCTGCCAATAGCTGGGTGCCGGGTTACGCGTTGGACGAACCCCTGTTGAAGGAGGAGTTCCATGCACTTTTTCCGCACAAGCCCATGCCCGAGGAGTATTTTGATGATTGGCTTTTCACGCCCACTTTGTCAGACAGCACGTTCGAGGGTTTCTCCTCACCCGAGGGCCATACGCCCGAAACAAGCCCGACCAGGGATCCGAGACTGGGGGGGGAAGAGACAGGCCCTTGTTGGTGGGTGGATCAGCCAAGGGAGGCATGGAGTCAGAGATGGATGGTAGGTCCTTGGCAGGCAGCGCCAGGAGAAGCAGTGATGGAGGAAGAGACTGTGAGGTCTGTGGGTGGGGAACCCGAGTTCGAACACACATATACGGAGATGACAGAGGAGAACGTTGAAGTGGACAACTTGTATCCTGAACCGACCCCGGAAGAACCACGTTTTCCTCAACCTGCACCCGGCGAGCGGGAGGGGGGAAGGGGGGGCTTCGAGGGGGGGATGGATGTCAGGGTTTCTGGGAGAGAGGAGGAGATGACAGAGGAGACGGAGAGCGAGTGGGAGGAGGGGCAGAAGGATGAGGAAGAAGATGACGGAATTCTGAGGGAATCCACGAGTCTGAGCAGCGAGTCAGAGGATTCTCAAAAGGGGGTTACCTTAATCAAGCAAAAGGGAGGAGAAGGGAGAAGCGGAGAGGAGCCCAGTGGAAGACAGACGCAGCAAGAGGCGTCTCAGCCGGAACGGAGTAAAGGGGGTGGAGTCGTCAGCCTCTCGGAGGGAGCAGGATTAGGAGAGAACAGAGAAAGGGGGTTGGAGCTAGGTGTTCAGCCGGAAAGGGTGGAGAGCAGAACAAGGGGTGGTGTAGCGGTCGAAAGAAAGGTCAGCAGCAACGTACGCGCGCCAAGTTCAAACGTAGAGGCGCGCGGAAGTGGAGAGAGCTCAGGGGAGGAGCCCGGCCCTAAAGCCAGAAGGAGGGGGGAAGAGGCGGCAGAGGATTCAGCCTCAGGCGAGTCACGGAGAGAGGGAACCCAGGGGGGCAGGAAGACCCTGCGGAAAAGAAAGGAGAGGAAGAGGTGGTCTAGAGCCAGGCTATTAAGTTGGTGTGGAAGAGGGGAGGAGTCAGAGGGGACTTCAGCGGTCTAACGTGACAGACGTACGGCCACGATGCTGAACTGTACGAGAAGCAGAAATCTTCAATAAACTTTTCCTGTAAATAAACTGCAACGGAGTGAGGTCTCTTGTGAGCTGGGACCCGTCCTGGGTGGCCGTGACACACACGCTTCAGGTTACATGCGCTTCAGGTTACAGACTCCGCTAACCCAGAAATAGTACCTCAGGTTAAGAACTTTGCTTCAGGATGAGAACAGAAATCGGGCGGCGGCGGCGCAGCGGCAGCAGCAGGAGGCCCCATTAGCTAAAGTGGTGCTTCAGGTTAAGAACAGTTTCAGGTTAAGAACAGACCTCCAGAATTAATTAAATACTTAACCCGAGGTGCCACTGTACTTTTAAAGCAGCTTCCATTCAGCTCAGAATATGAATCCTTGGAAACGATGGAACTTCATGCAACAGGGACAGTGGCACACTTAGGTGAGTTTGACTCCACTGCTTGCTTTAGATGACAATGTAAATTTAAAAATATGGTTAGCGGGCAACTCTGCTACATTTTTAATTTTTTTTGTGGGTGGGGTTGGGAAGCCTCCTCATTTCCTGCTCATTCTGCTGAGTGGGGCTCATTTGCTGATAGGTTTATAAAAAAATGTGAAGGCCCATGAGCTTGAGCTGCCGCAATACATACAAAGCTGAAATCTGGGACGTATGGCCTATGGCTACATACTCTCCACTCTTTGAAAGCCACCCCGCCCAAAACAACAACAACATGGGAACTGCAGTTGACCCCGGTGCTACAATTCCCAGCACCCTTAACAAAAAAACAGCTCTGAGGGTTCTTTGGAGGAAGTAATGTGCTTTAAAAGGATAGTGTGCACACTGTGGTATACTACTTGGGTCAGGATCCTTCTTCAATCTGGTGTCCTCTAGACATTTTGAGCTAGAACTCCCATTGGGCTCAGGCACACTAGAATACTTACTTTCTAATAAAGAGTTCTTTCACCTTGCTGAAACAGCTCAGGAATCAGTGTGGGTAATTTTCTTTGCAGACTTGCCTTTTTAAAGTAATCCCTGTTGATCTCAAGGAGAAATTTGTTCTTCTAAGTGATCTGTTTAGGTTTGGGGTGCCAGGTACTGACTGGTTAACTGGGCAAGAGCCCCCTCCCCAGGTTAAAGGTCACTTCCTGAAAGTGTGAGTGGAATTGAGGTGGGAGAAACTGTCTGGATGTGGAATGCTATGGAAGACAAACGTTACTTGAAGGCATATACTGTATCCTCAACAGAACACCCCATGTTAAGCTGCTCAGAAGTAAATCCCAATGATTTCAGTGAGACTGACTCCCAGGAAAGTGAGCATAATAGGGCTGCAGCCTAGACGAGACTGAGTCCCAAGTCAACATTGTTAGGATCCCACAAGATGACCAGGGATTGTGGTTGGAGTAAAATAAAAACAGTCTGCCGACACATCATGCATTTAAAGCACACCCTCCCCCCAAGAACTGTGGCTTTTCAACAGAGAATTATGACCCTTAGTTCGAAAGGATTTAGTTGATTTTTTTTAAAAAAATAATATTTATTACTTTTCCAACAATTTAAACACTACAAAACAAAATGAACAATACAATACAATACACAAACACTACCTAACATAACATAAAAACACTACATAACACTAACACATTAGACTATCAAAACAAAATAAAAACAGTTTAAAAAACATCAATCAATTTCAATATCTTATCTTTCATTCACTTATTTCAACGACCTCCTCACACCTCCCTTTTTGTATTCCACTTCTGTTAATTTTTTCAGCAATTCCTTTCCATCTTCCTCTGTTTTCTATCCTATAATTATCTTAACATATTCTAACCTTATTTTTCCTTTAATACTCTAATAATCTAATTATACTTAATTCCTTATAACATTTCTACTAAAGCCATATATCTTCATTCCCACATTTTTCTAACATTCATTAATTTTACAATATTTCTGTAAATAGTCTTTAAACTTTTTCCAGTCTTCTTCCACCGACTCTTCTCCCTGGTCTCGGATTCTGCCAGTCATGTCCGCCAGTTCCATATAGTCCATCAACTTCATCTGCCATTCTTCCCGGGTGGGTAAATCCTGTGTCTTCCAAAAAGGATTTAGTTTATCCCGTTGGCCTATCAGCACCAGTATTGGCTCCAAATATAATACATCGCCAATTTCCTTTCACAGTCGCCGTTACGCGCGCGGAATTCAAGATGCAACCGCTTCTCTCCTCGCAAAGGACTGAACTTCTAGAGACTGGGAAGGGAGGAGAGACTTGAAGGAAGGCAAATCTAGGAGACGCCGATCCACAAGGACATGGGCGTGTGAAAAGGCGCCTCGCCATCTTTCCCCTAGGCCAAAAATATCCCCACAAACAGGAACTGTTTTGGATAATTGGACACCACGGAAGCAGACATGGAACACCAGTGGCGTAGCGTGGGTTGTCAGCACCCGGGGCAAGGCAAGTAATTTGCACCCCCTAACCCGTGGATTTGCGCCCCCTAACCCTAACCCCCAGATGTTGCGCCCGGTGCTGCCAGCCCCCCTGCACCCCCCACGCTACGCCACTGTGGAGCACCTCTTTGGGCACATGTGCGTAGCCAAGGGGGGGGGTGCTAGGGAGGGCCAGTTACCCCCATCAATCAAAATGCATAGATAACTGAAGTTCTTCCTCCCCCCCATCCTAGCTACACCCATGTTTGTGCAGGTGCCGGTTAGCATCTGTTTGGCGATCAAACAATTCCCTCCCCCTTCTACCTGGCCAAAGGTAGGTTCCCCCACCAGCCTTGCAAATTGGTGGATTTTAAAGATCCTGCGTCCTGCCAAATCAGGCTAGCTCGAGAGGAACTGGAAGAGCGCAGGGCAGCTTGCCCCTTCCCCATCCACCTTTCTCGCTTGCCCCCCCAGCCTTGCCCCGCCCCTTTAGGTAGCGCCCCGCCCACTTTGCCCCGGACTGGCGGCCAGTCAGAAGAGCCGAGAACTGCCGCGCCCCCGCGCTTGTTGCAATGTGAGTCTAAAGCGCAAGAAGTGCGCCGGCGACTGCCTGGCCTTCTCGCTCCTTGCGTTGCCTAATCGGTCCCATTATCAGTCCGCTTCTGGAGGGTGGCACCAGAGGAGCTTTGCCCCCATTAGCAAATCCCAGCTCTGGTCCCAAAATATCTAGCAAAGGCAGGAGCTTCCCCAGCGCGACCCTTCTAACCTCTCGAGGTCCCAGCGCTGGCAATTTGCAGTTGGTTGAGTCTGGACCAAAGCTACCCTCCTTTTTTTGTTTCCGTCCTTACAGCTGGGTCGATTTAAACCTTGGCTCTGTGCAGGGCCCTGAGCGAGGACAAAATCCCCCCCCCATGGCAGAATCCGAGACCAGGGAGAAGAGTGGGTGGAAGAAGATTGGAAGAAATTTAAAGTTTATTTACAGAAACATTGTAAAATTAAGGAATGTTAGAAGGATGCTGGAATGAAGTTATGTGGTTTTAGCAGCAATGTTATAAAGGATTAAGTAAAAATGGATTGTTAATTGGTGAGAATGTAAAGTTACAATATATTAAGATAAATGATTAAGACAAAAACAAAGATGGAAAGGATTTGCTGAAATAGCTAATTGAACTAGAACACAAAAAAGGGAGGTGTGCGGAGGTCAAGGAAACAAGCAAATGAAAGATAAGTCACGGAAAGATTGACTTTTTTTTAATTGTTTCTATTTTTCTGTTTTTTCTTTCCTCTTTTTCTTTATTTTTGTAATTTTTTGAAATTTCAATAAATATTATTTTAAAAAACAAAACAAAATTGCCCCCCCAATTCTTATTTTCGCAGTTTTACCGCCCCATCTCCCCTTCTGTGCATGCTCTCGAGTGCGCTGTTTTGCACCCCTTCGGCTCGGCACCAGGGGGAAAACCACCCACACTACCCTAAATCCCACGCTGCTTTGTGGGTGGAGACCAGGCCAAAGAGCTTATCAGATCATTGGCCCATCTAGTTCCATATTATCTAGGCTGACTAGTGATGGATCTCCAGGGTTTTGGACAGGACCGTGGACACAAACGTCTTTGACCAGGACACAGAACTTTAGCTGCATAAACTGGGTGTGTGCTTCCTATGTACTGAAAGCGAACTCATTCTCGGAGTATGGATGCTTATGCAGCCAAAACAGAACAACCCACACAGAAGAAGCTAGGGCTAGTTAGGGTTTTCTATTGGGAATAGTACCAGGAAGTCTAAAGGAAGAAGACAAGACATTATATTTATATGCAACAGTAGCCGCAAGGCTATTGATTGCGAAAATTGGAAAACTGGTATTATACCAACAAAAATAGAGTGGCTTGCCAAATTATTGGAGTACTACAATATATCCAAGACAATGGGAGAAATTCGAAGGATCTCAAAAGAGAAGATAGACAGGGACTGGAAGGCGTTTAAAGGATACTAGCAAAACCGTATTGAAAAATCAGAACTCCTTTTAGAATAAAGAAGTTCCGTTTTACATACTGAAATACCAAATAAGATGGCGTACTTCAACAGGGGCCTCCCACGGTTTGTGTTAACCCTTCCCGGACATCATGCCGGGTAGCGGATAGGAGCCAATGCCTAGGGCCAATACCTTCAATTCTCTAATCAATAAAGTTGTGGCCATTTCATGCCCATTAAACTTAAACATCGTGTCCTGTGTCTTTCTTTCTGGTGGGAGGGGTTTTGACACACAATGTGTAATAGAAAAAGAAGCATGAAATTAGGTTAAGGTGTGTGAGAGAAAGTAATAGAAGTGGAAAGAAATTGCAATTGGAAGTCTAACACAAAGGGTGAGGGGTGGTAGATGGTGATGAGAAAAGGAATTATCTGGGATTGAGTGTAGGTATGGTTTGAACATTTTTAAGGATTGTATAAAATATATGTTTGTATGCTTGTATATTTGCAATATGTTTGTATATATTTTTTTAAAAAAGAAGCTAGGGTAGCAGACACAGGGGAACCCCAAGATTGTAAAAAAAAAAAGGGTGTGTGGGTGTAAAATACCCTAAGGAGGAAGTCACCCCCAAACAGCCCAGTGAGGACAGAACAATGCTCAGTGGCTATGCAATACTCATGGAGAATTTTAAAAAGCAGGTGGGAACTGGGGGTGGGGAGGGAGAATGGAATGGAGTGTCCTGGAAAAGGGCATGGCATGAATGGGTGGCTGACACTCTGAATGTTAGCATTCCGCAGTGCAACTTTTCTTGTTGTTGTTGCAGAATGTCTCCACGCTGCTCAGCTGGTTTGGGTCTTCCTTTCCACTTTTCTGCACTTCACACAGCCGCCGATGCCTGTAATTTTTTTGTGCTGGCCTCAGCAGTGCTTTTCAGACTGCCAGTGTCTCCCAAACCACACAAGCTTTGAGATAAAGCTTCCTTATCATCACTTTAAAGCCCAAATCCAGAGCAGATACACAACCAGACAACTCAAGACAGGCTACTTTTACAGCAACCTTGCTAATAAAAAAATGTTAAGGAAATTCTCCTTTTCTTACTGATCCTTCAGTTAGAGATTATATATATATATATTCCTTAGGAAATACATGGCTACAATGCATTAAAGCTACAATACACTCCCAAGAACTCCAGGGTCTTTTACTGACATTATATTGCTTCATTGTCTTCTTACTGTTTGGTACTTTATACCTTGCAAGGTTTTCAGAGATGGCGAAGGCATGGATGTCCACTAAAATGTGGCAGTCCCCACTACGTGGTGAACCATTTGTGTGCAGCAGCTGATCAGCAGATTTTTCTGTACATCTCTGCAGATGTTTTTGTTGTATGCTGTGGCACACACACACACACACACACACACACACAATCACCCATTGCTTCTGGTAAACTGTTAAATGTAAATAGCTCATTTTGCAGCCACCATGTAGTGTGAGTTAATATCTCCATTTTCACAAGGAGGATGAAATTGTCACATGGTGTGCTGTCCCAGAATTTGCCTCTGCCATAGCAATCACCATAGATAATTGTTTCCCAGAGTGGAAGCGGTTATCATTCTCTCCCTGGAAGGAATGCAGATGGTCTTACTCTGATAATGTTCTCACCAGGCTGTCAACCAGTTAACATCCCCCCTCCCTCGGTCATCTTGTGTTTACCTGAGTGCTATAATACCAGATCTGTATTTCCCTTCCACATGACAGCTTGAGGCAGAAGGAATCTGTACGTTTTTATTACAGCATCCTTGACCTGCACAGATTTACAGCAGGACAAGTGGAAGCAGCAACAAAATGTTACAGCATGGAGTTTTTCTCCATGAGACTCTCCATGATTTCCCTGCCCACACAATTTTCCATACCACACCCACCAACAGTGAATCAGCATCCATGCTCATTGAATATGTCTAGTCACCATTTGGCTGTTTTTTCACCTAAAGTTTTTTGTTTGTTTGTACCTTTGCAAACCTTGGGTTTTACCTAAGCCTATTGACAACACTCTGTTGTGCACGGGGAGTGCCATTTTGGCTACAAAAGCAACTTTACTCACCTCCGAACATCAGAAACAGAGGGAGCGATATTGATCAGTTGCACCCTTCCTGAATCTTAGGTTGAAAAAGGAATGTAATAAAAATCTATTGGCATAATCATATTTGCTGTAGAACTTTAATTTCCTTTGAAGGGGCTGATCTTTCAAGATCTGTTTCCTTTCTAATTCTACTTTACTCACTAATAAAATATCCTCTCAAGACTATAGTGTCTCCCAAGTTATAGCAGTCATATGATCCTCAGCATCGTTTTTACTTAAAAATTCTCAAAGTTCTGTCCTATTTTTTTTCTAGTGTCAAGCTACTTTAAAGTAGAAGTGGGTTCAACCTCCAAGAGAAGGATGATCTAACAGTTTGTTATTAGTATTGTTATGCTTGTTTTACTTTTATGTACCTTAAACTTGATGTAAAAACTTAATTATTATTATTACTTTTTTAAAAAAACAACCTTCTATTAAGCACAGCGCATCATACCAGGGCAATGCACAATGCAATCCAAATGATATGGCTAAGGAAAGGCTGGTGTCAAGTATAGTATCAGAGGCCCTTTAGTTCTACATAGGATGCAACAGTATCACAAATACTACTACTTTAGGCAGAAAAGTGAAGAAATCAAGGAGTTGGATCAGGGAGGCCTAGGTGCAAGTTCCAGCTCAGTCAAGGAGTTCCCCAGGTTGCCTTGGGTGAGTCACTTGCTTTCAACTGTTACGGTAAAATCTGGGTGCGAGGCTGCTCTGCCACCCAGCTCGTCGGACTAAGTCCGCGGGTCCCTGCGGAGGAAAATGAGCTCAGCCGGAGACAGGAGCAAGCTGCAGAAGATCCAAGTTTATTGCGCAATAGGTTCAAGGCGAGATTGAACAGCGAGAAAGGGGTGACATAAACTTTTGAAACTTCCCTCCATGCCCCAGAATACAGTACAGTGCAAAACACATCCCAGTTACATCATGAATACATTAAGAAGAGGTTGGGTTACACAGATTACATCATGAATACATTAAGAAGAGGTTGGGTTACACAGGATTAACATATGGAGGAGGGAGGGGGGAATATGCAGAGCTGGAGATATGCGCAGATAAGCACATCCTGATGAGAAGACAATGGTCCATGAACTGGCATTGCCCGGAGGAAAAGCTTGGCAGAGTGATTTGACAGGATTAGGGTCTTGACACCTTGGTTGAGGGATTATGGAGGACAGGGGAGGTGTCATGGAGTCCTAGAGAAATTGAGCAAATTGGCACGTTGATTTTCTATGAATTTTATAGATTTTAGTCCCTTTTGACATTGACAATTGGAAATAAATGGATATATTGTAGTGAAGAAGAAGGTGAAGAAGACATGCCCCCCCCTTCCGTATCACAACTCATTGAATTGTTTTATGGGTACTATTATTCCACATATGCTAAACCACTTACCCCTTGTTCTGCAGAATGGCAAGGTATACATGCAGTCAGCAGAATTATGAGTTATGGTAGGCCTGCGGAACCTTGGTCCTCCATCATCCTTAGCCATTGACGTTGCAGTTCAGCAACAATGAAAGGTTCCCTGCTCCAGAGTTGAGAGGATGAGGAAACACATTTAGGAATCCTAAATGAGTTACATCAAGGCACTGAAGCAAATGGCAGCTAATAATAATAATAATAATAATAATAATAATAATAATAATAATAATTTTTATTTATACCCCGCCCTCCCCAGCCAAGACCTGGCTCAGGGCGGCTAACACCAGATATAAAACAATTGACTGAAATACAACTTAAAAAAACAAGATTAAAATACAACATTAAAATGCAGCCTCATTTCAGCAGAAACTCAAAAACTTTTTTTGCGGATGAAAACGTCATCTCTTCACCAAGGCTAACTATCCAGACTGGTCCTACGTGAGCCAGAAAAAAGCCAGGGAAGTCCCCGAGTAGAAGTTCCATCACAGAAGGAAAAAGGAAAAAAGAAAGAGTGGGAGGGGATCAAGTTGATTCCAAGCCAAAGGCCAGGCAGAACAACTCTGTCTTACAGGCCCTGCGGAAAGAAATCAGATCCTGCAGGGCCCGGGTCTCATGAGACAGAGCTTTCCACCAGGCCGGGGCCAGTGTTGAGAAGGCCCTGGCTGTGGTTGAGGCTAATCTGACTTCCTTAGGGCCCGGGACCTCTAGGGTGTTGCTGTTTATGGACCTTAAGGTCCTCCGTGGGGCATAACAACCCACTCACTTGATCTTTGCCTTTTGAGTGCAGTTGTTTCAAGCAGGCCTTCAGCCAGAAGAACTGGACACTCCTTTGTAAAACACGACAGTCAAAATCAAGGATGAAGAATAGGCTTGAGAGTTAGTTACTCTTCTTGTGGTTCACGGGCACCCAGAGGGTTGGGGTAGGAATATTTGAAAAATGACGATGAGAAATAGGCAGCTTTTCATTCCACACATTATGAGACCTGGCATGGGTTGATACTTGTCTATCAATGTAGGAAAAGAAGATCTTGGAGGAGATCTGGTGAAAGCTGGGGATGGAGGTGGTACTTTTTCTTAGTGAGGAGTCACATTCCCCATACTCTCTATCACTGGCCGAGTGTTTATGATGAACTACACCAGAAGCCCCTATAAGCACCCATGAATTTTTTCTGTCTTAGGCAAGGATTTAATTAAGTTCTTCAGCTGGTTACCTGTTCTCAACCGCCTTTCAGCCTTGTGTTGGAGGGAGAGCAGCTTTTGCCATATAAGATCTGACAGGCATGTGCTCCTTGAGGAAGTGGAGGGGAAGCCCTCCGTTCATATGACTAATTAGACAGGCTTCATGCTGGGTTGCTCTTTTTTGATGCTGATCCCTGTGCTAATTGTCAGTTATGTTCCTAAGGAAAGCAAGGTTGAGTTCAAATCTTGTAGCGCCTTGTTCCCTATTAGCTTTCTTGACCTTAAACTGATGTGAATTGACAAGGAACAGACTGAGAGACAGGGAAGGAGAGGGAGACAGAGAAGTTCAATCCACTTAGCTGGTGCATATTTGGGAGTTCCTTCGCGGAAAGAAAAACAGCAATAGAATTAAAACACTTTTGTTTTTTTATGTATATCTTTATTGTTTTAAAATACATACATTTATGCAAGGAAAGCAAAGAAACCAACCAACCAACAGACAATCGAATAGACAAACAATAAATTAACAAACAACAACAATATATGAGACAACACAATTATTATAACTGACATCATTTATACTCCCAATGATGTGAACAATTATAGAACTTATAAAACAAGAAATTAAGAATGACTTCCAGTTAGTCTCACTGTACTTTATCTGTTGATTATCTTGTGCCGCACAGTTACATATTTCATATATAGTTTCTGTTAACTTCCCTACAAAATATTTTTATACCGTGCAAGGTTCACTCTAATTCTGCCAAGAGGTTTCCTTTTATACCGTAGTTTTTTAAAGTATTTTTTAAAAAAAATTCCAAGAATTAAAACACTTTTGTGCCATCTGTGGTTGTCACTATGAGATAAAATAGCCAAACTATCGATTCCAGAATGAACTGGAAGAGGAATTCTACAGAAATGGGATCTGATGCCCTGTTACGTAAAACAGCAGTGATTCCCACCCCAAATTATCTTTGAACCCAACTTGTGTTGCCACTAATGCAAGTTGCTTTTAGAACAAAATTCTCCTCCCTCCACATTGTTTATGGGATTTAAAAATTCCTGCATTGAAGGAGGTTGGACTAGATGACCCTCGAGTCCCTTCCAATTCTACAAATCTATGATTCTATGACTTCTGGTGGGCCACAGGCTTCCCATCCTTATTCCAGCTAGTGCATCTACCCATTTTTGGGAAGTGATGTTTCCTCAGCACTCCTACTGCAACATGGAGTTACTGGGAGGAAATGTGATGTCTCTTGTTGTTGTTTAGTCGTTTAGTCGTGTCCGACTCTTCATGACTCCATGGACCAGAGCACGCCAGGCACTCCTTTGAGAACACTGTCCAACCATCTCGTCCTCTGTCATCCTCTTCTCCTTGTGCCCTTTCCCAACATCAGGGTCTTTTCTAGGGAATCTTCTTTTCTCATGAGGTATTGGAGCCTCAACTTCAGGATCTGTCCTTCCAGTGAGCACTCAGGGCTGATTTCCTTCAGAATGGAGAGGTTTGATCTTCTTGCAGTCTACGGGACTCTCAAGAGTCTCCTCCAGCACCATAATTCAAAAGCATCAATTCTTCGGCGATCAGCCTTCTTGATGGTCCAGCTCTCACTTCCATACATCACTACTGGGAAAACCATAGCTTTAACTATATGAATGTGATAAATGTGATGTCTCTACCATCCAGAAACTGCACCCATTACATTGAGAAGGAGCTCGGGCTGGATCTATGGAGACAACCGTCTTCCAGGCATCATGTGGGCACAGGGATGTTTACAGTGAGAAAGCAAACCTGGTGCAGATTTCAGATGGTGCAACTCCAGCAGGTAGGTAGATGTTTCACCTTGGGATCACTACACTTGAACCACCATGCGATGCTAAATTGTCACCAAGACAAGAGAGGCAACGTTTTGAAGGCTTGTGTGTGGCAAGGTTGACCCATGGCCCCTGTTATCCGTTGACTAGCATCTATTGCATGCCGTGTGACTCAAGCAGCCCTTTCTTCAGCACTGCTGAGGAGACATCAGAAATCAGCCATGTCTTCTTCTCCACCATGTCATCACTTCTCCACCAAGGACATAACTGCCTTCATTTCCATGGAATACATTTGCCATCTCTTTGAGGCGGAAATACATTTGTGGTTGAGAATGGGCAAAGGTTGCTGTCTTTCAGCTAATCTTTAGTCCTCGTCCTGTCCTAATTTCATGGATCAATAGCAGGCCTGCATCCTGAAAATCAAATAAGGGTCTCATTGGAATGCACATACATAAAAGATTTCACCAGCAGCTGTAAAAGGAGTTTTAACATAATCCAAGCAAAAGGTGGGGGGGAGTTGCAAAAGATGTAGACAAGGGCAAGGTATATTTTTCTGTGATCAAAACATTTCAAAACAGTTCCCATTAAATTCGTAAGCTTGATGTAGGACAGGGTTAGCCAATGTTGTGCCCAGACAGCTTTGCCCATGGCTGACGTCCAAAACATTTTAATAGCATTTTAATAGCTGTAGTCCAAACCATGTGCAGAGCAGCCTGTTGGCTATCTCTGATGTAAGGGCTAGCATCCCTACAATGGATGGTATGGGAAGATAAGACTGAAGTTTTCAAGTATGGAGGGAGCAAAAGGAGGGAGCACATTATCATCTGCCTGGAATTTCCAGTGGAAGAAGGTATGGTCAAAATCGATGGATGATTTTTTTTTTTAATATTTATTGAGATTTTCCAAGAAAAAAGAAAGGAAGAAAAAAGATACAAAAAAGGACAAAAAAGTAAAAAAGATTAAAAATAGAAAAAACAGTCAATTACAAACCTTATTTTCAATAACTTATTTCTATGACTTCCCCACGCCTCCCCTTCTTGCATTCCAATTCCAATTTTTTGTTCAACAAGTTCTTATCCCTAATTTTTTAACCTTATTATATTTAGTTCATTATTGTATTTAGTTCATTTTATTTAACCAATTTTAACTTATAAACATCAATCTTGAAATCTTTTTCTAAGGTCGACCTCAATTCCCTTCCACGAATTCCCCAATTTTTATACTGATAACAAACCCCCACAAGAAAAACTAAAAACATGACATAATTGTATACCCTTTGGATTCCCAATCCTCAACCCCCTTTCCCGGTTTTGATCCCCAACAAATGTTCGTCAATCTAACTGCTATCAGCCTGGAGATCTCACGTCCGAGGCCCTTAATTCTCTCTCAGTTCCTCTCTGCCGGTTTTTTTGATAGTCCTTTATATTAAACACCAAGTCTCGGAGAAGCTCTGTCCCCATAATGTCCATTTTTCTTCCAGCCAGACCTCCATATTTAAGAGTGGAGCCCAAATCTTGTATCTTACTTTTTTAAAGTCCTAATGTCCCAAAAGCTCCAGCTTCCACCTTGGTCAAATTTGTAATCCATAGGTCTTCAGATCCCCACATAAGGAGATCTCTCAGTTCTTCATTCTTCGATTCAAACCAGATTTTCATCCTCCAGATCTTGTATTCCTTTACAAAAATCGATGGATGATTTAGAGCAGAACTGAAATACATTTGCTTCAAGTGATATTCCTCAGAATTATCTTCTAAAAACTTTGCTGGCAAATGTTCACCGGATGTGTGACTATTTCAGGAGCATTTCATAACTCAGCATCGACATTTGACATCCAAATATAGTTGATAGTTCATTGGAACAGCTGTTATTAATTGACAGTTGGTATAGAGGATAACTGTCTTATTGTATATTTTAAATAGGGACATTTTTAACGTTTTGATGGTTTTATCACATATTTTAATTATGTATGGATTTCATAATTGATTTTATGCTTGCAAACCACTTAGCAGCCATCCTGGCATGGATGCAGCAAATAAATAATATAACAATGTCCTGCCCAAAGAGAATTAAAATTGTTCCAAAAATGGCTTCCAATAGACAAATGAAGTTAATTATTATTCATCTGTGCATAATGATTGGATAGCATTAGCGGAACACCACTTTCACATTAGACATACCGTATTTTTCTGTGTATAAGACTAGGTTTCCCCCCTAATAAATTATGTCAAAAAATTAGGGGGCGTCTTATACACGGATAGTGCCAAGGCCATTTTCTTAAATCTGAGTACCCCAAAATAGGAGACGTCTTATACATGGGGTATCTTATAGGCAGAAAAATACGGTACTCCCCCCCCTTCATGCCTGTAACAGGTATACAGAGGCATCGACTTCTGTGCCCTGTAGACTAGTCAGATATCTGAAGGAAGGTAAGTTGAATCAAGAACGAAGTGAAGGGGGATGGATCTACAGACCAGGGAGAATGCTTGTGTGCTGGTCCAGGGGGGAGGTTACCGTGGGGCGAGGTCCAGGACCTGAGTTGAGGGTCTGCAGACAGTCCTCCTTGGGTGAAGCGGGGTCCACAGCGGGAAGCCGGGCAAGGACAGGAACTCTGGAGGAAACAGGACTGGGTGCTGGCCGAAACAGCTCTTCGACGACGCTGCTCCCGCAACCTGGGACCGGGCTGACTGGCCTTTATCTTCTCTGAGGCCAGGGGCGGTCCCGGCCCCCAGAAGACCCGCCTCCCCTGGCCTTAAGGCAAGCACTCCTCCTGGGAGAAACCAGTTCCCTTCGCCTCTCTGCCCTTCGCCTCTGCAGTTCAGGAGAGGCTGAAGGGTTACTGGGCCCAGGGGGAGACTCACCTGTAGGCACTGAGTCCTCAACCACCTCTGGAGCCAGAGTGGATTCACCTGGTGCCTGCTCCTGAGGATCCGGCACAGGTGCAGGTGCTTCAGAATCAAGGCCCTGCCCCAGTTCAGCCGGCCCTCGAGGCGGGGACTCCTGTGCAGGCTGGGTTTCCTCCGGTTCAGCTTCTGAATCGGATTCCCAGGCCATCACAGCTTGAAGATGTCAACTGAAGTGAAGCAAGTGAAAAGGAACCAGAGCTACTGAAGAAACACACTAGCCACAATTCACCACACCCTTAAGCCAGCTTGTTTCAATTGATTTAAAGAACACCATGTATTCTTGTTGGCTTAGGACCACACATCTCTCAGACATACTATCCTGTTAGATCCCTTTGGCAGCCAGTGAGAATGAAGGCTGACAATCTAATCACAGAACACTGTGATGGCATGTCTGCATTCAAGGTGCTTTTAGGGCTTAGGCTGCTGATCTGAAACAGTGGACAGCTCCCAGGAGGTGGCTGGCTTAATGCACTCGCCACTTTCTTCCAGCTGAACAAGGCCAAGAAGGCCCTTACCAGTTCTTACAGACTGGAGGACAGCTGCTATTGATACTAAACCAGTGGTGTCTCCATAAGCCTGAGGGTACAGCTGCCTTGGTGGGTATACTTGTGGATAGCTCTGCTTCTTGGTGGACAAAGGAAGCACCCCCCCTTCTCTGTAGCATTGAAAAGTGATGCATCTGGGTCAAGCAACCCTGGACCACAAGGCATGTGACCCTGATAGTCTTATTTTTGATATATCATGTAAACTTGGAATTGCGTATTGTGAAAGAACAATGTTAATCAACATTTGATGATTTCTGCATCATGGTGTGATACGCTGGTTTGACATCAACTGATGGGAAGTGCCTACAGAGGGTGGTGAATACAGCACAAGATATTATGGGCTGTCCCATGAATTCACTGGATGACATTGCGGAAGAACGTTGCCTCAGGAGAGTGAGGAAAATTCTCAGGGATGATTCACACCCTGTTCAGCACTTTCTTGATCTCCTGCCCTTAGGCAGAAGATATAGAAGCAGGATTAGTTGCACCAACAGGGTAAAGAACAGCTTCTATCTGTGGGCTGTTAGGCTGCTGAATGAAGAGATAACAACAGGGCAACTGACTTTCGGGTTTTGAGGGGAATTAAGACTAAGAGAGCTGAGTGGAAGGTGCTCATGTGATCTCACTGTATGCAAGTTGTACAAGTGACAATAAAGTATTTCAATTTCAATTTTAGTAGTTTAGTAGGATGCGAAGACTCTGGTTCAAATCCTTATTCAGCCATGATATTGTGGGAATGTTTACATAATTTAGCAGAGTTTAAATGATCCCCTGTTTGAACTTATGCAGTAACTAGCGGGTTGCTAACTCGTTTGAGTCCTATCAATAATTATACCTTCCTGGTTGATAATCCCTTTCTGTCCCTCTTAAAGAAAACACACATGAATTTGAATCATATTAACATAAACTACTGTACTATCCTCCTTCATGGATCACTGCCTTGCCGTGGAAAAGGGGCTTGAATATCTCAGAGAAGCTATGAGCTATGCCGTGCAGGGCCACCCAAGATGGACAGGTCATAGTGGAGAGTTTTGACCAAACGTGATCTACCTGGAGCAGGAACTGGCAAGCCACTCCAGTATCCCTGCCATGAAAACTCCATGGACAAAGACAACAGGCATATAAAAGTTATGACGCTGGAAGATGAGCCCCTCAGGTCGGAAGGCGTCCAACATGCTACTGAGGAAGAGCGGAGGACAAGTACAAGTCGATTCAGAGCTGATGAAACGGCTGGGCCAAAGCCGAAAGGTCGCTCAGTTGCGGATATGCCTGGAAGCGAAAGGAAAGTCCAATGCTGTAAAGAAAAAAGACCCTGTTGCTGGGAAAGATGGAGGGCACAAGGAGAAGGGGACGACAGAGGATGAGATGGTTGGACAGTGTTCTCGAAGCTACCAACATGAGTTTGACCAAACTGCGGGAGGCAGTGGAAGACAGGAGTGCCTGGTGTGCTCTGGTCCATGGGGTCGGACATGACTAAACGACTAAACAACAGCAACAACTATACTATCAAATTCATTCAGGTTTACAGAGTTGTTCCTGAAGGCAGGCTTAGGTTACATAACAGATAGACTATATACTAGATAGTAGTGAGTCATGAGAAGATTGCATCCGAGCAGTTACCAGTTCACACTCCTTGCAGCGACCACTAACCGACCAACTGACAAAACTGTCTGCCACATAGAGGCAGTTAGTCCTTTTGGAATGCTGGACTTGACTGACAGCTTTATATCCCACAGATATTTGGACCTGTCATTCTCTCTCTGTCTAGCCTACTCCACAGGGTTGAATTTGTGGGGAGAACGTGGAATGGGGAAAGAGCTGTGTGTGCAGACCTGAGCAGGGGCGCCGACTTATAAAAAATATTGGGGGGGCCCATACCGGGGTCCTGCTCCGGGAAGTTTTCTAAATTTTAGATGAAAATTAGTGAGTTTTAAAGTTTTTTAAAAGTATTTTAGAGTCATATGATCAACATTAGAACCCCGAAAACCCGACTCTCTATAACTCCACACTCCGGGAAACTCGACAAGCCTGAAACACTTTTTGGCTTTGAAAAAAGAAACAAAACATAAACACGCACGGTATTTTCGTAAAAAGCTAATTTAATTTACAGTAACAATTATGCTTATAGACCAGTGTTTCCCAACCTTTTTTGGGCAAAGGCACACTAGTTTCATGAAAAAAATCTCGAGGCACACCACCATGCCAGATGGGGAAAGGTCACTTTTTACTTATGTAAAAAAAAATAAAAAAATAGTAACTTCCAACGAATTCTGCAGGTCTTGTTTCTGAATCATTAAAGCTGCATTTGGGAAGGATTCGTAAGGGCGCACAGCAACTCAGTCCCACCAACTCCACAGCAGGGTTCTCAGGTTCAGTGAAGGGCTCCCTCAGGGGGGCACATATATACACCTGGGCTCCCGAAAAGCTACCGCAAGAGCCCTTCAGGAGTTCACATAGCGCAGGCCTGAAGGCTGCAGCTTCCCACTTAGCATCCCGCCAGAGGAGGAAACCTCAAGTGGTCGACCTGTTTTTTTCCCCTCCCGCCTCCCTTTTGGAGCGCAGAGTTTTGAAGGCCGGCATCAACTCCGTTTTCCCGGATACTTCCCGCTCGAACCGAGGGCTGGGTGAAGCAAGGGCGGCGCTGCACGTTTTACCTCCACGGCGCAGGGGCTCTGGCTCGCCTTCAGCCACCGCACGACAGCGCTGGCTGCCACTTCGTCCTGCAGCAACAGCTCCAAAACAGCCGCCATGCCCACCTCTCTCCTCCTCTAGCACTACCGCGCGTGCGAGCCTCCGGGGCGGGCGCACAAGGAGCGTGGGCGCCACCCCTCGACGCCGTCCCAAAAGCCGCAAAAAAGCCCTAAAAAAAGAGGAGCAGCAAAAAAACCACACCACACACGGGGGGCGTGTTCTAATTCGCTTCTAACTCCGGGTTAGAGCGCAGCACGTGGAGGATGGGTGGGGAAAGAGAGAGGAGGCGCACTGATAGAACGCCAGGCACGGGGTCCGCCAGGGAGAGCCAGCGCGCGCCCCGCCCCGGACGCTCGCGGCCACCGCCGTCCCTCCCCCCCAGGGAAGGCGGGATTAGAGCAAGCGCCCGGGCAGCAAGAAGCGCGCGCGCGCACCGGCCCTGCCCTGGATCCTTCAGAACTGCCAGTCTCTGGGAAAGTGGGCGTGGCTTCAGAACTCTCAGGCAGCAGCGCCCGCCGCCCGGCAAGGCTTCCCATTGGGAGGCGCGAATGCTTTAGTGGACGGGGATTGGTGCAAATATAGGCAGGGCGGGCTGAGAGGAGGAGCCGCCGCCGAGGAGCAGCGGCACCAGCAGCGTTTCCTCTCCCCCCTCCCCTCCCGTGTCAACAAGCGGGGCGCCTGCGCCGGGGGTTTGCGCGTCAGGCAGGCAGCCAGGCAGGCAGACGGCGAGAGCCCCGCGCTGGGCGGCCTCTCCTCACCGCCGCCGCCCCGCCTCTCGCCGCCCGACTCGCCCGCCTCCCTCCCACGGCACACCAGGCAACGCCTGGCGGCACACTAGTGTGCCGCGGAACACCGGTTGGGAAACACTGTTATAGACTATTACAGAGCAGTGAATATATAGCTCTGAAAAGACTGAAATGATATTTAAATAAATCCTAAACTATCATTAAAAGAATAAAACATAAAATATTGCTGTCGCACGGTAATAGCACTTTGATTAATAAGTGAAATAGCTAATTTAAGCTTACTTTGAATAAGGCTGAGGGTTCATTAAATAAAAATAATATCTCAAAGTTAATGCTTTAATACAGTTAATAAAGTTAATACAGTATGCCTAATACTGTATGTAAATACTGTAATACTGTATGTAAATAACGGGCTTTAATTGGGTCTTACACCCTAAAAATATTTAAGTATTTGAAAATAACTAATACAGTACTATAGTAATATAGAAATACAGTACTAAACTAATACTAATATTTCGAAACTGAAAATTTAACATTCTGTATGTATTTAATTCTCTATTTTATAAAGATTTTAAATATCTGACAGTGAGTTTGGAGTAGCCCAATGCAAAAATCCTGAGGATCCATGTGGATCCATGCTTTGTAACCACGTTTTTGCACCACTGTGACCCTAGGCAACAGTGGGTGCGTGATTTTTTTGGTGCAAGATGTAGCCATGAACATGCTATGTGATCTGATGGTGAATTTGGGGTGACCCAATGCAAAAATCCTGAGGATCCATGTGGATCCGTGCTTTGTCACCACGTTTTAAATGGGGAGGGAAGGAAAAACACAGAAGGGACAAGAAGCACAAGAGGGGTGTGCGGAGAAGCAGCTGGCTAAGAATGCAGGGGAGGAGTTTAACGGGGTGGGGGGGAGGAAAGGAAGGCAAAAGTCCCCCCCCAAGCCAGCCGTGTCTCTCTCTCTCTCTCTCCCACCTGGAGCCTGCACGCAGTGTGACTAGGAAAGAATTAGAAGGAAGGACTCGATCCTTTCCTTAACCCTCTGCTTGCCAGGAGGGCAGGGGATTCCCTGCTCTTTGTTGAGTTTGAGCAAACGCAGCAACAGAAGCCGGTGGGCAGTAAGACCCTGAGGCAGAATGCAGGAAAGCAGCAGCTTCTTATTTTTGCCTATTTTTGCCCCTGCGCTCCGGCGAGTCAGCTCCAGGGACCACACATTCGCTCAATAACACGCACAGAGCGAAATTTACGGTAATAATTTTCTTAAATTATTGGGGGGGTGGAGCCCCCCCAAACGAATTTTTGAGGGGGCTCGGGCCCCCTCAGGCCCCATGGAGTCGGCGCCTATGGCCCTGAGCTGTGTATGTGTGTGGTAAATAATAACAACTTGCTATTCTATTATTGCAGCAAGCCCATTAATGCACTTTGATGGACCTGTGTGAACAGAATGTCATCAAATATCATTTCAGTAGCCATTTGTTTTGGTGAACCTCCTTATAGAGTCTCTCAATTTCCCCTCACAAGAACCCTAAGATGTAGTTCAGACAAATCTCTGGTGTGGCTGACTTCGAATGCTGTGTACAGTTCTGGTTGCCTCATCTCAGGGAGGATATTGCAGAGCTGCAAAAGGTTCAGAAAAGGGGACGTCACATGACCCAGTGGTTGGGCAACTCTCTATTGAAGAAAAGTTACAACAAAAGGCTTTTTAGTGTAGAAAAATGGTAAGGTGGGGGAGACTGGACAGAGGTGTACTTAATGATTGAAAAAGTCATACCCTCCAACATTTCTCCAGTGAAACTAGGGATGTCCTATTTCATCATCATAAATATAATGGTTGCCTCAGCCGCTCTGGGCAGCTTCCAATGTATATAAAAATATAATAAAACATTAATCATTAAAAAGCTTCCCTATACAGGGCTGCCTTCAGAAGTCTTCTAAATATTTTATAGTTACTTATCTCATGGGCTCAGAGTAGCATAACTCCATACCCTCCAACATTTCCCCAACATTTTCCTAAGGAAAAGTGGGACATTCCAGGATCAAATCAGAAACCAGGATGGCTTCTGTAAATCTGGGATTCTCCCTGGAAAATAGGGACACTTGGAGGGTCTGGAAAGTGGTTAGGCCCGTCTCATAATACTACAATTCGGGGACATTCAATGAAGCGCAATGTTGGAAGAGTCAGGGGAGACAAAAGAAAGCAGTTCTTCACACTGCTCATAGTTAAACAACAGAACTCGCTTCCATGGGATGCAGTGATGTCCATCAGCTTGGATGGCTTTAAAGGAGACCTCGACCAAAGGCCATTGACGGCTACTACCCACTGTGCTTATGTTCTGCTTCCACCATAATAAACAGTCTACCTCTGTTTACCATTTGCTGGGAAACACAAGTGTGGCAAGTGTTGTGCTGCTCCGCTTTTCCAAGGTGGTAGTTCCATTGTGGTAGAACAGGATGCTGGACTAAATGGGCCCTTGGCCTGATCCTGGGCTCCTCTTATGTTCTTAAGTTTAACTTGCGTCCCACAACACATCTAGTCCATGAACCATATATAGTGACCTACCAGGTGGTTTGAAAACCCCTTGTTTCAGCAGTCCTGGGCAGTCAGCAAAAACGAGAGGGCTCAGGAGCCCTTGGTAGGCCATTTGTACATGGGTGGTAGGCTATATTTGGCTTTCTGGGTTACTAGATGGGTCACCATGGACTGCAAGAAGATCAAACCTCTCCATTCTGAAGGAAATCAGCCCTGAGAGCTCACTGAAAGGACAGATCCTGAAGCTGAGGCTCCAATACTTTGGCCACCTCATGAAAAGAGAAGACTCACTGGAAAAGACCCTGATGTTGGGAAAGATGGAGGGCCCAAGGAGAAGAGGACGACAGAGGACGAGATGGTTGGACAGTGTTCTCAAAGCTACCAGCATGAGTTTGACCAAACTGCGGGAGGCAGTGGAAGACAGGAGTGCCTGGTGTGCTTTGGTCCATGGGGTCACGAAGAGTCGGACATGACTAAACGACTAAACAACAACAGATGAGAAAACGTGGTAGATTTCATCATTATTATGCACCAATCCTTCTCCCCCACCATCCAGTTCCACACTTGGTGACTGATACAATTTAGATTTTATCCAGACAAGTAACATTACAAATTACTTGTTTTAAACTGAACGAAATACCAAGGTATATTTTAAACAATTTAATCAGTTCTTGAGGAAAGGAAGGAAGGAAGGATAGATCTCACCAGGCTGACTCCCTGTTGTTTTCTGATACTTTGGAGAGCCATAAAATGGAACTTCTTTTTCACAGGCCTCATCTGGAGTCGAAAAGCAAAAGCGCTCCAGTGAGGATGAAAGCTCTGAGGAATTTTTGTTTTCCAACTCTGCCTGTCTCCTCACTCTCTCCCGCCTCCCTCCCCACCAGCCTGTCTTGGCCACCATTGCAGCAATTTTTGAGAACTTATCAGTAATAAACAGACTCCTGATAGGAAGCTAAAGGCTAGCAGGAAGTAAAAATCCTCTCTCTTAATTGCAGCCCCAAATACATCTGAAGTAAAATTAATCAACAAAGACATTACTCTTCATTAGCTGGGACTCCTTTCTCCGAGTCTTTGTTTTTTCATTTATATCTTCTTCCATCCCAGGCTTTTATCGCCAGTACACTTTGATAAAAGTCCTGTTTAGCTGTGTGACATTGCAAAAAGGGTTTCTACACACAAGAACATTCTCACCCTCTCCAAAGTATTCAATTTTTGTCTCACTTCTCCCGAAGAATTGCTGCCCCGGGGGTATTTTTACTCTACTTGAGTGTTACAAGCCTACATTAATACATTTATCCCAACTAAATTTTTAATAAAAATTGAATCAGTTTAGAAGGCACCTAATCTCTCCCCCCCCCTCCCTAGAATAAGCTAAGACAGAGGGCTGAGGAGAAGAGCAGAACTTAGAAGCTAGATGCAATGTTCTTATTGATCAACATCATGTTACACCTCTTGTGAATGAGTCTGAAGATCTTCAACCAACTTAGATGTTGATTTTGATAATTCCTTGCACGTATTTTGTTTGGCTTCAGTGGTTATGGCCAAGATCTCAAGAAAGGGCATGTGCACATACAATATAATGATGTGTGTCGCAGGAGTATTGCTTCCTGTTTTGCACCAAAATAAAAATAATCCGATTGCTGAAGAGGCAAGCCACTTTTCAAACTAAGCAGCAGCTTATCTGTTTGACTGTGGGAAGTACTATAGAAAAAACCAAAACAACCTCCCCCCCCCAAAAAAATATCCAAACAGAAAACACCAACTTTGTATACCACAGTTCAATGATTAACAGATTTCCATGTGTCCTCTCAATAAATGGAAGAGGTGTATATCCAAAAATGGATATAGATGCTGTAAAACAGGCATGGCCAAACTTGGCCCTCCATCTGTTTTGGGACTACAACTCCCATCATCCCTAGCTAACAGGACCAGTGGTCAGGGATGGTGGGAATTGTAGTCCCAAAACAGCTGGAGGGCCAAGTTTGGCCGTGCCTGCTGTAAAAGATGTCAATAATCTTCACAATATTTTTGCAAGGTAGGCCAGTAGTATTACTATTTACATTTTGAAGATCATAGAATCATAGAATCATAGAGTTGGAAGAGACCACAAGGGCCATCGAGTCCAACCCCCTGCCAAGCAGGAAACACCATCAGAGCACTCCTGACATATGGTTGTCAAGCCTCTGCTTAAAGACCTCCACCACACTCCTTGGCAGCAAATTCCACTGTGGAACAGCTCTTACTGTCAGGAAGTTCTTCCTAATGTTTAGGTGGAATCTTCTTTCTTGTAGTTTGGATCCATTGCTCCGTGTCTGCTTCTCTGGAGCAGCAGAAAACAACCTTTCTCCCTCCTCTATGTGACATCCTTTCATATATTTGAACATGGCTATCATATCACCCCTTAACCTCCTCTTCTCCAGGCTAAACATGCCCAGCTCCCTTAGCCGTTCCTCATAGGGCATCGTTTCCAGGCCTTTGACTATTTTGGTTGCCCTCCTCTGGACACGTTCCAGTTTGTCAGTGTCCTTCTTGAACTGTGTGACTGAAGCAACAAAAGCACTCTACTGTCCATTTCCCCAAGTCTGAAAATCTGGAGCTTAGATGGTGCTGTTGCTTCAGTAATAAAGCTGGTCACACTGGGAGCTTATACAGGAGCTGGACCAGGCTCTCTACCTTCCTAGCTCTCATTCAGGCCCAAGGAGGTGTTCCCATGCTAGTCCCTCTTCTCCTGAGTAGCCTCCTGGGAGCAGTGACCACTTGGGCAGGGGCTCTGAAGCATCTAAGCTGTGTTCCTGGGAGAGATGAGAGCCACTCAGGAAGCCAGGCTAGTGGTGTGAGGACTGTCAAGTTCAGATGACTGGGTCTCTTAGAAATAAGAAGCTTTAGTGAGGCTATGGTTATTCAAGGAAGAGGTTTGTTTTGGGCTCCTTTCCTTGCATGTAGACCAGCGTTCTTCCTTTCAGAAGTCCTAAAATGGACTCTTCTAGCTTTAGGCCAGAACGTTCTGAATTCCTGCTCTGGATCAAGGAATGGCTCTGCCATAGATATTACAGGGGTGTCCTGTTCTGGGGCAGAGGTGTCCTGATCCGATCGCTTCTAATGATCATTGGCAATGGCCTTGGTCCAGTATACCTGAAGGAGCGTCTCCACCCCTATCATTCTACCCGGACACTGAGGTCCAGCGCTGAGGGCCTTCTGGCGGTTCCCTTGCTGTGAGAAGCCAAGTTACAGGAAACCAGGCAGAGGGCCTGCTCGGTAGCGGCACCCGCCCTGTGGAACGCCCTCCCACCAAATGTCAAAGAGAAAAACAACTACCAGACTTGTAGAAGACATCTGAAGGCAGCCCTGTTTAGGGAAGCTTTTAATGTTTAATAGACTATTGTATTTTAATATTCTGTTGAAAGCTGCCCAGAGTGGCTGGGGAAGCCAAGCCAGATGGGCGGGGTATAAATAATAAATGATGATGATGATCCACTGGAAGGTCCTACTCCCCTTGCTCCTCATTTGATGAGACCTCAGGTTCAGAAGATGGGAAGGATTGAACTATGATATCTCCTGAGTTTATTGCTGAGATGCAGTTTAATCTGGGGACGCAGGCCCACAGCTCACTCTTAACCTCTTCGCCCAGCTGCCAAAGAGCAAGCAAACATGCCAAGCTGACTTCTGGGGGTCCAGGCCCCTCATAGCAACTCTGCACCTTAGTCCCAGCCTGACAGGCTCTTCCACACAACTGGGCAAAAAGTGATCCAGGACTCTTGGTGCTCACATACAGCTCTCCTAGCACACCTCAGGGGTCTGTTTTGATAGAGAGAAAAACGAGAGCAGGAGGTCTGATTCTGAGCGTGCCCAGATGGTGGATGACGAGAGAGAGGAGCTGCCAAAGAAGGAGGCAGCCAATGGTATTCCTTCCCACAGGGGCGGGGTGACTTAGGCCTTGGGGGCCAAGTGCAGCCCTTCAATGCTCTCTCTCTGGCCTTCAGGACTCTCCTCACACCTCCTTCTGCTGGTCTCCCAGAACCAGAAGAGGTATGAAGAGGGTGGAGCAAAGACAGACATGGCGACAGAGTCTCAGACCTGGGGGAGAAAGAAGCTTAGGCAACTGTGGGAAGGCGGGGGCCTTCAGTCCCCACAAATGCCGCATAGGAGCATGATCTACGGCAGGGGTCAGCCAACCTTTTCAGCAGGGGGCCGGTCCACTGTTCCTCAGATCTTGTGGTGGGCCAGACTATATTTTGAAAAAATATGTTGTTGTTGTTTAGTCGTTTAGTCGAGTCCGACTCTTCGTGACCCCATGAACCAGAGCATGCCAGGCACTCCTGTTTTCCACTGCCTCCCGCAGTTTGGTCAGACTCATGTTTGTAGCTTCGAGAACACTGTCCAACCATCTCGTCCTCTGTCGTCCCCTTCTCCTTGTGCCCTCCATCTTTCCCAGCATCAGGGTCTTTTCCAGGGAGTCTTCTCTTCTCATGTGGTGGCCAAAGTACTGGAGCCTCAGCTTCAGGATCTGTCCTTCCAGTGAGCACTCAGGGCTGATTTCCTTCAGAATGGATGCGTTTGATCTTCTTGCAGTCCATGGGACTCTCAAGAGTCTCCTCCAGCACCATAATTCAAAAGCATCAATTCTTCGGCGATCAGCCTTCTTTATGGTCCAGCTCTCGCTTCCATACATCACTACTGGGAAAACCATGGCTTTAACTATACGGACCTTTGTTGGCAAGGTGATGTCTCTGCTTTTTAAGATGCTGTCTAGGTTTGCCATCGCCTTTCTCCCAAGGAGCAGGCGTTTTTTAATTTTGTGACTGCTGTCCCCATCTGCAGTGATCATGGAGCCCAAGAAAGTAAAATCTCTCACTGCCTCCATTTCCCCCCCTTCTATTTGCCAGGAGGTGATGGGACCAGTGGCCATGATCTTCGTTTTTTTGATGTTGAGCTTCTGACCATATTTTGCGCTCTCCTCTTTTACCCTCATTAAAAGGTTCTTTAATTCCTTTAATTAAAAAAATATATATGAATGAATTCCTATGCCCCACAAATAACCCAGATATGCATTTTAAATAAAAGCACACATTCTACGCATGTAAAAACACCAGGCAGGCCCCACAAATAACCCAGAGGTGCATTTTACATAAAAGGACACATTCTCCTCATGTAAAAACACTCTGATTCCCAGACCGTTCGTGGGCCGGATTGAGAAGGCGATTGAGCCAGATCCGGCCCCCGGGCCTTAGTTTGCCTACTCATGATCTAATGGGAAGAGCTGCTGTGCTTACTAGACCTGGCTTCCTGAGTCAGCCTGAAATAAAGAGTTCACTGACCCGCTTCTGAAACCCGCTCCTGACACTAGACTACTCTGCAAAGGTAAAATGTACATAAGTTGCACCAACCACTTTTGTTCTTACTCTGCCCAGCACTGGCATGTGGTCTGAAGAAGGTTGAAAATGCAAAAAATAGTGTGATGAGCACTGGATTTAGGGTGCTGTGGGCTGTTCCCCCCCCAGGACATTGAGCTGAGGGGGCAGAAAATCAAGAAGATCCATAACTGAGCAGATCCCTGAGGGCCGCCAAATTTTGGCGTCACACAGAGTGCCATAATACGAAAGATTAAAAATCCGCCCCTGTGTGATGTCCTGTAACTGCTGCTCCTCCATCACCCTGGCTTAATTCTGGCCTCATTGGACATCACGGAGGCACCTGTTGATGTATCTGGGGATACAAAGTCCCACAAGTCATAAGCAACTCCCCAAAATAGAGCTTGATTGTGTCCCTGAATGTCACAAGTGAACTTGCCCTTTAACTTTGACTTAAAGTCAAGCATAAATATCTATTCCGTCTTCACAACATCAGAGCTAAGGGTGGCCTCCCAGCCTGTATTAACTATCCAAGGAATTCATGCTACCTCTTTCCTGGCCATTTGTTTTTCCTTTAAACCAGCAAATCTTTTTTTTCTCTCCAGGATCAAAAGTGCCAAAATTGCTACTTTCTGAGGGACAGCGACTATAGGGCCATCTCCCTCTTAAATTAGCAGATTGGCGCTGGCTTCAGCCAAGGCTTTTATCGGCTCCCTGTGTTCACCGAGGCCAGATGATTCCAAGGCAGCCGCTTAGAGATTTAGAGCGCTGATGTGACAGGGCCCCTTTGATTCTGGCATTCCAGCCTCCTCCTTGGAGGCAGTGTTTACATAAACCTGAGAAAAACTGCCACTGCTGCTCATCTCTCTCGTTTTTCAACCTTAATGGTAATTACATTCCACGCATGACAGGAGATTTAGCGTTGCATTCAAGACGGCGGTGGGAGGAGTTGTAATATTATCTTTGACGCGCCATTGCTGCGTCTTAGGTCACAATTATGCCACAATTATGCCTGTCCACCTTGTGACCCACCAGACGTAGCACATACCAGAACCCTCCTGTCACCAAAACTTACCATTAGCTGGTCTGTAATACGAATTTCGCCACTTTGCAATTTCGGTAATGAGCCCTGACTCAGATGCGCCAAAACTCTTAACGTTTGCAATTAAAAATAGGATTAAAAAGGTAAAGGTAAAGGACCCCTGACAGTTAAGTCCAGTCGCAGACGACTCTGGGGTTGCGGCGCTCATCTCGCTTTACAGGACGAGGGAGCCGGCGTTTGTCTGCAGACAGTTGTTCCAGGTCTTGTGGCCAGCAGGACTAAGCTGCTTCTGGCGCAATGGAACACTGAAACCAGAGCAGCGCATGGAAACACCCTTTACCTTCCCGCTGGAGCAGTACCTATTTATCTACTTGCACTTTTTGGCGTGCTTTCAAACTGCTAGGTTGGCAGGAGCTGGGACTGAGCAATGGGAGCTCACCCTGTTGCAGGGATTCGAACCGCCAATCTTCTGATCAGCAAGCCCAAGAGGTTCAGTGGTTTAGACCCTCCCAGCAAAAAAATAAAATAAAAAGGATTATTGTAAGTTAATTTCTTAATTTTTTTCCATTATTTTTTATCTCCTATATTGTCTGGCAGAACCAAGCAGCTGGAGTCAGGTGATAGCTGTCATCCTTGCACGCCTTCAGATGTTGCTAAGATCCGTTCCTCCATGCCAATCAAAACACTCCGTGAAACACATGGGGAGATAAGGCTCATGGCACTGAACATCCCGCATTCACCCTGGCAGCAGCAAAATGAGTGGGTGATGCATTTATTGGAGGCTGGATCTGCTGTCCTGGCCCGTGTTTCAAATTTCAGCAGTGCCCCATGCGACACCAAAATTGGGTGCCCCTACCTGTCACACTCCATTCTTAAGTTTGTGGCACCCTTCGCAGCACCCTGAGACTGTGCTCAAATTGGTCAGACTCCCATAAATCTGCCCCTGTCGATCTTGCCACCTGAGGTGGGCACCTCACCTTGCCCCATGGAAGGGCTGGCTCTAGGATCAGCAACAAGTTGAAAAACTTGCCCAGAGAGGATGGATGCATTTGAATCCTGATTAGAAAACCTTGAGGCCACCAGAACAGGCTGCTATCCGCGGAAGAGCCACGCGAAGCCCAAAGCCTGGGGCTTGCTGAGCGCAGTGCCCCCAAGCTTCTGGGTGCAGGAAAGCTCTCCGCTAGCCGTGGGAGAGCTGTGCGACTTCTCGCAGCTCTCCCACGCCTTGCGGATAGCTTCCTGAAGCCTGGAGAGCGAGAGGCTTCAACAAAAGCCTGCATTTGCCCCATAGGACACACACACATTTCCCCTTCATTTTGGGAGGGGAAAAAGTGCGTCCTATAGGGCGAAAAATACGGTAAATAAGTAAGTAAGTAAGTAAGTAAGTAAGTAAATAAAACCCACCCCACTCTGGGCGGCTCCCAACAGAATATTAAAAATACAATAAAACATCAAGCATTACAACGGGGCCAGACACACTGGCAGTCTAACGGATATCAGAATTCTAGTTCTGGTTCAAGAATGAGCTTACAGACACAAGTGCTCAGGATCCCTTCAGCTTTTGTCATTGTCAATCCACTTTTTCCTATTTGAAAGTTAGGGATCTGTTGAATAGTGGGTAGACATGGCAGCCAGGTGTCAACATTGTAGCAACAACAACCCAGGGTTTTCCGCCTAAAATAACTGACGTGGACCTGAGTGAAAACTACCTACAGTATCCCCCTGCTGGCCCAGGGTGAGAACTTCAGTACATAACAGGATCCATGCTGAACATTTAGGATTGGGGCGCACTGGGCAGAGCTTGCCTTGGTTCCTGCCCCCCCCTGCTCCAAAGAAACACCCTTCTGCATTTTGAGACCTTGTCTTTTGCAGTTTGGACCAAGAGGAACTCCACCTCATGGCTAATTTTGGTGCTCTGGTGACAGTCAAGGACTTATTCAGCATAGGCAAGGAAAGACCCTGTAATTTTGTACCCCCACATAGAAGGCCATGGCAACACAATCCAGCCTCCCGGTCAAGGAGTTGTTCCCCCTCAAAATAAACTAATTAAAGGAAGTTCCTTAGAAGCAACTGCAACCCTGGTGCAGATATGCTTTTATTATATGTGACTGAGATGACATGACCAACCGACATCCCAGTTTTAATGGAAGTGTATGATATACAAATCACATTAGTTTCATTTGTAAAATTACAGATTCGATTTTAAAATTCCACGTTGCTTCCAAAGATCCTGTTAACTACTTTTTTAAAAAAATTAGTTTTAAGATTTAGCTCCAGCGTGGTCTTTTTTAGAAAGAGAAGGGAGAGGAGAGAGACATTAAAGCACGGAATCGATTGGTTCGTGTAATGGAAATGGAATCCCTGCTTGTCCTAATTACTGTGAGCATTATTACTCTTGTCATCAATGCTGTCGTAATGCCATAAAAGTTTTTTTTTTTAATTCCTCAGGCATAACAGGGAAATCCAGCAGGAGGAGGAATACTGCCCATTTTCACTGTATTTGAATGGACCCCCCCCCCCACATCCAATTTTATGGTCTCGTTTGGAAATCTGGGATTGGACCCAATCTGGTTGGGACCAATCCAGACCCATTTTGACACACCCTGGAGCCAAATCCAGATTGCAACCCAGTAATTACAAATCTCCAGAAATCCTATTGATTTGCATCGCAAAACCAAAATGGCAACACCTTTCTCCACACAGGAGCATGACGTTTAGAGACATGGTCACTTCTTCAGAATGGATTAACGCTACCAAATTTCAGATGGATAGCTCCAGGGGTTTTTGTGCTAGTCACCTTTATGTGTTAAAATTAACATAACATTTTTGGTTTGTTTTTTCCCCCACATGAGGACATGAAGTCTGGGGACATGGTAGCCACTGCAGAGAGGTCGGGTTTCAGGGAGTTTCACGATAGCCACCTTTAAATTTTGCTTTTTTCAAAAACGTGTTGTGGTTTCTTTGAAAGGTGGAGTGGTCAGTCATTCCAATTTTCAGGTTCCTGTGCCTTCCATCAGGATTTTGAAAACACCTGAGCATTTTTTAAATAAAAAAATAGGTTTGAGATACTAGGCCTGGACAAGCATCGCCCTTAACAAACTACAACTCCCAAGATTCCTTGGGGGATGCCATGACTGACATGACTGTAAATATACAGTGCAGATGGGGAACTTAGTGACACCACTTCTATATCTAGTTCAGATGCTTGCATTCATTTGTAAAGGAACAACATACAGTCGTACCTTATAGATGCTTCGGGTTGTGTGATTTCGGGTTGTGCCCCGCGCCAAACCTGGAAGTACCGGAATGGGTTACTTCCAGGTTTCGGCACTTGCGCATGCGCAGAAGTGCTAAATCGCACTTTGCGCATGTGCAGAAGTGCCGAATTGTGACCTGTGTGTGCGCAGACGAGCAGGTCGCAGGTTGCGAACACTGCGGGTTGCGAACGTGCCTCCCGCATGGATCACGTTCGCAACCCGAGTGTCCACTGTACAAATAGAATATGTTTTGTCTCAGGTAATGCAAAACACACTGATGTGCCACCTTCTTCATGAAAAGCAGAGAGACAGGTGGGTCCAGGCCTTTACGCCATTCTGGAACTGGGTCCAGAGCTGGACACCAGAATCTTCCTTGGGGAAGGGTACTCAGTGCCCCGCAAATTGCCCTCACCTTCCACTTTTGGGTAACTTGCCCAAGTCACATAGACGCATTTCATAGCAGCATCTTTGGGGGGGAAACCCCCAAGTGTGTGATTTTTTTTCACCACCTGCCATGCTGCTCATGCTTCTCAGCCCCTCTTATATTCAGCTGCCATGGTCTCATACTGCTGGTCACCTGACTTCAGCAAAAGACACCAGTTACACAGCGCTGGACTTTTCCATTGCTGCCATCCATTTTAGGCCACCATGGCTATGTTTGCTGGATTCACTGGTTCCTTAGGCCTAGCAGGGCCTGACTGAGCGCCATTTGAGAAGTGGCTCAGGCACATCTGAATTGGTGCCTCTGCACATTCAGTCAGCCTACATGCGTTCAGCCTAGGATAGGCAAAGCAGACACTTTTGGTTTCCCTCACATTCTCATTTTACCAATCTTAAGTTCCACTCCAAATTTCTACATCAGTTTGAGATTGTATTTTTTAAGTCCTCATAAAAATCCGTTAACGTTTTAGTGCAAATTTCTCACACTAATTTAATAAATTTGTCATAATAATATTTAATAATATTCTCATAATAATAAATTTCTCATTCTTGTATGCATTTATTTGACCGATTACACGTTTTTGCAAAACAATTTCCCCCCACATTTTCGTGTACCATTTTCACCATTACATCCATTTCTCATTAATGCATTTCTGTATGCATTGCTTCACTGCAGAACTGCAAAATTCAGGGTAGCTTGAATTTGGTAGAAAGGTCGTGTTTTGCTTTGCGTATTGTTTCAGGAAGTGTGACTGAGTTAGGCTTGCCTTGAAATCAGATTTCTCAGCCCCCCCTAGTTCATCCTGTCCACCAACTCTCCAATGGCTCCTCCTCCGGCGAGGACAGCCACGAATGTGAATCAGCATGGCGTATATTCAGGCTGAGAGTCCATCCTTGAGAAACACAAATGTGAATGAGTTCTTTCTGAATGGGACGGCTGTTCTTCCAAGACCAGAGCAGCTTGATGTGCTGATTGTTGGCGCTCGGATTCTCAGTCTTCAGACAGAAAGCAAAGACGTAACCAATCAGAAAGATTAAGGGTGATGAGGTTGAGGTTCAGCTCTGATATGAAGCGATTTAACACTTGGCTGTGCAAAACATTTAACGGGTGGAGAGCTTCCTTGTGCCTTCAACCAAGCAGAAAATCGAGCTGAAATTATCTAAAATAATGGCACCCTTTAGGAGCTTTCAGTGCCACCAAGTTTCATCAGGCTGACACTACCTTCGTTTGGCACTTTGAACTTTGTACACACACAGAGAGAGATGATGCATTAGGCAGACCTGGATTTTCACTCAAAATGGGCAAAACGGCAAGTGTTGGAGCCAGATGGTATGTTATGCTGGGAGATCCGTGACTGATCTCCTAATTATTATTTTTTTAAAAGGAAATTCAGCTGTGATGCTGCTAATTTGACCAGGGGCAAAGCACAGAGGCTGAGGATATTTAACCCTTTCCCTGTGCGCCATCTCCCTCAAGCTAAACAGTCACCTCCCCCAGCTGCTATTTCATTGTGGGCGGGGGGAGACTACAGGCGTGTGAAACAGGTATATCCACATACACAGAGAGAGAAAATTGCAGCTTGAGGGAAATTATTTGAAGTGGGGAAATGGCAGAGAGGAAAGGGTTAAACATCCCAGTCCCTGAACCGTTTCCCCAATCAAATTAGCACCCCATCTCCATGGCTGCAATTTATTGTTGCTTTAATTTGAGAGATGAATAAGATCTCCAGCATAACAGTTTGGCCCTTAAACTGGAGATTGACAAAATGTTTCCACCAGGTACACTATGCCTTTTCTGCAACTGCTCATTCTTTTTGCAGACCTTCAGTAGTCTTAGATAAGGAATTCCATTACAAAGGTCTCTGCTTGAGGACTGATTTTAAAACAAACAAACAAAAAAATGTCGCATAGCTGGGTGCTTGCATTTTACATGATTCTGTGACATTGCACAGGAAGCATGGAATGTACTGATGGTCAGCTTTCATGTTTAAAAAAGCAGGTTTCTAGCCCTCAATAGCATATTTTACATAAATATTGGTTCATACAGGCAATGTCTTTTCTTTGTCATTGGTTTTCCAAACTCCTTAGAAGCTTTTGGAAGACCTATCAGTCTGAGCCTATTTCCTCCCCCTTTATAATGGCAGGGACGAACTTTGATATTTCAAATTTCAGTGGTGTGCTGTGCTAAGCCAAAATCCAGTGCCTTCTGCCTCTCACTTTCCGTTCTGCTCAGTTCACCATGTCATAGTTGTGACACCCTGCAGCGCCCCCTAGGCTTGGCACCCAGTGTGGCAGATCAAATTGCGCTGCCTGAAATCTGCCTCTGATAATGGCTTACAACTTTGACCGTGCAAACCAGAAGGGATCTGGATCAAGTAAATGGCCCAGGAAACAACAATGTCATTTTCTGCACTTGGTGAGGCACTTCTATAATTACAGTTACATCTGGGACTCAGCAACATTAGTAAAGAAACGATTTGCATGCACTGTAAACATGCAACACCAGATGGCACCAGAGAGCAAGAATTTTTAATATGCTTTTTCCATAGGGTTTTTTTTATGTTTGTTATATAAATCTAATTTCTGGTTTTCTTATAGCGTGTTTTTCCCCCTGTGTGCAGATCCAGCCCAAATCAGGGTTCCTAAGACAGGCTCAGCCCAACAGTGAAACACTGTAAGGGAGCCAATTCTGTCCAACTATCCCAGAGCTTGGGCCCTTGTTCTGCTACCAATCTCTAATTCTGCCATTATGGCACAGACTTTAATTCAGATCAGAAGGCACTTGCCTGACTTTTTTTGCTTTAAATGCAGATACAGGTAACTGTCATGCATTTAAATTTGCACACATTCGGCTTTATGCATTGTCAAAAGATAATTAAAGGGGTGGCAAAAAGGGGGTGGGCATCTGGGAAAAAAGACTTTGGTAATCCCACCTGCCATTGAACCCAATGTGATGTGGCTGTATATGCTGTCCCCAGAACGTAACCCATATGAGATCCACCCATATGTTAAACACTGATAGTGCACTGCCATCAAATCCTTTGATTTCCTGAGTGAGAAAGCCATGATAGTCAACTCCTATCTCCTAAAATAAGGCTATAGGAAGTTGAATAGAAGCATCCCACCCTTGACTCTCGTTCTTTCCTGCTGTTTCAGAGGCACTTCTGCCTAACACATAGCCTTTGTTTGCTTGCTCTCTGAAATAACTTCGCTCGACAGAGAGCTCAGCGTTGTTATATATCATGCTGCGTTGGCAGAAGCAAATACAGACCCTCTTCAAAAGCTAATACATGCATCAGTTCCATCCACTAGAGGGCAGTAGCAGACATTCAGCTGCAACAGTCCAGTCCAGTAGTTATAAAGTTTACTAAGGCCTTTTGGGAATAAAAGTCCAGCTATCACCAGATACTGGGACATCACAGGCCACGTTTTTAGTTCTCCTGTTCTGTGGGCTCCAGAGTGGCTGGCCCTCCGCTAACAAGCCACACTTAGCAGAATGACACAATGAATTGCACTGCTCTCTCTGTGTCTATCAATCTCTCATGACTCCTCAAAGCCTTTGATTAGATTGCTCCAAGCTGGCTCAGATTGGTGCACAGATTCATAGAGTTCTAGAGCTGGAAGGGACTCTGAGGATCATCTAGTCAAGAATATTCAGCTGCCCCATACAAGGATTGAACCTGCAACCTTGGCATCATCAGCACCACACTCTAACCAACTGAGCTCTCCAGGGTTCAGATGTGTTTATTCCTATTATAAATGGTTCCAGTAGTGTCAGATGCATTTAAACAGATTCCAGTTTGAAATCTTTTTTTAAAAATTCTTTTTATTGATTTTCGCTTAAATAACCAAAAAGAAAAACGAAAAAACAGTTACAACCATTACATAAAACCCCAAAAACACAAAAAGGAAATTAAGTAAATTTCTGAGCATAACAGAAAAATAGCGACCATTTCCCATTACAATTCTTTGTCTTCTCATTTATCTCTTTATATCTTTAAATACTTAAGTTGTTCCTTTGTACACCTATTGACTTCCATCCCTCCCGGTTTCAGGCTTCTTAATATGAGTAATTTATTTCTCTTGCAGTTAATAATTATAATGGTTTACACATCATAAGATCTATTTCAGTCCTGCTGTAGTTTTTATGTTCTTATAGTTCCCTTCAATGTAAGTCATAAATTTGTTCCAATCGTTAATAAACTTTGTATTTTTTGGTTTCTAATTTTTTGTGTCATTTTTGCAAGTTCTACAAATTCAAATAACTTTGTTATTATTCTAGTTTGAAATCAATAAAATTATCAGTATTGACCTGCCATTCAATTCACTAGTTATCTTATTAGGGTTTATAAAGAGTGAAGTTTCACCTGGGGACGTGGAAATTGTGTGTGTGTGTGGTTTAACATCACAAACTGATGATAAAACAGCCTTCTATGGATGACTAGTGATTGAAATTATGAGTTAAACAGACAAATATTATGATACGTAGAGAAAATAGAAATACGAGGCGAGTTAGTGAAATAATATATTTATTTTATCAAGATATGGCGTTTCTTTGGATACTGCTAAAATGATATTCATTCATTCAAATATTTATTCATGCAATGAGTATTTATGTATTTAAAATATATAAAGTATTTCTAATCCACTCTTGATTGCTCACACAACCCCAGAGCTGGAAACAACATTAGAATACAATAAAACAATAGTTCATTTACATGCAACTTTAGTAAACAATAAGAATATACTGAGAACATAACTATGCCAAGGTGGCAATGAATGCCGCTTAGTTTAAAGCTTGGTTGACTAGCGACATTTTTACCCAGCGTCAAAACTCCACCAATGTTGGGGCTACTCACCCATTGTGTTCCAGGTCTCACCTGTGCAAATCCCATCCCCGTGTATACCTGTAGAAATCCCCAGACCTTGCGGGATTGGATGGAGCCAATCAGAAGCAAGGCTAACAACAGGAGAAGCAACATTGTGAGCAGGAACCCCTTTATTCTAGAACAGATAAAGAGAGAACTGCATAAGTGGCTTCCCCGGTGTGGAGCTAAAATGCTAGTTTCCTGCCAATATCAATAAAAATGAGAGGCACAAATACAAGATGGGTGAACCTGGCTTGAGAGCAGTACATGTGAAAAGGATCTAGGAGTCTTGGTTGACCACAAACTTGACATGAGCCAACAGTGTGACATGGCAGCTAAAAAAGCCAATGCAATTCTGGGCTGCATCAATAGGAGTATAGCATCTAGATCAAGGGAAGTAATAGTGCCACTGTATTCTGCTCTGGTCAGAACTCACCTGGAGTACTGTGTCCAGTTCTGGGCACCACAGTTCAAGAAGGACACTGACAAACTGGAACGTGTCCAGAGGAGGGCAACCAAAATGGTCAAAGGCCTGGAAACGATGCCTTATGAGGAACGGCTAAGGGAGCTGGGCATGTTTAGCCTGGGGAAGAGGAGGTTAAGGAGTGATATGATAGCTATGTTCAAATATATAAAAGGATGTCACATAGAGGAGGGAGAAAGGTTGTTTTCTGCTGCTCCAGAGAAGCGGACACGGAGCAATGGATCCAAACTACAAGAAAGAAGATTCCACCTAAACTTTAGGAAGAACTTCCTGACAGTAAGAGCTGTTTGACAGTGGAATTTGCTGCCAAGGAGTGTGGTGGAGTCTCCTTCTTTGGAGGTCTTTAAGCAGAGGCTTGACAACCATATGTCAGGAGTGCTCTGATGGTGTTTCCTGCTTGGCAGGGGGTTGGACTCGATGGCCCTTGTGGTCTCTTCCAACTCTATGATTCTATGATTCTATGATTCTATCACTACTGTCACCAAGATGGGGAGGGGCAAGTTAGCAGGGGTGGGGAAATTGGTGGTGTGCCTGCACAGTTCTGGCCTCCCAACAACTTTGCCCCGCTCCCTCCTGAGAAGCCAGGTCCTCCCCACCCTCCAGTGTCCACTTGTGGAAAGCCTACAGGCCCATCATGCAGGTTCCATATTGCATAGAGGTCTATATGCACAGGCACTGTGGGTTAAACCACAGAGCTTAGGACTTGCCGATCAGCAGGTTGGCGGTTCGAATCCCCACGACGGGGTGAGCTCCTGTTGCTCAGTCCCAGCTCCTGCCAATGTAGCAGTTTCAAAGCACGTCAATGTGCAAGTAGGTAAATAGGTACCGCTCCGACGGGAAGGTAAACGGCGTTTCCATGTGCTGCTCTGGAGCGCCAGAAGCGGCTTAGTCATGCTCGCCACATGATCTGGAAGATGTACGCCGGCTCCCTTGGCAATTAAAGCGAGATGAGCGCCACAACTGGACATAATGGTCAGGGGTCCCTTTACCTTTAGCTTTACCCTCCAACATTTCTCTGATGAAAAAAGGGACATCCTATTCCATCATCATCATCATCATAAGACCTTTACTATTTATACCCCACCCATCTGACTGGGTTGCCACTCTGTGTGGCTTCCAACATATATAAAACAAAATAAAACAATAAACATTAAAAAACTTCCCTATTCAGCGCCGCCTTCAGATGGATAACTCCATACCCGTCAACATTTCTCTGAGGAAAATAGGGACATCCTACCATACCTTCCAGGGGATGCAGGTGGCGCTGTGGTCTAAACCACAGAGCTTAGGGATGGCGATCAGAAGGTCAGCGGTTCGAATCCCCACGACGGGGTGAGCGCCCGTTGCTCGGTCCCAGCTCCTGCCCACCTAGCAGTTCGAAAGCACATCAAAGTGCAAGTAGATAAATAGGTACCGCTCCGGCGGGAAGGTAAACGGCGTTTCCGTGCACTGCTCTGGTTCGCCAGAAGTGGCTTAGTCATGCTGGCCACATAAAGCCAATAAAGCGAGATAAGCGCCGCAACTCTGGAGTCGTCCGCGACTGGACCTAATAGTCAGGGGTAGCTTTACCTTTACCTTTACCATACCCTCCAACACTTCTCCAATGAAAATAGGGATATCTTAAGAAAGAGTGGGACATTCCATGATCAAAAACCAGGATGGCTTCTGTAAATCAGGGACATCCCTGGAAAATAGGGACACTTGGAGGGTCTGTGCATAGGCTTCTTAGATGTGGACATTGTAGGGGGACAAGAAGCCTCATGACACCAGAGGCCCCTTACACATGGGGAGTTTCCATCATGCAAATAACATGTGAAGGAAACTACTGTGGTTCCAGGGGCAACTGATGAGAGGGTTTGTACAAGCCCATGTCTCCTCAACAATATCACTGCGCTTAGGTCACCATGTGCTGCTCACCTGAAAACAAAGAAACTGAATGGAACATCTGCACACTGGCTGACCTGAAGACAGTTTGGAAACTTCAGCTGGTGCAGAATTCAGCGGCCAGGTTGCTCACCGGGCGCAAGACGGTTTGCGCATATTACACCGATCCTGGTCTGCCTGCCCTGGCTGCTGATTAGCTTCTGGGCCCAATTCAAAGTGCTGGTTTTGACCGATAAAGCCTTAAATGACTCAGGACCGCAATAATACTTCAAGAATCACATCTCCCCTTATGAATTGACACAGACCTTGCGGAGGGCAGTAACACAAAATGGCCTTTTCTGTACTGGTTCCACACTTGTGGAATGTTCTCCTCAGGAAGGCTTCCTTGGTGTCTTCATTACAAATCTTTAGATGCCGGGCAAAAAACATTCCTCTTCTTCTAGGCCTTTGGTTAATTAAACAATCTGTGGCCATTCAAACTCCATATGTGCAGGGAGGGTTATTGTTTCATATGGGTTATCGTTTCGTTTGATTTTAAGGTTATATATTTCTGTGTTTTTATACTGCAAACTGTCCTATGATCCCTGGATAAAGAGCGGCATATAAATTTAATAACCAAACAAAGAAATAATAAAAATGTTCAAAGCTCCTGCTGTTCCATGTAGGGTGATGTAATCAAAAGAAATGTAATTGGACGTTTCTCTTTTATTTTCAAAAAAAGAGAGCTTATTTTCCCTTTCTGTAAAACTAAGGGGGAAAAAAACCTTTGGATCAGTTTTTAATAAGATTGCCATTGGCAAGCCCATTGCAACATTAGCAAACATTTAAATACTAATTAGCTAAGCTACTGCTAATCTCCCTTCAGCAGAGCTCACGATCCCAACTGTCAATTAAGGCGGGCTCTGTTCCCAAGGCAGAAAAGGTCAGAGGGGAGTGCTCAGTCAGCTGTAAGATCATGTTAACGCAGATTGAAAAGTAATAATCTCAATGGGGAGGAGGGGGAAGGCAAACTTTCTTCTACCTATTTAATGTAATTACATTAAGAATAGGTGTGAACTCTTGCAAAGAAAGCCAGCAACCGCAAGTCCCCTTAGCAGCCATCAAAAGGCCCATCAATCTTGTCTAAAGGGACAAGAGCTTTTAGGGTGAAGACACACACCAGCTTTGGAGAAGAGAGTCCTACTGGAAACACTCTCCAGAGATGAGCTTTGAAGAGCTTTGTCTGCAAGTCTGAATCAGGAGCAGGTTCTCAGGTGGCCTTTAGCCCCGCCCTCTCCTCCTCAGACCACACCCCTCCCTCATAGCCCCACCCCTTTAAACGAGAACAGATGATGACCAGCAAGGCCACCTCCTATTGCCAAAGAAAAATACAAGCACCAGTATTTCACTAGTTACCATACTTTTGTGTGTATAAGATGAGGGTTGTTTTTTTTACTAAAAAATTATGTAGGGCGGTTGATTGGTGGTTCTGCTGGCGTGGGGACAAATGATAGGTGGCTATTGCGACGTGTGTGAGTGGCAGCGTAGGTGAGGCGGGTGAGCAATTTTCAGCAATCCCCCTCCCAAAAAGCTCTCCAAGTCTGGGCCGCACCCTCCCAAAAAAGAAGCTTGACAACGCTTGGGCAGTCTCCCCCCATTTTTCTTAATTTGGAGTCCTGCAAAATAGGGAGCGTCTTATACGTGGGGGCGTGTTATACACAGAAAAATACAGTACCTTAAAAATGCAAAGGGACTTGACAGGAAGTCAAAGTTGAAGAAACGAAGAAAAGATTTTGGAAGATAAAAGGGGGGAAAATATTTACTTTCATTATTATAATTTTGTGTGTGGGTGTGTGGGTGTCTGCACATATGAGTGTTTTTGTATGCAATGTTTGGGAGGAAATAAGACGGTAAATAACAAATAACAAACTAAATATTGATGTATGTAATTTTTATTTCTTAATTACATTTAGTGGTAGTATGGCTCTATTGCTTTTTGCAACATAAAATCATTCAATAAAAATTATTTATATAAAAAGAAAAATACGGTACCTTTTTGATTTTGGGTGGTCCACATTATTTATTTCAACCATTTATTTCAGCACTGTTACTTCTGTCCCTGGGGACACTTATAAATAACTTCTCAGTGTAAACAGGAAATGACCTATCCACAGAATAAGATGGTTCTCCAACCTATTTCATATCTACGTGTCTCTTTCTTCATTCCTTTCTAGCCACTCCATTCTCTTCCCTCTCCCACCTGGTTTCCAGTTTCAACTTCCTGGTCGGCCCTTCAGTGGCCACTGAGTCCTTATTGGCCAGTTTGGGTCTCTTCCCACCCCAGGCTTTTTCTCAAGGCCTGCAAACTTTGGGGTTACCCTAAGCCTGCTCATGAGACGCGGGCGGCACTATGGGTTAAACCACAGAGCCTAGGACTTGCCAATCAGAAGGTCGGCGGTTCGAATCCCTGCAATGGGGTGAGCTCCCGTTGCTCGGTCTCTGCTCCTGCCAACCTAGCAGTTCAAAAGCACGTCAAAGTGCAAGTAGATAAATAGGTACCACTCCGGCAGGAAGGTAAACAGAGTTTCTGTGCGCTGCTCTGGTTCGCCAGAAGCGGCTTAGTCATGCTGGCCACATGACCCGGAAACTGTACACCGGCTCCCTCGGCCAATAAAGCGAGATGAGTGCCTCAACCCCAGAGTCGGTCACGATTGGACCTAATGGTCAGGGTTTCCTTTACCTTTACCCTTTAAGTCTGCTCATACCCTTGTGCCTGGGTTTGGGTTGCATAGAGAGCCTGTGTGGTGTAGTGGTTAGAGTGTTGGACTAGGACCAGGGAGACCTGGGTTCAAATCCTGACACAGCCATGAAGCTCACTGAAACAGTCCCTTGGGACAGTCACCCACTCTCAGCCCAACCTACCTCACAGGGTCGCAGTGAAGGTAAAACAGGGGAGAACTTCTGTACACCCCCTTGAGCTCCTTGGAGGAAATGTGGGTGATAAATGTGATAGATAATACATAGGTAATTTGCGGAAGTGCAGAAGAACTTGAATCAGAAACAGAGAGAGACCGATGAGGAGGAACTAGCTGAACACACAGGTGTGTGATTACAAGCTTGCAAAAGTGCTGGCCTGTTAATGCAAATGGACACTTTTTCATTTTTAAATGGACTTTTCCTCTCTCCTGTGATCAACTACCAGAAGACATACCAGTTCACGATATCTCCTGAGATACACAAATTAAAGCGAAACAGGGCTCTGCTGATAAAAAGAAAAAGCAGCTCCATCATCTGGAACACACACCCCCCCCACAAATATGAGCATGACTGATGATTCCTGACCCTGAGATCATTTTTAAGAAGTATATAAAACTGTATTTTCTTCTTTAACTTTAGGCTTTCAACCTGAGAATTGAGTGCCTTTCCAGAACTTTAGATAACCGGTGCCGTTTTTTGCTTGTAACATATCAGGTAATTTATAACTGCTCTAAAGTGGAGCTTAGTTTGATGTAATTGTGATGGGGTCTTGGGACTCCTGTACCCCAATGTTGATGTCTTGTTTGAAAACCACAGACGTGAAAATGAACAGGACTAATGAGTCGTAAGTTGCAACAAAGGATCTCTTTATATGCCAAGTCTATTACAACTTGCAATTATATTGCCTTTAGCATTTAGATTATGTTGGGGGTGTTGTTTCCCTTACTTCTTGAGCAGACACCCTTAGGCACTGCTTTTAGAAGGGTGTGTGATTTGGTCAAAATTGAGGGGAGTCAGGGATGGGGCTTGTGGATTTCCTTAAGGGTCTCCTCCTTCGTCCTTGTTCTTTTGAGCATTGTTGATGTTGCCACTGCTAGAACTAGCTATCCCAAACTGCTCCATGCAGAGTAATTAAAAGCACTGTTTTCCAGCTGTGCAAAATTATATCCGCACATGATACCTAAGGGCCTCTTCACCCAAGGCACACGTCCTCTGCAGAAGTCCCTTTTCATACGGAAATTTGGCCACGCCCTCAAGTCACTGTAAGGACGTGGGTGGCGCTGTGGGTTAAACCACAGAGCCTAGGACTTGCCAGTCAGAAGTTCGGCAGTTCGAATCCCCACGACGGGGTGAGCTCCCGTTGCTCGGTTCCTGTTCCTGCCAACCTAGCAGTTTGAAAGCATGACAAAGTGCAAGTAGATAAATAGGTACCACTCTGGTGGGAAGGTAAACGGCGTTTCCGTGCGCTGCTCTGGTTCGCCAGAGTCGGCCACGACTGGACCTAATGGTCAGGGGTCCCTTTACCTTTACATGTCACTGTAGCACGTGTGTGCCCAGTTATTTATATAAAAAAAAGATATATTATATCCCACATGTTCCATCCCTAATGTGACCTTCAGGGTATATATAAACAAAAATGTCATAAAGCAACAAAACAAAAGGATGGTCAGAAAATTCAAGTGCAAGCAGTATACCAACAGCAGCAAAATACTAAGGACAAGCCCAGCCTTGACAACAATAGATGACAGCAGACAGGTTTTGATTAGGTATATTTTATGAAAACACTATCCCCTGAATGCACCCAAAGTAGTATTTAGTGGCATCTCCACTGTCTGTCCATCCATCTCCTCTTTCACCCCGGGCAACAGTGCGAATTATGCCCAGAGGAGAAACTGCCAGGCAAGTGAAGATGGAAGAGAAGGGCTCACTGAGGACTAGGGACATGGGAGAGATTGGGCAAGGTTCACCTACCTAATTTGCAGTTCCTCAAATAAAAATGTAAACAGAAATGTAGCGATCCTGTTCTTCAATTGAGAAAAAGGTATGCAAAGGGCATATTTATTAGGGGAAAGAGTGAGCAAATGCAGATCTTAGTGAAAATAACGTTTACAAATGCATTATGTTGGAGAAACTTGCTTACAAAAAGGAGAAGTGCACACTAAAATGAAGGTGAACTTCCATGAGAAATATTTCAGATTCACAAATGGATGCAGGAATGTGGTGAGCGGAACTTAAGAATGGAAAAATGAGAAACTGGGAGAAAACAAAATTGAGAGTGTCATCCGTTCCCACGAAGCCCATATTTCTACCAGGCTCCCTCCCCCTCCCCCATGTATAACATTGGGCATAAGGCATAGGGCATAAGGAACTTTTGCCCTTTTCTTCAGGCAAAATATATTGTGCCAGCCCTGCCTTTGCTCCTGCACTAATTCTGCACTGGTGCAAATCCCAGATCAGAGTTGCCATCAGCCGGGGGGGGGGGGGAAGGAGTATACAACCCCTTCACTTGTGCCTATACATTTTCCCAGTGCTTCCCCCCCAAAAAAATGTATTTAGGGGTACTCTCATTTTGACCCAAGAAAATCACAATTTTATAGTTCAAATCGGGAAAAATAAATACAGTAAATGGACAAAAGTACAAAGATTCACAAAATGTTTAGGGGTACGTGCCCCCCCGAAAAGCACTGAATTTGCCCCTCTTGGGGGAGGGGGCTGTGAGATTTGCCCCCACAAACTGGCGTGGAGGAATCAGCTCAACTCTCCACACATGCAGGAGTCCCAATCCAGCCGCCCACAAATGCTTTTTGCAAATAAAAAATAAAATAAAAACCACGAGCTGCCTCCATTCATCTCCAGCAACTTTGACCCTTAGCGCTCATGTTCTTGCATGGCTAAAGACAAGATGCGTCTTTCCCCCACTTCCATCGTACATTTGACTTCTAGAGAACAGGGGTGGGGGGTCTGGTGCCTGAAAAATGGCAACCTGTTGCAATCCACGCCATCAGCAATTTTTACAAGGTACTCCCCAAATATAAAACAGGGCCAGTCATGTGCCAGAGACATGTATCGGAAAATGTGGGCTGTCCCTGATGAATAGGAGCCGTTGGAATGTATCCCATCATCTAACACAAAACATTCCCAACGGATCACAGAGGGAAAATCATAATTCTTTCAAACGCTTTGTGTCCGTCCGTCCCCAGCCCAGATTGTACATGTGCTGCCTCACGCAGCCAATCTTTGAGCAGCAAGAGGGGAGTTGGGTGGAATGTTTCGGAGAATCCCAAGTTCTCTGCAGCAACATTTCTTCTCCGACAGCCCTGCTATTTCATCAGCGAGAGTAAAGCCTCTGTCATCCACCTCTCCTGCCTTTCCACAGAGGGGTGAAGAAGAGGTGATGTCTCACAAGAGTCCTTTGTGCAAGTTCTCTTACCAACCCAAAGGTCGTGGTGATTTCTCTGCCTCTGACTAAGCTCCTTCCCTATCTGGATATCACCAGCTCATACTTGTCAGAGGGGATTTATCCAAACTCATAAAAATAGTTTGGAAGAGCAAAATGCATTGCTTTCAGAATGCATAAAATTCCACCAAGGGGTGCGGGTGGGGTTGAAGCAAAAGTTTAAAAAGAAAAGAAAAGTTAGTTAATAATAATAATAATATTAATAATAATAATAATAATTTATTATTTGTACCCTGCCCATCTGGCTGGGTTTTCCCAGCCACTCTGGGTGGCTTCCAACAAAGACCAAAAACACACTAAAATGTCACACATTAAAAACTTCCCTGAACAGGGCCGTCTTCAGATGTCTTCTGGATGTCAGGTAGTTGTTTTTCTCTTTGACATCTGATGGGAGGGCGTTCCACAGGGCGGGCGCCACTACTGAGAAGGCCCTCTGCCTGGTTCCCTGTAGCTTTCCTTCTCGCAATGAGGGAACCGCCAGAAGGTCCTCAGAGCTGGACCTCAGTGTCCGGGCAGAACAATGGGGGTGAAGGCGCTCCTTCAGGTATACTGGGCCGAAGCCGTTTAGGACTTTAAAGGTCAGCACCAACATTGTGCTCGGAAACGTACTGGGAGCCAGTGTAGGTCTTTCAAGACCGGTGTTATGTGGTCTCGGCGGCCGCCCCCAGTCACCAGTCTAGCTGCCGCATTCTGGATTAGTTTATCTAACAGTTATTGCGATGTCCATGTCTCTTTACAAAAAACACCTTCTGTTCACGAGAGACACTTCTAAACTAGGCCCAGATTCATGAATCTCCACCATGCAGGATGAAGATGATGGGAGTCGGAGCCCAATAACACCTTGGAGAGAGGGAACGTTGGCTATTTCACAACATTCCAGGTGTCCAGACAGAGCCCCTTTCCAGCCCTGCTTCATGACTTTTCTTGAACCAGGGATGCCTTCTTAATTAAAAGCATGTGCTAAAAGTCACTGAGGCTCTGCTCAGTAACCCAGTGCTCAGCATAAGCATCAGCACGTACCAAACTTCTGACTGAGAGAGAATCTTGCTCCGGGTTCTCTCCCAGAGTTGCTTGTTCCCCAAACCCACAGAGCAGTAGAGTTATACAGCGAATTTCTGCAAATTGGATGTGCGTCCACCAACACGTTTGCTGAGGTGCTGGTTCTATGCTGGAACCTGCACACGCCTTGTTTATTTGTTCGCTTGCTACCGACATACCTCGCCTTTCCTCCAAAGAGCTCAAGGTACTATAGGTGGCTCCCCACACCTCCATTTTATCCTCACAACCATGTGAGGGATGGTGACTGACTTAAGGTCCCCCAGATCCTAGTCTGATATCCTTAACACTTTAATGGTTTGTGCCAGGTCACAGCTTGCCTCCACATTCTTTTTTTAAATTTTTATTAAATTTCCATTTAACAAACCAATCATATCATATTAATTATTCCAAATTATGCCAATACATATCACAAAGTCCAAATATTTAACCAAATTTTAATTTTTTTGTGGGGGGTACCCATGTTTCGAGTTCAGTAAGGGTCCAATCATCTCATATTTCTGCTGCTTTGATATTCACAAGTCCCATCTTCCCATCTACTTGTTATTATCGTTTTTCTTCTTAACAACCTCCAAGCTGTTTCCACAAGCAAGTTGAAAAAAACAGCAATGTTGTTTACATTTCTGTGTGAACTTTGTAATGCTCTCCTGTAATTCCTCACGCTGATCCAGAAGTCCAGAAGTCCTGTTCAAGTGGCTGACACCATTTTAGTCAATTCCGATGAAATACAGTCTAGTTGTCCGCTCCTTGATTTTCCCAGACCACTTGCACCATAATCAGCCTTTCCGCTTGCCTCCTCATTCTTACCCATAGTGCTTTGGGGCCATTCTCCCTCTACTTTCTGTAGCAGAGCAGTGAGAATGAGACCCACCCAACACACGTGACCTTTACAAGAAGAGCTTATAATCCATGGATGTACAAGGCAAATATAGGCAGGAAGGCACCAGAGAGGAAAAGGAATGGTACCCATAAGCCTCACTGTTACTTGATAGGTTACCGTATTTTTTCGCTCTATAAGACGCACCAGACCACAAGACACACCTAGTTTTTGGAGGAGGAAAAGAAGAAAAAAAATATTCTGAATCCCAGAAGCCAGAACAGCAAGAGGATCGCTGCGCAGTGAAAGCAGCAATCCCCCTTGCTGTTCTGGCTTCTGGGATAGCCGCACAGCCTGCATTCGCTCCATAAGACGCACACACATTTCCCCTTACTTTTTGGGAGGGAAAAAGTGAGTCTTATAGAGCAAAAAATACGGTAGTTCTTCAGAACGGATCTCCTTAAAGCATCTTCATTTACTTAAACTACAAATACATAATAACAGGCACAACAAAGCAGCTCTTAGGCTCCATTAGTGGATCTGATGAAGGAAACACGCCTTATGGGAAGGGAAATGTATGATTTGATCAAGCACCCTTTTTTTGCACATCAAAACACATGATGTGAAGTTCTCATATGGCTATGGGAGGGAAAAAATCATATGGTCTATCTAAGACACTTTCTCTTCCCATAGCTGGTAATGGAGAAGCACTGCTGGATCATGGCCTTGGTCAGGCCATCTGGAACATGGTCCAACGTTTTAATGGGACTCCCTTAGGAAAATGGAATTAGAGATGTGCAGCAAATCAGAGAAATCTAATGGAGACGCTCCATAGTCTGAACTACAGGTGTCCAAAATAGCAGTTCTAGTTTATTTTGTGTGTGTGTCCTTCATACAGCCATAGTTTGCACCTATCACATTTCGAGTTACATATCCTTGCATTCAAATCCATAGCCATAAAGTGTAAACAGTAAGCCTCTGAACGTATTGCTGTTAGATATTAATTTAATCTTAAAGGTAAAGGTAAAGGGACCCTTGACCATTAGGTCCAGTCGTGACCGACTCTGGGGTTGCGGCGCTCATCTCGCTTTATTGGCTGAGGGAGCCAGCGTTTGTCGGCAGACAGTTTCCGGGTCATGTGGCCAGCATGACTAAGCCGCTTCTGGCGAACCAGAGCAGAGCACAGAAATGCCGTTTACCTTCCCGCCAGAGCGGTACCTATGTATCTACTTGCACTTTGACGTGCTTCCGAACTGCTAGGTTGGCAGGAGCTGGGACTGAGCAACGGGAGATCACCCCATTGTGGGGATTCGAACCGCTGACCTTCTGATCGGCAAGTCCTAGGCTCTGTGGTTTAACCCACAGCGCCACCTGCGTCCCTAATTTAATCTTAGCAGACTGCAATTTATGGTATTTCCTACCATTTGTGTATGGCATAAAGTGACAGGTAAAATTATAAATAATAAAAGACTTTTTATGGCATACTCATTTCTATATTTTTTTTTTTAAATGGTATGGCAGAACATTGCCACACATATTTCATTTTCGGAAATGGGTTGACTTGAAGGGGGCTCTCCATTCGGATCTCCTCTAATCCGGCCTGTTTTCTGAACCTGAAGCTTTTTACAAATGCTCCCCATTCACCTCCTGTTGGCAAAGTCACACATCACACATTGTTGGAAGAAAGAGACTTTTCAGTGCTACTGATGCCATAGCCACATTCTCCTACCACCTTCTCACCCATCAGCCCTCCTTGTGAAATAGGTGTTGATGTGCAAATAGGGACACACTCTTCCCACAATCAGCAGCTTCTGTTACCCCCCCCCCCCCCGTCAGTAAAGGATCACAAATGCTTCTTGGTGTTTCAGAGGTGCGTGAACGTGACAGTTTCCACACAAATGCCTAATCTGACAAAAAGACGTCATTTTTATTGGAGAACTGGGTCTTTTTAAAAAAACTGTAGGTGTCAATTACAAATGATTCATAATCTCCCTCCATCGTCCCAAAGCCCGCCCTCCAACTACACTGTTGTATTAAGCATCTTCACTTAGTGCAAACTGCTTGTTTACCATTTATTTTCACAGTGAAAGAGAAAAAGGAGAGCGGCAGAAAATAGAAAGACAGAGAGAGAAAAGCGAAGGAAGTAGAGGAATTAAAAAATGGGAAAAGGAAAAAATGCAAATAACGAAGATTGGTTTGATTAGCCTACATATAGCTCAAATAAACTGCACCAAAATGGTCTGAAATGTGTCCTCTGTTTGATACAGAAGGTCTTTTTGTGTCCTTCTAACAATATTACAAGGCGATACTGAAGCCCATCATTTCACCCTCTCTCCAAAGACAGATGTTATGCAGGCGGAATTGTTTGCCTTGAATTAATACTTTCGCTTAGCAGAAGTGACCATTTGCTTTTCATCTTTAAAGCTTGAATTTCTGGGTTCTTTTCCTGAAGGGCAAATAATCAAAATTACAGAAATGATTCTGAGTAACTGAGGGAAATAGTAATAATCTGGTTCGCCATAACTTTCTAGTCTCTGGATCTGAAGGCAGTGATGAATGTGTTAGGCTGGATAAAAGAGTAGAGAATATTTGATTTGAAAGAAGTCTCCACTTTTTGCTAAATCACCACATGTCTTCACATCTCACTTAAGGCACCCGCCCCCCATTCTGCAACATAACGTAAATGTTGGTGCCGACCTTTAAAGCCCTAAACGGTCTCGGCCCAGTGTACCTGAAGGAGCGTCTCCACCCCCATCGTTCTGCCCGGACGCTGAGGTCCAGCACCAAGGGCCTTCTGGCTGTTCCCTCCCTGTGAGAAGCCAACCAGGCAGAGAGCCTTCTCGGTGGTGGTGCCTTCCCTGTGGAACACCCTCCCGTCAGATGTCAAAGGAAAAAAAACAACTATCTGACTTTTAGGAGACATCTGAAGGTAGCCCTGTTTAGGGAAGCTTTTAATATCTGAAGGACTATTGTATTTTAATATTTTGTTGAATGCTGCCCAGAGTGGCTCGGAAAACCCAGCTAGATGAGTAGGGTAGAAATAAAAAATTATTATTATTATTATTATTATTATTATTATTACAGTGGTACCTTTGGTTGTGAACTGGATCCGTTCCAGAAGCCTGTTCACAACATGAAAGGAACGCAACCCGCAGGGATACTGGAGTGGCTTGCTGGTTCCTGCTCCAGGTGGATCATGTTTGGTCAAAACTCTCCACTATGACCTGCCCATCTTGGGTGGCCCGGCATGGCATAGCTCATAGCTTCTCCGAGTTATTCAAGCCCCTTCACCACGGCAAGGCAGTGATCCATGAAGGGGAAGGGGAAGACAGGAGTGCCTGGCGTGCTCTGGTTCATGGGGTCACGAAGAGTCAGACACGACTATAGATGAATCTTGGTTTTCCTTAAACATGATGGGTTGGGGGGGGGGGAATCCCACTGTAAAAGCAACTTTTCTTTTCACTCCCCCACTGAGATCAGAATGGATATCACCCCTCATTCTGGGCTAAGAGACTTGGGGAACCTTAGTCATAGTTATGCAATGTGTTTCTGTGTACTATCTCCAATCAAAACTTGGGGTGGTGAAGAGATACACCTTCACTTGCTGCCTTGTGACTTCACAGTGAGAACTGGACTCCCTCTACAATATATGTAGCTACTCACTCTGGATTTCAACACATATCCAGTTTAGCCCTGAGAGGATTCTAAGGTGTGCTCTCCTTTCACATCGATTGCTGGCCATGCTGGAAATGTAGCATAGATCCTGATTTGCACACTACTTCCAAGATGGCTGCCGCCGGGTGCTCAGCCTGGGCGTTGCACACTTATTGTGGCACACACAATCATGCAGCAAGGAACTAAGCACTTTCTTTCTCTGTAGAAAGACTGATCTGATCATGCACCTTTGAATTTATGGTTCTATTTCTCTTAGGACAGGAAACCTAGGCAAGAATTCTAAAATAATCTCAAGTATACATATAAGATTCTACTTTTTACTTTCTTCACGCTAATGTGCACGCTAATGGCCTCTCTAACATCTGGTGCATTTGGTCTTGAATAAGTGAGTTGTCATTGTGTTCAGGTCCTTAATAGCATGCTAATCATGTTTCAGGCAACAGAGGAGGATATTAGACTCTCTCTTTATCAACCCAAGACTCATCATGCTCCCCTAACACGGGCTCCACCAACTCCATTCAGAGTCTCAGCGTTCAGTAGATAGCAGCTGTCAGTTATGATGATCCTTTGCAGTGTTTTACAGCCACTGGATTGCGGCTTGGTCCTCATTAAACACAGAAACAGTGGTCAGTGTTGGTTTTGGCACAGCATCATACAAAGGGCAAGATTCATTGCCCATCAGTTTGTACTCACGGTCTAGTTTTGTACACCAAGAGGCTATTGCTCTACAAAATTTAATGGCTCCAGGTTTTATTTATTTATGCCATTTTTATTTTGCCATTCTCCAAGGGGCTCACGAGCCCTTCCCATTATTGCCCAAACAATCCTGCAGTGTAGGTTTGGCTGAGTGACAGTGACTGTCCCAAGGCAGTCTGGTAAACATCAATCAATTACCCCAGGGGAACAAGACTCACCTTCCCTGTGGCATGCCATGCTTTGTGAGCTAAACTGATGGGCATTCCTACATTGCTTACCTAATGTGATGGCCTGGGACTCAGGCTCAGACTCAGAACCAGAGGAGACTCAGTCTGCACCAGATCCTTTGCCTCAGGCATCATCTGAACCAAGTCTGGGGCCTGATCCTGAAGAGTCCCAGTCTGCACAGGTTCCCCTGCAACAAACACCAGCTGGGCCAAGTCAGGGGCCTGAGCCTGCACTGGCTCCAGATGCCTTCATCTGGGCCATCACTTACAGCTGCTCCACTACCAGTTGGGTCAGGAGAGGCTGAGGCGGCCTCTGGGTCTAGTAACCCACCGATGTCTCCCGAGCTGCAGAGACTCAGGTCTGAGAGAAGGATAGACTTGAGTACTCGCAGGAGGAGTGCTCACCTTTCGGCGAAACAGGGAGGTGAGTCACCGGGGGATCAGGACCGGCCGCTACCTGGACAAAGATAAAAGGCTGTTGGACCCCGCCCCAGGTTGCGGGAGCAACATTGCTGTATGCTAGATCTTGCCTGAGATCCTGTACCTGTCCTTGCCTGGTTTCCTGCCTCGTGTCCTGCCTTGGCCCTGTCGGACTGACTCCTAGAGGAACCTTTGGATGCTGGACTAGTCCTGGACCACGTTTCACGTGTTACCCCTGGGCCCAGCACACCTAAGAAGTTGCGTGTCAAGGCCATGTGACCCAGTCCCTCCCTATGTAGTGAAATAACTTGATAAGAAAGCAGCATATAGATTTGGGGTTCAAACAGGCCACAACTTGCTTACAAATGGAAAATGTTTGGAACAAGCAATTTAATTAACTCCAGCCAGTCTGATGGACGTGTATCTAAGGGTAAACCACACCATGGTGTGTCCTATGACCTATATCAAATAGGGCTCCCCACTGGAGGAGTGCTATGACCCTAGTCCCCATCTGGGTGCTGGACAGAAGCAACTCCTCATGGATGCATTTAACAGGGTACCTTTAACCAAGGAGGGGTTGGCGGAGGCTACAACCTCCCCTCCAGTCAAGACTTAGGCTTACGCTGAGAAGTGCTGGGCCAGCCTCAATTTATTCCCCCAGGGCAATGCCCATTGGCTGGTTGGGCCCGCCGCCTGGGGAATCTCTGGACCCAGGCCTGCCTGCCATTGGCCAATCCTCTGGAAGGCCTGCAGTGATCCCCAGCCAGCCACCAGATCACTGACATGTCCGCCTGACCACTCCTCACATCCTTGTATTTGGTCCTGAATTTGGGCAGGGAAAGTTGGCTAGTAATTCAGCGATCAATAGCAGCTAAGCTATATTACACCAAACACTAGGATATGTATTAACACAGTTACGTCTCTCCTCCCATCCTATTCAGGCACAAGCCTCAGATGTGGCAATATATTAACTTAGTAATTTTATTATTTATATCCTGCCCATCTGGCTAGGTTTCCCCAGCCGCTCTGGGCGGCTTCCGGCACATATAAAAACACAATGAAATGTCAAACGATAAAAATTACCCAATACTTCTCGTGTCTTCTACTCCTTCCATGCAATTTACTCATTTCATATGTTACCAGAGTGAGATGGCATGCAGAGACAGGGAACCATGTGAACTAGGTCCTGTCAGTGAGGAATGGGTGAAGCAGAATTGCAGCAACTTACACCTGGGACGTGGGTGAAACCACTGAGCTTAGGGCTTGCCGATCAGAAGGTCAGCGGTTCGAATCCCCACGATGGGGTGAGCTCCCATTGCTCGGTCCCAGCTCCTGCCAACCTAGCAATTTGAAAGTGCAAGTAGATAAATAGGTACCGCTCTGGCGGGAAGGCAAATGGCATTTCCGTGTGCTGCTCTGGTTCACCAGAAGTGGCTTAGTCATGCTGGCCACATGACCTGGAAGCTCCCTCGGCCAATAAAGCGAGATGAGCCCCGCAACCCCAGAGTCGTTCACGACTGGACCTAATGGTCAGGGGTCCCTTTACCCTTTACCTTTACACCCATCACATTTGAAAACCATATTAATAAATGCACTCACCTCGTGTATGCATGTGTGTATATATCTAATCTGTCCTGCAATAGCTTCTATAGTATTTGAAAGGATAATAAACCCAGAAGTGCCTGCAAGTTCACAGGGAAGTTTATCAGTGCTTGATGAGGCCCTGCTCAGGATTACAGACAGTCAGTTTCCTCCTAAGCTGGGACGCTGGCCTGTTGTGGAGCCAGCAAAAAGGTGATAAGCTGTGGAGAAGATTTTTTCGGAGTCTCGCCTATCTTCCGCGCCAAGTGGCCAGGGCACATTTTCCACAGTTGTCGCTTACAGATAGGGTGGCTGTTTTCGGATAAGGGCAAGAAAGAAATAGGAAAAGAGAACAAATGGCTTCCCTTTCAGAGTCCCCCAGAAATCTGGAGACCTGGGGCTGAGAGAAAGAGTGAATACACACACACACGGCTTATAAATGCAGCCAGACAAGGTAGCTATGGGGTGTCTTTCCAAAGGAGAAATTTCAGACTAGTTATATCTGTAACTCAGCACTCATGTCTGCAACTGCCAGGCAGGAAAAAGGCTGCGAGAATCCTGCCATTTGATAAGGAAAACCCCGTCTGTGCTGAGTGGCAAAACATTGCAGACCCAGTTGAACAGGAAACAGGGATGCAAAACTGACCTTTAACCAAATGGTGAATGAGTGGTCCTTGGGCCAAAGGAAATTAATTCGTTCCGGAGGTCCATTCTTAACCTGAAACTGTTCTTAACCTGAAGCACCACTTTAGCTAATGGGGCCTCCTGCTGCCGCCGCGCTGCCGGAGCACGATTTCTGTTCTCATCCTGAAGTAAAGTTCTTAACCCGAGGTGCTATTTCTGGGTTAGCGGAGTCCGTAACCTGAAGCATATGTAACCTGAGGTACCACTGTAAAGCAGAATGGATTGTGGTAGTTAGCATTTATATAGCACTTGGGGATGTTCATACCATGTCACATATATGATCTCAGAACAGCCTTAAGGGAGCTCCTGTTGACCCCTCACCCATGTTTAGTGAAAGCTCTCTCTCTGTGTGTGTGTGTGTGTGTGTGTGTGTGTGTGTGTGTGTGTGTCACACAGTGCTACACTGGATAGCCTTGCCACCTGTAGATTCCACATATGTGAGAAAGGGCTTAGGTTATGCACCAATCTACACAGGCAGCAGGGAGTCACTGCTGCACCATCGAAAAGAGACCCACCTGGGACCAACCCTGTTATCCTTTTCCCATTGGACAAACGTGTTTTTATTTTATTTTTTAAAACCTGCTGCTACCCATATTTCATTGTGTTTTAATCTTGTTTTTGTGAATCGTTCCCAGAAGCTTTGGTGAGGAGCAGCATCTATACATCTTTTAAATATAAGGAAGTAGACAAAGGCTACTACAACTCACCAGCAGGAATGGGTCACCAAAAGGAGGCCCAATCCCTTGGGAATGGCCTTGCAACAAACCCTGGTGTCAACTCTTATCTCCAGACTGATTCCGCCACTATGATGTCAGAACCAAATCACATCAGCTGCACCATCAGCAGCGCACCCTCCGGCATGACATCTGCCATCACCTGCCAACAATGTGCTCCTGCTGTTTACGTAGGACAGATAGCTCAGGCTCTCCACGCAGGAGGGGAAAATGGACACAAATCTGACATGAAAAGATGCAGTGGTGTTAGGAAACCAGCGGCAGAACTCTAAAGTCTCCCAGGACACTCTGCTTGCTGCTGACCTCCAAGTCACAAGACTTCAACAAATAGTCTTCAGGAGGAGGCCACTATGAGATGCTGCTGGGCTGTAATACATTAGCTGTTTTGATTCTCCAGATATGAAAGAGGAGGCAATCAACATTGGCATTTGCCTCTTCCCTCTTCCCAAATAGTTCAGCCCGGACACTGAGGTCCAGCGCCGAGAGCCTTCTGGCGGTTCCCTCATCGCGAGAAGTGAGGTTACAGGAAACCAGACAGAGGGCCTTCTTGGTAGTGGCGCCCGCCCTGTGGAACGCCCACCCACCAGATGTGTAGGAAATAAGCAGCTATCTTATCTTTAAAAGACATCTGAAGGAAGCCCTGTATAGGGAAGTTTTTAATATTTAATGCTGTATTGTTCTTAACACTGGATTGGAAGCTGCCCAGAGTGGCTGGGGTAACTCAGACAGATTTTTTATTATTATTATTATTATTATTATTATTATTATTATTATTATTATTATTAAACCCCATTATTATTATTAAACCCCACTTATGAGAGATCTGAAAAAAAGCCCAAAAGATTCTGTAACTCTGACCCAACAGCTTCAAACCAACCATCTGGCGGCACTGAAAGGAAGGCAGGAAGCGCCACAAAACCAGTGCAGAGAGATTCAGTCAAGACAGATGGATCTGTTGATTCCCAAGTTGATATCCACTTATGAGAGATATGAATAAAACCCAAGAATTTAGAGATTACAGTGGTACCTCAGGTTACATATGCTTCAGGTTACATACGCTTCAGGTTACATACGCTTCATGTTTCAGACTCCGCTAACCCAGAAATAGTACCTCAGGTTAAGAACTTTGCTTCAGGATGGGAACAGAAATCGTGCTCCAGTGGCGCAGCAGCAGGAGGAGGCCCCATTAGCTAAAGTAGTGCTTCAGGTTAAGAACAGTTTCAGGTTAAGTACGGACCTCCGGCACGAATTAAGTACTTAACCTGAGGTACCACTGTATCTACATACATAGCATACATTTAAGAAAAACAAACCCCAGATCCTGGGAGCAGTAGTTCGCCTCTCAGAGATCTACAATTTCTGGCACCCTTACCAAACTATAGTTCTCAGGATTCTTCGAAAGGGCGCTTTACAAGTATGGAACATACGCAGCCTTTGACACAAGGTTCTAGACTGAAAATCAAGCAACAGGGTTTCAGAAAACCGGCCCAGAAAGATCTGGACAAGGCAGCCGGGTCTGGTACTGCCCAAGCCATTTAACAGAGATTGTTTGTGCACCGACCAAGTTTTGCAACTTGATAATGCGTCTAATTAGCAGGGCAACCTCTTGAAGCAACTGAACGCTGTTCTGAGCAAAGGGGAGCTCCACTTGCCACTGATAGACTTTCTGAGCTGCCCTTGCTAAGGGCTCCTGGCCGGAGAGACAAGAGTCTGAGCAAACCAACAAGTCTTCCAGCGGTAATGAGGCGAGGAGCAAGGATGAAGAGAAGCCATTAGATAAGAGAGGGCAAGAGGGGAATGTTTTGCTGACAGAAAAGAAATATACTCAGGACTGACTTCTAGTGCCAGTGATATTTTAATCTCATTGGTGGAGAATGGCCCTTTCAGGCAGGCAAAATTAAATTTATTGTGTCCCGTGCCTTGCCTCCCCTTCCCCCGCCGGCACATTCACAGACTGACTGAAAGCAATATTCGTCCTCTCTGCGGTGCAAACCGTAATGCAGAATTCCCCTTTCGTGACCAAAAATGAAGAAATCAAATAAGAAGCTGGACGCAGAAATAATAAAACCTGGTAGAAATCTGTTTTGGTTTTGGTGTTTTTAGAGAAAAATACCAAAAGCAAACCAGACAGAGCAGGAAATGCACAAATTCTGAGATCAAAACTTCAGAGCTTAAGACCTCATGGGGGATAGTGGTGGCAGGAAAAAAAATTCCCTGGTGAAATTTAGGTTTTAGTACAAAAATACAAAAATAGTTTTGACTCTGTACTAGCATTAGAGTGATAAAGGAACTAAAAGGAGGTGGACAACAATTAAGGATTTATTATGATTTCAAAATGTATTAGAAAAATTATATAGAAAGGTTTATTGTTTTGTGTACATTCAAATGTAAGATTAAATATATGCAAAGGGACTTGACAGGAAGTCAAAGTTGAAGAAAAGATTTTGGAAGATAAAAATTAGAAAAATAGTTACTTTCATTATTATCATTTCATGTGCGGGTGTGGGTATGTGGGTGTCTGCACATATGAATGTTTTTGTATGCAATGTTTGGGAGGAAATAAGATGGTAAATAACAAATAACAAACTAAATATTGATATATGTAATTTTTATTTCTTAATTATATTTGGAGGTAGTATGGCTGTATTGTTTTTTGAAACATAAAACCATTCAATAAAAATTATTTTTTTAAAAAAAAGAAATTTAGGTTTTAGTGAAACATGAAGCTTTGCTGCTAATATTCACTTGTTTGGAAGATTTCTGTTCTGCCTCTCTCACATGCTGCTCCTAAGCCAGACGTTAGCGCTGTGTCAGTTAAGCCTCATTGAACGAAGAAAGGAAGCCATGTTGTTCCAATGTGGATTTTGGAATTTGACTTGGTTAAGATGCAGAGTGCATGAGCAGAGGCACCATCTTCCGAAGAACATGGAGGGGACCGAATGTGACACCCTGACATCACGCGACGCCCTGATGTCGCTCTGCACTTGGCTCCACGTATGCTCTCAACAAATGCCCAGCCCCCTCAAAAAAAGAGAGAGATGAGGGGGCCCAAAGAGCCTCAGCCCCCCGGAGCAGGGACCACTGTACATGAGAGAGGGGGCACACTATTTGTAACCTGAAAGATATCAGTCTCTTGCTGAAATAAGAGGTTGGCTATAGACCTTTGTGTCATTGCAGAAGTCTCTGATACTTTGCATCATTTCCCAGCGGAAGACTATCCTACAAGGTGGGGAAGGGTCATGTGACTCACCAACTTAAGCAACTTTCACTGTATGAGGTACAGAGTCTCTTTTCATTGGACGAAAAGGGGTGCCTGACCATTAAGAAGCACCCCTCACAGAAGCAAAAACAGAGTAAGGTTCAGGGGTACCTTGAAGGCCAACAGTTGGCTACCTTGATCTCAGGTTGAAATATACTCGGAGTCGAGTGTGAATTTCATGCTCTTTATTCAGCTCGTAGTAGCAATGAATGGGACTTTCCCCAAAACGTCTAGCTATATATACATTATTTACACAATGGGCCCCGCATGATTGGCTAATTCCGGGCTGCTCCTGTAGGCCAATCAGGTTGCAGATTCACTTCCTCCAGAAGCCTGATTGGCTGCTCCTGCAGGCCAATCCGGTCACTGATTCACTTTCACCTGGAGCTGGATTGGGTAGGTCCTGCGGACCAATCAGACTGCTGCATTCTGGATCCTATTGTTCTAGGATTCAGCTCAGTGCATAACACCGGGCTAGGAGAGGTGAGGCACCGCCCATGAGGTGAGGTGAGGCGACTGCAGAAGTGGCACTGGTTTCTGACGAGATCTCGCTGAAACCTTGCAAGATCTCACAAGATTCTGGCGAGATCTCACCATAAGATGGTGCTGCTGTCGGTGCTTTGCATGCGCCACTGCACAACGCAGGTCTTCGGTGGCAGCGGTGGGAGTGGAGCAGCACATCCCTGTTTTGCCTCTAGCGTTGAAACAGGACATGGCACCCCTACTCCTCTGCTCAAAACCTTTAAACTTAAATCCCAATGTTCAAAGATCTGGGGCCAACAGACCCCAAGCCCCGGGGTGTCTTACTCATAGAGGCTAGTGGCGAAGGGCGCCAGGGTGCCAAATTCTGGAGGGCGCCAGGGAAGCGCCGCATCTGCGCATAGTGCGATTTAGTGCTTCTGTGCATGCACAAGCAGCGAACCCAGAAGTAACCCGTTCTGGTACTTCCAGGTTTGCCGCAGACATTCGCCAAAGCGAATGCAAGCGGAGGCGGACACAGATCAAGGTTTGACTGTAATCCATGTCATGTATCTAACATATTGGTCTTCGGACGCAGTAAGAATCTGGGGGTGGCTTGGCGTATTTGTATCTGACTCCTGGGCAAACATGTAAAATCCACTCTCATGTTTTAATTCTGGGAGTACTTACAGGAGCAAAAAAGGACACTTCCTTACATATCTCGGGACGCAGATTTTTGGCTACTTCAAGCAGAGGGTTGGCAAACAGCTCGCTGTCCCTCATAGTCCTGGCAACGACAGGGATCATACCACAGGGAAGACCTACAGAGCACTGGTCACAACCACAACAAGACGAGCTGCATTTTCACATACTGACATATGTTAATAATCTGCCCTCTTGCTGTATCGTGGCTTGGCAAGATTGCACTTGTATATTGTTTAAAATTGCCTTTCCATTGATTCTGTCCATACGACTGGCTTGTTATACAGTAAATCCATCACCACAAAAATAGGAGTGTACAATATAAAACTAGCATTCAATGCATTATTTATACATTAGGGTGGTGTTTTCAGGATTTATTCTAAGAACACGATATTCAGATATTCAGAGGCGCAATCCATCAGGAGGTTGTCTGGAAAGCGCCACTGAAATCGCTGCACACTCCTGCACCCCACATTCATCTCAAAGCCAAACTACTTGTGGTGTTAATAACGTGCAAGATTTTTCTTTCACAAATAGCCAGAGCTGAGGCCCTGATCCAGATTAGACCCTGGAGTAGGAGATGGAAGGATGAACCCTTTGACTCCTGCTGTGGTCCCATCCTGCACTGGGCTCCTGGTACCCACTATTTGCATCTGGAGAAAGGCCCAGTTGAATCTAATGGGAGATTTTCTCCATGCAAATAGCAGGTGCTGGGAGCTCAGATTTGAATTGGGACCACAACGGGGGGCAGGGAGGGGGATTGACAACTCATATGATTGACGTCATGGGTAATGTGGCCCTCACTGAGGCTTCCACAGAAGGATCCCCTGAAAGATGCTCCAGATCAGTTAAGGAAGCAAAGCCACCAATTTTCAATACTAATATGCTCGCTCAATTGAAACACAGTCAAGTAGCATTCCTCAGTTTGACTTCTCCCAGTTTTTAGACCAGGACCAGGTAAAATTCCAGCATCTCCACAAACAGTGGTTAAGAGTGCCGGCGTGGTGTAGTGGTTAAGAGCAGTGGACTCGTAATCTGGTGAACCGGGTTCGCGTCTCCGCTCCTCCACATGCAGCTGCTGGGTGACCTTGGGCCAGTCACACTTCTCTGAAGTCTCTCAGCCCCACTCACCTCACAGAGTGTTTCTTGTGGGGGAGGAAAGGGAAAGGAGATTGTTAGCCGCCTTGAGACTCCTTAGGGTAGTGATAAAGCGGGATATCAAATCCAAACTCTTCTTCACAAATCTGTAGGATAGATGAATATCAGCTGGGTGTTGATGCACAACCGAGTCATGCTGCAGCTGTGTGAGAGTCAGCGTGGCAGAGTCATTCAAGAGTTAAACCAAGGCCTGGGAAGACTCAGTTTCAAATCTACACTCACTTATAAAGCTCACCAAATGACTTCGGAACAATTGCTATATTGCAACCCAACCTACCTCACAGGGTTGTTGTGAGGATAAAATGGGGATATAGGCAGTATATATGCAGCACACATATGGGACGTGGGTGGCACTGTGGGTTAAACGACAGAGCCTAGGGCTTGCCGATCAGAAGGTCAGCGGTTCAAATCCCCGCAACGGGGTGAGCTCCCATTGCTCGGTCCCAGCTCCTGCCCACCTAGCAGTTTGAAAGCACACCAGTGCAAGTAGATAAATAGGTACTGCTCTGGTGGGAAGGTAAACAGCATTTCTGTGCGCTGCTCTGGTTCGCCAGAAGCGGCTTAGTCATGCTTGCCACATGACCCGGAAGCTGTACGCCGGCTCCCTCAGCCAATAAAGCAAGATGAGCGCCACAACCCCAGAGTTGGCCACCACTGGACCTAATGGTCAGGGGTCCCTTTACCTTTATGCAGCACACATAATGCGTATCTCAACTATTAGGAAAGCATTCTCTCTCTCTCTCTCTCTCTCTCTCTCTCTCTCTCTCTCTCTCTCTCTCACACACACACACACACACACACACAAAATTCTTCTCCAACAAAGAATCAGGAAAGCGCAAAACAAGCGAAGGAGGCATGGAGAATTGGTGGGTATGAGGGAGGGAGCTTAGGAGTATAGGAAACTGTCTTATACTGAACCAGACCATTGGTCCATCCATCTAGGTCAGTATTGTCTTCACAGACGCCTTGGGGTTTCAACCAGGGGTTTGTCCCAGCCCCACGTGGACATCCCAGGGACTGAATCGACTGGATCTACAGCATGCAGAACAGATGTTCTTCCAACGAGCTGTAGCCCTGGCAGGGAAAGGAAGCTAGTGGATCCATGGGGATGAGTTCAATCCAAATTCAGATTGACTTGGAATGCTTCCCAGGCATGTAGCTCCACTTTTGCCCCCCTGAGCCAATCTAAATTGAGCCAGGGGGACCTCACCCGGCACTTGTGCAATGAGCAAGTGTAGAGAAACAAAGTGGTGTGCGTGTGAAACAGAGGACACTTCCATTCCTTATTTATGACCTTGAAAGCAAACATTTACTTCTGGGATTCCAAGATGTGAAATATATCACTATCAGAGCTCAAATAGGCTTTCTATGTGGGGGTGGGGTCTCCAAGAGGAATCTAATCTATAATTAGCCAATCTTTGGATCTATGTATAAAGCAGAAAAACAGTGAATGGAAGAAATTGAGGGAGCCAGCCTTCACTTTTCTTCATATGTAGTCGTCCCCCCCATTCTCTTAATTGATGATTGGCAAGTTTCTGCTACTCATCTCTACTCTGGGATTCCTTGATTGGTGCCCAACCCCAAATGCAAAGACTCAAAGTAAAACAGAAAACTCCTTGTCCTATTTTAGGAAACTGACAGCGAGCACGGGCAACTAATATGGGTAGATAATTTTAAAAGCATGTAAATTAAGTTATCATACTCATTACAAAATTAAATTCCCGTCCCCATTTTAAAAGCAATGAGTTAGAGAGCAAAAACAAATTGTGCTTTTCAGACTTGCAGAGCAAACTTGTTGACTTCGTTGAATCCCAGAGAGCCTCTAATTTAAAACATGGTAATACAAAGCTACCGAAATCCACTCTGTCTCTGAAAATTTATACGCATGCCAGTGTAACACAACCTAAGCAGTGTGGTGGGGATCTCTTCTGCGCCTGGAATTTCAGATGCCCTGCTCCTCAGCCAACCCCTATAAATGAAGTTGAACCCTTAACTATAGTACACAAAGCTCTGTAATCTGTCATTGCATATGTGTTCCCCAAGAGCTCTGTTTATTGCCCTGTCAAGGGATCTGTTGCACATGATCTTCAGCTTGTATAATCCACACTACGACCAAGTTTAGAAGGGATCAAAAAGCTGCAACAGCAGGGTGGAGTGCTGGAGAGGAGGAAAGAGTACAGAAAACAATAAGGATGAAAATTGCTACAGAGGCAGCCCGTCCCATTTGGTCACCTGAGGCGAAATGGGAATGTGCCTTCTCCTGCCCTCCCACCATGCCTCTTCTCTGACCCAGAAGTGGGGAAGAGGAGCAGCAATGCCCCATGCTGTAACGCTTCCCTCTTGTTGGGGAGAGGGGGCCATTCCAGTGAACAGGAACCGGGCACCATCTCTTGTGATTCTGCCACCTGAGGCAGCTGCTTCACCCTGCCTCATGGGTGGGCCGGCTCCGATTACCTGGAATCTTGATGGTGATCGGACCTTAGCCCCATTCAAGTGTTCATTTCCCTCACACGATTACAACCACAGAGGGTGCTGACAAGCCCCACCCTCTCCAGCACACCACAGCCCCCCTATTTACAGTCACACACATGCTGAGCCGCATTCTCCAGAAGCAGGGAGACTCATGTACTTGCGAGGTTCTGCTCTCCACAATTTAAAAGTCTAGTTAAACAGAGCCACAGTAGAGCTTTCACAAGTAGAGGAGGCTTCCCACTTCAGAAGAATGGAAGGATGTGAGCCTCTTATGCAGGCATAGCCAAACTCCAGATGTTTTGGGACTACAACTCCCATCACTGCCAGCTAACAGGACCAGTGGTCAGGGATGATGGGAACTGTAGTCCCAAAACATCTGGAGAGCCAAGTTTGGCCATGCCTGCTCTTATGGCTCCATACTCATCCAGTATAATTATTTTTAAATTGGGTTTTGAGAACCCTGTGCTTCCTCAAAACCCCATGAAAGGTTCCTCAATGACAAGATAGTACTAAAGAAGCTTGTGCAAATGACAGCTTGTCTGCCATTATCAAGTTTTTCCTGCAAGGTGTAGCCTACCCAAGTGTTGGGTGCATTTTAGTCACATTTGTGAGCCTGAGGTGACTGTGAGGTCCAACTAAATTGATCAGCATCCTATCCTAGGATGTTCCCCAGAATCCCCTGCCTCACACAAGGGTTCCGTATGGGAAACCCAGCCGGACAGGTAAGGTATAAATAAATTGTTGTTGTTGTTGTTGTTGTTGTCCATATGGCAAGGACAGAAAAGGTGGTCAAGCTATGCCACACTAGTAATACCTTCTGGACAAATAACTCGTTTGGTCTCCTGCTTACTGATTTTTCTACATGTATAGGACTTCCTTGCAAGGGAAATGTGTGTACTGGTTTCACATATCTATGAAGCTAATAAAGCATGCTAATTATCTTTACTGTTCACCACAGAAATAATCGGAAGAGTGTCCCTTTAAAACCCAGTTACAGTTATTACCATATTCTTTTAATTAACACTGCTCCATTTTTATCAGTGGGTCTTCAGATTAGCCCCTGCTTTGCCCATGGGATACTCGGTTAATGCAGCTTTTGTTTAGAGGTTGTGGTTTTAACAAGCTTTTCTCACTGTGATAATCGGGGCTTTCTAAACAAACAGTGCTAGTGGTTGCTACAACTGAGCACAGTTCAGCAAGGGCAGAATCTCTCACTTACCGAATTCACTGAATCAACACAAACTTACAAAAGACAAAAGCATTTACTGATGTGCTACAGAGTTGTCTCTTGAAACCCCACCCCTGGGCCAGCTAACACCAGTGCTGTACCAAAACTTGTCCCCCACCCTCTCAAAGGTTTTTCTTGCTTATGAAAGACGTTTCTTTTTTTCCTGCCTTGTTCCTTACAGTGATTTAGAATTTCTTTATAATTTCAGTGGGTGCGGAGTTGAGTTTTCCTTGCTTTCCTTGCAAGGTGACCGAGGCCATTCTGTGTTTCATCTTACCATTAAACACTCTTCTAGAGTCCTGAAGCCTCCAGAGCTTGCCACAAGCTGTTTGGATAAACTCTCATGGGAGGAGTAGCTTCAACATCTCTTTCCCTGGGTTTTATTTAAAGTGTGGGAAGCCCAATAACCTGTGGTTGATGCACTCACTGATTTTGTTTTTATGGAAAATTGGGGAGATATGCACTAGTTCCTACATGTGGGCCACATACGACCGTCATTAGCAAAGCCCTTCTACACAAAGAAGAGAGGTGACTGTGTGCATGTATGTGCAAACCGACTGTGTTATATTTTACTTTATTTATTTCAATAAATTTATATATTGCTTGACTGTAAAAACAAACGAACTGTCAAAGCACTTTACAAAACTGCTTTTTTAAATGTATTTAATTTTTTTAAAATTCTTGGTTTAAAATATATGAGGAGTCTCTCTCTTTTTTCTTTTCCAGGTAACATTTTTACAGATCAGTTTCATTTGTTGAGACATTAGTGTTATATTAGGAAGAAAAGGGGGAAAGAGGCGGAGGGGGCCATGGTGGGTGGGGTTGTGGCCGGGTGCGATATTTCTATTTTACTTAATGTATGTGTGGGATTTTGTGTCAGCATCGCTTCTCTGCTATTCGCTTGTGTTCCTTTGGTGGCGAGAAAGGTTGGGGTTGACCTAGGGTGTGGTTGTCCATTTGTGATTGGCTGTGGTGATCTTTGTTTTCATGTGTGAGTGACAAAACTGCTTTTTTATGTGAATGAGGTATGCGTATGCAAAGGAGTCACACATGTTTACTGCAGCTACGTGTACAAGAAGCCCAGTCCATTAAGCATGTAAACTGGACCTTCAGTAAAAAGGACTAAGCCTTTGGCCGGAATGATGCAGGGTGCTTACAGAAGCACTGAGGTTTGCTTCCCCCCATATGCCTTAGGCAGAGCCAGAGGGGGGAGGGGAAATGGTGATGATGATGAAACAAAAAAAAAATGAGAGGCACAAATACAAGATGGGTGACACCTGGCTTGAGAGCAGTACATGTGAAAAGGATCCAGGAGTCTTGGTTGACCACAAACTTGACATGAGCCAACAGTGTGACGCGGCAGCTAAAAAAGCCAATGCAATTCTGGGCTGCATCAATAGGAGTATAGCATCTAGATCAAGGGAAGTAATAGTGCCACTGTATTCTGCTCTGGTCAGACCTCACCTGGAGCACTGTGTCCAGTTCTGGGCACCACAGTTCAAGAAGGACACTGACAAACTGGAACGTGTCCAGAGGAGGGCAACCAAAATTGTCAAAGGCCTGGAAACGATGCCTTATGAGGAACGGCTAAGGGAGCTGGGCATGTTTAGCCTGGAGAAGAGGAGGTTAAGGGGTGATATGATAGCCATGTTCAAATATATAAAAGGATGTCACATAGAGGAGGGAGAAAGGTTGTTTTCTGCTGCTCCAGAGAAGCGGACACGGAGCAATGGATCCAAACTACAAGAAAGAAGATTCCACCTAAACATTAGGAAGAACTTCCTGACAGTAAGAGCTGTTCGACAGTGGAATTTGCTGCCAAGGAGTGTGGTGGAGTCTCCTTCTTTGGAGGTCTTTAAGCAGAGGCTTGACAACCATATGTCAGGAGTGCTCTGATGGTGTTTCCTGCTTGGCAGGGGGTTGGACTCGATGGCCCTTGTGGTCTCTTCCAACTCTATGATTCTATGATTCTATGATTTAAATTTGTTAATCCATTTCTCTTGCCCAGGCATCCCAAAGCAACCAGCGCCACCTCCCAGCAAATATTTATGCCCCATCCCCTTTTGCTGGACCCCTGTGGTGACTTGATGGAAATGAACTTTTTATATACAAATTATAAACCAATCATAATCTGGCAGGGCCGCATCGATGTTCTCTTTCGTTTTAAATGGTATCATATTTAATTTAGCTTGGCAATTTTATCAGCTTAGTTGTTGTATAAGTCTGCACTTTGTACACAGATTGTAATGGCTGGTGGCTGATGTAAATATCTACCTATCTGGAAATTAAAATAAAGTGATCCTAAGTGTGCTTATCTGAAACACAACTCCATCAAAATCTGCTGTACTTGCTACAGGGAAAATATGTTTAGAATGGAAGCACTAATCATTTTTAGAAATATATATAGGACAAAGATAATCACTTCAGAAATGTACTTTGCCCATTCTGCACCCCTTTCCATAACTTTTCTGTTGCCGCCACTGCCATGTGGGAAATGCTACTGAAATATATACTAATCAAAGATATCAGTCAAATCAAAAATTAAAAAAGGAATGGAAATATTTCGAAGATTATATGTTAAAGTATTGTTCTAGGAAAGATATACTAATATACCTAGAATAAAAATGTAAAGTATATGTATGAACTGGAAAAGAAAAGAGATAAAAGAAGTACAAATAATGATACATTTGGAGAATGCAAGGATAAATGTAGATATAGAGATTTAAAGAAGTCGAATTGTGGAGAAGGGAAGCTGTGGGTGGGTGTGGGGAGTACTATCCAATAAGTATGTCTGCTTTCAATGTTTCTGAACTGTGTTTTTTCAATTTCATTTTTTCTTTTCTGTGGATGTTTTGTTTTTTCTGTATTATTTAAATTTAAAAAGGTGAGACAATCTATTTATCTATATCTATCTATCTATCTATCTATCTATCTATCTATCTATCTATCTATCATCTATCTATCTATCTATCTATCACCTATCTATCTATCTATCATCTATCTATCTATCTATCTATCTATCTATCTATCTATCTATCTATCTATCATCTATCTATCTATCGATCATCTATCTATCATCTATCTATCATCTATCTATCTATCATCTATCTATCTATCTATCTATCTATCTATCTATCATCTATCAGTTCATCAAACACTGTTTCATCCAGTTTTCTCGCTTGCTCTCTCCCCATGCTACAAGAGGACTTTCCATGTTTCTTGCTTTTGAAAGTGCATTATAGATGTTCATACATTCATTACCTTTCATTTATCAAACAAAGAAACACAAATCAGTTTTTTTATTTGAAAGTTGATCTGGAGAAGGAAGAGGAAGTGGCCCCATGATGTCACAAAAAGTCAACCAATCAGTGTTGCACAAAGCTAAGTTAAGAATGTATTTCTCCTGAACTTAATCTTTGGAAAAGATTGTGCAACCAAGCAAAGCACAGTGAGATTCCACAGTAAGCTCACTGTTCAAATTATACCTGTCTGGATGCATCCTTAGATACTGTTCTTTAAAAAACAAATGGCACAAACCAGCTTCGTGTACAGCCATGAGCTAGGTGAAAATAATGTTTCAAAGAGGGATGGGTTGCATCCATAATGCTCTGTTGACAGTCTGTGAAGAAGCTCCCTGATCTCTGAATGTGTAAATTTGATTAGAGGCAAGAAATAAATAAATGGTTTCGAAAGCGTAAATCTGACTGGAACCGGTTCATGCGGGTTACGCTAAGAAATTAAAAAGAAAAAACTGCAGGTGGTTTGGATGGGTTAATTTTGAGTTCTACACAATCTATTTGTGCTGAGTTGGAAGAGTGTTGAGTTGGACAAGGTTTCATGGTCCACCAGGGCCTTATAGCTCTTCAACACCCACCACTTCTGTCTCATGTCAAAGAAAAGCAAATAGGTTTATTAAATAGCTGTCAGGCCGAATGAGGCTGTACAGAGACCAAACTGAGGAGAAATTGGATTAGAGGCAGAGTACATGCCACGCTAAACAAGAGCACAGATTTATGGTTTTTACTGAACATTCGTATAAGAAAGCTGGCAAAAAAGGGCTCGTTTCTTCTTGTCCTTCCTCAAAAATGATGACTCTGTTACATGGACAGAACCATCCCTCTGAAGAATGACTTGCACCTCTGTCCAAATAACATGTAAAACTCTGAAGGTGCATAGGCTTGGCTTCTGCTGAAAGGGATAGGATCCTAGAATATTTCAAGTCACATGGATCCAATTTCTTCAACCAAGCTGAACTTAGCTCCCAGCGGGTTGCCAGCTCAGCCAAAGTGACACAACCCAAGCAGAACAACACATTGTATGACATGAGATCAAGAGAGAAATGAAGCAGAAAGCGAACTGAGGTCACCAAACCAATATTATAATGCCGATCCGAGATTTCAAAAAATTGTCACTTAATCTTGCTTTTCCTCTATGCGGTGAAATAATAGATCAACAAAAGGATTAAGTGTACCCTTGGGATAAATCTGGGCCTAGGGTTTTCATTTTCCCTTTCCTGCACAACATAAAACAGAATGAGAGAGAGAGAACCCAGGAGATAATAATGTCAAAAAAGATACGTAGAAGCAATCAGCTAATACTGAATACGGTAATGGTAATTACAGAAGAAGTACTCAAGTTGGTCGGTCTGCTGAAGAGGAAAATGGAAGCCAAGCCAGTTTCAAGGACTGCCGACAATTTGTTAGGTAGAAGCAAGGGACTCAAAGTCAACATTTCTGCAAAACCATCTGATTTATTAGCACATGGGTTTATTTCAATGTGTTAGACTCGCACACAACTGTCAAATTTCTTATTCTAGGTGAATACCATCCTACTGATGTAAATGGTTAGGTTCTGCTGGGAGTTGTGAAGGGATTCCTATCCCACCCGCCAAGCTACCATTTCCAGGGTACCCTGGAAAAAGGGATTGACTGTTTTCTGACAACTGTAGCTCTGTGAGGGAAACAGGTATCCTAGCAACTCCCAGCACCCTTAACTGCAGTTCCCAGAATTCTTTGGAGGAAGCCATGACTGTTTACAGTGATATGAAAATGTTTAGATGGATAGTTCAGAAGGGGCTTTATACTGCAAGACTGGAAGGACAAATACCCACTGTTGTAAATAAAAATATGCCCTTTTCCCTTATGGGGTATCCAAAAGCCCATATAGAGTCCTTACATAGGTTCCCTATTGGTAGGAGAAAAGAACAGAGGCCAACCAGAGAATATTGAGAAGCAAAGCAGCTACTAAGCTTGATCTTTATTGATCTGTTGCAACAGGGTGCTCCCTTCACACGCAGGAGAGGAGGACCCCCAAAAATGCTGTGCAAGGGCTTATAAAGACTTTTGAAATTCCCATCCTCTAGATCAAGACCACCCCCAGAAACATACATCACAGAAGGGGTGTAACCTAAGACCACCCCTCAGATACATCCCACCTACATCACAGAAATGTCAATTTTTTTTTCTCTTGTCCTTGTTTATCTCCTATCTGGCAGGTTACTTGATTGGATTTCCTGGGGAGCCTGGCCATTCTTTTGTAGTGGTAAAATACTTATTTCCTGGGCCAGGTCACAGGCTCAGACCTTATTCATATCTTAAATGTGTCCTTAAGACAGGATTTGTGAGGAAAGAGACGATGGGGAGACTTTTCCAGTTTGACCTTGCATAGAAAACATTCGGTCAGTTTAGGAATCAAAATGGTTCCAGGTTGGCCTTCCTGTGTTGATCTATGTATGTGCGGTTATGAACATTGCCATATATCTAAGACCATAAAATTCCTATCACACCACCACCTACTGCTCAGTGATCTGACAATCTCACTGCTCTTCAAGGTTTGAATGCATGTCTTATAACTGTTAAACTCATTTCAATACTGCCTTTATTAATTTATACAGTCATACCTCTTGTTATGTTTGCTTCAGGTTAAATCTTTTCAGGTTGCGTCCCGCAGCGACCCAGAAGTACCGGAAAGGGTTACTTCTAGGTTTTGCCGCTCACGCATGCGCAGATGCTCAAAATGAGGTCTCGCGCATGTGCAGAAGCGGCGAATCGCGACCCGCGCATGTGCAGACACGGGTTGCATTCTGCTCATGTTGCGAATGCGTCTCCGGAATGGATCCCATTCGCAACCAGAGGTACCACTGTACATTTAAATTAGGATCGATGGGTTTTTATTGTTAATATTCTTACTGTCCCACCCTAAGAGGATCTGAGATCTGAGTGTGGCCTGGGATGCCCAAGAATAGATCTGGTCCTTATCTCTGAACGAGTGGTAAAACTCAGATAAGATCAAGACAGTCCACTCAAAGTGAGCAGCCACAGATCTTTTGGCTTGTGTGAACAGGAGTGTCCTTGACTGTCCTCAGGGTTTCTTTTTTTAAGATATAAAATATTTATTAGAGTTTTACAGAAAGACAAATACATACATACATACAACAAACAAAAAAACACACACCAACATAGCCAAAAATGTAGAAAAAATACAGAAAACAGAAAATACACAAAAAAATCATCAAAAAAGATAATAAAAACATATAAAAGAAAAAATCCAATTTTTAACTTCATTCTTATTTAACCCTCTTTCTTGACTTCCTCACACCTCCTTTTTGTGTTCCCCTTTACCCAATCAAATTCAGCAAATCCTTACTCTCTTTCAAATCTCATTGATAATTATATAATTCAACCTATTATGTCTCCGATCTTTCTCCTTATAACTTAGTCACTTATACCATATTGTTTAAGTTTAACATAATATAACTCTAGTCTTTACCCTTTTTTTGCATACTCTTTCTAACTTTGTCACTAATGCCATATTATTTTTATATCCAACGTCATTTTAACATTCATAGATTTTGCAATGTTTCTGCAGATAGTCTTTAAACTTCTTCCAATCCTCTTCCACGATTCTTCTCCCAGGTCTCGGATTCTGCCAGTCATTTCTGCCGACTGTCCTCAGGGTTTCAGGATGGTCTCTACACAGAAGGAAAGGAGGAGAAAATTTTAAAGTAAAGACAGATGAAGGAAGGATTGGACTTAGAAGGCCAAGATAACAGATTTGGATAGCGTGCATATTTATGGTATGGGAAAGGAAAAGTACATAAAGCATTCTATAATCATATAATTAGGGAATCATTAATGAGGGTGTGGGAGAGATACAAAGACTTAATAGAACAAAAGACACCTTGGTGGCTCTCACCAATTGAAGCTTTGCTGCTCAAGCCATTTGGCAAGAAAGGGAAGAGGCTTACATATAGTGATTTGCTAAAAGAACAAGAAGGGAAATGGAAATTAAAAGAGTATGAGGAAATAAAAGATCATTTTCAGAGTTGGCTACACTATAGGCAATTACATGAGATCTATACAGAAGATAACAAGAAAGGATTTTGTTATACTACTTTTAGATTTCAAAAGGAAGTCATAAAAGGGAAAATGAAATTGCTGAAGGGTGCATATAGTATTCTGTTAGAATGGGAAACAAAAGAGGTGATATCGCTCATGATCAAAGGGGCACAAGATATAGGGCATAATATACAATTTGAAGACTGGGGAAAACTGGGGAAAATAGATTTAAAATTTACAGACTGCTCTCTTTTGAAAGAAAATTACATGAAACTGATGTACAGATGGTATATCACACCACTACAGATAACAAAAATGTATAAAACTGGGTCAAATATATGTTGGAAATGTAAAGAAAAGGAAGGGACCTTTTACCATATGTGGTGGGAATGCAGAGAAATTTTAAAAAATGTGGGAAATGATATATAATGAATTGAAGAAAATGTTTAAAATGACATTTGTAAAAAAAAACAAAACAGAAGCATTTTTGTTAGGGATTGTTGAACAAGACCTGCCAAGAAAAATTAAGAATTTGTTTATGTATGCAAAGGCGGCAGCAAGATGGAAGAATGAGGAAATCCCAACAAAAGAACAGTGGCAAGAGAAATTAATGAACTATGCAGAACTGGTGAAACTGACATGTAAATTGTGAGATAAATACAACTGTGACTTTAAAGAAGAATGGGAACCTTTTACAGTCTACTTATAAAGACAACAAAATGAATTGGACTCCTTGGCAGGTTTTGAATAAACATAGACAAATTTATCGGGTTAATATGATGGATATATAATATAAGGATATATACAATTTTATAATATGCAGAGAACAATACGAGTTGAGAAATCAGAGAGAGGAGCTGAAGGTAGTCTTGGGGGGGGGAGGGTTTGTTGTGGAGGTGGGAAAATGGGAGAGGGGAAAAAACCAATGAAGGTGATTTGTATTGTTGATTTGTTACGTTGAATTTGTTAATATATTTTTTTAAAAAAAATACAGATGAAGGAGCCCAATTTTGCAACTTGAATCTTTCTTGCTCAACATGGGGCTCAAACTCGCAACCCTGAGATTAAGAGTCTCATGTTCTACCAAGTGAGCTATTGAGGCTTATCTAAAATGCCACCTGGAATGCTCATGGCAGAGATTCGACTTGAACCAGGGACACTATCAAATCACTTCCAGCACACTCAATTCCCCCTACCCCAGTTCCCTAGAGGGAGAATTAAAAATCCACAGGAGGAAGGAAAGGGGCCTTCAATTGCTTTGAGAAAATTTTCTTGGCCAGTGCTAATACACTGACTGTATCTATAGATATTGGGATGTATATGGTCTGGGAAAGACATTTTAGATGCAAAGGTCTACAAACTGAGTGCTGTAATTTGTGGGTTTTTTAAATAATTAGTTTTGTACTAATAAATGACCCTCAATGAGACATGAAAGTGGTGGTAGTTTAATACAGATTCCACACATTCCAGGGACATTGTCTCTCTGGATCACAACAGGAATCTTTATCAGAAGCTATTGTAGTGGAGTGGCTGGCTCAACAGAAATGCAGCCTGGGATTCTCTCTGAATTACTCAGTCCATTTTTAGATGTCACCTCCTAAATCCATTTATGGGCAGGAAACTCCTATAGCACATGCGCGGTCCAGCCCAGATGCAGCTCTTGGCATGCAAAGTTTCCTGCAATGGGCTTTTGTTTTGTTTTTTACACCATTTGCAGTGCTATTTCAAAAGCCAAATGAGGACAGGATTATTGGAGCTCTGAGGTTTCACATTGTTCGAGCAGCAAGCTTAGTAAAACAATTATTAAATTGTTTAATAATTAGTAAAAAATATTTTTTAAAAATCCCACAAGCAAAAAAAGCAAAGGCTTCCTCAGATTCTGAGTTTTATCAGTTCAAGAAAGAAAAGTTTCTAGTTCTCATTCTTGGAGACCCAAGTATTAACCAACACCTTGTTCTGAATCATTCTTGTCTCACTTTCCTTCCTTGTCCACTGCAATCTAACTCCACAGAGGTGCATCTTGGGGCCTTCATTGTACAGCTTTCCGTTGGCTTTTGACACCAGAGGTTTATGCTTTCAGGACGCACCTTGTGGATTGTTTGATATTGTTTTTAATGTTGTAATCTGTCCTAGAACCTTACTGTGAAGGGTAGGCAATTCATAAATTAAAAATAATTCCAAGACTTGCTCCCAAATTCCACTTCAGTTCATGCTGTTTCGTCTCTGAGGTCACCACAGGCTAAGAAGAATCATCCCCACCACTACACTCTCTGCCAGACTAACTCTGACTAGTCTTGGTCCTCAGCATGTTCATTTTGCCATGTAAATTAGGCCAGCTATGCTCACACAGAGAAATATATACATACCCACATGTCAGTGTGGGGTGTATGAGATGTTAAGGGAGGAGTAGTACCTCTGGTGGGGACCACGTCATGCTCCTTCTGGGCTACTTTGTCCACCTTAGGCTCCCACCTGGCACTCAGCTCTCACCTGAGGCTGCTAGAAGCTGTCAGCATGTAACAGCGGCCACACCCTGGTAAATGGATTCGACTGGCCAGCTAAACCAGGTGAGGGTAGCCAATAGGTCTCCAACCCTTGGTGAGTTAAAGACTTCGCCTGCATGTGAGCAGACAAGACCAATAGTGGGTCCAACGGTCAAGAATGTGATGGCCTGGGACTCAGGCTCAGGCTCGGAACCAGAGGAGTCTCAGTCTGCACTGGATCCTCTGCCTCAGGCAGCCTTGGAACCAAGTCTGGGGCCTGATTCTGAAGAGCCCCAGTCTGCACAGGTTCCCCTGCAACAAGCACCAGCTGGGCCGAGTCAGGGGCCTGAGCCTGCCCTGGCTCCAGATGCAACGATTACCTCGTTGCCTTCAGCCGGGCCATCACTTACAGCTGCTCCACTACCAGTTGGGTCAGGAGAGGCTGAGGTGGCCTCTGGGTCTAGTAACCCACTGACATCTCCTGAGCTGCAGAGGCTTAGGTTGGAGAGAAGGAGAGACCTGAGTACTCGCAGGAGGAGTGCTCACCTTTGGGTGAGACAGGGAAGTGAGGCACCAGGGGATCAGGACCGGCCGTTACCCCGACAGAGATAAAAGGTTGTCGGACCCTGCCCCAGGTGGCGGGAGCAACATTGCTGTTTGCTAGAACCTGCCTGTGACCCTGTGCCTGACCTAGCCTGGTTTCCTGCCTTGACCCTGTCGGACTGACTCTTCGCGGAACCCTTGGATTTGGGACCAGACCTGGACCGCGTTGCTCGGGTTTACCCCCGGGCCCAGCACAAAGAAGGTGGTTTCTGCATGTGCTGTAGATGGAAGTGAGGGGCAAATGGGACTCATTAACCTGGAAAGGTAGCTCATCTAGGAGAAGAAAAACTCTGATCCTAAACTTTCACTGCCTTGCAAGATATATTCAGAAGAAGAAAAGGCTCAGGAGTAAACCCTACACAAATCTGAATGGAGTTCCTAATATGGTTGGATGGCACCATGTACTTTGGGCAACTCCTACAGCCATGCTGGTGCCAAACATATTGTTCCTCGGGACTACATCAGCAAAGCCAAGAGGGGCTCTTGTCACCTGAGCTGCCCAGGACCCCCAAGCACATTCCCCAGGCTTGTACCCCAGGGAGGTCACTGCCCATGACAGTGATGGTGAACCAGTGTGTCCAGAGACTGCTCTATTCTCCAGAGACTAGTTCAGCAACCTGACCTTCTATAGGCAGTTAGCATCACTGAGCAATAATAGAAGGGTTTCACAGCTGTGGACTGCCCTCAGGTGGCATGTGGTCATCCCTGTGCAGGAAGGCAGGCTAAAGAATGAAGACTTCCTTAAAGGTCTCCTCAAGTGGCAGGTTTGCTTTCTCAGAAGATGCACCACGTTTATATGAAAGGGTAAAGGTAAAGGGACCCCTGACCATTAGGTCCAGTTGTGACCGACTCTGGGGTTGCAGTGTTCATCTTGCTTTATTGGCTGAGAGAACTGGTGTACAGCTTCTGGGTCATGTGGCAAGCATGACTAAGCCACTTCTGGCGAACCAGAGCAGCGCACGGAAACGCTGTTTACCTTCCCGCCGGAGCGGTACCTATTTATCTACTTGCACTTTGATGTGCTTTAGAACTGCTAGGTTGGCAGGAGCAGGGACCGAGCAACGGGAGCTCACCCCGTCGCGGGGTTTCGAACCGCCGACCTTCTGATCGGCAAGCCCAAGATGCTCTGTGGTTTAACCCACAGCGCCACCCGCGTCCCTTTTATATGAAAGGGTACAATCTAGCAAAGGTTAGTCAAGAGATATGGCAATAAAATGAGACTCGATCATGAAAGTCCCATTTATTTCAGTGAGATTTGGCTGAAATGTGCCCACAGTGTTATTCTCCCTATTGAGACATCAGTTCAGGTAAAATGCATGTGTGAGCAAGGTGGAGTTGGACTACACCTGAGTCTCTGCACCTGACCCCCGTGCTTTGATCTGAAGATCTGCACAGAGCCTGAATGTGCATAAATTATAGGGGCATAAACTCTCTTCACACAATCTCACACTTAGGGCCTAAGTGAAGGCTCTTTACAGACTTCTGGAAGAACACATAGCTGTCAAGGATGGAATCGCTGTACATAATTCCCACCCCTCCTGTCCACACATTCATGTAACCTGAAATGGGATATTTTCTTTTCCTTGGAAGCATTGCTTTTACACCTCTCTCAATTAAAACTTGGCGGGGAAATCAAAGGCCAAATATAATTGCTTTGCGACTACACAGGCAGCCAGTTGAGTCTCTTTGATCCATGTCATATAAACAAGATACCCATATAAACCTTTCAGACTGATGGGAGGGCGGATATTTCTTTTTCTTTTCGCTGTGCATGTTCCTCCTTAATACTGGGAAAAGTTTGGCAATTCATCTTCCTGGGGACTTGTGGAACAAAGTGTATGGCCAGCGGGGAATTTAGAATTATTTAGAAGTTGCAATTATTGTGACAATAGTGTTTGGGATTTTTTAAATGCAGGTTATCCTTCTTTCCCTACTCCCTCCCCTGCCTCAAACCTATCATGCAGGCATCTCTCCTTTTTTCTGATGAAAGTAATTTCATTATTTTAAAAGCACTTATGCAACCAGTGGAGACGACACAACAAATGGGTGTGTGTGTGTGTGTGTGCATGTGGGTGCAAGTCTCTTCTTCAGTCAAATCAGATTCAGTCAGGTTCCTTCCACCTGCTTCATCCCCTATCCATTAGCAATATTAATAGTTTTATTTTATATTTTGAACCAGTCACAGGATGGTGATACTCATGACATGAGGATCTACAGTCACAGAATATTTCTACATTCAGGCCCTTTGCAGAATGAACTTCTGTGGCTGCAGTGAAGATATTATGTAAATCTGGTTCATGAGGCATGAAGTGACTGGATGAAGTCATTAGATCACCCCAAACCAGGACAAATTCCCTGTGTAAACTTCATGCTGTGTCTGGCACTAAGGACAGAACCTGGGCATCCCAGGAATCGAAAATGCTTTCCCCTCTAAAGTTTATTGTTAACAGTGGCACTTTATTAAACAAAGTGTTTCTTGGACAACCCTAGGATAGCCTGACTTGTTCTCTCCTGGAACCCGACTCTCACCAAACCCTCTCTCCTGGAACCCTTTCCCACCAAAATCTTCTTCAAGACAGAATTTGAGCCACTTTTGCAGAATGTGGATTGGTTTTCAAGGAGATCTGCTTATTTCTACCATTGCTTCTGCTTTTTCGCCTTGCATAAATATAAAAGAAAACCATTACAAAATCATTTACATTTAATTTTATCCTGGTTCTATTTTTAAAGCTGTATTTTAATCAATTGTTTGATTGTGTTATAATGTATTTGATATTTCATGTTGGCCACCCTGAGCCCGGTCATGGCCAGGGAGGATGGGGTATAAATAAAAATTTACTTACTTACTTACGGTTGGTATTTGACACCCAGTTCTTTCCAAAAGGTTAATTAAATTGTAGACTAGGATATATGAAAGATTATCTATTCAAGGATCACCACTTGTTAGTCTGGAATTTAATTTAATCATTTATTTAATAATAAATTAACTGCCAACAACTGGGAATGATTCTTTAAGATTTGGAGAATAAGCACTTACAGCTAAATTGACTGAATATGTTTGACTGCACGATGGCAAGCAATGCCTCAAGATTTTTTTTGGGGGGGGATGAGGACTTGGACTCCATCAGTATAAGAAATTGTGAGTGTGTGTACATACATTGTTATATGTCTTTACACTAAGAAACAAGAAGAAAAGTTGAGCTATCAGAGAAATCGCAGTGTAGTTTAGTGGTTAGCATGCCAGGGCCTGGGAAACCAGGCTTTAAATCACCACTCACCTAAGAAGGTCACAGGGTGACCTTGGGCTAATCACATAACCTGAAGGAGCGTCTCCACCCCCATCGTTCTACCCGGACACTGAGGTCCAGCTCTGAGGGCTTTCTGGCGGTTCCCTCGATGCAAGAAGCAAAGCTACAGGGAACCAGGCAGAGGGCCTTTTTGGTGGTGGCGCCCGCCCTGTGGAACACCCTCCCACCAGATGTCAAAGAGATCCAGATGTCAAAGAGATAAACAACTACCTGACATTTAGAAGACATCTGAAGGCAGCCCTGTTCAGGGAAGTTTTTAATGTGTGAAATTTTAATGTATTTTTAATCTTTGTTGGAAGCCACCCAGTGTGGCTGGGGAAACCCAGCCAGATGGGTCAGGTATTATTATTATTATTATTATTATTATTATTATTATTATTAACCTACCTCACAGGGTTGTTGTGAGGAGAATATGAAGAGGGGGAGAACTGCGTACGGTTCCTTGGAGGAAAGCTGGGATATTAATGTAGTAAGCAAATAATGAAATATTCTGTTAGTTATTTCCAACATTCTGCTCTTAGAACAACCATTTGGGGCTTGAAGCAATACTTTCCCCCTAATAGCAGCAAAACACCTATCAATCCCCAATTAAGAAAATGGGGAATCTGTGGGGGGGTGTTCTGCTTGACTGCAGAAAAAACTGGAAATAGTAAGGGGAATTCTTCCCATAGGAGAAAGTGCACAAATCGTACGAAGTTTGTGATTGCCACCTAGGCTATAGCAGCCAGGACATAATCAGGTGGGCGGGTGGCTGAATCGCTCTGATCGCTGATGAAAATGCAGCTGCTATCGATTCCCTGATTACACTGATTGCCCTTCTCGGGTCAAGATAGAGCCCCGTCCCTTTGTTTGGCAAATACAGTATTCTGTTCACTACATCAATTACCCTGACCCTGGGGGCTCTGAAAGCCTCCCCACTCGCCTGTTTACAGTGACAGCTGTCATGCTAATGAATCCACGTTGACATTGTAATTAAACCATTATACAAAGTGGGGCCTTAGTGCTTGCCCATACAGCTAACAAGTCCAGAAGGGCTGGAGCTTGAAAGGAGATGATGGGAGGCCGTTTTCAGAAAGTGCAAAATGCCTCCGTGAGAAGGAAGGAGGGAGGGAGGGGAAGCACATGTGGCAGGATTCAGGTGATGACTAGTCCTTGTTCTCCTGGGAAACCCCATGTGAAGCTTAACAAGGAGACTGAGTTTGAGGGAGGCAGAGACCCATGGCTCCCAAAGGTTCCTCCATCAGATTTTGAGTTGGTGAGGGCTTTGTTGTCCTCTGAAACAACCACCACACAGTGGAGAAGTGGATTTCTCCTCCGCCTCCCCAAACCCAGATGTTCAGACTGTTGTGACATGGCAGGCCTACTACATGGATGGATTCTGGGTGCTGGGAGCTCCTGGGTAGAATGTGTCTTCCCCAACTGAAAACTCGCATGAGAAACAGTGAGATTTCCAGCTGAAGAGAAATAACGGGTAGCTGTCTATCATGAGGATCAAAACACCGTTGCTTTTCATGCTGTGTGGATTTGAAAGGAACAGACAAGAATTGGTTGATTCAGCCTTTCTCAACCTGTGGGTCCCCAGATGTTGTTGAGCTACAACTCCCATGACCCCTAGCTAGCAAGGCCAGAGCTCAGGGATGATGGGAGTTGTAGTCCAACAACATCTGGGGACTCACAGGTTGAGAACCACTGGAGGTTGATTGCTTGATTTGATTGCAAAAATCCCAATCTCGAAAACTCCTTAAAAAAAACACCTCCCACAAATATTTCCATACTACCTTAACCCTACCACCAAAAGCCAACTGAACATTTTCAAAAGCCTTACACTACTGCTGGAAGATGCTCACACCCCACCTTTGGAAATGGTCCTCAGTGTACTGTGTACAGAGAAGCAGTGTGGTTTCATGAATGGAGGCTGGATTTGGAAGCTATGAGTTCACTTGAGGCAATCAAGGCCTTGATAAAATCTCTGCATCTTACCTGAGTCACTGTTGTGCGAGTTAAACCAGATAACCCCAGCAATATAACCCTGAGCCATGGGTGGGGGTGTCACCCAGGAGATGCCAGGGATCTGCCACTGATGCTCTGCCAGGGGCACTGATTTGGGCCCCACACTGTGGGTGCCAAACTTTGTTGAAAAAAGTTGCAACCCAGTTCCAGGGACTGAGCACATGAATGGGAGGGTGGGAAAGACCATCCTCTATAGTCAGCTCTTCTTAAGTCAAATCATTGTGCTGAAAAATTTGCACAACTGGCTTTTCAGAGTGTGTCCCAGGAGAGAATATACACCTGTCCTGAGTAAGGTGAAGGAGCTCCCAGACTAACTGGGAAAGTGTTGAAGCTCTCTTTGCTCTTAGATGAATGGTGATTGCATCAGAGCAGTGGTTGAGAGATTGGCTTCTTTTCCGCAGTCTCATTCTTTCAGTCCCTACAGAGCAGGTGTGCAGAATTCTGTTCCCCTTTTGTCAGAAAGGAAAGTGACAATCTGATGAGGTTAGGTTGCCATGTGTTGAAGGCGCCTTTCTAAATTTGGCTGGGTGAGAACAAATAGTGATGAGCATGTTTTGCATAACTTTCAAACAATGACAGCGAGAGATTTCTGTATGCACACACAGGGTTCTAAACAGATAGTGATAGATGTGTGTTCATCGGCCACACACAACAATGTTGGTCAAATCTTTGTGTGTGTTTTGTACACAAAAATAATGTTTATGTATAAGCCTCACTACGCCTCAGGCAGCAATATCATACATCTATTAGATACTATAATTTGGGATAATTTCTCCTCCCAACTGCTAGACTAATTCAGATTTTTGAAATTCTCTGAACACTAACACATGGGAAAGTTCCAGTTAGGCAAACAGGACTGTGCCCGCTTAAATTAGATGCAAACTCAGGATACGCACAGACAATTAGTACCTAGGTGAGGAAACACAGATCCAGTCAGAGAGTAGAGGTTTACCAATGGCTCAACATGATTTCACTAAAATCTCAATTAATTTTCCAGCTGGGCTAAATGTTTAGGTGCAAGTTCATTAAAAGAATTACTACATCCACACATCTTTCTTTTTGCAGTTATATGTTATTGATCACCCCAAAAGAACAGAAAGTACTTGCGTGATTTTGATATTTGGGTCCATCATCAGAGAGAGGAAAAGGCTTTCATCAGGATTTTAAACGTATTCACCTGGAAACAAGAGTCGTCAGTTTCCACGAGACACCCTCATGTGTTTTAGATATAAATAAAAACGAAGGCTTCCGTTCTAACAGACATTTGGTTTGGGCCGATAACCTGATGCTATGTTTTTATTCACCCTAATTTGACATCTCTTTTCCCAATCTCTTTATCAATAATAATGAAAAGAAAGAAAGAGGGGCCCAGACAGTGGCTTTTTAGTGCTCCCGTCTCTGCTACAGATGGGTCTCCTGGATCCCCTGTGTAATCCCTGCTGGCTGAAATTTTACAAGATCCCCACAGCTCTTCAATTACCTTCCTTGGCCTGTCAGGACTCCAGCATCTCAAATTCAGTTAGGTGGTGTTTGGAGCCCCGCCAAAGGCCAGGCTATGCTCCTAATGACAGCCAGCTGAGGGGACACTGAGAGGGGCGAGATTCAATTTGCCAGCCCTCTAATCGGATTAGGGGAGCAGGGTTTTTATTTTCTCCAAAGTTGGCAGTAGCCGGGATGAATGATGGCCAAAGGATGAGCTGTCAATGTCAACAAAGGCTTAGAAACAAAATAATAATAATACTAATAATAGGAGGGCATTTTCCAAAAAACAAATATTTTTTTAAATAGTGGGGGGAAGAATCTTGTCCAACTCCACAGCATCAAACATGGACAGCCGAGTCAATTGTTTTGGTGACAACATTCTGTTTGCACTCTCTGCCTGCTGTACAAATCGCCTCCAATTTGTAGGCAGGGAACGTCAACCACAAGAAATTCCCCAGTGGTTATCTAAAAAAAAGGGGGGGATTACGGCTTTGTGTTCTTATTTAATAAAATGAACCCCCGACAGCAAATACTCTGGATTTTTGTCATGGTGAAAAACAACAATACTGGTTTCTCCTCTGTAGTATCAAAATATTGCAAGATAATTTCTTTGTTTTGCCAAAATGTACCATCATCTTTCTGAACCTTGTGACATAGCCAAAATTAGAGTGCTCTGGAGTGGCCAGACATAAGGCCTCTCTGAGATCGGTTTTGTATCACCTTCCCTTTTTCTCTTTTCTAAGACATTTTGTTGTTGTTGTTTAGTTGTGGCTGACTCTTTGTGACCCCATGGACCAGAGCACGCCAGGCACTCCTGTCTTCTACTGCCTCCCGCAGTTTGATCAAACTCATGCTGGTAGCTTTGAGAACACTGTCCAACCATCTCGTCCTCTGTCGTCCCCTTCTCCTTGTGCCCTCCATCTTTCCCAACATCAGGGTCTTTTCCAGGGAGTCTTCTCTTCTCATGAGGTGGCCAAAGTATTGGAGCCTCAGCTTCAGGATCTGTCCTTCCGGTGAGCACTCAGGGCTGATTTCCTTCAGAATGGATAGGTTTGATCTTGCAGTCCATGGGACTCTCAAGAGTCTACTCCAGCACCATAATTCAAAAGCATCAATTCTTTGGCGATCAGCCTTCTTTATGGTCTAGCTCTCACTTCCATACATCACTACTGGGAAAACCCTGGCTTTAACTATATGGACCTTTGTTGGCAAGGTGATGTCTCTGCATTGTAAGATGCTGTCTAGGTTTGCCATCGCCTTTCTCCCAAGAAGCAGGCGTCTTTTAATTTCGTGACTGCTGTCACCATCTGCAGTGATCTTTCTAAGACATATTTAGTATTAAATAATGTCCCCATAAAATCCCTGAATGAAAGCTTTCCTGTTGTCTGGCTGACATTCCCCCCCCCCCCAAGCTGCCATTTTTGCAGGAGGACGCCACAAGGAGCGTCGGTGGAAAGGCCACACCTGGGTGATCCTACTGTCGAGCAACAAACCTGTTTTCATCATATCTGCTCATTATTTTACTGGTTGCAACAGCTGGCTACTTTTTGTGCAACGTGAGCAAGAGGCCACTTGCCACTGGATAAAACCACATGAGAATGCATTAAATACCACTGTAATCTAATGAGCTGGAGAGGAATGTATTCTATATCTATGAAGAATAGTCTGGATATATCCTGGCTGGGTGAGAAAAGCAGAATTAGTTTGAACTCTGAATCACTTGAAAACCAGTAAATGTCCCAATCCTGAATCTCTGTAGAAGAAATTCCCACTGAAGCTGACAGAAGTTCTGCTGCCCGAGGAACAGGTTGCAGAGCAGCCTATAAGGCTCGTGGGGCTGAGACCACATGCTCATAAAATTAAGTGCTATTAAAACTCAGCTTCTTGATTTCTTTCCAAGTAAACATATTCTGAATCAGGTGTCAATTTTTCCCCACATTATATGCACATGTGAATGTCAGGAATGAAGAACAATAAACCGCCTGGCAAAGGGTCTGCAAAAGATTTGTGAGGAATATCTTCGTGTTTGTTTTCATTTAAAAAAATAATAAATTCGAAAAATATCCTAAGCAAGAACGGTTTATTTATGAAAGCAAAAGACATGAGCTCTGCTGACAGCTAGCACTACTGCAGCCCAGTTCAGATGCTTAACTGGTTTTTTTGTGGTTTTTTTAGATAGGTGCGGGTGGGCATTCGAAGCTGAGGTTCATACATGCAAACTGTGCGATCTTCCTTCTTCTGAATCGTAAAATCTGGGCAACTGTGCACTGTCACAATGGGGAATCCGTATCGTGTCTTACATCAGGGGTGGAAAACGTAATCTCCTCCATCACAGGCCTCTGAACCACACCTTTTGTTATGTACTAAGCATAGCTGTCAACCATCCCTTATCTGGCGGGAAACTCCCTTATCCCAACGCCGTTTCCTGCTACTGTCCCTTATTGATGATGTCCCTTAAATTTCCTGGGTTTCAAAGGAAGCAGCTCCTCTCCCTCCCTCCCTGCCAGCCAGGGAGGAGGGAGGCTCCATCTGTGTTGCTTGGCTGCGTTGCTCACCCAATAAGGAGTCTGAGAACGACTGGGGGGTGGAGCTTGCATGCCTTGCTCCGATCAAATCGGCCACGTTGCCTGGGGACTCGCCTTTGCTCAGCGCTTCCCAGCGGAGAACTGACGGTGGTTTTCCTTGCTGCATCCCCTTTGCCGGGTTGCTGGCTTTAGGAACCACCACTTGAGGCTTCGTTTGGCTGCTGGCTGGGCTTTCTGCCTTTGGCCCGGAGGGGCTCAGAATTTGCACATACTGTACCTGTGCTTGGAAAATCCCTTATTATGGCTGCTGATCCCTTATTTTCGAGGCTGCTGGTCCCTTATTTTCAAATCTGTAACTTGACAGCTATGTTACTGTACTAAGCTTGGATCCTAGAACAATAGGCAAGTAGGATCCTAGAATGCAACAACTGATTGGCCTGCAGGAAAAGACCAATCAGGCTCCAAGAGGGAAACAGAATCAGCCAATCAGACGGGACTGATTGTGTAAATAATGTATATAAAAGCCTGAGGTTTGGGGGGCAATTCAATCACTGTTTTACAAGTTGCAATAAAGAGCATGAAATCACTACAGGACTCTGAGTATATTTCACCTTTATTCTTACGTGCTGCACTCTTGTGCCCAGTTACAGAAACGAAATCCAGCTAACGTCAAAGGAATTGGATCAGCCACTCTGCAGCTAGAATTACAGATCATATTATCCAAACCAACCCACTAACTTTAGCAAGGAGATACCTTCTCCAGTTCCTTTATCACCGATTTTATTATCGCTACGGCAAGTGGTTCTCAACCGCCCCCTTATACTGGTCTTTGGAGAAACAGTTACTCTTAGCAAGTACAGTGCAAAATGAACTAAGCAACTGAAGTGATCTAAGAATACCACCCTCACCTAAAACCTTGAAGGTTTTCTAGAACATCCTATTGCCTTTGTGGTACTTTGGGGTGGTTAAAACATTGAACAGAGCATGTGGTTGCAGGATTGTACCACATCAGATACGCAGGTGGAGGATAGAAATGTTCCCAGATTATGCTAGCAGCAACAGAAACCAATGGCATGGACATAGTGGGCCTTTAGAAGTTTTCTTCCTGAGGTACCAGTTATCCAAGTACAAGGAGATTTTAATTTTGGGATGCTTTTAAACATGTCAGGTTCCACATGTGTATGAAGTGTTACAGTCCCATTGTGCTGGTCCAGGGGGGAGGTTACCGTGGGGCGAGGTCCAGGACCTGAGTCGAGGGTCGGCAGACAGTCCTCCACGGGCGAAGCGGGGTGCACAGCGAGGAGCCGGGCAAGGACAGAAACTCTGGGGGAACCGGACTGGGTGCTGGCCGAAACAGCTCTTCAACCACGTTGCTCCCGCAACCTGGGACTGGGCTGACTGGCCTTTATCTTCTCTGAGGCCAGGGGCGGCCCCGGCCCCCAGGAGACCTGCCTCTCCTGGCCTTAAGGCGAGCACTCCTCCTGGGAGAAACCAGTTCCCTTCGCCTCTCTGCCCTGAGCCTCTGCAGTTCAGGAGAGGCTGAAGGGTTACTGGACCCAGGGGGAGACTCACCTGTAGGCACTGAGTCCTCAACCACCTCCGGAGCCAGAGTGGATTCACCTGGTGCCTGCTCCTGAGGATCTGGCACAGGTGCAGGCACTTCAGAATCAAGGCCCTGCCCCAGTTCAGCCGGCCCTGGAGGCGGGGACTCCTGTGCAGGCTGGGATTCCTCCGGTTCAGCCTCTGAATCGGATTCCCAGGCCATCACACCCATGAAGGTTGTACCTTGTTTACCGTGACAGACAGTAAAAAGGGAGATCGTCAAAGGGAGGAAGTCTCACTTGTGGATCACTGGAAGCTTTAACCATGAATATCAGACAACACAGCGATTCTTCAAACAGCTCATGTTTATTCACAGGCCCAGAACAGAACTGGGCTGAAGGGTTGAGCCAACCTGCTTATATAGAGATCAACTACAAAGCAACAGTAACAACTTTCTGTAACTATCCAATCACTGAACGTCACTTTCAATTCCTTATTTGCATATGTGGACCTGAGTGAAAACTACAGTATCCCCCTGCTGGCCCAGGATGAGAACTTCAGTACATAACAAATTCCATGGCCTCCCTATCTTTAGCAGGCTCTAAGGACCTCAGACTAGCACATCTCTAATTTTTCTTCACAGCCTGTGAGGGTGGCTAAAGGAGAGAGAGAGAGAGAGAGAGAGAGAGAGAGAGAGAGAGAGAGAGAGAGAGAGAGGTGAGGGTGAAGCTAAATTGTGAAGATTTGAACCTGGGTTTTCTTGTTCTGGTCCCTAATCTACCTTGTGCAGGTTCTCATTAGAAACATGTGCATTTCTGCTTCCTCAAATGACACCAAGGTGGTTAAGGAATCAACTAATATTGCAGAATCACACAATTATCACATATAAACTTATCTGCTTCATGGGGCCTGCTTGGTTGCCCATAATTAGTTTGGTGGACACGCTGAACAAGGACTTTTCAGTTGTGGCCCCTCATCTGTAGAATTCAATTCCACTTGAGCACAGGCAAGCATCATCGTCTGATAGGTTTACATGGGCTCTCAAAACTAGCCTTTCTGCTTAACCTTTTAATGAGGGATCTACATTGGGCTGTAAAAAATGCATTGTGATTTTTGTTTTTGTTTACAGCGTGTTCAGTTTTCTGCCATGTTGCTTGTGGCTCTGTGCTGCCTTTTAATATTTTGCATTTTTGGATGTTTAAAGAACTTTCAATCACTTTTATATCGTTTGATGGGTGGTTAATTTTGTATTTATATCCGATTTTTGTGAGGATTTCTTCTTGAAAAGCAGCTTGTACGTTTATTAATTAAATAAAATAACAATCTGGGGCAATTAAAATGTTAAAAGTTAAATAAACCTTGTGGGTGGAGAAGTGTTAACGTATATAAAATTGTGCATATGGTTGATTTGAATATGTTATTATTGATTATGTATACCCAATGTATCAGCCGCCTAGGGGGTTTCACTGTTTGTGGTTTGGTTGTTGGTAAAAAATAAAATTTTAATCGCCAGGAAAAAAAATAGTATTTTTTAAAAAATTAAATAAAATGGCAGGCCTACAGTTTTCTAAACGGCTGTCCCTGTTTTATTGTGACAATTGCCCTGACATCTTAGTTTCTTCCATGAGAGTCATCGGTAACCACCCACACCTCTCCTGCCTCCATTCAGTTTCTGAAAACTCTTAGGATTCCTGGCTCTCTAGAAACATAGTCCTTGCCTCCATTTCAGGACTGTCCTTGGGAAGCTTTCTGTCTACGGTGTCTATTAAAGGCCGCTGGTCTCTTACCACAACGTCGAGAGAGGAACCCTGGCTTTTTTCACTTGCGCCACATTATCACAGAAAGGTGGATTAGAAGTTATCTCGGTTCTGCTTTCTTTCAGGGCTCCTTGGCAACACGACCAGCAAGATATAAATATATGCTCAATTGAAAGAAAAAAAAGAAAGGGAAGGAAAGAGAGGGTATATACGCCAGCAAGGAGGCAGAAGTACCATGGGGGCATGGAAGAATATGCTGGAGGGATATTGCAGAAAGGTCAGAGCAGCATCACTGTAGGAATTCTGGTTTTCAAGGTTCTCGAGGCTCATGGACCAGCTCCAACAGCAAAGGTGCCCCTTGGTTATAAGGCTGTGTGGTCTAGAGATCCAATTTGAAGAAACAGATTCATCTTTCTTTCTTTCTTTCTTTTTAAAAGAATTTTTAATTTATTCTTAATAAATGATACAAAAAATGAAAATAAAATAACATATACTGATACAAAAAGAAAAAATACATATACCCCTATACTACAAACACAAACCCCTATATACACCCCTGACTTCCCTCCACCACTACTGGACTTCCTTTGATGAAAATTTGAATATTGTCACTGAATTCTTTGGATAATACATCTCTTATAACCCTTTCTAATTATTGTTTTCATTTATATTTTACATACTTAATCCATGCATATCAATATATTCTTTTTAGGGCAATGTTTTTCCATATATTCCTCAAAACATTGCCATTCTAATCTGAATTTTTGATGTGTCTGAAGTCTTATGGCTGCTGTTAACCTTGCTAATTCCATAAATTCGCTTACTTTACATAACCAATCATCTTTTGTGGGAATCGCCTCCCCTTTCCATTTACAGTGGTACCTCGGGTTACATACGCTTCAGGTTACATACACTTCAGGTTACAGTCGCCGCTAACCCAGAAATAGTGCCTCGGGTTAAGAACTTTGCTTCAGGATGAGAACAGAAATCGTGCTCCAGTGGTGCGGCGGCAGCAGGAGGCCCCATTAGCTAAAGTGGTGCTTCAGGTTAAGAACAGTTTCAGGTTAAGAACGGACCTCCGGAACGAATTAAATACTTAACCTGAGGTACCACTGTACTAGCGATGGCTATTCTGGCGGCTGCCGTGGCATATAGAAAAATTGTTTTCTTTTCCTGTGGGTTGTCCTTCATGTTTCTTATTTGAAACAAGCATAAAAATTTAGCTGGTTGGCTTGGTCAGATAACTTAGAAGGAAAACGCATAAAGGGCAAGACCCAAAAGGAATATCTTTTGATGAAATCAATGGGAGCCACACAAGAAATGTGGTTGGTGGTTGCAGTGCTTTGTTTGAGAAGAAGATGCCCATCATGCCCAGTTCCATATAGCTGGGGCTGGCATCCGAGCAACTGATAAGCCAGCCTTTTCTATTTCAGCAACTGCCACAGAGAACAGCAATTGCAGACCTTGGAATACTCCACGCAGGAGGTATCATGAGGTATTTTATATCTGTGCAATGGTAGATTTGGTATATTGCAGCTTCTATACTGTGCAGCCAAGGGAATTTTTGCCAGGACAAGAAAAACCATGCCTGCTATAATTCTCCCTTCTATGCAATTATTAAAGGTAGCGGCAGTCCTCTTTATCTTTGGGTCACCCTGCATCTGAGCCAGTGTCTGAAGTCCAATAGGCACACTTTAAGCTAACTGAAAGCATTGGGCTCTAGTACAGCTGACTCACCTTGCCAACAAAGGTCCGTATAGTTAAAGCTATGATTTTCCCAGTAGTGATGTTTGGAAGTGAGAGCTGGACCATAAAGAAGGCTGATCGCCGAAGAATTGATGCTTTTGAATTATGGTGCTGGAGGAGACTCTTGAGAGTCCCATGGACTGCAAGATGATCAAACCTATCCATTCTTAAGGAAATTAGCCCTGAGTGCTCCCTGGAAGGACAGATCCTGAAGCTGAGGCTCCAATACTTTGGCCACCTCATGAGAAGAGGAGACTCCCTGGAAAAGACCCTGATGTTGGGAAAGATGGAGGGCACAAGGAGAAGGGGACGACAGAGGACGAGATGGTTGGACAGTGTTCTCAAAGCTACCAGCATGAGTTTGACCAAACTGCGGGAGGCAGTGGAAGATAGGAGTGCCTGGCGTGCTCTGGTCCATGGGGTCATGAAGAGTCGGACACGACTAAATGACTAAACAACAACGACAACAGCTGACTCCATGCTGGATTGTAGCCAGAGTGTCTTGACTTCTTCCTTGAAATTTGTCCTGCAGCCCAGTGATAATTTCATTTCATCATACTATATAGTTCCTGATTTCAGAGCACTCAGGCCCCAAACTACCTCAGTGTCCCACGTTTGTGACACTTGCAGCAAACTGGTGGCCCCAGTAGCGCCAGAATATTGCCTCTCTCCCATTTCCACAGCTTGTCACTGAAGGTGCTGTGAAGGCCATGTGTGTGTGAGAGAGAGAAAGAGACAGACAGACAGACAGACAGACAGACAGACACAGAAAGAAATGGAGAGATTCTCAGCTCTGGTTCCATATATTTGCCATGGGGAGGGTAACAAAAATAAATAAATAAAAACGAACCCATTACTCTAAGTATTGGCAGCCTGGGTCAGGCAAACAGCAATATATAAACACAGAGTTTCTCAAAGGGGCTCTTGGAAGAAAGCTCTTTGGTAATGAATTTTTTTACTTAAGAAAAGCTCCTAAATCAATTTTGGTCTCTGCGGCATTTTCTCCACTCAGCAGTTCCATCCTGCTCTCTCCCTTCCTTACTGGCTCAGTGGCATACAGGGGCTGGATACCACCGTCCACTGAGCTGGGAGTGGAGACAGAGCAGCATTATGGCTGCTAAGTCTTAGGCGCTCCTTGCTCTCCTTCTGAGATTTCACAATTCCTCCCCCTGCTTCGCTCTTAGACTGAGGACAGAGCAGGAAAAGGGGCTGCAGATGAAGGCAGGGACTTAGCTTCCTGGATGACAAACACACACCGTTTCCCTTCAGCCGAATTTGTCTTTCTGGCGCTGCAACAGCTGAGCTCCGGTATCAGTTTAACATACCAGGGACTTAAAGGGGCTTTAGAGAGTTGCTCTGTTTTTAAGGGATAAAAAATGGGCCTTCAGCAGGAATGAACACATCACTTGTGTTCTGGCGGTTGAAGTCCTATTGGGCCAGATCTCTCTTCCTGCCTTCACATTTGTCTAATTACACTGATTGCGGAGAACTAATGGCAGCAGGGTGAGGCCTCATGACGCCACTTGTGTCAACTGTTTCTTGAAAATGGCTGAAGCTGGTGCAGAAGGCAGCAGGGCAGCCTACGAAATAAAACAATATATGCAGAAGCCATATATATGTTGTGTTTTAAATAGCTGCACTAGCTGCTGCTGTTGGCCCAACTTCAAGCCCTCAACTTCTCATTTGAGACCTGCCTACTCCAGATTCATTTCTGTACCAGTTCAAAACTTGGTTATTCGCTCAGACATCTCTGTGTTGTTAAGTTTGTTCCCTAATACCGTGCTGAATCTCCTGGCTTATTGGTTCGAGATTAGTGCTGATTATCTATAGTTTTTAGGCGTGTTTTATATAATCATTTTATATAATGAATTATTGCTTTAGATGGATTATGTACCTTGAGACCAAGTGAGTTATAATATTTTAGCAAATCAGTTGTTCCCCTGTCCATGTGTGCTTGACAACTTTTCTATACAGTGGTACCTCGGGTTACAGATGCTTCAGGTTACAGACGCTTCAGGTTACAGACTCCGCTAACCCAGAAATAGCACCTCGGGTTAAGAACTTTGCTTCAGGATGAGAACAGAAATCGTGCTCCGGCGGTGCGGCAGCAGAGGGAGGCCCCATTAGCTAAAGTGGTGCTTCAGGTTAAGAACAGTTTCAGGTTAAGAACAGACCTCCGGAACGATTTAAGTACTTAACCCAAGGTACCACTGTATTGTGTTTGCACTATGCTACAGGTGCCTCCATCAAAATACATGGACCTCTGAGGGACCAAACAAATGCAGATGGTGGGGCTAGCCTTGGCCCATGGACCAGCAGTTTGCCACCCTTGTGCTATGGCACCACTGAATTCATTAAAACACAGAAAGAAGATGCTGGAGGTAGCATAGGGACCAACTCCCTGGGGCCCTGAGTGGCTGAGCACCCACAAAACTCCCCATGAAAGAGCTGAGCACCCACAAATTTCGGGGCCAGGGCCATGCGAACTGCATAGCACCCAAGGTCGCAGAACCAAGTTGGCACTCCTGTGAGGTATGGCTGCCACTTGGCTAGAATACTACCAGATCTGCCAGTATGTCGCCTGCCAACCTAGCAGTTCGAAAGCACCTCCGGGTGCAAGTAGATAAATAGGGACCGCTTACCAGCGGGAAGGTAAACGGCGTTTCCGTGTGCGGCTCTGGCTCGCCAGAGCAGCGATGTCACGCTGGCCACGTGACCCGGAAGTGTCTCCGGACAGCGCTGGCCCCTGGCCTCTTAAGTGAGATGGGCGCACAACCCCAGAGTCTGTCAAGACTGGCCCGTACGGGCAGGGGTACCTTTACCTTTACCTTTACTGCCAGTATGTCACCTTCTAGGTCAGTGATGGTGAACCTTTTAGAGACCGAGTGCCCAAACTGCAACCCCAAACCCACTTATTTATTGTTATGTACTGAAGTTCTCACCCTGGGCCAGCAGGGGGATACTGTAGATAGTCTTCACTTAGGTCCACATATGCAAATATGGGATTGAAAGTGACATTGAAAGAAAAAAAAGTGTGGGTTGCAACTACAGATGAGGAAGAAATTCAATTTTGCTTGCATTTTAATGAGGAAATACCTAATTTGCACTTCTCGAACCAATATGTCAACAGAAACACTGCTATCTTCAAAATTCACACTCCTCCAGATTTTGTGGTGGATTTCTACAACCAACCAATGTGCTACAAAAATGCATATATTAGGCAAAGGTGTGCATAAAAATCACATCTTCACAAAATAACCCATGCAAAAATGCATTATAGTAAGGGAAATGGCTTGCAAGAATGTGTATATTAGTCAAAACGGCATATAAATAGGTTTATTAGGAGAAATTCACACTAAAAAGTTGAGATTTTTCCCCAGGAGGATTTGAAAAGCAAAGGCAAATCACAGGTTGCTGCAGAAATGTTGGGAGCTGAATTCAGAACTGGAAAATGAGAAATAGAGATAAACAAAAATTGACCCCCTGACACTCACCCCATTTGTAGAGGTTTGCTTGCTTTCCTTCCACTTGCTCTCAGCACATTGCTCCTGTTTGTGGGACTCTTTTAAGAGACAGGCTCCCTCCCCTCTATGTCACGCTCAAATTCTATTCCGATCTGTACTGTCTACATATACCTATAGCAGCATTAAACATCAACACTTATCCGACGTCAACTACTGATGTGATGGTCTTGCATTTTCAGTTCCAGAGGTGGAAAACAAGACTTGAAAGGTGAAGCCATCTTGCAAGTAGCCCCAGAAAGATCCAGTACCTTTTAGAAGCCATGAACTAGGTGGACTGGATCGTACTCTCTGTCACCATTCAATTTTATTCAGAAAAATAAAAGGACCTAATGGCCCTTTTAAGATTGCTTGGTAACAAATCAACACCGTCAAGTGCAAACTCATTGAACTTCCACCCATCTGGGTCAGACGTTACCTAATTGATAAAGGAGCCGCTGTGGACCTTTCCAGTGAGATTTCCAGTATGCACAACACACAATTGGGTTCTGTTCCCTTTCTCTATGACATCATTCTGGCAGATCCCGCCTATGCACAATGCTGGCTACAAGCTTCCTTTCTATCTGCGATAAAGCAGTGAAAGAAAAAGAAAGTTCTCATTAACAGAGGCGGAACTTTCTTCAGCTTCTCTTGACTTGGTACGTTTAGCTGCTGGTTCCTCTCCTGACCAAAAGCTGTTCCACTCTGCCGCCACAGCCAGAAGTTGCCTCCAGAGCTTAGACATGTGGCACCAGAGTTTCAAGCTCACGAGGAAGCCATTCACGCACTGAACCATCATGCTGAATTTCCACACTTCCTTGCTCCCTTTCCCAAGGGCAGCTACAAACCTGCCCTTTATCCCACAGTGCTTCTCACACAGCCTCAAAAAGGGTCCCCATCCCAAATCTAGATCCTCACTCATTTGTATGGAGCTATCTTCTAAATGCCTCTTGTCTTTGTCCATAGAGTTTTCTTGACAGGCATACTAGAGTGGCTTGCCGGTTCCTGCTCCAGGTGGATCACATTTGGTCAAAACTCTTCACTATGACCTGTCCGTCTTGGGTGGTCCTGCACGGCATAGCTCATAGCTTCTCTGAGTTATTCAAGCCCCTTCGCCACGATAAGGCAGTGATGCATGAAGGAGTGCAAGAAGATCAAACCTATCCATTCTGAAGGAAATCAGCCCTGAGTGCTCACTGGAAGGACAGATCCTGAAGCTGAGGCTCCAATACTTGGGACACCTCATGAGAAGACTCCCTGGGAAAGACCCTGATGTTGGGAAAGATGGAGGGCACAAGGAGAAGGGGACGACAGAGGACGAGATGGTTGGACAGTGTTCTTGAAGCTACCAAAATGAGTTTGACCAAGCTGCGGGAGGCAGTAGAAGACAGGAGTGCCTGGCGTTATGAAGAATCGGACATGACTAAACAACAACAAATCTTCTAGATATCTCCTGCCCACCTAGCAGTTCGAAAGCACATCAAAGTTCAAGTAGATAAATAGGTACTACTCCGGCGGGAAGGTAAACGGCGTTTCCATGCGCTGCTCTGGTTTTGCCTGAAGTGGCTTAGTCATGACCCGGAACACTGTCTGCAGACAAACACCGGCTCCCTCGGCCTGTAAAGCGAGATGAGCGCCGCAACCCCAGAGTCGTTCGTGACTGGACTTAACTGTCAGAGGTCCTTTACCTTTACCTTATCTTCTAAACGTCAACCACTGCATGAGTAGCATAGTTCTCTCCCCAACCCAATTCTTATAAAAATCTACATGCTAGTCTGGTGCATGTTCAACACATGGTGGTGTTCAGCGGAACTTACTCCCAAGAAAGCTTTTGATAAGGTGGGGTGGGCAAAACTGGAAAGGGCTTTCAATGGCTCCTAGCCATGATGGCTTTGCTCTGCTGCCACAGTTGGAGGCAGCAGTGCTTCTGAAAGCCAGTTTCTGGACTGGAAGGTGTTTAAAGGATATTTGCAAAATCGTATTGAAAAATCAGAACTCCTATTAGAATAAATGAGTTTCCGTTATAAATACTAAATAAGATGGATAACAATGGATAACAGAAAAAGAAGTAGAAAGTTGGTTTAAAAGTGTGTGAAAGAAAGTAATAGATGTGGAAAGAAATGGCAATTGAGTAGATTGGAAGTCTAACACAAGGGTAGGGTGAGGGGTGCGGGATGGTGGTGGGAAAAGGAAGTATGTGTGGGATTGAGTGTGGGTATGTATGAATATTTTTAAGCATTGTATGAAATGTATGTTTGTATAATCGTAATATGTATGTATTAATGTTGGAATACTTTAATAAAATAAAAAATTTTAAAGGGGGGGGGGAGAAAGCCAGGTTCTGGAAACCACGGGAGGGGAGAGGGCTCTTGTGTTCGAATCCTGCTTCCTGGATCCCAAGGCATCTCTTCAGCCACAATGAGAACAGGATTCTAGACTAGATGGACCACTGGATTGACCCAGCAGCACTCTTCTTATATTCTAAAGTATGTGGGGAATTTCTGTTGAAATGGCAGGGGCAGGCCTCCAGTATCCTTCATGGCTCCTTCTTCATCTCACGCAAAAGCAAAATAAATTATGCAAATGAAGATGAAATGCTTAAATCTTGCAAGCAAGATACGGAATTCAGCTTGCCATGTAGAGGATTACTCAACCCCAGAAACCTTATTTTTAATTTCATTTCATTTGGGGAGTAGCGTGCACACAGACTTGCATACAAAAACATTCTTCCAAACGCAAATGTTTGGATTTACATGGAAGATAAAAGGTAAAGGTAAAGGTACCCCTGCCCATACGGGCCAGTCGTGTCCGACTCTAGGGTTGTGCACCCATCTCACTTAAGAGGCCGGGGGCCAGCGCTGTCCGGAGACACTGGCCAGCGTGGCCAGCGGTCACGTGGCCAGCGTGACAAAGCTGCTCTGGCGGGCCAGCACCAGCGCAGCACACGGAAACGCCGTTTACCTTCCCGCTATAAAGCGGTACCTATTTATCTACTTGCACTTAAGAGTGCTTTCGAACTGCTAGGTGGGCAGGAGCTGGGACCGAACGACGGGAGCTCACCCCGCCGCGGGGATTCGAACCACCAACCATGTGATCGGCAAGTCCTAGGCGCTGAGGTTTTGCCCACAGCGCCACCCGTGTCCCTACATGGAAGATAGAGGCAATTATATGAGAAGAGCCTCTTGCATATGGATCACCAAGGCAGGAGCTTCAGAAAGAAAGCATCTGCCATCTCAAAGCTTGCAAAAGACCCCTAAAATGGAAAGGGGGCTGTGTATGCTTGCACATTAAATCACTTGCGGCTTCTTTCCGCCATTGCAGGAGGAGGAAATGCAAACAAGATTTTATTTTCGTATCTTGCTCACTTGAAGGGAACATGGCTATAATTCCACAGAGAATAAACATACACACAGGCTAATCTTCCCACTCTGGAGGACAGTTTGTTGAAATTAGTGAAGGGATGCAGACATTGCAGAGACTGCCTGATAAGAGTTATAAGCATTTGGTTTGTTAGTATTAAAGAGAGCGAGCATAACTTCACTGTCTCCAATGACTTTTAAAACACAACATTCCCTCTTATAGCTATCTCAAATCCCTACCTACTATATTTATGCTGGCGGGGTGGGGTGGGGTGGCCAGGAAAAACTAGACCTCAGTGCATTATGCTTTGCCTGATGCATGCATTGTTACAACAAAAATACAAATAGTAGACAATCGCTTTGAATACCACCACTCTGCAAAAAATAAACTTAAAATCAAGAAACAAAATTCTGCATCAGGCTAAGACAAATTCTGCACTTCATAAAGTCAAATTCTGTTATTTCAATAAACTATGAACATCTGCAAATTTTTGCTAGTCCTGCAAAAAAACGATTCTGCTACCAGGCAGAATTTCTATATGTAGGCTATAGAAATTGTGATACAGGGAGAAGAGAAGAGGAAAGCAAGACTTCAGCCACCAGTTATGTCTATGTCTCATCCAGAAAGTATAGCCAGAGACATTCTGGCAAATTTAAAAAATCCACCCAGACAGAAATTTTACCCCTGAAAAAGAGGATGTGTCCTGGAAAAAGAGGACACATGGCAACCCTAGCCCAAGCAAATGCCCGCAAGCGAGACCTGAGTGCAATAGCACTCTTCTGACTTGTGATTGCCCACAGAACCCCTTTGACACTGGAGTAATGGCTAGCTGCCATTGATAGCAATGTCCTCTATGTAATCCTCCCTGAAAGCCATCAAAGCTGGAGAGATCATCACTACATCTTGAAAAGTTCCACCTGAGGAATAATTCCCCAACCCCATCTGAATTTGAACCACTGAACTTCTTTGTGCTTTAATGGACGGTGCCACAGGTCTTCCACGCCTATGGCCACCATCAGCTCTGGCCATGTGTTGTCTATAGCTTTCCTTCCATTTGGGAGTTTTCCAAGTGGCCATACTGCCAGTGTGCCGGCTGTGTATCTCCGCCCTCCAGAATATTGAATTGCTCAGCTCAAATATGATCTGCTCACTGAAAAATCTCTGCTTCAAATATGACTTCACTGATGGATAATCCAAAAATCCCAGTCTCGTTCCCCAAATCTGAGCAGGGTTTAATTAAATCCAACCTATCTTGCAGGACTGTTGTAATGATTACAGAGGTGGCGGTTTATAAATATTGTTTGAGATCTCCTCCGCTTCAGTTAGTAATTATGGTGCTGGGAGGAAAAGGAGAAAAGAGGTTTAGTGATACATTCAAACAGAAACACCACATTTGTGACTGCCATTCATGAGGAGATTTTGCATGTATTCACTTACCTTTTCTTGTGTAGGCTTGCATTAACACGCTGTGGCCTGATTCATCACCTTACTTTTCTGTTTTACTGTTCAACCTGATTTATCCCACACAAGCTCCTTTAGACGTGACGGGCCAATTGACATTAGGGGATCAAGTGAAAGTGCATGAGGATTACTCCTCCATTCTAGTCAACAGACAACAGGTCGCAATTCTGCAAAGAAGCAAGTGAAGGTGGATAATTCAGACTCTCTTACAAAGTGCACCACATAGGAAAACCTAGCTTGCAAACTGCAAGGAGAGAGAAAGGAGAAGGAACCCACAGAAGAAACAAGTTTGCTTATCAATGAACTTTCTGTAAAAAAAAAACACCCCAAAACCCACAAATGACCTACCAGGGGACAGCAATAATAGCTATTATTATTATTATGAATACTTAGAGAGCATTTCCCTAAGTGGTCAAAGCACTTCACATACTTTATCTTAATAATCTTTACAGCAGCCCCATAAGAGAAGTTAATAACTTTATGTTGCTGATGAGAGCCTGGGTCTCTTTTTTATTATTTAATAATTTTTATTAAGTTTTCCATTTTAACAATCCAATCAGATCACCTTGCACATTCAAAATTATACAAATACATCTCATATAGTCCAAATATTCTGCCAAATTATAAATTTTTGTTGGGGCTTCCCATGCTTCAAGTTCAGTGGGCTTCCAATCATCATATGTTTCTATTGCCTTGAGTTTCCAATAGTTCCTTCTTTAAATCTTCCTGTTGTTATCCCTTCCTTCATGGCCTCTGAGTTGTTTCCACAGGCGAGTTGAAGTGAGCAATAATATGCTTCTGTGTGAAATTTGTATGACTCTCCATTTTTATTTTTATTTTTTGCAGCTGATAAGTCTATTGTTTGCAGTATGTCCTCGCACGCTGGTGTTTATTCCGAATCAATCCAAAAGTCCTTCTCTGGTGGCAGACGCCATCTTCTCTCAGTTCCGATGAAATAAAATCTAGGCGTTTGCTCATTAATTTTCTCAGACAGGTTGCATCAAACATTAGTCTTTCAGGGGAGATTTGCCAAATCAGACTTGAAGTACAGATATGATAACAAACTGAGAGCTTGCCTCCCCCATGACTATTTATTTCTGCAACTTGGTCTGTCCCATAATGGCGGATCCCAATTAAATAGTGCGTCACATCACCCTTCCGGAGAGTCTTTTATCTAGTTGCACCTGGGTCTCTGCCATATTTGTATGTGGGAGAGAGCATCAACCGTGTTGACAAGCAGTGGCCTTCCTCCAGGAGGCCAAGTAGTCACAGAAGTTGTGCAAATAGCTCTGCTTACAGGTTATTCTGATGTCAACAGTAGGAACTGGGGGACAAAGCTCAACTTAGCGCCTTGTAATTGCAATTACATTGCTTTGCCTGTGTGTGAAAAGGAAGTGATGCCTAATTATGCTGAGCCCCGATTTCCACTATGGGCATGGGCCGCAAAACCGTACGCTTCCTGTCACATTCCTTCTGTTTACCCACGTCAGTTCTTCACAGCAGGCCTATCACAATGAACTGATAACTGTAAAAGAAGGGGGAATCATCTGCATTGCTTATCATATAAGTGGTTCTTCCACAATGATCTGGACATCGTCATTTCAGCAGTCAATGGGCCCTTCGGGTAGAAAGAACCTGCACCCAAGATCCTGCTACAAGTTACGCACGTGACATTTTCATATAGCTCCAGCTTCACTGTCGAGCAAAGGTCTTGAGCAAAAGCAGAGAATATGAAAAATATATCCAAAAATACTGTAAAAAAGTAACACCCCAGCCTTGCCAACATTGTCCCGGTAACAGCAACTTCTATTATTAACTATCTATATTATTTATTTACTTTAGGAACGAATATACTGCTCTTCAGCCATACTTTCATACTTAAAAATAAAACTGAAATTTTTAAAAAAGTGCTACAGAATAGAAACTTAGAACTGTAAGAAATAACCAAAGCAGCTAAAAACTGTTCAACTCTAGAAGCCTAAGACGTGTATTTGCCTGACATGAGAAAGCTAACTGAGGTGAATTAAGGCAAACCACCCAGGGGAGGGCATGTCGCAGGTGAGGCACCACCACAGAGAAGGTTCTTCTTCTTTCTGGTCTCAGATGGCAGCGGAAACCTGGAGGTGGTCCTCATATGTCCTCTTGACTTCTATGGAAACCAGTGCTGATTCCAGTATGGGGTGGCTTTGGGGCAAGATGCCCTCAGTGAACCCATCTTATCTATCCTCACCTCTTCCACCGCTGCTAATTCACTTGCTTTCTGCCCCTCGGTCGAGTCATTGCTTGTGTGCTCAGAGAGGCAGGTGCATAAGCAGCAACAGGAAAGAATAAGAGACACAGGAGCAGGGCCCGGAGGTGGACATTGGAGGGGCCTTGACCTTGACAGGCGCCTGACAATGCCAATCCTTCATGCAGGCCATGATGGAGGAAGGCCTCCCTTCAGGTCCCAAAGCCAAAGTTATTGACCACTTACTGTATATCTAGCTGGTCCTCACAACAATCTTACAAAGTTGGCCAGCATGATTTCCATTTTAGACAGGGAACTGAAGCTGAGACGCATGGCACAAAGCCATGCAAGGTACTGTTACCTAGGAAAAAGGTAAATGTAGGCACAGGGTCCCTACTCTGTAGTACTCTGTCTACTGGAATACATCAACCACAAATGATGGAGAGGTCGCCATGTCTTGGATAAAGGACCGGAGGGGTGTGTTTATCAGTGTTTGGCATTCTAGCTGGTTGCCAAAAGCTGAGGAGAAGCAAGAAAGATCTGTTGCCTCCATATCTAAGTTTTTAGTGCTTTTATTTTTTAACGGCACTGCATTCACTGCCATCATTTTCACACGTGTGCCTTTCACAATAGCCCTCAAAATGAGAAGGGAAGCCAGTTTGGGCATGTATGCTGTGTCGTTTAGTGTGTGCTCAAATCATTCATTAATGTGCAGTGATTTTTCTGTTGCCACACCATGTGCTCAACCTTATTTTCTTTGCAAGTAGACGTGCCAACAGCACCCAATTCAGCCAGCCCAATGCAATAACTTCACTGTGACAAAACTCCCACAGGTGTCAACAGGATTTGTCCAAGCGAAAGGAATTAGGTTGTGATAATCAGCTCCACTTCTGTTACCTGTTGGCTCCTGTCCCGCTTCCTTTGGGAGCCCCAGTTCTTTGGTGGTCTTCTGTTTTGACACCTTATCTCTCTTATCTCTAATTAGTTTTGCTGATTCCCCTTGCATTTCTCTTAAGTAAAGCAAAGTTGCCTAAGTTCAGCTACTGCATGGCCTTTCAGAAATGATCTGGGTAGTCTGTGAGAATGAAATCCCAGCCGTATTCTCATGTAAATAGCTCTGAACTGGTTCACTCTAGCTTGGCTAATGTCCATCATCAAGGTGGCATGCGTCTACCTGGAAGCAGCACCCACTGACCTGATGGAGTTACCTTTCACACATGTCAGGGCTAAACTGCCTATTCTTGCTCCATATTTTCTAAGGTTCAGCGTTCAAAACAGAAACCAGGAGTGAAACTTGGCACAAATTAAGACCTGAACGATACTGCTTTTGTATAAGATCCGAGAGGGAGATGTAACAAAACAGAGCAGCGTGTTCAGGGTCCCAGTCAATCAGCCCTACCCTGTTCTGCTGAGCACAAATGGATCGTATTGATTTGTTTTCAGGCCTGCTTAAAGATTTTTCATATTCCTGCAAACCTAAGTATGGGCGGGGGCAGAATTCCAAAGACATGTTTATGCTTCTACAGACCTGGAGTTCCTTCTCTCTAGTCTGCTGGAGCTCCATAAACAATGGCAGTCACACCTGAACATCAGAAATAGAGGGAATTTAGGAATCTGTACCTTCGGTAGATAGGAAGGAACAACCACAGATAACCAAAGATCCATATAGTTACTAGAATTAATCTGGAGCAAGGAATCGTGCACTTGGAGAAGAGGTGTAGCTCATTGGTAGAACATCTGCTTTAAACAATCTAGTGTTAGGGGTTAGAAGTAAGGTAGCCAAGTTTGCTGATGATGCTAAATTGTTCAGGGTCATTCAAACAAAGCTGGATCAATGGTCAGACTCAATATAAAGCATCTTCCTTTGTGTTTTGTAACAACCGACTTAAAAAAGGTAGAGGTCAAGGACCCCTGACAGTTAAGTCCAGTCACGCACAACTCAGGGGTTGTGGCTCTCATCTCGCTTTACTGGCCGAGGGAGCTGGCATTTGTCCACAGACAGTTTTTCTGGGTCATGTGGCCAGCATGACTAAGCCGCTTCTGATGAAACCAGAGCAGTGCATGGAAATGCTGTTTACCTTCCCGCCGGAGCAGTACCTATTTATCTACTTGCACTTTTTGGTGTGCTTTCGAACTGCTAGGTTGGCAGGAGCAGGGACCGAGCAACGGACGCTCACCCCGTCATGGGGATTCAGAACGCTGACCTTCTGATCGGCAAGCCCAAGGCTCAGCGGTTTACACCACAGCGTCACCCGTGTCCCTAACAACCGACTTACGTTGCCTTTATTTTCACATCTCTGAGTCATTTCTCCAACAAAACCTGCCCAAAGCGGCTTCCAATAGATTTTTTTAAAAAATAAAGTCTCAAAAGCAAGGAATACGACCAGGGCAAGAATAAAAACCAAGCAGTACAACTATAGTGCATGTCACAAGCTGGAGGTGGAGAACTTCAGTGCTGGGGCTCAAATGTCTCTCTATCTGGCCCTCAGGACTCTCCCCCAGATCGTGACCCCTCTTCCAAGGCCAAACCACTCACCAAAAATTTTCAGCGCCCTTACCTGCATGGAGAAATGTGCATAGCCAAAAGAAAAAGAGGAAGCTGCCCTGAACCCAATGAATTTGGGAGGCAGACACTGGAGTTAGTCGAGCTTGTGTCAACTTTATTGCTTGGTTATGAGGAAGAAACTCAGTTTTGGATGCAGCAGAGTTCTTCAGCAAATCTCAAAAAGCTGGCTTGAATGCCCTGAAGACTCAGGAAGGAAGGGTAATATGGAAGAAAACAGAACACATTGGACATACACCTATGTCCACCCCCATCTTTCAGCCCAGACACGAGGTCCAGCTCTGAGAGCCTTCTGGCAGTTCCCTCACTACAAGAAGCGAAGTTACAGGGAACCAGGCAGAAGGCCTTTTTTGAATGCCCTCCCGGCAGATGTCAAAGAGTTAAGCAACTATACAACTTTTCATAGACATCTGAAGGCAGCCCTGTTTCGGGAAGCTTTCAATGTTTGATTCGCCCCGCTTTCCTTCTGTATTTTTCTTGGAAGCTGTCGAGAGTGGCTGGGACAACCCAGTCAGATGGGTGGGGTATAATAAATAATTTGTTTGTTTCTTTATTGAAGAATTTATAAACCGCCTCCCCAATGTTCCCAATGGTTTCAGCCCCAGAATTATGTTGGGTCAGCAACTAATGAGCCACCCTGTGTCCTTTCTTGCTGCGTCCAGGGGTCTGCTGCCTTTTGAATTCTTGTTTATAAACTTGTGCCTTGATTCAAATAAATAGTTAAAAAAGAAAGAAAGGCAGGAATGTGAACCCAGCGCGAGACATTCACATTTTGATGGCTCCACGTCTCGGGGTCTTATCTGCACTCTTGAAGCTTTACCACAACAGCACAGTCTCCAAAGTGCTGATGTCTCTGTGCTGCTGGAGAGAGGGAAATAACCTCACATCTGCTTCATGGGAAAAAGGGTTTACCAAGCAGAGGGTGATGTAGCCAGCTTTCCTGCCTGTCACTTTTGCACCCAGCAATGACCTCATCTCTGCGGCCTTTTCCAAACATTTGTCTCTGGACCGTAGGAAAGGCAACAGGGAAGGAGATGGGAAGGAATGAGGGGTTAGCACAAGAAGGAAACCATTGTTCAAATGTTTTCTGCTTTGTGGGACAGTTTTCCCCAAGCTGTCAAGGCCAACCAGATGTTGAAGCATGCAGAAATAGGCGGGTGGAGTTTGTTCCTCATCCCAAACTTGATTTTTCCATAAGTTGGCTTCACTTGAGTCTGCTTCCCACATACATGTTGATAGCTTGGTGCCTGCAACAGTGACAACGTGCATGTGTGAATGAGCTATCGCAGATCTAGCACCAAGGATAAAATGTCCCTCTCACCAGAGGTCAGCATAGAGGCAAAGCTCTTCTCATGGCAGTCATTTCGCTTGCCACGTTTGGAGCAGAGAAAGAATGAGAAATCAAGTGAGGTGAACAAGCTAATTAATCGCCTCATTTTATATCAACCTTTCACCTTATGAACTCCATAACGTTGATGGAAGGAACCAGAAGGCCTGAAGATGGCAAGCACACAGTGACAGTAGCAACTGCACAAATATCCCACTTATTCCATTTAAGGGTAACGACACAAAGCTGCCTTGATTATTCACTAACATCATAAAAGTGAACAAAAATCCCATTTGTTCCTCAGCTGCCTCTCTTCACATGCATCTCTGAGGCTCAGTTCAAACTTTACGAAGTGAAACATGTTTGTCACTTATGCAGCAAACACCTCCAAGTGGAAACTCTTCTATGGCACGCATTCACTGCACGTTTACAAATAAGCATCTCTATTTCACATTTACACAATTTACTGTCACCATTTAAATGTGATTAGACATAATTCATTGACTCTGAGTAAGCCCCAGGAAGGGTAAAACTGAGCACTTCGAAGGACGTGGAGCAGCTGCCGTTTTGTGTGTTTCTTCCTTTAAATGTTCAGTTTCACAATAAGTGTGACGTGGAAATTGCACTGTGCTTTGCCCTGCCCTCACTTCGTCTCATTGCCTGTAAGCAGCAGGGACAGGGAAACACACGGCATGATAATGTCACCTGCGGTGTTAAGCTAGACATTACAGGGATGCAGGAGAGCAAAACCAGTTCACCGAAACATCTAGCCTGCCCTTATCTTTCCCCACATGGAATTCAGAATGAACCATTCTACCCATTACACAGAAAGAGGAGGAAGGCTGAGGCTTCAGAATTCTGGACTGTTATCACTTCAAACTGCAGATGTGAAAGGTCATATTTTAGAATTCTCCCCGCGGAAAAATGCCCCTATATACAGTAAACTAGCACACTAAAGGAAGGGCTTTGGTAAGCCATTCTTCCTGATATACTGATTTTCTACAAACAGGGAGCATTTCATAGAGAGGGGCTGCCAGAAAATGCAGTCATCCATTTGCAGCCTAAGGTGGCACAGGCCAATAAACTTTACTACCTTATTCTGCATAACTTGCCTCTTGTGTGTCATTGAGTTTAGCAGAGCTAAAGTTCAAGTAAACACACACGGAAGACTGCCTTAGGGTGAAAAAGACATTGCCTTGGTCAATATGCGTTCCCAAACCCATGTAGCAACAGCCACCTCCAGCCCCAAACTGAACGTGCAATTTTTACTCTGGGCGGGGAACTGGGGGAAATAGCCAGGGGTGAAGCACTTCTCATCGTTCTTTCCTTACAAGCAAAACACAGGTGTAGGAAACTTGCATTTGCTCCATAATGTGCAGTTTCAAAATTAGGCAGCAAGTGAGTGTGCTGAAAGCACTCGCTGTTTTTTATGTATTTATTTGCTGGGCTGGTCATGGTGCAGTCAGTGTATCTGTTCCCCAGTGTTTGTGGAGCCAAACAGGGAGATTAAACTGTTTTTTGGGTCCGCCTCTCTCCCCTGGCACTTTTCAGAGCATGTCTCTAGCTGTACCCCCACCAGCCCGCCCTTCTCCTTCAACACACACACACACTTAACAGTCCTCTACCTTTCCCTCTCCCCCCCCCCACCCGCTTTCTCTAAATCGACCTGGTCTCTGTTGTCCTAATTAGATTATCTCTGCCTCAGGGACCAAAAGAGCAGACCCAGGACCCACAGCCTGGAAAGCCAGGACACTTAATCCCTGTTATCAAGTGGGCTGTCATTTGGCATGTAGATCAACTAATTCTTTTAATACCATAGTAGCAATTGTACATCTTAATATTGATTTTGTGTATGTGTTTGTGTAGATAAAACCTCTTGCATTCCTAAATCAACCTAGCTTAGCTGGGCTAAATGCTTCCATTTACCAGAAACCAGCATACCTGCGTAAGGGCACCATAGCTTTCCCCCCTCTTAACTACCAAGGTGGACCGAAGAACAATGTGTTAGCTCACAGAAGGTGGTTTTCTGAAATATCCCAAATGGACAGAGGGCATTGCTAAACCTGTTGCATTTCAGGGCTTCGGCTCTGCAGAGAAACCCAGAGCAATTAATTCGGCGGTGTCAGTTTGATCAATCTCATTATACGAGCAGCAGAGGTCCCGTCATATGACAGAGTGTAAGCGATACATCATGTGCTAGTCTTAGTTATGCTGCATGTCAACTCACATTTCTCGCAGTCTGCAGCCATTAGCCAAAGTGCAATGTTGAATATGCTGCGCATAGCGCACCATTCATTCACATGGAGTTGTTGTGCATTAGAAGCAGTGTGCAAAGTCAGAGTAGAATTGACCACAAGGCTAACGATGCCGCAGAAGAGATCCCAATCAAATTGGGACTGACTTCTACTGTGTGAGCCTTCTGTTTACTCAGAAGCAGGGCCAGATTTAGGTTTGATGAGGCCCTCAGCTACTGTAGGTAATGGGGCCCTTTATATGTCCAGCTGTCCTTTGTCAACAACAAATTGCTGCTGTTTTTTGTGTTGAATATATGATATATGGTAATTTATGGACCTAATAGGTATCTAAAGCCATTTGCACATAACAAAATACAGTGGTACCTCGGGTTAAGTATTTAATTCGTTCCGGAGGTCCGTTCTTAACCTGAAACTGTCCTTAACCTGAAGCACCAGTTTAGCTAATGGGGCCTCCCACTGCTGCCACACCGCTGGAGCACAATTTCTGTTCTCATCTTGAAGCAAAGTTCTTAACCCGAGGTACTATTTCTGGGTTAGCAGAGTCTGTAACCTGAAGCGTCTGTAACCTGAAGCGTATGTAACCCGAGGTACCACTGTATGTATTTTATCAAAGTAATTGTTGAACTTGTCTTATATTTTGGAAATGTACATCCAGATGTTTTTTCCCTTTAATTTTTTTTTGGGGGGGGGGCCAAGGGAGTGGGCCCTAAGCTATAGCTGGTTTAGCTTATATGTAAATCCAGCACTGCTCAGAAGTAAGTCTCACTGCCCAAGCCCCACATCTCAGATTTCCTCTCATCCGGCGTGTTCAGCTCAGCCCAGGAAGGGTGGGGAAGGGTTTGAAAAGAGCAGAGGGTCCTTGCAGGCCTGGTCTCACATCACAGGGGATCTGGCCAAGGCACGAACATTGCGCACTGCTTTAAGTTTGCCTGGCCCCTTGCCTGAAGTGACGGCATGGCCAGAGCTCCCAAAGCTATGGCAGGCGACTCTTCTGCATGTGGCCAGGCTCTGTGTGAAGTGAGGATGTTCTGCAGAGTGCCTTGCATGGCAGTTATGGCTAAACAAACAGTTGTTGTTGTTTAGTCATTTAGTCGTGTCCAGCTCTTCGTGACCCCATGGACCAGAGCACGCCAGGCACTCCTGTCTTCCACTGCCTCCTGCAGTTTGGTCAAGCTCATGTTCGTAGCTTCAAGAACACTGTCCCACCATCTTGTCGTCTGTCGTCCCCTTCTCCTTGTGCCCTCAATCTTTCCCAACATCAGGGTCTTTTCCAGGGAGTCTTCTCTTCTCATGCGGTGGCCAAAGTATTGGAGTCTCAGCTTCAGGATCTGTCCTTCCAGTGAGCACTCAGAGCTGATTTCCTTCAGAATGGATCGGTTTGATCTTCTTGCAGTCCATGGGACTCTCAAGAGTCTCCTCCAGCACCAGAATTCAAAAGCATCAATTCTTCGGCGATCAGCCTTCTTTATGGTCCAGCTCTCACTTCCGTACATCACTACTGGGAAAACCATGGCTTTAACTATACGGACCTTTGTTGGCAAGGTGATGCCAAACAAATAAATCTTGGTAGGTCCCTGAAGGTTTCCAGCTGTGGCTATATGCCTGGACAGAGCAGTCAGAGGCAAATCCAGACAGGACTTCTGAACCTTTAATAGTACTGTAGTGTCACAGCTCTAAGTATTTCTAAAGGTCCAGAAGCCCTGTCTTCTTTTTCACCTGCCCACCTTACCTCCTCCACCATTTGTCTGCATCAAATTCTCTACCAAGAGATAGCTCTCTTCTACACAACCACCTTCCTACCAAGACAACAGAGAGGAAAGCAGGAATCCAGAATACCAGTGGCAAATAAATCAAGCTGGAGTAACTGGCCGATTCCTTTCTCTTCATTTCCTGTCTCTGGATCCCTAGAATAATGCAGAAGAAAGAGCGACGCTGCTGCTTTAAGTCACTGTTGTTTTTCAAAGTATGAATGGATGGTTCTTTTTGCATACACTTTGCAGGGCTGACTTAAGTAAGACTTGACAACTCTGTTTCCCCAGGGACTGGACTAAAAGTATTGTTTAGAAATCTAATATATGGTTTATTTACTCAATTTGTGCTGAGCACTACAGTTCCTTCAGGCCGGCTTCGCCAGCCCATTACTCTATTAATGCTCCATTACTGAAATTAGTGTTGTAATTGGAGGGGGGAGGGAAAGGAGAAAGGGAACACTTTTTTTTTTTTAAAGGAGCCGTTCTACTTTAATCCTATCACAGATTAAACCATCAGGAAACGAAATCCTCTCCCACACACATGCACTTGTGCTTAAAGAGAAATATTCTGCTATGAGAAAGTGCATTAGCAAGCAAATCAGTGTGCATTTAAATCAGAGGTCCACCTTGTTCATATGAAGGGACAACATTGGCTTCAAATACAGAAGGAGAGTTTGCGGGGGGGGGGGTGTTAAAAGTGCTGTCTGGTACAACATTCTTGGCAATACATTCATCTTTATGACAGCGATTTGGCCTAGCAATGATAACTTCAAATTTGACCATATTTCTAGATCCTTTTTCACTTCCATCCAACATTTTTCATAATTATCTTTAAATAAATTCATATTCTTAGCAGTCATATTAACTCCCAGGTATTTCACTTTCTTAACCAATGTTAATCCTGTCTCCTTCTGAAACCTCTCTTTCTTAATCACATGTCTACCCAGGAGTAAATTCCACTGAACTCAGTTGTGCTTGCTTCCCAATAAAGTGAGCAAAAATGAAGCACGCTTTAGGGAGAAACTCCACTGAACACAGTAGAACTCAGAGGTAACCAGTTGTGGTATTTGAATCCTTTGCTTAAGAAACACAAGGGATTTCAGCTGGATGGATGTGGCAGTCAACTAAATTGCAAGTTTTCAACTTAAAAACACTTGAGTTGCTCAGAAAAACCGAATGCTTGAACTGTTAGCCAATGGCTCAATCAGACTGTTAGAGCTACAATGACAGGGCAACCTTCCTCAACTCTCCACCATCACCACTGTCATGAAGACAAATGGCCTTGGTGTGTTGTAGTGTGTTGGCACCCATCTGTCTCGAGAGACAACGGAGTGTGCCTCCAGAGTTGAAGTCAAACCGCCACATTAGCAGCACCAAAGTGAACTCCCTGAGGTGCAAGCCTGGTCAGTGTGTATGGAGGTCCTAGGCTGCCCAGACGACAAGAGCCTGCCTCTCAGCCTCACTGATGTGGTCCAAAGGGAAGCAGAGCAAGACGTTTGGCACCAGCTTGGCTGCATGAATTGCCAGAAGGAGGTTACAAGGCGCCATCCAACCATCTTAGGGACTCCATTCCGGATTTGGGTAGCGTTTACTCCTTAGCCTTACTCCTTAGAGATCCTGTAAGGCAGTGGAGGTTTAGGATCAAAGTTTTCCTTCTCCTAGATTGATGAGTCCCACCTGGTCCTCATAAGAACAAAAAATAATCAGGATCTTATATGAAAAAGCTCCTTTGTCTTGTTAAATGTCCAACGCTCCATGACAGGCACCACTTCCCAGTGGTAATAAATGCTGTACATATACAATCCTATTTTTCTCTTTGCCACAGTTGCGCCTAGGTCACCTCTGGTTATTACTTCCTTGATTCAGCTATGTGGAGAAAGATAGGATGTGGAACACACAAGACAAATGGGAGTGTCTTGAATTAGCCCCACAAGAAGGCCAGGTTCAGAAACTTGTGTGGATCCTGGCCCCAATTTTCTTGCATCATCAGAATTCTTAGGAATTCTTTCCTATAACAGTGTAAAGAGTTGTGATGGTGTTGCCTTGCCTTAGTCCCTGTCAATAGATATAACATGCTGCAGTGTTTCGGATGTTCGACTAAGGCTGGAGAGACCACGGTGCAAATTCCCACTCAGCTATGACGCTCCCTAGGGGTGACCACACTCTCTCAGCCGGATCACACCAACAGAGTTAGTGTGAGGATAAAATGGAGGATGGAATGAACCTCAGGTGAGTTGCTTTGCATGCAGTTAAGTAATCAGCTACTAAAATAATAAATGTCGTACGGGGGTCTACATCCATTAGTCAACTCTATACTTTTTATTGTATTTGTCATTGTGCTCACTCAGCTTCAAAATGCAATGGCTAACCTCTGCTCCACTTAAATGGTTGCTTATCAGCCTGCTTTAGAAAACCGATGAAGCCTCCACGTGGCCCTCAAGACTTAAATATGAATTAGCATGCCATCAAAGATGATGCGCCACACTTTGCCATGTGGCTGATTGAAAGACTTGTCTGTATTGATCTGTGAAGATAATCACCATGCTTCCACTAGCTGTGCTTTGAAAACGCAAGGAGCCAATCTCAACATTTATTGCTCCCACATTAGATCAATAGGTCATACTGTTGGGAAAGAATTAGAGGAACTTAATATTCGATCATTCATGTCAGGCCTAAGGCTCAAACCTAATTTCATAATCAGGTTTGCCAAAGCAAAATTTCGAGTAAAGGCTAAAGTTGTGTGGTAGCTAAGCATGTGGGAAATGAACCAGGAAGTCCCAGGTTCAGATTTCACTCCAGATATTCACTCACTAGGACCAGAAAGAGAGGGCAGCTGTTTTTGTTTTTGTTTCCAGAGAGCTGAAGGTGGTATGGAAGAGATATTTCTACTTCCTACTATCATCTCTGTCTTGGCTCCAATAACATTCTCAAACTGACATTCTCATTTTCAAACTAACTGCTCATTCACATAATCTACTTGTTTGAGCAGTGTATGAGCAAAAGGCACCAGACCACTGCTCCTCTTCCGTGAGAAGATTCACTGAGTATGTGTTACTGGTGTGATCAGTATATGTGCTGGTGTCAGAACGAGTAAGTTTATTTATTTTATTGAAACATTTATATACTGCCCTTCTGGCACAAAAGCGCCGCTCAGGGCAGCTTAAAACATTCAAGATTACAGGGTTGAATGCAATGCTAGTCTTGCTCAGAGTAGACCCATTGAAATTAATAGACCTAAGTTAATCATGTTCATTCATTTCAAGTGGTCTTTCCTAAAAAGGACCACTACTGGATACAGCCCACAATTTCATAAAAACAACACCTGCCATCTACAACAAAAGCCTATGGGGATAAAATGGTATTTATTCACCAACAGGATGGCTATGCTATGCTGTGCTCCACGGTCGGAGGCACCAATGCTTCTGGACACCACAGGAGAGGAGAGAGCTCTTGGACTCTGATCCTGCTTGCCATTTTCCCACAAGCATCTGGTTGGCTGCCATGAGAGCAGGATCCTGGATTAGGCGATGGGCCATTGATCTGATTCAGGTGGACCTTCTTGTATTCTTTCAGTGATTGGTCCAGGTCACCTAGTGAGCTTCAGGGCTGAGGAGGGATTGGATCCTGAGTCTCTCCAAAATTCTAACCACTATAATCACACTTACCTAGGGGCCGCCAAACTTTCTGGGCCCATGGACACGTTTTCAGACCAGAGAAACTGTTGCTAGTTCTGTTCTGTTGGCTACAATGGAATGCTTGCTTGAGACCTAATTTCAGCAGCGGAATGGACCACGGAAGGCCTCTGGGGACATGAGCAGACTCACAGGTGCTCACAGACTCACTGTTGACCACTACCCCGGCTCATCTTCAGACTAAACCCATATACAGCTTGGCCGCATTCCACTTCATGGGCTAAGTAGCTGGGGTACAGGAGCTCAGCCTGAACAAGTGCCGCACATGGAAGCAATTAGCTGCCCCCACTGGACTCGTGACTCAAACCGAAAGCAGAATGAGTGGCGGTAATTTCACAGATGCAAGCAATTCATTAACAGGAAGAAGAAGAAGCCATCTTAATGGAAAGTGACTTGAGGACTGTTTGATGCAAATGGCCACTTGCAGCTGCCACCCCCTGAGGAGGTCAGTTCAAGGAAAACACACCATCAGATGGAAAAATCAAACTGCGAATTAATTTGATAGCTGCTGATAAGGCAGCAGCTTTGCTGGGCTGTACTTCTAGCTGTGCCATGTGCCCTGTGGACTGCTGCCATGAAGTTTGACTGTACGTGATAACAAGAGACGCACGCGCATGAGATTAAATGCAGCTGCCAAGGGTATTACAGCAGCATCTGTTGAGGACCTGAGTCAAAACACTGGTGCTAGCCTTGTATCAAAGGTAAGCAGAACACCCCAAAACTCAAGAAGAGGATCAGCAACAAACCGTTCAACACTACTAACGTAGTTGCACATTTAATAGCCATTATAAGTTGCCACGTGTCCTATTTGAATACAGTGGTACCTCGGGTTACATACACTTCAGGTTACAGACTCTGCTAACCCAGAAATAGTACCTCGGGTTAAGAACTTTGCTTCAGGATAAGTACAGAAATCATGCTCTAGTGGCGCGGCAGCAGCAGGAGGCCCCATTAGCTAAAGTGGTGCTTCAGGTTAAGAACAGTTTCAGGTTAAGAACGGACCTCCGGAACGAATTAAGTACATAACCAAAGGTACCACTGTACCATCAAAATCATCTGAAGTTGCAGCTGCCTTATCAAAGTATAAAATCAATCCATACACCAGTTGAGATGCAAACCAGTCGACTGAATGTGCACTACCAATGTATTGACTGGTTTTGCTTTGTATCTCAACCAAAATCATTGCAATCTTTTGGAACTAGAGTCTAGATTTAACCTTCAATTGCGCTCATTCATCTTTGTGACATACAAACTATCTTGCCGGGTCAGAGAGAAAGTCTCTTTAGGCCACCTCTATGTCTCCAACAGCAGCCGGCCCGATATTCCCAGGTAACTTGCAAACTGGGCATGATATAGGTAAAGGTAAAGGTACCCCTGCCCATACGGGCCAGTCTTGACAGACTCTGGGGTTGTGCGCCCATCTCACTTAAGAGGCCAGGGGCCAGCACTGTCCGGAGACACTTCCGGGTCACGTGGCCAGCGTGACATCGCTGCTCTGGCGAGCCAGAGCCGCACACGGAAACGCCATTTACCTTCCCGCTGGTAAGCGGTCCCTATTTATCTACTTGCACCCGGAGGTGCTTTCGAACTGCTAGGTTGGCAGGCGCTGGGACCGAGCAGCGGGAGCGCACCCCGCCGCAGGGATTCGAACCGCCGACCTTTCGATCGGCAAGTCCTAGGCGCTGAGGCTTTAACCCACAGCGCCACCTGCGTCCCTCTGCCACCTGCGTCCCTCATGATATAGACCATCTGAAAATTAAAAGTACACCCTACCTAAAGGGAGCTGCCTGTTCCTCCTCAGCTCCGTTGAAGGACAGAGCTGTGTGTGGCACACAACTTACCATACCAACCTACTGCCTTCAGGAATGGTAAAATTCAGCTTCTATTGCAGTCAGCTTTTGTATGTTGAATGGAGAGGGCGCCATCTTGTCCTTTGCCTCAAGGAGCAAAATATCTGGTCAAGACCCAAAGCAGATGACCCATGACTAGAAGGTGATGATTATGGGTCTTGTGATCATGCCCTATAAATGAGCCTTTCCGAAGTGTCTCTGTATGACCACTGCGGGTGAAAGCCATGCTGAGATAGACAGGCCAGTGGTTTAACCCAGCAATTTCTAAAACTCCTGGTGGGTCAGGCCCACCAAGGCCAATGTAGAACAGTGAAAAGAGTTTGGGGTTTGAAGATATGAACCTGGAAATCGCTTTTCAGCAACACAAAGCATCTGTGGTGCTGGGCAAATCATTACCTCTGTGTCCACCAAACACAGAGCATAGATAGCAGGGGTGGGAGGGCTGGACTACAGCTCCCATCATCCCTGACCATTGGCCATGGTGGCTGAGGTTCATGGGAGTTGAAGTCCCAATAATCTGTAGGGTCAGAGATTCTCTATCCCTGGAATACAGAAACCATAGACTACATCAGACACTCAACAGTATATGTTTTGGGGGGAGGGTGGAAGGTTTCACCTCCCATGATCCTCTCTGGGACATCATTGTTCAGGGTGGGGTGTCCCAAATAGCACAAAGGCACACACCCGTCACAGGGGCCCAACCCACAGTTGGAGTAGGCTGTAATGTGTGAATCATGTCCTATGTCCACCATACCATCCTACAGCGCAAATAAACTTCCTTAACGGAAGAGTAGAGGGCGAGTCCTTACAGAAAACGGTAAATCTTTATATTACATGACATTAATTACACTTTTACTGCTTGCTAACTCCGTTAAGGCTTTTGTTCGGCTATGGAGTACGGTACTTACTTGGTGCCCTCTTCAATCAAGGAGCCTCCTGCTGAAGGCCCAAGGTCCAACATTAGTTTTATTGCACTTTCTGTCACAGTTCATAAAGAATACTTAATAGAGCCACTCCTGCGTCCATCTGTGCTATCTGAGCAAGAGGAGAGCAACGGCAATCGCCAGTGTTTCCAGCGCTGTTGCCTCAAAAAAGGAATGTTGGGGGGTGGGTTTTCATTTCTAAAAGGAGTGCAAGAAATGTCGAGTTGAAGGGTGTGGGGCTTCTAGGCCATCTTAGCTGGACCCCCTTCTCGTTAGGGGAAATTCAGAGCTAGGCCATTTCCAACAGATGACCATCCAGCCACCGTGTTGTTTGCATTACAGGGAATATAAAGTGGGGGAAAACAGAACAGTAGCAGATCCATAGCTCTCACAACATCTAATTCAACCCATAAACATAAGTGCACATGAGCAGCACATGGACTTAAGGCTCCAGAATGTAGCTCACACAAGAGCCCCATGTTCTTCAGTCCAGTCCAGTTCAACATGGTGAGCTTCTATGGGCACATTCACACATGCATGCTCATCACTCATGACTGGGACATCAAGCAATGACTCATACAAATGCCCAAATCACCACAGGCGAAACTTCTGCCTCACCTGAAGTTAACTCACAAGCACAATACTTTCTCAACACAGTCACATTCACACATTCGGCTGAGAGCCATCAGGTACTAGGCAAGCAAATTAACACAATATCAAATGAACCCCATATTTGTGTGGTCCAGCCCTTTAGTAGACCATGAAATTGCACAGGGTTTTCATCTAGCAGAAAAATACAACCAAGTGATTAAAATACCTCAGCTGATTGGCAATGTCTAAAATTAGGTGGTTTAATCGGAGGGGGAGAGGAGGGTGGAAAAGATAAAACTGAGCCAAGGAACAACAAAAAGTCAATTTGGGCTTTTGAAACTAAAAACCCATGAGAGAAAGGCTCTAGTAATTCCCTACAGTTTTGTTATTGCTAGGCCTTACCCAGCAAACCTGGATTGGACTGGCCTGCTAGACCCACATTGCGCACGACAAGAGATGCGTTGCTGATCCAACCGTTCTCTTCCATTCCCCCCCCCCAACATCTAGTACTACAAACCATGTGATCATGTGGCCTCATCATACTGTGATCTCCTCTGTCTGTGATCCACTTCATTGGCTGCCACATGTGTGGGGGGAAAAAACTCAAAGCCCGCTGATGTCACACCCCACATCTTGTAGCAGTAAATGCTAAAGAGGGGTCAGCAAGGAGATACTGGGCTGCTGGCGCTTTTAAACAACCACCACATGTCTCCCATCACACCCAGTTCCAGCCTAAGGGCTGGATATTAAATGCATCTTTGTATTTAAAGTGTGCATTTTGTTGTTCTTTAAATGCAGATAGCATCTGCCCCCATGGATGCTATTTGAATTTTTTTCAAAGACATAAAGCATGCATGTTAAATGCAAGGACACATTTAAAGTGACAACTAGTTTGGTCCTTAGCCTCCTTGTCACTCAGGTCTGTCTACCCTACAGCGAAGCTGTGAATCTGAAATTAGGAGGGTGCAAGATTTTAACTGACCTGAAGCTATAGTTTTCTTGCCATCTTTTCAGGGCAGGTTCATCAAAGAGCACGGGTGGCCATTTTCATTTCACAAAATTAATTTGAGCAAAACAAAACAAATCTAAAAAAATTAAAGATCTCACCAAAGAAAAGTACACCTGAGTGTTTATGTGCACTTTAAACAATGTTTTCCTCCTCCCCCCCCCCACCTGCCACCCCACCGCCTCCTCAGTATGTGTCATCTTTGTAACAACTCTGGCAGGATTACCAAGGGTCTCTGTTCTTGTCACTTTGAGGCACTTTTAAGAGAGCTGTGGGAATGGGAAGGTGAAAGGAAAAGGGGGCAGTGGGAGCAAGGAGGTGTGGGGGGAAGAGAGTAATACTCACAGCTTTTCACAGTCAAAACCAGAACCCGCTGCTGGTAATGTGAGAGTGCTACATCAGGCGCCAAATGGATAAGACTGTAGACAGCCGGGCCAAAGCGCTGATCCTTGCCAGCACCTGCAGATAGGAGACAAATAATTGGCACATGTTAAAAAGAGAGAGAGAAAGAGACTTGTTAGATGTCCGTATTTTCTAACAGTGTCTGGCAGGGGTCCCTGCAAGGAATTTAATCAGCAAGAGTTGTTTAAAATGGGCTTTGAACAACAAGCCCTGCACTGCTAGTAATGAACTTCATATCATCTGCCACTCCTGTTTGCTGACGACATTCAATTTGTTAATTCTGCAGCTGGTGATAGGGGTCAGATAGGAAAGTGACGATTGTTTTTTGACGTTCCAACCCCTGCTCACATCTTCCTAATTAATCCTTTTAGAAGCAACCAGCCGACGGGAGAGGTGTGGAGCTGAGGGAGGAGAATGCGAGGGCAAGAGAGGAAAGGAGACAGATTTGCTAATGCTGCCCTCTACTTTCTTATCTGACTATCTAAAGTGCAGGGTGGAAGAAAAGTGGCAAATAAGGCTGCAAGAGGAACCAGAATATTCACGGATGCAACAAATACTTTTGTGTGTGACTCCCCCTTCTCAGTTTCATAACAATATTCCATGACCTTAATACACATGTCACATGTCTGATGAAGCAGGAGCAAAAATACTTCAAAAAATACTTGATTCTTTAGCAAGGCCAGAGGCAGAGTAGGGTAAGGTAGGTAACCTCTGTCCCATGTTCAAATCTTAACAGTCCATTGGACTTGCAAGGCTTCTACAGCAAAGTTACACCCACTTGCCCTACACTGGACATCATAGATGGTGTCAAGTGTGGGGCAGAGAAAACTTGGCATGGCTGTAAGGCTGCTTGCCTAACACCATATACAGGGCTTTGCAAGCCCAAACCATCAGCTGATCACCAGGTCTTGCAAAGCACTATCTTGTAGAGTGTTGTCAGCAAGCCCTATGTGGGCAAAAAAAAAATCACCTGATATCATTTGTGACCTCAGGTGACTGAAAAGAAGGTGGCCTTGCCCACTTGTCAAACTTTGCATGTAAGAGGTAGGTAAGTTCATGATCTGGCAAGCCAGGCAACTCCTGTTCCCCAACCCTGCTAGATAATGTTCTCCACAACAGTCTAGCTTCTGCATTTTGTACTAGCTGCAGTTTCTGGGTTATCTTAAACGGCCTCGGTCCAGTATACCTGAAGGAGTGTCTCTACCTCCATCGTTCTGCCCGGACACTGAGGTCCAGCGCCGAGGGCCTTCTGGCGGTTCCCTCGCTGCAAGAAGCCAAGTTACAGGGAACCAGGCAGAGGGCCTTCTCGGTGGAACACCCTCCCACCAGAAGTCAAAGAGAAAAATAACTACCAAACTTTTAGAAGACATCTAAAGGCATCCCTGTTTAGGGAAGCTTTTAATGTTTAATAGGTTATTGTATTTTAGTGTTTTGTTGGAAGCCACCCAGAGTGGCTGGGGAGACCCAGCCAGATGGGCGGGGTATAAATAATAAATTATTATTGTTATCATCATCATCATCATCATCATCTTTAAAGGCAGCCCCCCTCCCCCAATGCAGCGCACTGCGGTAATTTAATTGGGAGGTTACCAGTAGCAACAGGTGGGCTATTGTATGTTTCCGAGCACAATTCAAAGTGTTGGTGCTGACCTTTAAAGCCCTAAACGGCCTCGGTCCAGTATACCTGAAGGAGCGTCTCCACCCCCATCATTCTGCCCGGACGCTGAGGTCCAGCGCCGAGGGCCTTCTGGCGGTTCCCTCATTGCGAGAAGCAAAGCTACAGGGAACCAGGCAGAGGGCCTTCTTGGTAGTGGCACCCACCCTGTGGAACGCCCTTCCAGCAGATGTCAAAGCGATAAACAACTACCTGACATTCAGAAGACATCTTAAGGCAGCCCTGTTCAGGGAAGTTTTTAACGTGTGATATTTTACTGTATTTTTGGTTTTTATGGAAGCCGCCCAGAGTGGCTGGGGAGGCCCAGCCAGATGGGTGGGGTATAAATAATAAATTATTATTATTATTATTATTATTATTTGGCCAGATTATCCCTGTCCAGGAACAGTCGCAACTTGCAAGTCAGCTAAAAGCATCTCAGGCCATTTAACCTAAATTAGTGTGTTCACACACAATAGCAAAATTGCTCCACCCATGCCAAATCTCAGAAGAATGGGCAGACAGAACAGATGTGGGTGTCTGGATTCCAAGAGGTGCCAATAGGAATACAAGCATTAAACTGGAAACCACATTCCTTCTCCACCAAACAAGGAAAAACCCCTCTTTTGCCTAGGCTTCTGGCCGAGTGTCACCCAACAGTGTTGGAGCCTAAACTGTGACTTTCAAATCACCCCTAACCACCATTTTTGCAACATTCTCCACTGTTGAAATGTGGAATGGCAACTTTACAATTTCTGCTTGCAAGTCTGTGCCCTAAGAGAAATACAGTGTCCCGTGGATCCATAGTGATAGCAACCGAGAATCAATATTTTAGCGAGTTGGAGTGGGCACAGTAGAAACTGGAACTTGAAAAGATGAAAGGGGATGAATAGTTGAAACTTCAAAGTGAGAAAGTTCATGTGGGAATTGTAGAACTCCTGGCTGAATTCAAAGCCAGTGCTGAAAAATTGCATCCCTCACAGCTCAACTGCAAATACCCCAGAAATCTCTTAGGGGCACAAAAGAGTTTATATTGCTAGAATGAATCTCAAAGATCAATATATTTAGTTTTGACAACTAATATTTTTGACCCTGGATTCGTAAGTAAGGTTGCAATCCTATACACTGGATAGTATACAGAGTTACCACAAAGCCCACTGAATTCAATGGGCTTTACTTCTGAGCAGACAAGCATACAATGGTGCTCTTTGCTGCAATCCTGCAACCACTCGCCCAGGAGTAAGCCCCACTGAACTCAGTGGGGCTTACTTCCATATAAATGTGACAAGATGACCGATGGGGTCCCTTCCATCTTTACAATTCTATGATTCCATGCATTGTGCTGTTTGTGTCATATAAAGCCAAGGCGAGGATCCTCTGGCCAGAGGCCTAATCTGGCCAAGCATGGGCTCCAGTTTGCCCCACAAAGTCCACATCCATTTGCTCCACACCTGATGACATATGTGGCTGCCAGTGAACGGCTGAGAACCTAAAAATGTACTCCCAATTACCATATTTTTCCCGTGTATAACATGCCCTCATGTATAAGATGGCCCCTATTTTGGGGGACTCCAAATTAATAAAACGCCCCTCAGCACTACCCGTATATAAGACGAGCCCCAATTTTAAACCTTTTTTTTTTAATTAAAAAAACCTAGTCTTATACACAGAAAAATACAGTATTCTTTGGTCAGGAAGGCTTGTTGCCACTGCAAATCAGCTGAGTGCCAGCTGCCCACTGGAGTTCCCCACTGGAAACTGTAGCGCAACTGACCCCTGCCAAGAGCAGGACTTGAAATGAGCAACTAACACCCAGTTTTAGAAACTAAAACTCCTTTTTACTGCTTATGTGATCAGAACAAAGAGTCCAATAAGAATCCAAATTCTTCAATGGTGCAAATGCTTCTTCCCCTTTGTGGAAACAGACAAACAGAATGCCAGAGGCTATGGCTATATTTTCTTAAGACAGACTCAAGAAAAATCAAATTAGATACTCCTCTTCCTCCTCCCCCATCTTACTTTCTCCCTTTATTTCCATTTCATCTTTTAAAAGAAATTCTACAGTATCCACACCGAGGATAAAATAACGTATCTTCCCCTCTTTGCTCAAACCCCTGTAGTAATCATATTAATAGGAGGCCTTTATTACTGGTTAATGGAATTCTTTTAAAATGGAACCAAGTTTGAAGTAAACTGTTTTTCATTGATCGTATGATGTATAGAGCTCAACCAGTCTATTTATGGTGTAAGCAAATTAAAAGCCTTAAGCCTTTATAGCTAGGCTGTATAATCTCGTGCAGAAAAATCGATTTCTTGGTATCCTTGTGGGATATGGATCATATTTCTCCCCCTTTTTTCTGATAGAGGAACACTTTCAATTTATTTTGAGAAAGAAGTTAATTAGTGGTAGAGTTTGGGGTTTTAAAAATAATATTTTGGCCTCAACTAGAAAAAGGAGGGGGGCGGATATACCACCACTCTTTATAATGGAAAGTGTCTCTTGCACAATTCGCTGAGTGCTGTAGACCAAATTAGGTGCCAGTCATGGATACTCTTGTTACTTTAGAATTTCAAAGGTAGATATTTATGTTAAAAGACCGGTCTGAAACTGTAACCTGTTTTGGATTTCTCTCCATTATGTTTCAGCAAGACAGCACGACTCTTTCTGTAACAGTCTGTCAAGATTCTGCTTTTAACCACGTAGGCCTCCTATGCTGTGACGCCATAACCAGAGTCCTGCCCTTATATTTTAGATACCATAGATTATTCTTCAGGATCATCTCAGCCTCTGTTGTTTATGAGGTGTAAAAATGCACCCACCCCAAAAACGACATCTTGATCAGGCTCCAAACAACTGTGTTAGGTGTGTCCAGTGCTTTATTTAAAAAAAAATGTTTTGGGGTACTCTCATCTCCCTACTCATATTGAAATACTGCCCCTCAATGAGGCCAAACTTAGATTCACAAAATATTTTTTTTTAAAGATATTTATTAAAGTTTCAAAGATTATATAAAAACAAAACAAAACAACAATACAAACAAACAAATACAAAAACAAGTATAATTTCAATCCCTTGTTTTCTTGTAACTTATTTCCCCGACTTCCTCATACCTCCCCTTTCTGTATTCCAAGTTCTAATTATTAATTCAGCAAATCCTCTCCCTTATTTTTCATTAAATTTTTAGCTTTTCTTTTCTTTTTGTTGTTGTTGTTGTTTAGTCGTTTAGTCGTGTCCGACTCTTCGTGACCCCATGGACCAGAGAACGCCAGGCACCTCTGTCCTCCACTGCCTCCCGCAGTTTGGTCAAACTCATGCTGGTAACCTCGAAAACACTATCCAACCATCTTGTCCTCTGCCGTCCCCTTCTCCTTGTGCCCTCCATCTTTCCCAACATCAGGGTCTTCTCCAGGGAGTCTTCTCTTCTCATGAGGTGGCCAAAGTACTGGAGCCTCAGCTTCACGATCTGTCCTTCCAGTGAGCACTCAGGGCTGATTTCCTTCAGTATGGAGAGGTTTGATCTTCTTGCAGTCCATGGGACTCTCAAGAGTCTCCTCCAGCACCATAATTCAAAAGCATATTTTCTTTTTACTTAACCATTACAGCTGTAAACCACGTAATTTCTAAACCAACGTCATTCTAACATTCATTAATTTTGCAATGTTTCTTAAGATAGTCCTTAAATTTCTTCCAATCTTCTTCCGCTGTCTCTCTTCAGATTCACAAAATATTTAGAGGTATATGTGGGATGTAATCCGCTGGGAGCGGTCAAATACAACATTCCTTGTTTTTCTAGAATGGACAGGCAGAGGGATGTTGGTCCAGTCAGTCAAAACTTCCTGTTCCTCCTGGGCTGGAGCATCCTTCCCTTGCATGTGGCTAGAGATGGCTGTGACCTTACCTGTCCAGGTAGCAAAAAGACGAGTCACGCAGCACTCTCTCTCTTTTTCACTTCCTTCTCCGCTGGACCAGCTTTTTAGCTAGGAATGCTCTGCTAGCTCTCAGTTAGCAGAAGCACTGGGACTATTCCCCATATGGGGTAGATCCACATGTACATATTTGTAACCAAGTCTGCCTTCAGGAATCCAACTGTGAACTGATGTGAGTAAACTTCTTTTATTGACTTTAAATAAGATTGTCGTGTCTTTATTCTTTTAAGAGGGATCAAATGGAACTTACCAGGAACGTACAGTTCAATCTGAAACTGTATAATAGTGAGAAGGCTCACACGAGCCTGCAACCAGCTATCTGTTGTGCATATAAGAAAGGGGAATGTAACTCTGCTACATAAAGAAACTTGCTAGCGCAAGTTAGGAAGGATATTATAGTGTATAATAGTGAGAAGGCTCACACGAGCCTGCAACCAGCTATCTGCTGTGCATATAAGGAAGGGGAATTTAATTCTGCTACATAAAGAAACTAGCGCAAGTTAGGAAGGATATTAATAAACAATATATCTTCTCCTGCCACCCTGAACATTCCCACAGTATACATACCCTTGTGTCCCCACACTGAGTGTGTCCGAGGTTGGGCATGCGCAGCGGACATGTGCAGTGAGTAGCAAAGGCCTTCCATGAGGGCTGGTCCACCCAGTAGCCACACTGAGGGCTTTGCCTCAGAAAACAGACCAGGAGGGACAGCTAATTTACCTGCCTTCCCCAGTTCACCACACCCTCCAAGCAACCCTATTTTCTAGGGACAGTCCCAGATTTACAGAAGCCATCCACATTTCCGATTTGATCCCAGAATGCCCCATTTTCCTTCAGCATGTCCCTATTTTCATCGGAGAAATGTCAGAGGGTATGGAGTTATCCGACTCTTGAGTAATCCGAATGCAGCCCTGTATAGGGAAGTTTTTGAAATGTTTAATGTTGGAAGCTGCTCAGAGTGACCGGGGCAAACCAGTCAGGTGGGCAGGGCAGAAATAATAATATTATCATTGAATAGGATGTCCCTATTTTCATCAGAGGGTATGCCATGCAGGGCCAAGTCCAATGCATTTTGGCACCTGAGGAAAACCACAAAATGGCACCCTACTCCCGGGCGCACCATTTTGAACCTGACATGTGTACAAGAAGCCCAACAATTCTGTCACAGGGAAAGTGCACTTGCCATCGCAGTTCTGAAGAGCTATCATTTCCTTTGACACTGCTTTGGGAAGAAATAGTTTTGAGCTGCATGTGTGTGTGTTCAACATTTCCATGTACGAATAAGCCCCTACATTTCTAACATTACAGGAAGCGGGGTGGTTGTTATCAACAGCTGTGATCTCAAACGCCAAACTTTCTAGTGGAGCCAATTCACTCCTGCAGCTGTTCTTCCTTGCCCTCCTTCTTGGGTTGGTTTTATTTAGATTTTGCATCTGTGGACTCAGATTCCTTTTAGAATTTTACTCGATTTTAAAATGCACTTTAGGAATAAGAACAGCAATCATGAGGATAGCTGCCAGTAAGCAAATAATCAAGGGATGCGAACAAAAGTAACATGTATGCACTTCAAAATCATAAATGCAAACACCATTATTATTATTATTATTATTATTATTATTATTATTATTATTATTATTTTGTGTATTGCATCTAGGGATCACAGAACAGTACTAGCACCCATGTAGACTGCATTCAATATGGAACTGCAGCAGCCCAGAAGATTATATTATGAAATGATACGTTAGCTAAATACAGCAATATCTGTCTAATTCCTCTATGAATCTCAGTTCTGAATTTTACAGTAACACAGAGCCATCTACAGGGGAATGGCTGCGTTTGGTGTTTCCTGGCAAAGCTTATTCTAGCAAGCCGCGAATAAGAGTCCACAGAGGACAACAAATTACAGTAAACACTTCAATGCTGGCACACCTTCTTCGCTATTTCCTTTGCCATTTTATGACCCTTATTTAAAACAAAAAAACCCCTAGTTTTTAACTAGGCTTAAAAGACCTTTTCAGAGAAATATATATTGAATTGTTTGTGTATTAGCATGTTAATGCTAAATATTTATACTGCTTGTGTATTGTTTTGTTGAATTGTTTGTGTATTAGCATGTTAATGCTAAATATTTATAATGAAAAGTGGGGGGAACCCACTGCCTTCCAGTCACCAGCATTTTAGCAATTTTTTTAAAAGATAAAAAATTCCAATCTAAAAAAATTGACAGAACATTAAAAAACACACTTTAATATCATGATGCAAACTGGGCTATCACACTTTAAAAAATAGGTTATAGTGCAAATTAAACAATTGATTTAAAAAATAAATCGACAGGTGTGCGGAATTTAAGCAGTTGTGTGTCTGAATTGTACTTTCCGTTTCCTCGTCCACAAGTTACTGTGGACAAAACACAGCAGAATGTATGCATAGGAAAAAATGCAAGTCTTTTGGTAGTGTGGAAAGGCCATTGCTATTCTGTTTATCGCTTACATGGGGAAAGGAACTATAATGCAAAATGGCACTAAAGTCCCTTGTCTGGAAGTACCACAGTTGCCATTTATTTAATGTAATGGATGTATTATTCAGAGCAACCCAGATTCCTAAATGTTCGTATTTTCTTACTTATCCAATCATATTATTTCGTAAGGTTATTATTTTAAGCCATCCAGACTTGGTATTTTTTGAGTTAGAAAATGGAGGGAGGAAATCATAGTGTTACCTTTGGCTGAATTTAACAACAGGTTTCATTCAATCAAATCTGATTGAATTACATTAAATGCACCCTGCAGTTTTATACATACTGACTTGCATGTACACTTAGTAAAGTCATCAATGTAGCAATGTAGCTTTGAGCATTTGTATTAATTTTAATTGGTGTAGACCAGCAATGACCAACTGGGCGACTGATTTACCCAGCAGAACAATGTTATTAGGACCTCAGCAGCCCTGCCCCCTTTAAACCAAGTTGTGGGGGGAGTGTTGCCAACATTTCACAAAGCGTGTTCTCCTTCATAGAGAGCACGTGTTGCGGTGGGGTCTGACAGGCCACCCCTCTGTTGCTGGGCGGGTTAGTATGGATGACCATCCACAGTGATTGGGCGGTTGGGTTACTGGGCAAATTTTGGTGTTGCCATTTAGGGGGATGGACCAAAGGTTATAAAATCAAGTCACGCAGCACTGACTGGGCTGCATCGGATCACCCGCCCACCCTCCCTAATCTAGGGCTATTGCATTGACCTTGCTATGCCTGTCATGGGGTCGTCTGCTTTGGGGGCAGGGGCCTGGTAGGAATTTTGTCCATTTGGCTGATTGGCTGGTGCCCTTTGGTTTTTGCCTACTGCGTAGCAAATCGTCACAACTTGTAAGGTTGCGGTTGGGCGTTGGTTAAAAAATTGGTGGAGGGGTAAGGATTGGCGGTGCCTACACCTGCAATGCTGCTGCAGAAAGGGAATTCCGTTAGAGGAATCCAGGGGCTTGAGATTCTATTGTCCGTACCCTGAAGGGGGCTTAGGGCCGCGCAAGCCCCCGGGAGCATGTGGAGGGGGTGAGAGTCTGCTGCCCGGCTCCATGCTCTCCCCAATATTGTTTTCCCTTACTGGCTTTTGCTGGAATCCAGAAGTCAGTTCTGTCCCCTGGGGTGGGGACAGATAGTTATAACCAATGCCTAAGCAACCACTCACATTTATCTATTTTAATAAAGTTGTGGCCAAAATTATGCCAAAAACCTTAAACAAAAATTATGTGTGAATTGTGAATTATTTAGGGGTGGCCTGGGGGACCGCAACATGCAATCTATTTTTAAAATGTTTTGTGCAAATCACAGAGAAGAAAAGACACCCCTTTTTAACATAATGCCCTGTCCATTCCTCTGTTTGTGCATAAGAGATGGCAATAGAAGTTTTGCCACCCTGGGCTCCATTTGGAGGAAGCTGTGATACATATATTTAATCGATAAATAAATTAACAGGTGATGGCATGTGCCAATTTTATTACAAAGATGTGCAGTTGCTTGGATGAGCTGAAGGCCTACTGTTCTATTGCTCCAGTCCTGTTGACTAGATGGATGCATTCTGGCAACGCTCAAAACCCATTACTCTGCTGGCCTGTTCTCTCTCCACATAAAGACACAAGGTGATTTAAAGCTAAAATGGACTGAGCCCAACACTTATAAATGTTTTCATTTACAGCGTTCTGATATGAATTCAATAATACCTCTGTAGCTGGATTTTTTTGGGCAATAGATTTTATTGAATTAGTCTCCCTCCAAAATATATTTTTCTCTCTTCATGGCAAACATGTTGGACCCGGCCTCCCACCCCCACGGCTCAGGCCTGCTAGATTCTGGCAGACTCAGCCCATAACCTGCAGGGTGGCTCCAAGATTTGAGGGTCACTGAGTAGCAAGCCCACAGTTTTCCACCTTAAGCTATTTACTGCAGTGGCAGCAACATCTACCACCACTTCCATATTACTATTCTTCTCTTTCTATACTGCTTTATATTTTTAAGAAAAAAATCTCAAAGCGGTTTGCAAACATATTAAAACAGCAAATGAAAATATTCCACATGAAATTATGCCATCCGGTATTAAGAGCTCAAATTCATTTGGTTTTCTTCCCATGCTCTGTGTATTAATACAGAGACAACTGAAACCATGAGTCATTTGCTGCAGCTGCTTCGTTATGTTCTATCCTACCTAATAGCAGGTTCCTGTACCACCGCCCCAGTTTCCTGCACATCAATGAAGTAATTATCCCCAGTACTTAGTGTCCTCTGAAATATTGTCTTCTGCCCCCTCAGGATTCAGCTTAAAGCTCTCTTGATCAGGTTTGCAAGACTCCTAGCAAACATATTCTTGTCAACCTCTGTGAGGTCCAACACATCTCTTGCCAGAAGCCCTTCTTGGCAGCGAAAACTGTGGTACAGATAGCAAAATACTTCCCAACACAGTGGTGCCCCGCAAGATGAATGCCTCACAAGACGAAAAGCCCACTAGACGAAAGGGTTTTCCCTTTTTCGATGCGCTTCGCAAGACAAATTTCCCTATGGGCTTGCTTCACAAGACGAAAACGTCTTGCGAGTCTTGTGATTTTTTTCGCTCCCCCCCCCCTTTTTCTAAGCCGCTAAGCCTTTAATAGCCGCTAAGCCGCGAACAGCGCCAAGCCGCTAATAGGGTTGCTTCGCAAGACGAAAAAACCGCTAGACGAAGAGACTCGCGGAACGGATTATTTTCGTCTTGCGAGGCACCACTGTAATACCATCTGCTCGGCCAGTCTATGTACTTCTAGTATGTTCCTCTCTCTTTCTGGGCCATGATCATCTACAGAATGAGGGGCGGAATAACCACCTGTGGTCCAGGTTCATGATAAGTAGAGTTAAGCTGGTGATCTTTCAGGGCAAAAGTGTCATTAATTTGCAAGTGTCTTTGATAACCATTAAGTTGCAGATTCTGTTGTTGTCGTTGTTGTTTAGTCGTTTAGTCGTCTCCGACTCTTCGTGACCCCATGGACCAGAGCACGCCAGGCACTCCTGTCTTCCACTGCCTCCCACAGTTTGCTCAAACTCATGCTGGTAGCTTCGAGAACACTGTCCAACCATCTCGTCCTCTGTCGTCCCCTTCTCCTTGTGCCCTCCATCTTTCCCAACATCAGGGTCTTTTCCAGGGAGTCTTCTCTTCTCATGCGGTGGCCAAAGTATTGGAGTCTCAGCTTCAGGATCTGTCCTTCCAGTGAGCACTCAGGGCTGATTTCCTTCAGAATGGATAGGTTTGATCTTCTTGCAGTCCATGGGACTCACAAGAGTCTCCTCCAGCACCAGAATTCAAAAGCATCAATTCTTCGGCGATCTGCCTTCTTTATGGTCCAGCTCTCACTTCCATACATCACTACTGGGAAAACCATAGCTTTCACTAAACAGATCTTTGTTGGCAAGGTGATCTCTGCTTTTTAAGATGCTGTCTAGGTTTGTCATTGCTTTTCTCCCAAGAAGCAGGCGTCTTTTAATTTCGTGACTGCTGTCACCATCAAGTTGCAGATTCTACTACTCTCTATCAAAGTTGCATCTGTCTTTAGACTTTAATCTTGAGGATGCAGTTACAAGGCAGCTTGCAAGTCTCCTCCTCACTTTTTGGCAATAGATTTTATTGAATTAGTCTCTCTCCAAATCACAGTCCAGCCCTTCAATACTTAGAAATATGGTGTTTTTACCTTCAGATTTTCTCAACAGTAGAAGAAATGGACCTTGAACCTCAAACGGATAGAATATGCTGAAAGGTTTTGAACTCTCAAGGACCACATGAGTTCTAGAATTCTCTTAAACACTCTTCTTTTAATTGCTAATCAAATTTGTTTGCTTAAGTCATCAGGCAGAATGCGAGGCAATTAAAAACATTGGCACACAATCAATTTTAATTGTGTTCTGCCACAGCGCTTGCCTTTGCAAATCAGATACGTTTTAGTCTATGCACCGAGATATATCAGGTGAGAGCAATTTTTAATACTACCATTTATGTAGGCTGGATCTGATTAAACAGTATATTGTTCGTTCTTAAGTTACACAACTTCTTCCACTATACTTATCGTTCCATTACTGCTGATCTAGATACATCTACTAAACCAGGCTATATAGTTTGTTATATAGAAATGCATTGATTAATATGGGCCTGTTCCCTACACTCTTTGCGGCTATATATTAGTGCCATCTAGCGGTCACTGGGAAAAATACTATTAAAATAATGCATTCTCTATGTTGCCAGGTTTGTTATTATAACTCATTATGAAACCCTTAGTCTTAATTTCTTAAAACACAAACACACATACACAAATCTAAGCTTTGTACCTCCAGAGACAGATTTTTGAAATACTAAGCAATTTATAAATGTTTGCATCTGTCTGTCTTAGGAGATGCTGGAAGACTGCACCTTCGGGGTAAAGCAAAACCGTTGGAGAGTTACGGCAGAGAAATGTAAATAAATGCATAAAATTCCTCATACAAGGAAACAAAGTTACTTTCAGGAAAGCCAAGAACCACACACACCACACTTTATGCCTGGCCTGCATAATCTGTGACCTACCAAGATGAATGCTGGTATATTGCATTACTTAGCTGGGCTCTTGCAGAGTCTGCAAACTGGTAGGTAGCCGTGTTGGTCTACCGTAGCTGAAACAAAATAAAAAAATTCCTTCCAGTAGCACCAACTAAGTTTGTTATTGGTATGAGTTTTTGTGTGCATGCACAATTCTTCAGATACACACAGGATTTTTTTTTATTTTGTAGAGTCTGCAAAGTCTTCCTTGAACTTTCCCGAACTTGCTTCCCCCTACCTGAGTCTCTCAGCTAAGCTCGATTGCTCATGATGACTCACCAGCCATGTATGGCAGGCAGCCCTCCACGGTTCAAGAAACCTCCTGTTTTGAGGCGCACCTGGAACTGCCAGACCAGGGGTGAGGGGTTTCCAAGTTGCCTGGGAGTCCTTAAACAATATAGACAAGCTGAACAACATAACGCAACTCGATGGCCAAGAACAATGGCACTAAACACTATTTATAGATTAATACAAATAATCAGAAATTACAACCAAAGTCTCTAAATCTTCTTCACCAATCATGGTAGAATAATCCAAAAGTTCAATATATACATAATCTGTCACCAAATATCGCCAGAACAGAGTGACTACAGTATCATATGACCACTGACTCAGAGCATATTTTCTACAGTGTTTATATTTGCTTACATGTAAGATTGGCTTGTTAAGAAATTGAACTGCATCCTTCTCATATTAATTTTCGCAAGTCTGGCTGATGAAGCTGGCAGAATCCGAGACCAGGGAGAAGAGTCGGTAGAAGAAGATTGGAAGAAATTTAAAGTCTATTTACAGAAACACTGTAAAATTAAGGAATGTTAGAGGGATGCTAGAATGAAGTTATGTGGTTTTAGCAATAACGTTATAAAGGGGTATGTAAAAATGGATTGTTAACAGGTGAAAATGTAAAGTTACAATATATTAAGATAAAATATCAAGATAAAAGTGAAAAGGGTAAGGACTTGCTGAAACAACTACTGAACTAGAATACAAAAAAGGGAGGTGTGAGGAGGTCAGGGAAACAAGCAAATGAAAGACAAGACATGGAAAGACTGATTTGTTGTTAATTGTTTTTTATTTTTCTGTATTTTGGATTTTTTTCTTCTTCTCTTTTCTTCGTTCTACTTTTGTAACTTCTTTGAAACTTTAATAAATATTATTTTTTAAAAAAAGAAAAAAGATTGGCTGATGAAGCATTGAACAAAACAGACTGGTTATCCGGAAACTCTGTTCCAGAGATATTTGGTGACAGATTATGCATATATTGAACTTTTGAATTATTCTACCGCGACTGGTGAAGAAGATTTAGAGACTTTGGTTGTAATTTCTGGTTATTTGTATTAGTCTATAAATAGTGTTTAGTGCCATTGTTATTGGCCATCGTGTTGTGCTATATTGTTCAGTTCATCAAATTGCCTGGGAGGCCAGAAGACAAAAGCTTTCAAACTTTATTAAACTCGGTGGGTTGCAATTTGTGTCCACGTGAATTGATTTTCTCAGAAAGGAAGCAAATAATTAAAAACAACAAGGCAAAATGAAAACATAGCCCTGTGTACACACAGTACTTTTAAAGCTCATTTGAAGCACCTTCTTTCCTTCTGGAAGGCTCAGCGGACTTGAGGGTGAAAACCCATGTTACATAACTCAATCTTCAGAGAAGAATTAGACGGCTTCACCCATCTCTAGTTAGAAGCCGCTATTCATGGGTAATACTTTACACTATGTACAGAGCGCACTTCTAGATCAGTGGTTTTCACTCTCCCACTGAAATCCTTTCCAAATCTGTTGCATATTGAGAAACCCTGGTAGGTTGCAAGGCATTCTGTGATTTGCATCACATTTTTTAAATCTTCACACCTTCCAAAACACAGGTAAGCCTACCTGCAGCATGGATGCCGCAAGTGGTGCATGCAGTGGGAAACTGGGGCAGAAGAATCCAAATAATAATAATAATAATAATAATAATAATAATAATAATAATAATAATTTTATACCCCGCCCTTCCCGGTTCAGAAAACCGGGCTCAGGGCGGCTAACAACAGATTTAAAACACTTAATTGATGCAACAAAAAACAGCAGAAAATACAGTAGAAAATGTGAATAATAAATTCAGAATTCAAAAATCAATTTAGGGGGGAAATCCATCCAATAAACATTAGATGATCACCAGGGCTAGCTGGTTAAATTAGTCCTATTTGGGCCAGTGAGAAGACCAGGGGAGAATTAGCTGTGGGATCCCAGAGCAGGTAATCTTCATAAAAAGGGAAGGGGAAGGGAAGGAAGGGGAATAAAAGATCAGGCTAAGTTCAAATTGAAAGCCAGGTGGAATAGTTCTGTCTCACGGGCCCTGCGGAAGGAAGTTAAATCCTTCAGGGTCCTGGTCTCATGGGACAGAGCATTCCGCCAGGTTGGAGCCATCACTGAGAAGGCCCTGGCCCTGGTGGAGGATAGTCTGACTTCCTTAGGGCCCGGGACCTCTAAAAATTATGATTATTTATGGATTATTCATGTTACTGCTATTTTACTTCTTTCGTTACATTTATAGTCTGCCTTTTCTCCAATGAACTCCAAGTGAGTGAGGACTAGCCCAAGAATATTTTTGCTCCTGAGGCAAACTGCAAAATGGTGCCCTCCCCTCACCAGGAAAGAAGGCGTGAGCGAAAATCTTCAGCAGCAGCAAGTTGGAGGCTGGATCCTGCTGCCTGAGGTGGTCTCTTCATCTTGCCTCATGAGGGGGCCAGCCTTGAGGTGAGTTACGCTAAGAGACAGTAAGTGAGCTACGTGTCTGAGTGGGGATTTGAATCTGGGTCTCTCCAGCACTCTAACCACTGTGCCACACTGCCTCTGTAGCATACATGCAGCGCAAATGACGCTGTTGCCCATTTTAGAATTGATGGCAAGCAAGATGGCCGCCGTCAATGTCCCAAGCGATGAAAAATCACCCTCGAGGGAAAGGCAGGCAGGGGAATGTCTTCTTTATGAAGCTCCGTCTAAACTTTTCATTATCTTTCTTTCTGAAGCAAAACTAATAATGGGAAACCACAAAAAAAGAATCCCTGCCCAGCCCTGTCCCCCTCTCCAAATCTTATCCGAAGCAGTAGAACAAGAAACTAAATCAAGATGTTTACTGACAGACTAATAAACAAATGGGCCCATTGCGAGGCAGCCTTGATGAATGGTGCATCCAGGTGTTTTCAATAATGGCAATAAGCACTACAACTCAAAGTATTTCTGATTCAAGTATAATGCATTATTAGGCCATTAGAGGCTGAGTATAGAGGGCCATTTGTGCTCAGGCCTATCAATAATGCTGCTTCCCAGCTTGCATTTAGACCAGGGGAATTAGTCATACTGATATTCTATTTAATAAAAACCTAAAGAAGACGCATCAAGAATCGCATTACATTTTAACAGGGTTACAGCAGCCCAGGAGGACCACAAGTTTAATTTTCATAAGAGCATTCATTCCTCAATTATGTCAAACATGAAAATGTAAATGGCAAATTTAATGCTAACAATATCCCTCAAAGCACATTGGCAGGTAGCAAGCATTATGTTGAGTGAATGCCGGCTGCATAACAAGCAGGACCCAGAAGTAGACGGAGGAGAATGGATTAAATTGCGAAGCTGAGCTCTGCTGGTGATGGGCACAGGCTTCTGCTGCTGCTGCTGAGGAATCATACAATATGCATGTAGAGAGAAGGGAATGGGTGCCTCTGCAAAGTATTTGCTGACGGTGCAAGCAGCATAATTAATTCTGGCTGCCCGCAGCAGCTGGAGACACCAAACAGGCTACTTTGAATCCCTTAAAAGAAATGGAATAGTTTCATTTAAACCAGAAGTCCTATTTGCATGAGGCTCACAGCATGGCTTGTCTGCTTTGTTTTCAACTGTCTGCTTATACCTTGGACACAAGGACATTGGAGATTCTGCCATCCAAGCCACCTGGAAGTCATTTAAACTCATTCAGATTCTTATGGAGGTTCGTGCTTACAGAATGAGTGTATCGCACTGCAAGGAGATCAGAACATTTGGGGAATAAGGGAGTTAGTGTGGTGTGGTGTAGTGTAGTGGTTAAGAGCGGTAGACTCGTAATCTGGTGAACCGGGTTTGCTTCCCCACTTCTCCATATACGGCTGCTGGGTGACCTTGGGCTAGTCACACTTCTCTGAAATCTCTCAGCCCCACTCACCTCACAGAGTGTTTCTTGTGGGGGAGGAAGGGAAAGGAGAATGTTAGCCACTTTGAGACTCCTTGTAAAGGTAAAGGGACCCCTGACCATTAGGTCCAGTCGCGGACGACTCTGGGGTTGCGGTGCTCATCTCGCTTTATTGGCCGAGGGAGCCGGCGTACAGCTTCCCGGTCATGTGGCCAGCATGACTAAGCCGCTTCTGGCGAACCAGAGCAGCGCACAGAAACGCCATTTACCTTCCTGCTGAAGCGGTACCTATTTATCTACTTGCACTTTGAGGTGCTTTCGAACTCTAGGTTGGCAGGAGCAGGGACCAAGCAATGGGAGCTCACCCTGTCGCAGGGATTCGAACCGCCGACCTTCTGATCGGCAAGTCCTAGGCTCTGTGGTTTAGACCACAGCGCCACCCACGTCCCTTACAGTGCCACCCACGTCCCTTAGGGTAGTGATAAAGCAGGATATCAAATCCAAACTCTTCTTCTTCTTCTTCTTCTTCTTCTTCTTCTTCTTCTTCTTCTTCTTCTTCTTCTTCTTCTTCTTCTTCTTCTTCTTCTTCTTCTTCACTGCCAGAGGCATTGCACCTCTGAGAACCAGTTTTGGAGAATAGCAAGTTTGCACTCAGTTCCATCTTGCAGGCTCTCCGCAGGCATGTGTTCAGCCGCTGTGAGAGCAGAATGCCGGATTAGGCGGTTCACTGGCCTGATCCAGAAGGCTTGCCTCATGTTTTACATCACCACAGTGCAGAAAAGCCTGGGTTGTTGTTTAAAAGACATGTGCAACTGTTTCAGAATTAACTAACACCCTCAGAGTAAACAAGCAGTCCAAGAAAAACAAAAGCTAATATATGTTTTCTGCCGTAATGCAGCAAAAGGTTTAGTGGCGGCTGTAATTCATAGTTATCCAGATTATCTGGTATGCAGCTGATCTGCTCTGATCCTAAGCAGACAGAAGAACCCAGGGAATATGTTTTAAAAAATAAAAATAAAAGCAAAAAAGCAGAGACCTACCTAGGCAAATAAGCAGCCTGAGAAAAGTTTGTGCTGAATGAAACTTCTGAGTCATCCTTAAGGGCAGCCCCATGTAAAACACATTACAGTATTCAGTCCCAGAGATTACTAATGTATGCATAAACACAATTGAATCTCTGCTACCCATAAAGGCGTGCAGGTTTTGCCATCAGCAAGGAGGAGCTGAACTCCCATCTTCTCTCCCTAACCAAAGGCAAGATGGAGTCCAAGAAAACTCCTAAGATGTTAGCCTGCTCTGATGGACTGATTGCCATTGTGCTACAAGGGAACATTGCTGCATCCAGAGCATTAGGAGCAGCGCCAACATGGTCTCTGTCTGGTCTGGATTCCACTTCGGCTTGTTTATCACCCCCCACCCACCCACAGTCAACAGACCCTGGTTTAAGACAGCTGCTCTTGCATGCTCAGTTAATGACATATAATCACAAATCAGCATCTTGATGATACCCAACTTCAAAGCTCCTGACGATTTCTTCCGGCAGCTTCCTATAGCTGTTAAATAGCATTGATGATAATGCTGAGGCCTGGTGGAGCTCTGCTCACACTGAAATTCCCAGGAGGCCGAGGGAGCCCTAATTTAGTACATATGTCCTGCTAAAGAATTACTTGGCCCAGTAATCTAGCTTTGCCAGCCGGGCTGTGAGGGTTCCTGTATCAAATGCCACTCAGAGGTCTAAAGGCTGGAGAACCTTTCTTCTGTTTAGGGTCCCATTCCTTGACAAGAACGTAAGGTGATGGACCAAACTAAAGGCCTACCCTATTATTTATACCCCGCCCATCTGGCTGGGTTTCCCCAGCCACTCTGGGCAGCTTCCAACAGAACACTAAAATACAATAACCTATTAAACATTACAAGCTTCCCTAAACAGGGCTGCCTTAAGATGTCTTCTAAAAGTCTGGTAGTTGTTTTTCTCTTTGACATATGCTGGAAGGGCGTTCCACAGGGCGGGTGCCACTACCGAGAAGGCCCTCTGCCTGGTTCCCTGTAACTTGGCTTCTCATAGCGAGGGAACCGCCAGTTGGCCCTTGGCGCTAGACCTCAGTGTCCAGGCAGAATGATGGAGGTGGAGACACTCCTTCAGGTATACTGGACCGAGGCCATTTAGGGCTTTACAGGTCAGCACCAACACTTTGAATTGTGCTCGGAAACGTACTGGGAGCCAATGTAGGTCTTTCAAGACCAGTGTTATATGGTCTCGGCGGCCTTTCCCCCACTCTTTATTCCCTACATGAAATTAGAGTGGGAAACCTGACTGAAATGTTTCAAGGAAATATGGTGCCACTTCCAGAATGTTGAAGTTCTCCTAGATGTTCTGGAGTATGAGGTATGAGGGTTCTACATCTTCTCCTTCTTCTACAATATTTTTATATCCACCTAAACAGCCTTGGCCCTGTATATCTGAAGGAGCATCTCCACCCCCATTGTTCAGCCCAGACACTGAGATCTAGCTCTGAGGGCACTGTGAGAAGTGAAGCTATGGGAAACCAGGCAGAGGGCCTTCTTGGTAGCGGCACCGTCCCTGTGGAACACCCTCCCATCAGATGTCAAAGAGATGAGTAACTATACAACCTTTAGAAGACATCCGAAGGCAGCCCTGTATAGGAAAGTTTTTAATGTGTGATGTTTTATTATGTTTTTTATATCTCTTGGAAGCTGCCCAGAGTGGCTGGGCAACTCAGTTAGATGGTCAGGGTACAAATAAAATAATAATACTAAAATGGAAAATGAGCGAGGTCCCAACTAAAGAAGAATGGCAACTTAAACTGAAGGAATATGTGCAGCTTGCAGACCTAACATATAGAATAAGAGAACAAGAAGAACATACGTTTAAAGATTGGAAAATGTTTATTGATTATATGGGGGGAAATTGTATACATTTGAAAACATGGGCAGCATTAAGATAAATTCAACAGAGTAAATAAGTTTTGATGGATGTAATAATGGAATGCTGTTTATGTAAAATATGCAGGGATTTATGTTATGCAAAATGAACCATGGAAAGAAAAGAAGGGAAGTTGTTGATATTTTAAGGTTGTTTAAGTGAATATTCTAAAATGTAAAACAGAAGATTTAATAAAAATTGTAGAAAAAATAAAAATAAAATCATCTTCATCATCATCTAACTCCACCCTCAGTTGTCCAGGTAAGCCCGCTTTGTTCATTCTCTAGACACACATTGGCGCTACGCAACCAAAAAATAAATACATGGATCTGCAAGTAGCTATCTGGCCCTAAAAAATTCTGCCTCTCCCTGTCAAGAGGCTTATTTGGTGCTCCAACACCCACATCTGTGCCAGAACCTGCTCAGTGGCGGAGTGTTGGTCAGCTCGCTGTTATCACAAAGCAATGCTTCAAAGGCAGGAAATGAATCTTTTCCTTTTTCATATTCTCCCAATAATTGGGATGCCTTAAAGTTGGTGCTTGAGATGGAGGGCAAGATGATGCCTCCAGGTGCACTCCATGAACCGAAGCAGACTCAATGGACAATTGAATTCGACATTAACATGACAGGATAGCACCTGAAGGCAGCAGGACAGCTTAATGATCATGGGGGGGCTGCAGTGACATGCCCCTCTGTCCTCCAACACCTCACGGCTGTGCCCTGCCCCTCTCCCAGTCTCTATTACTTTAGGCAACTGCTTCATTCTGTGAAATATACTCGGAGTCCTGTAGTGATTTCATGCTCTTTATTGCAGCTTGTAAAACAGTGATTCCTTTGCCCCCACCCAAACCTCAGGCTTTTATATACATTATTTACACAATGAGTCCCATCTGATTGGCTGATTCTGCTTCCCTCCCGGAGCCTGCAGACCAATCAGTTGTTGCATTCTACGATCCTACCAGCCTAATAGGCTGATTAACTTCCTCCTGGAGCCTGATTGGTCTTCTCCTGCAAGCCAATCAGTTGTCACTCTAGGATCCTACTTATCTATTGATCTAGGATCCAAGCTTAGTATATAACACTCTGCCTAATAGTAGAGCTGGCCCCATCCGTTTTCTGTTTCTTGTGGGAGTACCTCAATTATTTTGACATCCCCATCTGTGAGAGTCCGTGAGCCCAAGAATATTTTACATATGGGACCTAGCTAACTTTTTGAGAAAGGCACATGCCAGTCATCAAAAACCCATTGATATTGGTAAGAATCTTTCTTACTGGGTTTGGATCGAATAAATGGCTCAGCTAGAAAATGCATCAAAAAGTTAAGATCTACTTAACTTTGGAGCAAAGCAGAAGTAAGTCAGTGTAACCTTTCAATTTACATCTAAAACAAGTGGTTTGATCTGATTTACTGAGTCTTATATTGTTTCTAATATTTTGACACACCAAATGAACTATGATATGTTGGTGATACTAAAGAGGGGGGGAAATGGCACATATTTCTGTAGCCACATAGGGATTATATTGTTGATTTGATTTTAACATAAACCATCTCAGGCTTGCAAGACAGTCAAGCTCCATCTGTTCAACAGATTTGGTTACACATGGACCTGGAGAAAAAGAACTTCTACTTCTGTAAAGAGATAGGTGCTTCACGACATCACAGACACCATTTAATGGGTTGTACAAAATGCAGCAGCGATAGACTTTGGGCCAAGGACAGATTGGGGCAACCAGGATCTAGGCTCCCCAAACTGCCAGGAAAGACTGTGTGTGATGCCATGAGAAATAAATGATAATGGGAGCATTTAATCAATGTTCCCACCCACAAAGAGGAGCCCACTTGCTGCATTTCCGGCACTGCTCCGTTCCTACACAGTCGGGGGGCACGTAATTCTTCTACACACAAGAAGTAAATTTTTGGTGATGCAAGAAAAAGGGAGAGGCGCTTTCCCTTTCGATTCTGAAAATAATTAGCCATTTATTGAGGTCAGTCAGAGAGCTGCTTGTTTGGACCTATTCAGCACTTCATTTTTTATTTTTTTTGGCAGGGATCTGATTTGGCAGCATTTATTCATGCAAATCTTTCGCCAATATACGAGACGGAATTTATAGGATGAAGCGTGAAAGTTTTTCATTAAGAATATAACCGTGCTCCAGATAGAGGAAGTGAGACAGCCCATTTTAGCAAAGGAAGCATTGCAAATTAACTAATTTTATTACTTTCATTACATTCCTTATCTCCTGCTGAATGAGTTGCCTCGGGGAGAGTGGCAGAAAACTCCTTTCTGCTGAAAGATGCCAATTATCTGAAACGAGTTCTATTTAAGGAATATTCAGATCCCATGAGTGACTGGTAAGAAGTGGAAGAAAAGACTAACTGAGGAATTAAGTTAATGGGTCCTCGAAGCATCGCACCCCAAATGTCTCCTGAAGCAATATCTGATCCTAGCAGAATTGGCCTAATTATATTTTGCCAAATTTAGTTATCCCTTTCGCCATCTTAAATACAATGGCCGGGACCCAAATAACTAGTTCTGCAAGGGATTGGCTCCCCACCCTGCCATCTTGTCAAAGACCACCACCCCACAACCCTCACACCACACAGCAAACCACTTCTGAAACGGAAGTAGCCTTAGGTTGCAGAAACACTCTACCTTAAAAGCACATCTGAAGTACATTCCCTCCCTCAGAGAATTCTGGGCACTGTAGTCTGTTGAGAGTTGCTGGGAACTTTAAGGTCTAGCACTATTTTCGTCAGTTCTGAATTTTTTTGTACTAAATTGTTGACCTGAGTTGATAACTCAGCTGCTATTTTCACATTTTCATCTATTTTAGCTCCCATTGAAATAAGTTTTTCTTCTGTTGCTTTTGCTTTTTCATTTACATTATTTTTTAAATCTTGGATATCTTTCTTCAAACTTAAAATTAATTCTCTCATATCTAATGGTTGATCCATGTCAATTACAGAAGTTCTCCTGATTTGTGAGGCTGAAACTGCCGCAGAACCTGACACAGTTGTTTTTTTACCAGTTGTTTTTTATCGCAGCAAAATGGAAGAGTAATGAAATCCCCTCTATACAAGATTGGATCCAAAAGCTGACAGAATATGCCGAATTAGATGGTTTATCAGAAAAAATAAAGAATAAATCAAAACAGGAATTTGTTTCTAAATGGGAGGTTTTCAAAGAATATCTGAAAAATAAATATAGTAGTTTAAATTCTGTTGCAGCATTCGAGGAACTTCAGTAAAAGTTGCTAGGTAGATAGAAGAAATTAGATTTATTGAAAATAAGTTTAATTATGAAAAAAACGTGTATTGGCAATAAGTATTATGAATTTGAAATATGGAACAGACGGGAAGTTGGGTCTTTGGTGTTGAGACCAATGGATGTTTTGTTGTTTGCCGAGAGAGTTATGTGTCTATGGTTATTTTTGTAATTTGTGTGTAATTTGGTATTTGTGTTTTTTGTGTGTTTTTTTCCTTGTTGTATTAATAAATAAATTTTTAAATTAAAAAAAAGAGAGAGAGAGTTGCTGGGAACTGTAACTCTCTGAGGAGTGAACTACAGTGGCCAGAATTCTTGAGGGCTGTTTGTGCTTTGAATAGGCTGTAAAGGTAGCCTTTCTAGAACCATGGTCAGAATATTTGTCCATCTAGTCCTGTAAGGCCCATTTTGACTGGCAGCTGCTCTCCAGACGTGTTTCCCATCACCTGATCCTTCTAACTTGAGATGCCAGAGACTGAATTTTGCACCGTCTCCTGGTAGTGAGAATCTCTCCTCCCCATTTCCCTCCTCTGCCAGATTGTTAATGGTAAGTTATGGGGGGATGCGTAGAAAATACAGCAAACATCCTAAGCACATTGTGGCAATCCCAGGGTAGTCCTGTGCATATCATTCACCGTAAGTCAGAGATGGGGAGCTGTGAGTTGGAGCCAGTGTGGTGTAGTGGTTAAGAGCGATGGACTTGTAATCTGGTGAACCGGGTTCGCTTCCCCGCTCCTCCACATGCAGCTGCTGGGTGACCTTGGGCCAGTCACACTTCTCTGAAGTCTCTCAGCCTCACTCACCTCACAGTCTTTGTTGTGGGGGAGGAAGGGAAAGGAGATTGTTAGCTGCTTTGAGACTCCTTAGGGTAGTGATAAAGCGGGATATCAAATCCAAACTCTTCTTCTCTTCTTCCCACCATCCCCTCCCCCAACCCAGAACCTATCATATTTTATTGCCATAACACATCCTGCTGACTGGGGCTGAGAGTTCAAAAACAACTGGGAGGGCCACAGGTTCCTCATCCCTGCTTTAGGTTTCCGTTTCTGGGACAAAGACTCAAGTTCTTCTGATTTGTTACTTATTGATTTGTTATAGTTCTATCCTGCCCTTCCCAAAAGACATCAGTTGGCAAACAACACTGGTTGGCATCTGTCTTGGGAGACGAAGGAAGATCATGGCTTCTGACTGGATCCCAGGATGTCCCTTTTTTGGTCTAGCGCTCTGGTGAACGTTAGCTAGCTTACAACAGAGCACTGGACTGAAAGACGCTCATTTTGGGGGCTCTTGCATGAATCAGCTGGCTCCCACAACAGCTAGGTACCAAAAAACGATTGTCCTGATTCTGATCAGGGTATGAGAGTGTGCCTTCAGGGGTGAAGTCAAACCATTGGAGAGTTACAGCGCCTGCTGTGGCTGTAAAGACTGATACGGAAGAGAAATGTTTTGTTGAAGCTGGGGCAGATGAAGGCGTCCGGTTGTGCTGATGCAGGTATACCACGGCATGTCTTCTCTCTGCACTCTCTTCTGGTCATTGCTGTGGATACATGATCTGTCTTTTAAGCACTGCAGTTGTCTGCAAGGCATTCCCACACGGCAGACCTGACGTTGCCAGCTTTTATTTCATGGTTGCAGACATCTTTGTAACCCACCTTGGATCAAATCTATGCTTCCAGGTGTCACAAGAAAGCTGCAGAGATGGTGCAGGATAGTACGCACCTCAGAAATTATCTCTTTCAGCTTCTGCCTTCTGGAAGAAGGTACAGGGTTATAAAGACTAGGACTAGCTGCCTGAGAAACAGTTTTTATTGAAATGCAATTTTGGTTTTAATCACAGTATAATGTGATCTCTGGGGGAGTACCAGTATATTTAATTGTGGGGTATCAGAGTTTTTAGGGGGTTGGCCAGGCTGGGATAGCTGGCTTGTTGGTTTTTGAATGTCTGGTGTAGATTTTTTCAATTTCATTGTTCTGCATGGGACAATGTCAACAAAGATTATTGTATCGTACCTGAAGCCAGCTCCCCATAGATCATATCTTTGGAGATCCTGTCACCTGCTGCGAACAACAAAAGATAAAGCAATAAAAAATATCTTCAAAGCATCTTTAAAATCTTAAAATCAGTTTCAGCGTAGATTCTGACTGGGAAAGATCTCAGCTGAAAGAGCTTGTTGAAAAAGGGAGATATTCAGTAGGCACTGAAAAGACAACAGATGGTTCTTTAATACAACGGGTTGATGCTGCAACACTAAAAGCCTGATTCCTACATGGTGCAGAATGGACCTCCTAGTAAGATAGTATCTGCAATTGGGTATGCAAAGCATAAGATTATATTTACGGTGTCCTGGTCTCAAGTTGTATAGGGCTTTATAAACCAAAACCAGCACCTTGAACTTGGCCCAGATTTTGTAACATAGGAAGAGGCTGTAGTCTATCCGAACCTCTCTCAAACCTCCTTGTTCAGAGGAACTCCAACCATAATAGAATCATCAGGTAGCTCGGGTCCCTTCGATTCAAAGGGAGAAGTACCAGATTATCCTGCGACCTACAAGTATAAATATTTAATATGGAATAAAGTTAGTCAAAACATTCATTGCATTAATCATAGGCCACTGCCATTCCCTCAAAGATCCAATATCTACATCAAAAGGGTACCTTGGGTTACATACGCTTCAGGTTACATACGCTTCAGGTTACAGACTCCGCTAACCCAGAAATAGTGCTTCAGGTTAAGAACTTTGCTTCAGGATGAAAACAGAAATCAGGCTCTGGCGGCAGCAGGAGGCCCCATTAGCTAAAGTGGTGCTTCAGGTTAAGAACAGTTTCAGGTTAAGAACGGACCTCCGGAACGAATTAAGTACTTAACCCGAGGTACCACTGTATGTATTTTTAAAGGACCCAGTTATAAATATGGAATCCAGGTGATGAATGGTTCGTGCCATTTTTCTCCCCCCCCCCCTTTCAGTTCTACAAATTGTTTACATTTCGGAGTGCCAAGCACACATGTACATTTCCAAATTAATATGGAACTGTGTCTGCATGATTCCTTCTCTTCCCCCAGATATGATATGTTGTCTGAGCATGGCCCAGAGCGATGGTTTCCTTTTTAAGTTTATAGCACCTTCCCCTTGGCCTTAGAATCCGGCCCAAAGAATGAGAAACCCAAGACTGACCAGAGAGTTCAGTTGCCTTTTCTAAAGATCTCCCACCCACCCACCCACTTGGAGTCGACTCTGTTTTCCTTTTGGGGGTGCTTGTTTTAAGCCTGTGTGAGATGTTGTCAGTCACCAGCGTAAGAGACCTGCTCGAACCCCTGTTTGTGTTGGCAGTGTCCCGCGAGGAACTTCACACAGAGTCCCTCGCAGTATTGGCATGTGGTTATCACCACTCACCTCTCAAGACTTCTTAGAATAATAAACCAGTAATTGAAAGGCGAGTTTAGTGCTGCTGTTTGCAGCGAGCCATGGCCGTTGAATGATTACCACAGCAGGCAGTGCGACGGAGGTGCTGAAAGAGTCTATTAGTTTGCTTAGTCTCAGTCAGCATGGAGTATTAATACAAGCTCTCTGAAAACAAATAGACACAGCAGAAGGCCTGTAGGGAGCAGGGGATGGGCAAGTAAAGTTAACTTTTTCAGAGCTTCCAGAGTCGTCCTTCTGCAGGGAGCAGGAAAGCCAATGTGAAAGTTGGAAACAATAATTGTGTGCCAATATAGTTGGAAATTGGAATTAAGCATCTCAACGTTTTTATTTTGCCGGAAAAAAATATTGTTCCAACGGATCAGTCCATTGCAGCAGTTTATAGCAAATGTCACCCTGGCACGCTTTAAAACTTCTTGGGCTCTTTATTCTGCAGAAACCTTTCTTCTTCCTCTTTCTGCAAAACATGTGCATCTTTCCACAGAGACAGGTAAGGAAGTTAAGCAAGGTTTGTGCTCTCATGACATCATTGGTTTGGGCTCCCTGAAAGGCTGGTTGTTGCAAAACAAGCAGCGAGAAGTTTCCCACAACACTTAAACCAAAAGTCTGACCGGCCGAGTCACAGGCCAAGGTGTTACCCGGAAGAAGCCATGGTGGACCCCACTCTCACACCAGGTATGCGCCCAGAGGAAATGCTGTTTCTGGGTCCTTTCTAGGGTGGTTTTGAAGGAGAGTTCTCGAGAATCAGCCCTAACATCAATTACCACACAGTCAGGCAAGGCATGAAATATAAATTTCAATATCTAGCAAGCAAATAAAAAATACGGCAAAAAAGGGATATTGCCCACTTTCTTTTTTAACCCAGTTTTTGGCTCTTAATTTGAAGGGCTTCATGTATCTGTGGCCTCTTTCCATGGGGCAGGATTTCTAAGACCTGTCTTTGACCTAAATAGCTGCATTTTTAGTTTTTTTATTGGTTGGTTGTCCAACTTGGTTTTAGCGTTTTGTGTTTTCATAAGTCACTTTGTGTCACTTTTGTGAAGAAGAAAGTGACTAATCATGTTGCTGTTGTAATATTAATATGGTGCTCTTACCTCAGCATGGGTGGCGCTGTGGGTTGAACCACAGAGCCTAGGGCTTGCCGATCAGAAGGTCGGCGGTTTGAATCCTTGCGACAGGGTGAGCTCCCGTTGCTCGGTCCCTGCTCCTGCCAACCTAGCAGTTTGAAAGCACAACAAAGTACAAGTAGATAAATAGGTACCACTCCGGCGGGAAGGTAAATGGCGTTTCCATGCGCTGCTCTGGTTCGCCAGAAGCGGCTTAGTCATGCTGGCCACATGACCCGAAAGCTGTACACCGGCTCCCTTGGCCAGTAAAGCGAGATGAGCACCGCAACCCCAGAGTCGGCCACGACTGGACCCAATGGTCAGGGGTCCCTTTACCTTTACCTACCTTAGCATATGACCACATGATGCCCATCCTTGCTTACCAGCTGCTTTAATAGGCCTTCCCCCTTCTCAGGGACTCTGGTTACTTAGATCCTTCCAGAAATACCCAAACTTTTCGGAGCTAGCTGCCCTGACTGGAAGAATCCGCGACCAGAAAGAAGAGGAGCTTCAAGAGGACTGGAGGAAATCCAAGGACTATTTGAACAAATATTGTAATATAAAAAATTAGAAATTACTTGAAAGAAACAAATAGGCCTAGGACAAATTAAGTTATAATTAAATAAATGGGATTCAGAATGTCAAGAAAAGTGAATAAGATGACTATAATTGGAAATTGTTTTAGTTTAATAATGATATTGGAAAGCTGTTAATTTTAAATTACAAGGAAACTCAGAAGGGAGGGATTTGAGGAAGTCAATCAAGATGTTTAAAAAGCTGGATTTGTGAAGAATTAAGTTTGTTATTATTGTCTATTTGTTTATTGTTCTCTTTTTTTCCCCCTCCCTTTTTTCTTTTTTTTTTTTCTTTCTCTCTCTCTCTCTCTCCCCCCCCCCTTCTCTTTTTCCTTTTCTGTTTTTGTTTATTAATCTGCTTTGTGGTTTGTGTTATTATGGTGGAAAAATCTAATAAAAAATTATTTTTTAAAAAAAGAAAGAAATACTCCAAGAGTTGAAGTGGTATGAAACAAATATATTTTTAAAAATGAAAATATGTATTCCGTGTAAATAATGTTTCAGATAGGTTTTTTTGCAGGCGCTAAATGCTTTTCTCTGTTGGTTTAGAAAGGTAACTATTTTTCTGGAGCAAACAAGCCTCTGCTTTAAATTCAATTGCTATAATTCACTGGCAAGCCTTGCTTTCTGGCCCCGCTGTGAGGCTTGCTGCACATGGAGAAATGTTCTTTGTCGTCGTATAGTTTCAAAATGCCTAATGCGCCCGGGCCAACGCACAGACACAAACACTTCTAGTAATTAGAGCCATTTGTTGACTTTTTGAACAAGATAATCCTTTTCTGCCAGAGCTTCGGCTAATTTCGAGATACTCTCGGGATCGCTTGTCTGCAATGAGGCTCCTGCTCTGGGCTGCCAAGCCACGTTAAAATCTGGCACTTCCAAAGCCTGGGGTTTAAAGCCCCGCCATGTGACTGGAAACGCTGGAGCTCTCCAGTGGCATAAGCACATCATATGGCTACACGCTCTGCACATTGGTGTAACCATGTGGAAGAGACAATTACAAGACAGGAAATTAGAGCACAAGGTTTGAAGGAAACAATCTTTCAGCACAGGGCAGAGCCAATCACCCGATCTTTAGTAATTGCAGCCTGATCAGCAAGATGGCAAAGGAATACGTGGATTTTAAAACAGCTCCCTCTCCTTTTCACATTTAATTTATGTCACTGAATGACTGGAACGCTGTTAGGTTTAAACTCTTGGCGTTTCCTAAAAATTGGGGAGGCAGTAGGTGCCTTACCAGAATTCACAGTCTTGTTTGTAACCGTGTAAACCTTCACGGACCTGATCCTCTCCAGATGTTTCAGACTAAAGATTCTGTTGTTCCCAGCTGTGCTGGCTGGGGCTCAGTGGAGACTGGTCTGTCAGGGCAAGTGGGGCACTGCTCCACCAAGGACTCACCCTTTCTGCCTCACTTACAACCAGCACAAGGAGTGGTGCTGTTTGTCAACCTCCTCCGTCTGTGTTGCCTTTGCAGAGCTCAAAAGGGAGGGGACAAGGGCAGAAGTTGACTCCACCCATTACAGGCTTGCCATTTGCTCTGGCGCCACCTGCTGTTGGCCTCCCGGCTGTGGGAATATTCGGGGATGCAGGAGAGGATATATTGTTTTATTATAGCCTTTCCAATTTGTGTTAACAAGTTCACAATTTAGCAGAGTAACATTCCCCTTTTTAAACTTGCAGCGGATGCGTTAGCTCAGACTCGCTAAAGCCTCCATAATAACTGTTCTGGTATTTCCCCCTTTTTCCCTCATAAAACATGACACAGTCTTCTATAAAAGTATAAAAAGAGTTTACTCACATTCTGTTCACAATCGGATCCCAGAAGGCAGACTTAGTTTAGAAAAGTAACATATACCTGGAAACTATCTCATAAGGAGACGGTCCCTTTGTCCTTTCTTGGCTGGAGGCCAAGAGAGCATCTTTGGCTAAGCAGATGTTGCTTCTTAGATGCATGTAGTCAAAAAGAAAGAGATGGCTGCCCTGCCCTGTGCTTTTGTCATTACCTGCACAGGTGAGGCCACACCCACCTCTAGTCACATGCAGAGGAAGTCTGTCCCAGCCCAGAAGGAAACAGGAAGTTTACCTGCTGGCTGGACAAACATTCCTCCCCATGTGTAAACATGTTCACTCTAGGAATGTTGTACTTGACTGCTCTTGTGTTTCACATCCCACACCGGCCTCCCTCCCCCACTAGTCCTAATGAGCACCAGCCTCCACTGCTGTGGCTGATGGGAGTTGTAGTCCAGAACATCTGGAAGGAATCAGGTTGATAAGGTCTGCTGTCATGCAGGGGTGACGAACCCGCAACATGAGTGCAACATGCAGTGCAGGAAGTGAGGGTTTGTAGGATTATCGTATAGCAGCAGGAGGACCTTTTGGTCCAGCTGTGGAATAGAGTCCTTGGAACATCAAAATGTTGCTGCTTCCGCCGCCACATCGCTTCCTTAATAGGCAGTAGGCCTCCATAAAGGCACTCAGTGCCAGATTTACGTACTGTATAAGCTAAACAAGCTATAGCTTAGGGCCCCACTCTCCTGGGGGGCCCCAAAAAAATTAAAGAAAAAAACATCTGGATGTACATTTCCAAAATATAAGATAAAAAAATGAATAAAATAAAACCTACATACAGCAACAGTGTTTTGTCTTGTGTAGGTCCTGAAATTACCATATAGCATAAATTCAACACAAAAAACAGCGACAATTTGTTGTCGACAAAGGACAGCTGGACATATATAGGGCCCCATTACCTTCAATAGCTGAGGGCCTCATCAAACCTAAATTTGGCCCTGAAGGCACTGGGGAAGAAGATGCACTCCTGTGCACATGAGTAACAACTTCTGTGTTAATCTCTTGTAACAAAGGCAACAAAAACCTTTAAGAGATTAATACATTTATTATGACACAGGCTAGGCTGGGGACATAGCTGTCAAGCGTCCCTTATTTGGCAGGACAGTCCCTTATCCCAGCGCCATGTCCTGCTGCTGTCCCTTATTGATGATGTCCCTTAAATAAGCTAATGAAGGTAATGGGGCCCTTTCTTTGTCCAGCTGTGCTTTGTCAACAACAAATTGTTGCTTTTTTGTGTTGAATATATGCTATATGGTAATTTATGGACCTGATAGGTATCTAAAGCCATTTGCACGCAACAAAATATGTATTTTATCAAAGTAATTGTTGATCCCTTATTTTGGCTGCTGATCCCTTATTTTCAAGGCTGCTGGTCCCTTATTTTCAAATCTGTAAGTTGACAGCTATGGCTGGGGATCAGATTTTGGCCAAGGGGCTTGATAGATCATTCCCAGTACTCAGTTCCTTTTGGGGCCTGGTATTACAATCCCCAAGGATTCTGTGTTGCAGATTTTTAGCTTGTTGGAGTATGAACTTTTTGTCTTATGGAGAAACATCACCTCCAGGCTTCCCTTCTCTCTCTTTACAACAGTTTGTAACCAGAGATAACCATGGCCCTTGGGCCACATTAACTTCACAGAACCATATGACTTCCAGAACTAAACATCTGGTAGCCTCCTTGGCATGGAGAGTGGGTGCTTTGGTTCATTTATGGAAGAGTGAAGATTGAGGATCAGGTACTATTTCTGAGCAAAAGGTGGAATAGGCTGCGAGTGTTGTGGCATCTAGGCAGTGGGTGAGGGAGACAATAGCAGCAGCAGCAGCAATAGCATTCCTCACACCAAGTTAAGTTTTTGCTGAATCAACATGTAGAATAGAGCCAACGGACCATCTCATAGAGGCAATTCAGGCAGTAGTTTATTTGCTTTATATAGATGGTGCTCGGGTGGAGCCCAGAAGGACCTGGGCCACTTTGCTCTCATGTCTCAAATTCACTCTGTGTGTGTGTTTTAAAGAAACACATATCAAAAGGACTTACTTTTATTTTGCACAAACCTGGCATGGAGGGCTCTTTGTTTTCAATGGTACCCTACTGCAGAAACAATAATTTAGGCGAGAGCGTACATCAGTCTGTAAGGAATTTATTAAGGTCTCCCCTCGCCCTGCTTACACTTGCAATAAGTTAGAAATCTTTGCAATTGACGTCTTCCAAGGAAATGGAAAAGTCCTTTATAAGTCACCTGACCAATTATGATGGCCTTCTCTTTGTATGAACTGAGTTTAAGAGGGTTCAGTAGAACACAATAGGAAGTATTTCCAAAACTTGCTGCAAATATTCATTGGGTTGGTGCAAGAATGGGGTGGCAGGCAGTGCCAGATTTAAAAAGGTAAAGGTACCCCTGCCCGTATGGGCCAGTCATGACCGACTCTAGGGTTGCGCGCTCATCTCGCTCAAGAGGCTGGGAGCCGGCGCCGTCCGAAGACACTTCCGGGTCACGTGGCCAGTGTGACAAAACTGCAACTGGCAAGCCAGCACCAGTGCAGCACACGGAAACATGGTTTACCTTCCCGCTAGAAAGCGGTTCCTATTTATCTACTTGCACTTAGGGGTGCTTTCGAACTGCTAGGTGGGCAGGAGCTGGGGCTGAACGACAGGAGCTCACCCCGCCGCGGGGATTCGAACTGCTGACCTTACGATCAGCAAGTCCTAGGCACTGAGGTTTTACCCACAGCGCCACCCGCGTCCCAGATTTATGTATAAGCTAAACAAGCTATAGCTTAGGGCCCCACTTTCTTGGGGGGGGGCATTTTTTAAAAAAAGTATTTCACTATTAATATACTTCTTAATTGTATTTCAGTTCAACATTTACTTTGATAAAGGACATATTTTGGTATGTGCAATAGCTTTAGATACCTATTAGGTCCATAAATCACCACATAGCATATATTCAACACAAAAAACAGCGACAATTTGTTGTTGACAAAGGGCAGCTGAACATATAAAGGGCCTCATTGCCTTCAGTAGCTGAGGGCCTCATCAAACCTAAATTGGGCCCTGGTTGCAGGCCTCCTGCAGGGACAACCTCTGTTACTATTCTCCAATAAAGTTACATGACAGGACGTGGTAAGTTCCCTAGCTGAACCAAAGGGAAAGGCCATCATAAATTCCCTCACACAGTTCTCTGTTTCATGCACTGGGGCAGCTGAACTCTGCCGTTTGAGAAGCTAGGGAAGTTCTCCAGGTTGCACCTTCTACATGTACCGGTAGTTAAGAAGGTAATTAAAATAATGGGAGGAAGGACCACAAGGTGGGATGTTATAATTATTTTGGAAAGGGCATTTCCACCTGCAGTTTTGCTCTCTCTGTCACTTTTTGTCGCCTAATGGCTAGGATGCAGCCACAGTAAGCCAATCCTTTAAACAGCACCAGCTGGATCACCTTTCCTCATATGAACCGACCCAGAGACTGTGATCATCATCTGAGGCCCTTCTTCTTGAGCCTCCTCCTTGAGAGGTCTGGAGGGCAGCAACACAAAAACAGGGCCTTTTCTGCAGTGGCTCCCCGCTTGTGGAATGGTCTCCCCAGGGAGGCTCACTTGGCGCATTTGTTGCATATCTTTAGCTACTAGGTGAAATCGTTTCTCTATAACCAGGTCTTGGGCTGATTATATGACTTTTTAAACTGGGAGTTGGGTGGATACCGTATTGCTTTTGTTCGTTACTTTGTTTTGTCTTTTTGTGTTTTTATATATAAACGGCCCTGTGATCCTCAGATGAAAGGCGGTACAGAAATATAACTAACAAACAAGCAAACTAACATTGGAAAATAGCAAACAAGCAGATATATTCATTAGGCTAAAATTTTAGGGGTCAGCAAACTTTTTCAGCAGGGGGCCAGTTCACTGTCCTGCAGTCCTTGTGGGGGGCAGGACTATATTTTTTGGGGGGCGGGGAATGAACGAATTCCTATGCCCCACAATTAACCCAGAGATACATTTTAAAGAAAAGGACACATTCTACTCAATGTAAAAACACGCTGATTCCCGGACCATCCGTGGGCTGGATTTAGAAGGCAATCGGGCCGGATCTGGTCCCTGGGCCTTAGTTTGCCTACCCATGGGCTAAATGTTAAGTAAAGTGGGGACAGGGAGAACCTGGTGGTGCGTATGAAAGAAAATACAAATAGTACCCCCCCGGTGGCAAATATGTATACACACACAAACACAGAGAGCGGGGTACCAACTTAAATAAAATATTGTGGGGGCCCAGATAAACCCCACCCAGCAAAATCGATCATATGATGCAGTACACACAGACCATTTGAATGGGAATGCCCACCAACTTTGTGGGGGCCTGGCCCCTCAAATATTTTATTGTAGGGGCCAAAGACCCCATGGCCCCTACGAGTTGCCTCCTTTGACAGAGAGTAATAAAGTAAACAAAAGGGACGCGGGTGGTGCTGTGGGTTAAACCACAGAGCCTAGGACTTGCCGATCAGAAGGTCGGTGGTTCGAATCCTCATGACGGGGTGAGCTCCCGTTTCTTGGTCCCTGCTCCTGCCAACCTAGCAGTTCAAAAGCACATCAAGTGCAAGTAGATAAATAGGTACTGCTCTGGCGGGAAGGTAAAAGGCATTTCCGTGCGCTGCTCTGGTTCGCCAGAAGCGGCTTAGTCATGCTGGCCACATGACCCGGAAGCTGGAAGCCGGCTCCCTCGGCCAATAAAGTGAGATGAGCTCCGCAACCCCAGAGTCGGCCACGACTGGACCTAATGGTCAGGGGTCCCTTTACCTTTACTAATAAAGTAAACAGCTGGTAATTTGCTATGCCTTTCGGTAGTGGAGGGGGAAATGTAATTGGCACTTCCTATGTGCCGGTAAAGTAAAACTACTTGCAGCCTTTTAATGGTGCTGCAAACCCAGTAAATGGGCAAAACCCTCCGAATGTTTGAGGGAGAGGAAAAGGTGGATATTTTGATTGACTTTATTGGCAGGAAAGGAAGTTTCCAGAGTTCAAACAAAGATTCAGAAATTGAAGCTGTGTCTGTGTGCAAGGAACTACGCAGCCCATTCACCTCTGCTTTTACCAGCTGCGAACGAATCTTCTCGTCAATATTTTTTTTGCAAGCAAAAGCGAAGGAGAAACATGTTTATCAATCACCTGGAGTTGTAAATATGCTAAAAAAGGCCCTTTTAAGGAGCCAGGGCTATGAGCTGAAATGTATATATGGAGAAAAGCAGAGCCTTGGCACTCGGGATATTTGCTAATAGAAAGCTTGTCTGCCAAGACCTATCATTTAATTCCGGAGAAACCAGAGGCCTTTCAACAGATTGTTTCATGCCATCAGGTTGGAGGGCCATGTTTTCATTTGATTTTCCACAGTGGTTTTGGAGGCCAAAGGAGAACCGCCGCTCTCCCGCAAGCAGCGCGGTCGGCTCTGTGTTCAATTCCCCAACCGCTAGGCCTCAGGCAGACAAGGCTGGCCTGCCTCCGTGAAGCTAAGTAAACACTGATTCAGTTTGAATAAGTGGGAGATATTTCTTCCTTTTTCAGCTATATGCTAATATACGGGTACTTGAAAAACAGTAGTTTTCACAGCACACTCTGAATTCCACAGATCTTGACAAAGGATTTTTTAACCATTTTAGAGACAAGCTGTACTGCCCAGCACTTTTTGAAATAATAATTAAAAAGCTCTGAAAGCTTTAATTGTAGATTAATCAACTAGAGCTACACTAGGGCAATAGGACAATTTTGCGTTTAACCAATGGGGGGATTTTTAATCAGTGGGGCTGAGACTGAAGAGTACAGGACACTTGTTTATTTTTAAGCCATTTTGACTCCTGTGTATTATTGTAAAAGGGAATGAAAAATGAAATCTCAGAAGTTGGCAGGAAAGGGGCAAATTGTGTTTCAGAGGGGGCAAGCTTTGTCCCACAGGCTAGATAGATTCCCAAAAGAGAAAACTACAGCATAGTTCACATAAACAATTCCATTTTTAACATTTCTCCTCTAAAGTATGTAGCCCGACCAATTTTGTGTTATTCTAAAGCAGCAATGCGGCAGCAAGCAAAGGCTATAGCAGCCAAGTCTGCTGCTTGTGGCTGGAAAGCCAAACAGGAAGTTTGTGACTGTTGCCATGGGAACAAAGGGGCAGTCCATTCTGTACTGAGCACCGGATGTTAGCTCAGTGGGTTTGTCATATGACCTGTACAGGATGTACATGGGTGGAGGTGGAGTTTACTCTAACTGCTGATGAGTGCAGACATGTTTTCTCTGTACTGAAGTAAAAGACAGGAATAAAAGATGTAAATAGATTTCTGTCTGCTTCTTTCCCCTCCCTGGGGACACCAAAGGGGAGAGAGGAGCAGTTGGTGTGTTTTCCTCACAGCCTGAGGAAAATTGCCGAAACGGACCTCGCGTATGTTGTTTCCTGCCGGGAGTCACCGGAGGGAGGTCTAAGGAATTCAGCCGGTGCCTGATCAGATAGGCACATACCTCTGAGACGGGCCAGAATTCCAACAGTGGTAGCAGACGCCGGTTGCTGTTTTCATCGACCTCTGCATCAAGAAGTGGCCTCCATGGAAGCCTGAGGTGAGAAGGCTGATTCTCTGCAGCCAGAAGCTGACCAGAGGAATCTGAAAGCCAAGCAACGGAGCCCAGGTATGAGTTTTTCGGGCTTAGAAGAGTGAATGCAGATTGATTCATTCTCTGCTTCGAGGGAGGAACGTTTGGGAACACAGCTCCGGTCAAAAGAGAAACCGCATTCCAAACATTCCTGTGGTTTTTCCTGTCCAAGGAAAAGGAATGCTGTTGCTTAGCAACGAAGGCCATGCCTCAGAGAGGAGAAGTGAAAGTTAAAATGGAATGTTTTGACTACACAGTCTGAAGAGCTCTTGGATATTTCCAACGCAGCCAGCGTTGAGAGCTGCCAGGTGGCACAGAGTGTAAACAAGCCAGCTATTGGATTTTAGAGGCTTGTGTTTGAGAGTCAATGCAAGGACTCAAAATGGATGCCAAGAAGGGGGGAGGCCTGCCTACTCCAGACCTTCTGACCAGTGACAATTATGCATCTTGGTCTATTAAGATGAAGGCCCTGCTGCAGAATCAGAGACTGTTTGGGGTGATTGAGAACCCCATTCCAGCAGCACCAACGCGTGCTTGGGAGTCACAGGATGTGAAGGCCAGAACGGCTATAATTCTGTGCGTGTCAGACTCTGAGCTTATCCACATACAAGATTTACTGCACGCGAAAGATGTTTGGGACACGCTGAGAAGGACACATCAGAGAGATGCAGGTTCTTCAGCGTTGCTGTATTTTGAGAAGCTGACCAACCTGAAGCTTGCGCCTGATGGAGATGTTCAAGCGCACCTGACGGAAATGAAATTTCTGCGTCAGCAGATGGTGGAACGTAACTTCCGTCTGCAGGAGGAAGTGTTTTGCTTCATGGTGATCAACAGTCTGAATCGGACTTACAAAACGGTTGCCAGTCAGCTGGGGTCTCTCCCAGCAGCGGATCTCACTTCGGAGAGGGTCTTTGCCGTCGTGTTGAATGAACATGACAGACTTGCCGCCCTGGAAGTCAAGGACAAGGGGAGCAAAGAACGGAGTTCTAACGCCCCTACTGCTGTTGCTACTGGAGACGCTGTAGCTTTAAACGTTGTCCGATGCTACAATTGTGACCAGATTGGGCATCTTCAGCGGTACTGCAAGAAGCCACGTCAGAACAGAGGAGCCAAGGCGAGCTCCGCAAAGTCTGAGGCGTCAGACAAAGGTCACACCAAGCCAAAGGCAAAGACTGCAAAAGCTTTGATGTCGCTAAAAGCCACACCAGAGGTGGGAAACTTCTTTGTCCTAGACACTGGAGCCACAGTTCACATGACAGGACACAGAGGACTATTTTCTACGTTTGAGAAGCAAAGCTTCGCGGTGCAACTAGCCAACGGTCAAAAGCTGGAAGCCACCGGAATTGGGACTGTGTATCTTAAAAGTCTGAACTTGACTATAAGCAATGTTTACTTAGTTCCAGAGTTGAAGTACAATCTGCTCAGCGTTTCGCAGATTGCCAAGAAGGGACTAAAACTGTCCTATGATGATCAGAACTGCGAGATCTACAAAGATGGAGAGTTGTATCTTTCTGCCAAAGAGAAAGATGGACTGTATTTGTTGACTTTTGATCAAAGTGATTACATGGAATGTAATTCTTGTGATTCTAACATGATTTCTTTTGCAGGTGTAGCCAAGGAAGACACCAAGCAGGTCACCTCGAGGGTCGACAAGGCATTACAGCGGGTGTATGCTGATGTGATTGGTCCTCTAGCGCCTTCTAGAGGCAAAGCAAAGTATTACCTAATATGTGTTGATTCTTTTACAGGTTTTGTCTGGATTTATCTTTTGGAGAGACCGAAAGAAGCCTTAGAAAGGTTTAAAGAGTTTTGTGACAAGGTTAAAAATATGCATGATGCTGACATAGATTGTCTTTGCACAGATGAGAAGCCAATTTTTCTTTTACAGGAGTTCCAGAGGTTCCTGAAGAAGAAAGGGATAAGACACAAAACTGCTAGTTCCGAACAAGCTTGGAACAAATGTGTTTGTGTTAGGGTGAACAAAGAATTGCAAAAGGGAATGCATGCGCAATTGCTAAGTTCACATCTGCCACATGAGTACTGGGCTGAGTCGCTAATGTCATTCTGTTACACGTGGTTGAGAAAGTTTTCAAAAGAGTTGGGAAGTTCTCCTTTTGAGAAACTGTTCCACAGAAAACCTTCTGTTGCCCATTTCAAGGTTTTTGGGTCTCATGTGAGAACAGAAGCTCCAGGTGGGGTAAAGAATGCCAGAGGCATTTTTGTGGGTTATGAAAAGGGTCTCTACAGAGTAATTTTGTCTGAATCTGGAAAGGTGATTCTCACAAAATTTCTAGAGAGTGCTCCTGAACAGGAGAGAGTGATTGTTCACACATTTCCCACAGGTGATGATGATTCTGATGATGATGATGATGATGAGTTTGATCTTATTGCGTTCAGTAGTACTGAAGATGACAGCGATAGCTCAGACAGCTCAGTTGTCACAGTCATTGAGAGGAAATCTCACATAATGACTAGACCCTCAGAAGAGGAGGATGAACCACTGATTAAGCTTAGTACTGGTTCTCCAGAGAGTCCAAAGGCTGAACCAGAAAGCAAAGGAGAGCAGCACCTCTTACGTAGATCTGAGAGAGCAACGAAGGGTGTACCACCCAAGAGGTATTCACAAGAGTTTGCTAACTTAGCTGTTGCTGTTGTAAACGACCAAGGTCAGATTGAAGCTGTGTCTGAGTCAGAGACAAAGGCACAACAGAGAGTTGCTAACCAAGGTAATGCAGAAGCACTCATTCCTTGGAAGTCACACAACCAGAGAGGTACATTGGTAAAACCAGTGGCGGGTAGTTCCAAGGGTGGAACTGAAACAACAGGGGAATGTTATAAGTATAACAACTGTTTGTTTTCTTCTCTGGATGACGCTTTGCTCGCAGCACGCATTGATACTTTAGGGGGAGTATGTTATTCTAAAGCAGCAATGCGGCAGCAAGCAAAGGCTATAGCAGCCAAGTCTGCTGCTTGTGGCTGGAAAGCCAAACAGGAAGTTTGTGACTGTTGCCATGGGAACAAAGGGGCAGTCCATTCTGTACTGAGCACCGGATGTTAGCTCAGTGGGTTTGTCATATGACCTGTACAGGATGTACATGGGTGGAGGTGGAGTTTACTCTAACTGCTGATGAGTGCAGACATGTTTTCTCTGTACTGAAGTAAAAGACAGGAATAAAAGATGTAAATAGATTTCTGTCTGCTTCTTTCCCCTCCCTGGGGACACCAAAGGGGAGAGAGGAGCAGTTGGTGTGTTTTCCTCACAGCCTGAGGAAAATCGCCGGAACGGACCTCGCGTATGTTGTTTCCTGCCGGGAGTCGCCGGAGGGAGGTCTAAGGAATTCAGCCGGTGCCTGATCAGATAGGCACATACCTCTGAGACGGGCCAGAATTCCAACATTTTGAAGGACAACGGGCAGAAGACTCCATGCAGTTGGTAGCAGTGTCCAGGCAGAAATCAGCAAAAAAAAAGTCTAGGAAAATCTGGATGTATATTGGCAGTGTGTGCTGGTCCCCAGGGTTAACCATGCGGCGAGGTCCGAGTCCAGTCCGAGGTCGAGGGTGCGGTATGGAGACTGTCCGTCAAAGCTGAAGCTAGGTCCAAGGCAGGGAGTCGGGTGGGGTCAGGAACTCTGGCAGGAGAGCAGGACAGGGTGCAGGCAAGAACAGGCTACCAACAATGTTGGTAGCTTTTATCTGCCCCGAGGCATAGGGTGGCCCCGGTCCACAGGTGACTCACCTCTCCTGGCCTGGAGGCAAGCACTCCTCCTGCGGGAACTTAGTTCCCTCCGCCTCTCTGCCCTGAGCCTCTGCAGCTCAGGAGAGGCTGGAGGGTTACCGGACCCAGAGGCAACCTCACCTTCCCCTGACGGGGCTGAGAGTGGAGCACCTGCAGGCAATGGGTCCTCCATCACCTCAGGAGCCAGAGCAGACTCAGCTGCTGCCTGCACCTGAGGATCCAGCACAGGTGAGGACCCTTCAGGCTCAGCCCCCAGCCCTGGCTCAGCTGGTTCTGGAGGTGGGGACTCCTGTGCAGGCTGGGATTCCTCAAGTTCAGCCTCCGAGTCCGAATCCCAGGCCATCACACAGTGTCATTTTTGCCAAGTCTCCATAATAATAGATCAAAAAAGCTCAACAACTTTTTTGTCCGGATTTTCACTGTTTGGAATATGGCAACCCTACCTGTATTTGAATTCCCGGTTCATTATTCTGCCAAACCTTCCAGGTGCTGACAGAAGAGTGCTTTGTCTAGCAAATAAAGATGGAGTAAGTGAATGCCCCTTCCGCTTAAAGGTTGGGTGGGGAGTTCCTGCGATAGAGGAGTCCAGGTGCTAGAGGGAACCTTCTGTCTACCTGTAAAGCAGGTGTGAGGAACCTGTGGCCCTCAAGATCAGGCTTCCTTGACCTCCACCGTCCAGATTTTTTTTGCCTACAACTCCCATGATCCCTAGCTAGCAGGTCAGGGATGATGGGAATTGTAGTCTCAAAACATCTGGAGGGCAGAGGTTGAAGAAGCCTGCTCAAGATGGTGCTGGAGTTTGGTAAATATATCACAGTGGCATGCAGAAAGAAATAGTCTGGTATGACTGCTGGTTGAAAGGATAAAGTAAAACTCCAAGTTTACTCCCAGCTGTTGGATCCCAGCTTCCCAGTCAGCATGAGCGATGGTCAGGGATAATGGGAGTTCTAGTTCAGCAGCACTTTGAGGACTGCAGATTCACCGTAAGGTAAAGGGACCCCTGACCATTAGGTCCAGTCGTGGCCGACTCTGGGGTTGCGGCGCTCATCTCGCTTTATTGGCTGAGGGAGCCGGCGTACAGCTTCCGGGTCATATGGCCAGCATGACTAAGCCGCTTCTGGCAAACCAGAGCAGCGCACGGAAACGCTGTTTACCTTCCCACCAGAGCGGTACCTATTTATCTACTTGCACTTTGATGTGCTTTCGAACTGCTAGGTTGGCAGGAACAGGGACCGAGCATCGGGAGCTCACTCCGTCGCGGGGATTCGAACCGCTGACCTTCTGATCGGCAAGTCCTAGGCTCTGTGGTTTAACCCACAGCGCCACCTACAGATTCACCATACTTCCTTCCAAAAGGAGATGTGGTGGGATGGCACATGGTGGTTAGGATGATGCTCTAGATCCTACCCTCCCAAAGGAGTGGAAAGACTACACACCAAAGCTGAACATCAGCAGCTTAGATAGCCTACAGAAGGCAATACCTTCCAGCTGTATTGCAGTCTTCCTAGACCCCAGCCTAGTTTTGCCATGATTCTTCCTGAGCGATGCTACAGCCTGTGAGCTAACCTGACTCAGATCCACACTGCACATTTATATCACATGACTTCCCCCAAATGAATCCTGGGAACTGTAGTTTGTTTCAGGTGTTTGGAATTGTAGCTCGGTGGTGGAGGAACTACAGTTCCCAGGATTCTTTCACGTGCTTCAAATTTTCACTGAACATAGCAAAAATGTATAAAACAAGTACAAATACTGCTGGAAATGTAAAGAAAAAGAAGGTGCTTTTTATCATATGTGGTGGTCATGTGGATTGTCCGTTAGTTAATGAATTTTGGAAACAGATTGGTATAGAAATATTGGGAATTGTGAGTAGGAAGGTGGGAATATCTAAATTGATAATTCTTATTAGTCTGAGTAGCACCGAGTTAAAAACAAAAGAGGAATGTAAATGGGTAAAATTGATGGTAACTGCAGCCAGACAGGTTATAGCGAGTAATTGGAAAAATGCAGAAGAGCTAGGGGTGAACCAATGGAGGAAAAAACTGAATAATATTATAATTTTAGAATATCTAACTGTGAAGATACACAGAATGAAAGGATTTAAGGTCAGTGAGAAAGAGGAGGATTGGTTTGAGAAGATTTTGAATTATTTGGGTAGGGTTGAACAATTTGGGGCAATTAAAATGTTAAAAGTTAAATAAACCTTGTGGATGGAGGATTGTTAATGTATATAAAATTGTACATATGGTTGATTTGAATATGTTATTAATCATGTATACCCAATGTATCAGCTGCCGGGGGGGTTCACTGTTTATGTTTTGGTTGTTGGTAAAAAATAAACATTTTAAACATTTTTTAAAAAAATGTGGTGGTCATGTAAGGTAATAGAGGCTTTCTGTGAAACGATATACAATGAATTGGAAAAAAAATGTTTAAAATAACTTTTTTAAAAGACCAGAAGCCTTCTTATTAGGAATTGTAGGTACCGACATCCCAAAGGAGTAGAAAAGACTCTCTGTGTATGTGATACAGCAGCACAGATGCTATTAGCCCAGAGATGGAAAGAAGGAAGAGTCCCTACCAGGGAGGAATGGCAAACCAAACTGTTAAACTACACTGAAAGCTCAGGGACCAAGAAGACAAAAACTCCAAGAAAGAATGGGGAAAATTTATAATTTATTTAGGAGACAACTGTAAGCAGATGAAAACATTAGCAGGATTTTAATCTCACTTGTAATGTCACAAATAACATTGGACAATATAGTTAGATTTCAAATATAGATTATGAAATGATATGCAGTTGAAAACGTTGACAATAGGACCCATGGAGAGGATGGAGGGAAGTCTCGATATTCAGAAAAATCTCTCTATATGGATATGTACTTGGCTTTGTTATAAACTTATATTTGTAAAATCAAATAAAAACATTTTTTTTCCATTGAACGTGCTTTAAATATGTGGTGTGGATTTTCCCTACTTCAAATGCTCAAAGTGAACAGTAGTGAGCACTTTGATATATAAATATCACTCTTTCATCCAGATCCTACTGCTCCTATAACAAAAACTAGATCCTGTTTGTATAATAAAAGCTGTTCTGTAATATTGTATATTGTGCAATTGTGGGGAAAGAAAGAAAGAAAGAAAGAAAGAAAGAAAGAAAGAAAGAAAGAAAGAAAGAAAGAAAGAAAGAATATACTGTACATTAATGCTAAATCCAGAGTAAAATGTTGTCTGTAAAAGCTGCTGAAAAACGTGTATCTTAAATCTTACAAATCTGCTAACCAGAAGGCTCTAAACTTCAAATGTCAGCATAGCCAAACCATGACTACTTTCCTCAAAATGAAGATGTGAAGATAGTTGTGGAATTCACCCCCGGCGCATGTCTTCTTTTAAATCTAAACCATTCTGAAACATGGAAGCAGTAAGATGAGTAGGTAGTGATAAGGCGGGATATCAAATCCTAAAAACCAAAAGATAAGTCGTTCAGTTAAGTCGGAGGCAGAAAGCACCTGATAAGCCACAATCAGAAGGGGCCTTTCTAAATGGTCATGTTTTTCCATAATAAATATTCGACTGTTACTTGCTTTGTGGAAGTGCTTTACATCGTCCTTCAAGTAAGCCCTTTAATTCTCTGTAGGCTATGCACTCTTCCCATCTTCATCTCTGGACGGCTCCTTCCTGGCTTTGAGACACCCCTGGGCACAACCATACAGGGCACACATACTGCATACTGCAGAGTAAAAGTGAAATATATTGAATATTGGGCACAACCCTCAACTTCCTAAGAATATCAGATTTGACAAAAGTAAAACAAGTTGGCTTCTGCCCTGAAAGGATTTGAACGTAGGCTTGAAATTGTGCAGAAAGTACTTGCTAGGTGCTCAGACACCAGCGTGGGTCTGAGCAATGTAGACTTCAGTGCTTTAAATAGCTTCTTGCTCCTTCCCATAGACCTTTATATACCGGTTTTCAACAAAAAAAACCCAAGTTCTCACACGAGTGGTTTTCATTGAAAAATTGGGCAACCCTTAAAATAATGAAGAAGAAGAAGAAGAAGAAGAAGAAGAAGAAGAGGAGGAGGAGGAGGAGGAGGAGGAGGAGGAGGAGGAGGAGGAGGAGGAGGAGGAGGAGGAGGAGTTTGGATTTGATATTCCACTTTATCACTACCCGAAGGAGTCTCAAAGCAGCTAATGTTCTCCTTTCCCTTCCCTACAACAAACACTCTGTGAGGTGAGTGAGGCTGAGAGACTTCAGAGACGTGTGACTGGCCCAAGGTCACCCAGCAGCTGCATGTGGAGGAGCGGAGACACGAACCCAGTTCACCAGATTACGAGTCTATCACTCTTAACCACTACACCACACTGGCTCTCAATGAGAGTTGGTCCTAGGTTAAATGCATACAGCAGGGGTGGGGAGCTGGATGTGGCCGGTGGGTCAGGCCACTTACCTGTCAATCAGCAAAATGACATCAGCACATTCAAGCCCTGGCAATCAGCTGATTGTTGACACTTCGAAGCACAGGACTCACACAATGTGCTTTGAAGTCTCGCCAATCAGCTGATCGTCAACATCCCAGAAACCGGCTGTCCAGCACTTCTGAAGCCCACCCATCCCCTGAGCATTGGGACTTTTAAACCCAACTGATCAGGTGATAGGTGGCACTGCAGAAGCCCTTTTGGGCCCAGCCCAGTCACCTTCTTATCTGGCAGATGGTTAGGCCTGGACTGGCCAAAGTGACCTGGCAGGCCAAACGGGGAAACCTAATTGGGTCTGTGGGCCTGAGGTTCTCCTGCTGTATAGTTTTGAAGCCCTAGTAATAAGCATCCTTGTTTAAATTCAGCTGATACCCAAGCAAGTCACTTGGCATGATACTGCAGAGGAAAAAGTCTATAAAATGCTAAAACCCCTCATTATAGTGCTATGATATTTACTGGAGGGTTTTTTTTAAGAATGTATTTAAAAGATTAAACTGAGCTGCCATCAGAGCTTTTACTTTGCCAGGCTAAATGACCCACTTTGTGGTTTTAGCTATTGAAGCGGATTGATCTTACGATGAAGAACAGAGCTGCAGAATGAAAAGGGTGTAAAATTAAAAGGAAAAGAGAGCAATCTCTCTCTCTCTGTATATGTGTTGTGTGTGTGTGTGTGTGTGTGTGTGTGTGTGTGTATTAATATTCAGCAGACACTATAAGAATGGTGGGGGGGCAGAATATAGAATTTAAAGGGTAAAAAAATATTAAAGGACCACTGGACGGTTAAGTCCAGTCAAAGGTGACTATGGGGTGTGGCACTCATCTTGCTTTCAGGCCGAGGGAGCCGGCGTTTGTCCACAGAGAGCTTTCCAGGCCATGTGGCCAGCAGGACTAAACCATTTCTGCCGCAACGGGCAACAGTGACGGAAACCAGATCACATGGAAATGCCATTTACCTTCCCGCCACAGTGGTATCTATTTATCTACTTGCACTAGTGTGCTTTCAAACTGGCAGGAGCTGGGACAGAGCAACGGGAACTCACTCCATCATGGGGATTTCAACTGCCGACCTTTTGATTGGCAAACCCAAGAGGCTGAGTGGTTTAGACCACACCCCCACCTGCATCCCATTATAGAATTTAACACACAAGTGACAAACATTTGTTATTTGCTGCACAGGCATGCTAAGCAGATCCGTCTCCCGTTCTTGGGATGAATAAGACTGGCCACAAACCAACAAAATGTAGCTGGACTACCACCCTGACAGATGCATTTTTAACATGGAGGCAAGCCCCATTGTATTCACTGGGGCCAACTCCCAGAGAAGCATTCATAAAATCACACCTGAAACCCCATAGAAAACAGTGGAATGGAGTTTAATCAAGACAAACTTTTGCTGGATTATGTGCATCATGTTCAAAAACAAATTCTCTGCCTAAATTAAGAACTTTTACACCCCGGTCCTAAGTAAAGCTCAAATCTTAAACATGGGGTATGTGCCACTAACATTCTGGCCACTAATAATAACCCCAGGAGACCAGGGCCCTGTTTTTTTTATATCATTTTTTTTATTTTTATTTTATTTTATTTTATTTTATTTTTTTATTTTTTTATTTTATTTTATTTTATTTTACTTTATTCTATTATTCATTAAATTTAAATATCGCCCTTCATTTGAGAATCATAGGGCAGTTTATATTACCGTATTTTTCACCCTATAGGACGCACTTTTTCCCCTCCAAAAATGAAGGGGAAATGTATGTGCGTCCTATGGGGCGAATGCAGGCTTTTGCTGAAGCCTGGAGAGCGAGAGGGGTCGGTGCTCAGCACGCCCCAGGCTTCAGGCTTCGTGCAGTTCTGCGCAGCTCTCTCACGGCTTGCGGATAGCAGCCTGTTCTGGGGGCTGGGGTTGGGGGAAGCTCGGGCTTCCCCCACCCCAGCCCCGCACCTGGGGGGTACATAAATTTTTTTTCTTTATCCCCCCCCCCAAAAAAACCACCTAGGTACGCCCTATGGGCCGATGCACCCTATAGGGCGAAAAATACGGTATATAGTTAACTGAAAGCGATCATGGAATACTCAGCGATGCACAGGTGTATTTTGAGGGGTGGTAGGGTTTTTTTTAAAAAAAGGATAAAAAGTCCCTCCTCTGAGGGAGTCCTCTTAGAGGTTTACTAACGTGAATTTTGTCCTCATGACCTGCTGTATGAACTCAGCATGACTATTTTGGTTAATGGGATGTATATTGCAAAAGTATATTGAAGTGAATTGCTCATAGGGACTGAGAGCATTAACCCAGATCCCATTAAGAGCAAATATTATAAACCTCCTGTGAACCCACAAAAACTTACAATAAGCATTTTCCATACTCCACCCTATCTCAGTGCTGAGTGAGTTTTTCTATCCAGCCTAAAAATATAATTATAAAGGGTGTCATGCCCCTTCTTTGGAACTTCCCAACCAAATATTTTATTTGGAAATATAAATCTTTTCTGTCCATTAAATATGTCTACAGAAACAAATCAGCTGACTCAAGGATTCTTAAGAGCCCCAAGAGGGGGTCTACCAGTGAGGGGCATTTCATATAAGAACAGCAGTTATATTTCTGAGGCAAGCGGACTGTCTTTCATTGAACTGTATATTACAACGAGAGGTTGCGAGTCAGATCCTCATTCTTCTTGATCTATTGATTTGCTCAGTACATTACGCATGGGAAGGACATTCAGAATTGCAGATAGTGTGTGTTTTAGGGGAAGTGCAGCCCTTAAGAGGTCAAAAAAAGTAATTGGGAGGTAATACAATTGTGTGAGATTATATTAAAGACCACAGTTATTCAGCTTGTTTCATTTGGTCATTAGCCACTGAACTGACTATCTATCTGGGCTGAAGTTGATTCAGTTATGTTAACGCTGAAAATGGGAATTTCACTACTCTTCTGCTTCTGTTACCTCGAGTTCAAGTCGCTTCTAATCTTGTAGGCATAGCCAGGCTCACTCAAGCCATTCCATCGACAAATCATCTTTAAACACTGAAACCTTAAATATATTTATTTAGATGGAAAGAAGTGATTCTTTTTAGCAATGCAGTTGTGGGGGCCCCAATCCAGAACGGGGGCAGGAGGACATAGTGTCAGCCCCTACACCCCACATGACAGATTCCCAATCCAGACTGGGCTCCCAGCACCTACAATTTGCTGCTTTCTGCCTCCCTCCAGCCTGTAACTTGAGAAGTAGGGGGCCACAGTCAGGTAGGAAAGAATCTGGGGGCCACATTCAGACTAGAGGCTGGATATCGCTTTTAGAAGATGTATTGATTTCAGTGCCAAAGACCTGTGGCATAAATAAGTTGAAAGTTGTCATTCACAAACAATAGTAGCAGTAATAATAAGCATTTATAGAGTACCTTAGCGTATATATATTATCTAATTAATCTTTACAACAACCCTCCTAAGTAGGTCAGTATTTTGTGTTCCCACATTGTAGAGCAGGCTTCCTCAACCTCGGCCCTCCAGATGTTTTTGGACTACAACTCCCATGATCCCTAGCTAGCAGGACCAGTGGTCAGGGATGATGCTGGGAATTGTAGTCTCAAAACATCTGGAGGGCCAAGGTTGAGGAAGCCTGTTGTAGAGGGTACAGTGGTGCCCCGCAAGACGAACGCCTCGCAAGACGAAAAACCCGCTAGACGAAAGGGTTTTTCCGTTTTCGAGGCGCTTCGCAAAACGAATTTCCCTATGGGGTTGCTTCACAAGACGAAAAAATCTTGCGTCCCCCGGCGGGTTTTTTTTTGCTTTCTTCGCCCTTTTCCTAAGCCACTAAGCCGCTTATCAGCTGTTCCGCTGATAAGCCGCTTAACAGCTGATCGCTGGAAGCCGCTTGACAGCTGTAGCGCTAATCCGCTAAGCTGTCAATGGGCTTGCTTCGCAAGACGAAAAAACCGCTAGACGAAGAGAATCGCGGAACGGATTAATTTCGTCTAGCGAGGCACCACTGTATGCTTAAGAACTTGTTCTTGAGTCTTCTTTCTTCTTCTTTGGTGATCACTCATAGCTGAGTAAGATTGTCTTCCATGACCACGGTCTTCCATGACCACAGTAAGTGACTGTGGAGGCCAATTCTGGATCCACACATCCTTCCACTGTGGGGACATTGGTTTCCGGGCAGGAGTTGATCCCGGTGAAGGTTTGTCCTGAGTTCAAGCGTCTTCAAAGCCCATGACACCTTTGGTAAAGGCTGTTCTCCAACTGGAGCGCTCACAGGCCCATGTTTCCCAGTTGTCGGTGTTTATACTACATTTTTTAGATTTGCCTTGAGACAGTCTTTAAACCTCTTTTGTTGACCACCAGCATTACACAAATCCATGATACCTGAGACTAGATATATTGCACTGCCTTTCCTATACCTCCAGCTTAAGTATTATAAATTTATATACAGACTAAATGGTCCTTGGGGTCCCTTCGAACTCTACCATTCAATTATTCTATGAAGGTGCTCCTCTATATATCTTAAGGGACAGGAACGTTGGTTTGGGAGGGGCTAGCTATTACATAAGCTCACTGCTCCCATTTCCTTCAAGAGACAAGCAAGTTCCACGTGCGACCAAAGCAATACATGCAAGGAATTGTCCCTTCTGCCTTCAAGGAGGGAAGAGCTCTATGTGAGCTGGTCAATCACTAGAAGGTGGGGAACAATTAGATTCGCTGTTTTCTCCCCCATGCAATTTTTCTTCATTCCACTTATGAGCTACTCTTTGGGCCCTTCCATTCCCTATGCAAAATGTTTTTGCTAAAATGAAAAACCACACCACATATTCGCTCCAGTTTGAGACTTCTTCTTTTTCTGACACCCTCATAAATGACCCCTGGTTCACTGAACATCTTCAATCATTAAAGCGAGCTTTTGCAGGGGTTTTTTGTGTGTGTGTGAATCGCAGCCAGATACGAAGCAAGCCTGGAATGATTTATGCATACCTGCCAAAACCGTCTGCAGCTGATGATCTTGCATATTTTTCAGGGGGCGGGGAGAGAGAAGTAAAGCATGGCTTTTCTGCACAGATTTTCAACTGGGAAAGATGCACAGTTTCCAAGAGAGTCCTTTCAGCATTATTGGGGAAGTCGATTAGAATAACTCAGGCGATACACATGACTGAAGCTGGTGCATAGCTGTTGTTCCAGCACCCTGTTTCTAGAACCGAAGGACTTTAAGCCTGAGCCTCAGAGTCCCACTCAGCACAGTTTCAGGAGATCGGGAAGGAAATGATCTACTATCAAAAAGCACCTTGTCTCAAGAGTGTCCCTTTATTCATGTGGAGCCCTTATCTAGTGGTTGACCCAACCTGAACATTGTGGTGCCTCAACTCCTAACAACAAGAACAACAACTTATACCCCGCCCATCTGGCTGGGTTTCTCCAGCCACTCTGGGCGGATTCCAAAAAAATATTAAAATACTGTAATACACCAAACATTAAAGGCTTCCCTAAACAGGGCTGCCTTCAGATGTCTTCTAAAAGTCTGGTAGTTGTTGTTCTCTTTGACATCTGGTGGGAGGACGTTCCACAGGGCGGGTGCCACTACCGAGAAGGCCTTCTGTCTGGTTCCCTGTAACTTGGCTTCTCTCAGCGATGGAACCTCCAGAAGGCCCTTGGAGTTGGACCTCAGTGTCTGGTCAGAACAATGGGGGTGGAGACGCTCCTTTAGGTATACTGGGCCGAGGCCGTTTAGGGCTTTTAAGCTCAGCACCAACACTTTGAATTGTGCTCGGAAACGTACTGGGAGCCAATGTAGGTCTTTCAAGACTGGTGTTATGTGGTCTCGGCGGCCGCTCTCAGTCACCAGTCTAGCTGCCACATTCTGGATTAAGTGCCATTTAGTAGCCTCCTCTAATTCAGAGAAGTGCCCATGTCTTGGGAGGAAGGACCAACTGCCATCTCCCCTCTGATCAGCCTTAAGGTCCCTCAACACAAGCTGCTCCTCTGTGACATTTGGCTTGGGGAGCTCTGAGTCACCCTCTACGGAGGATTCCTCCAGCCCTGGGGGTGCAACAATTATCAAAGCAAAGAATTATGTGAACTTGTTCAATCAGCATAATAATTCATCTGGGACACAGAACTCAGTGCTTCTTTCTGCAGAACTTGAATTTTTTTAGGACAAAGTGTGCTCAGTGTGGGGGTGCATCATCATCATACCTATATTTATATGGGTGCCTACTGAGAAGATCCATAAATAATAATAATAATAATAATAATAATAATAATAATAATAATAATAATAATTTATTATTTGTACCCCGCCCATCTGGCTGGGTATCCCCAGCCACTCTAGGCAGCTTCCATAGAAACCAAAAATACACTAAAATATCACAGATTAAAAACTTCCCTGAACAGGGCTGCCTTAAGATGTCTTCTGAATGTCAGGTAGTTATTTATCGCTTTGACATCTGATGGGAGGGCGTTCCACAGGGCAGGCGCCACTACCGAGAAGGCCCTCTGCCTGGTACCCTGTAGCTTTGCTTCTCGCAATGAGGGAACCGCCAGAAGGCCCTCGGCGCTGGATCTCAGCGTTCGGGCAGAACGATGGGGGTGGAGACGCTCCTTCAGGTATACTGGGCCGAGGCCGTTTAGGGCTTTTAAGCTCAGCACCAACACTTTGAATTGTGCTCGGAAACGTACTGGGAGCCAATGTAGGTCTTTCAAGACTGGTGTTATGTGGTCTCGGCAGCCGTCCCCAGTCACCAGTCTAGCTGCCGCATTCTGGATTAGTTGTAGTTTCCGAGTCACCTTCAAAGGTAGCCCCATGTAGAGCGCATTGCAGTAGTCCAAGCGGGAGATAACCAGAGCATGCAACTGTAAGAAAAGGAATTATTGTGAAAATAAGACATATTTAGGGGGAAGCCAAATTTTGTCCTTGCTCAGGGCACCATGTTACCAAAGTACACCCCACCCCCTGCTGTGATTTACAAAAGTCCTAAACTAGTGTGAACTCCTTCAATTCATAGTCACTAGAGCCCAACCAAATGGCTGTTGGTTTTTTAAAAAATAAATTGAGCTCAGTAAATCAACTTGAATGTATGCTGGAAAATATTATACATATAATAGTATAGATATAATAAAATTCAGAAGGCTACACTTTCTTGCAACATAATTCCCCCCTACTGATTGTGAACTCTCAAAATATGGATGATCCCTAAAAACTAGGGAGCAGATGGAATCCCTAATTAAACTTGCCAATTCAGCCAAGAGGAGCTGTGTACTATAAGCAGCCTTCTTGCGTGTACTGATTTGGGTACGCATTTGCATCTTGCAAAGTTCATTCTGTCCAGTCCTCTGAAGCAGCTGCATAAATATTTCTGTGTGTGTGTGCAATACACCGTCCCAACCAGGTCCGTTACTTGTTGTGCAAGAGTAGCTGTGTATGACTAAAGCAGGATTGAGACTAATATCTTTAAACAAAACCGCATGATAACGGATAGCAAAGGGCAAGATGAACTTTGCAAATAGCATCCGTTTGACATCTACTGCTTTGCTTTTCAGTCTCCACTGTATTCTTGACTGGAGCCTCTGCCAAGGCGGGATTTTTGCTGCTTGACCATCAGTCATAGGTTTTCCTCCCCCAAACAGAGAAATCCGTCATCTCTTCGGTGTAAAAACAAATTCTCCCAGTGTGGCCACAAGCTGAGCTAACACAAGAAACATTTCCTACCAGTGTCCACGGAGGACGGACATTGTATTTCGTTTCAGCTCGGAGCGGTGAAATCTCCCCAAGGCTGGGAATCTCACCCTCCTGTTGGTACTGAGGAAGTGGCGTTGAAAGCCAAGCATTTGTCTTCAAGGGCAAGGATTATATCTGAGCACCAAACATGTAGCTGTAAAAACGTATAAACCGTGTAAAGGAATGCCGTCAATGGAATGCGTTAAGTGAGAACAACAACATACAGATTTTCACTGTATTTGTAGATGTATGTCCAAATGCACACATCAACGTCTTCTGTAGAAACCATGGGAGTTGGTGTCAATAATGAGGGATTCCTGATGCAGAAAACCAGAGGTCAAGAAGAATGTGGCGGCCTTTCTACCACTGTGCATATTAAATAAATAATAATAACGGAATCAGGAGAGAAATAAATCCAATACCCAACCTAAGAATTTTACTTCCTGGTGGGAATGTAAGAAAGTAAAAGGCTTCTGGGATATGATATAAGAAAATGTTGAAATATACATATGTTAAAAAACCAGAAGCATTTTGACTGGGAATTGTAGGTACAGACAAGATATTAAGCTTTTCCTATACAAAACAATGGCAGCAAGAATTTTATTAGCAGAGAAGTGGAAACAAGAGGAATTACCGACAAAGGAAGACTGGCAATTGAAGCTAATGGAGTATGCGGAACTGGCCAAAATAATGGGAAGAATCCAAGAACAGCTGGTTAGTTATTTGGAATAATTCGGATATGAGGTGTGTTGCCACCCTCTGGGCCTCTGGTTGAGAAGGCACACAAAGAGGTGGTGTTTGCAGAGTCCAGATGGCAAGACGAGAAAGGGCCTTATCTGTGTTGGCTCCCCACTTGTGGAATGCTCTCCCCAGGGAGGCTTGCCTGGCGCCTTTGTTACATATCTGCTGATTAACATTCTATGGCCTTTTAAAGGTCTTGGGGTGGTTATTAGTTTTGTTTTGTTATGTATTTTGTGTTCTCATTTAGTATTTCTATGTTGTGAATTGCCCTGTGATCTACTGATGAAGGGTGGTAAAGGGACCCCTGACTATTAGGTCCAGTCGTGGCCGACTCTGGGGTTGTGGCGCTCATCTCACTTTATTGGCCGAGGGCCCGGCGTACAGGTTCCAGGTCATGTGGCCAGCATGACTAAGCCGCTTCTGGCGAACCAGAGCAGTGCACGGAAACGCCGTTTACCTTCCCGCCAGAGCAGTACCTATTTATCTACTTGCACTTGACGTGCTTTCGAACTGCTAGGTTGGCAGGAGCTGGGACCAAGCAACGGGAGCTCACCCCGTCACAGGGATTCAAATCGCCGACCTTCTGATCAGCAAGTCCTAGGCTCTGTGGTTTAACCCACAGCAACACCTGCGTCACTGAAGGGTGGTATACAATTATTATTATTATTATTATTATTATTATTATTATTATTATTATTCCTAATGTTTAACATTTTCTACAGCGGGAACGCGGGTGGCGCTGTGGTGTAAACTACAGAGCCTAGGGCTTGCTGTTCAGCAGGTCAGCGGTTTGAATCCCTGCGACGGGGTGAGCTCCCAGCTCCTGCCAACCTAGCAGTTCAAAAGCACACCAGTGCAAGTAGATAAATAGGTACCACTCCGGCAGGAAGGTAAACGGTGTTTCCGTGCACTGCTCTGGTTCGCCAGAAGCGGCTTAGTCATACTGGCCACATGACCCGGAAAAACTGTCTGCGGACAAACGTCAGCTCCCTCAGCCAGTAAAGCAAGATGAGTGCTGCAACCCCAGAATCGTTCGCGACTGGACTTAACGGTCAGGGGTCCTTTACCTTTACTTTACAACGGGAACTAGATTTTCTACTTTAGGTGTAAACATGGGTATATGCAGAGAAGAAGTCTCACAGAGAAAAAGGATGTTTCAGTCTTTCCCTGAAAGCCAGTTTTAATCTGCTACTTCTCCCTAAAACAGATTTCACCGCTTGATTGAGAAAGCAGATCTCCAGACCAGACAGCCTGGAGGAAGGATCTGGAAGGCTGTAGATGAAAAGCAACTGGGAGCAAGATTAAACACACATACCACTTGCCACTTCTCCTCTGTAAACGTCCTTCGCCACTCCCACCCCCTTGGCACTTCAGAATCCTGTATTATCCCCCCAACAGTTAGTTGTGTTCTTCTTCGAAAAGAGCTCAGCATGGATTTATATAGGCCCACGTACGACGACACACTTGCCTCGTATCTAACTGGCCAATCGAGAGGTTTCACCATCACTGTCCCATGAGCTCTGCATCTCCAGAGGAGCACTTTGCACACATGCTACGGAATGGACAAAATAAAGACGCACACATTCTGGTCATTCCATGCATTCTGCAAACAGCCCATTTTAAACAATCCCAACTGTCCAAAGGACAGGACAGGACTCAAGATGGGTCTGTTTCAGCTTAAATCTGTCCCTGAACGATGTTCATGAATTAGCAAAGAGAAGCACAAAGAAATGAATAAACAATTGGGAAGGGCATGGGAGAGACAGAGAACAGTAGACAGACATTTTAAACAATCTGGCTCCAGGGCCAACATCAATGCCTTAAAAAATGCTTCTTTTGGAACACACTCAAACTAGCATAACATCAGTGGGCTTGGTGAACCCAACCTCGCCAAGGGTGCAGGCTTGGAGACAGTGTGTGTGTGTACAAAAATCACCTATCAGACTATGGAGTGTATGACGTATTTGTGTGTGGCGACACAACGCCACCGTCGCAGTGAGATCAAACATGGGAGAAGCTTCTCCTCTTTCTCACACTGCAGTACAAAGGTGTGCAAATGTTTTTGCCCTTCTTCCTCGCCCTTATTCCAGATGCTTTGATACAGTCACACCTTGGATCCCGAACGCCTTACAAGTCAAAAGTTTTGGCTTCCGAGCACCACAAACCCAGAAGTGACTGTTCCAGTTTGAGAACTATTTTTGGAAGCCAAACATCCAATGAGGCTTCCCTGGCTTCTGATTGGCTGCAGGAGCTTCCTGCAGGAGTCTCCCAGGACCAGAAGAGGATTGAAGTGGGAGGAGCAGGTTGCAGGCAGACACAGTCTTCACCTGCTTGCTCTATGTGGGGCTGCCCTTGAGACGGACCCAGAAACTCCTGCAGGTGCAGAATGCTGTGGCGAGACTCCTTACGGGGTCCTTGCCACGGGATCACATTCACCCGGTGCTATACCAGCTGCACTGGCTCCTGGTGGAGTACTGGATCAGGTTTAAGGTGCTGGTTTTAACCTTTAAAGCCCTATACAGCCTAGGACCTATGGGATCACCTCTCCTTATGGTCTTCAAATAAAAAACATTGGAGATCCCAGGCCACAGGGAGGTCAGGCTGGCCTCAACCAGAGCCAGGGCTATTTCGGCCGTGGCCCCAATCTGGTGGAACACTCTGTCACAAGAGACTAGAGCCCTGCGGGACTTGACATATTTCCGCAGGGCCTGCAAGATGGAGCTGTTCCACCAGGCCTTTGGCCAAGGCACAGTTTTGTTTCCAAATGTTTTGGAAGTCAAACAGACTTCTGGAACAGATTCCATTTGACTCCCAAGGTACAACTGTACTTGGCTCACATAAAATGTAGTATTTTGTAATGTGCCTATTGCAATAAACCAGCCTGTCCTCTCAAGCTACTTGGATAGGAGACCTGCGAATCTTAAGCAAGATGTCCTATAGTCTGCATAAAAGGCAGAAATGCCATGCAAATGGATCACTGTCATGTGATCACTTGGTTATGCCTAGAAATATGGGAGAGGGGATGTTTTTTGTCAATGGGCCATCATAAGTTGAAGAAACGACTTGGATGATGGACTCAAGGGCACCCTGATCAAATGTGCAGATGACACCAAACTGGGAGGGGTGGCTAACACCCCACCAGAGGACAGGATCACACTTCAAAACGACCTTGACAGATTAGAGAACTGGGCCAAAACAAACAAGATGAATTTTAACAGGGAGAAATGTAAAGTATTGCACGGGCAAAGAAAATGAGAGGCACAAATACAAGATGGGTGACACCTGGCTTGAGAGCAGTACATGTGAAAAGGATCTAGGAGTCTTGGTTGACCACAAACTTGACATGAGCCAACAGTGTGACGCAACAGCTAAAAAAGCCAATGCAATTCTGAGCTGCATCAATAGGAGTATAGCATCTAGATCAAGGGAAGTAATAGTGCCACTGTATTCTGCTCTGGTCAGACCTCACCTGGAGTACTGTGTCCAGTTCTGGGCACCACAGTTCAAGAAGGACACTGACAAACTGGAACGTGTCCAGAAGAGGGCAACCAAAATGGTTAAAGGCCTGGAAACGATGCCTTATGAGGAACGGCTAAGGGAGCTGGGCATGTTTAGCCTGGAGAAGAGGAGGTTAAGGGGTGATATGATAGCCATATTCAAATATATAAAGGATGTCACATAGAGGAAGGAGAAAGGTTGTTTTCTGCTGCTCCAGAGAAGCGGACACGGAGCAATGGATCCAAACTACAAGAAGATTCCACCTAAACATTAGGAAGAACTTCCTGACAGTAAGAGCTGTTCGACAGTGGAATTTGCTGCCAAGGAGTGTGGTGGAGTCTCCTTCTTTGGAGGTCTTTAAGCAGAGGCTTGACAACCATATGTCAGGAGTGCTCTGATGGTGTTTCCTGCTTGGCAGGGGGTTGGACTCGATGGCCCTTGTGGTCTCTTCCAACTCTATGATTCTATGATTCTAAGCTGGAGTCGATGTGGTCAGAATGCAGACCTTTTCACATACCAAATGAAAACTCAAGTTGAATTGTAGTTTTCTCTGGATGGCTCTTCAGGAATCTATGCACCAGGTATGAATAAATATCCCCAGGAACACATGCAGCTGGGCTCATTATCCCAGTGCGGCTGGTTTTCAAATGGGTAAAAGAACCCATGTGCTTCCATTCTCTGTGAAGGATTCTTTTTAAGATTTATTATTTGAAAATTACATTTGGCAGTTTAGCCTCTCATATGATCTGACAGAGGTATCCCAAACTCCAGCCAACCACATTTATGAAACTAAAGAAACACCCATCTGTAATATAGCAATGGCTGTATTTAAATTATTCCCATCTGGCTTAGCAAATGTCTGTATCATAAACTGAACTTTGCCTAGACCTGATGATCAAATTTACATCCCAATTGAAAGCAGGGATTTTAAGAGTTGAAGAATAATGTGTAGATTTCCCATATCGGAAAATATTAGACCAAGTCAATACAATGAAAAGCTTTCCCCATTCTTTTCCTTGAAACTCTTCTCCAACTTAACCCAATTTCCTAAGTCATTTAGAGGCCCTTAAACAAAATGAAATCCTAATGATGTCGCTGCCATGAATAATTAATTGTACTTGCCCAATCTCTCCAACAAAATCCATTCTCATTAGATTAGAGGTTCTCTCAAGACACAAGAGTTCATGATGGCATTTTTACATCCTTCTTGTCTCTTACCTTTCTTTGTCTCTTCTTATCTACGTCTGTGATCAAGGATTCCATCACTTCTGCAGTCCTCTTAAGACCATTTGCATTGCCTGCCTTTGACATCTTTTAAGAAATTGCCGTTTAATTGAAAAGCTCTCTGGCTTTGCCAAAAAAATGGCTGGGTGTGTGTGTGTGTGTGTGTGTGTGTGTGTGTGTGTGTTTAAGGGAAGAATTCTACAACTGCCAATCAGCCTAAGTGGATGAATATATGGCATGGGTCTTATTTCTTTGATTAATTAACTTTATTTTTCTTTGCAAACCTCTTGGGATCAATACCCCTTCTTAGAATTTGGAAATCCAGCCGTACTCATGCCAAATGCTCACAAACTGTGCTTGTGGGACAGGTGGTTTCAGTTTTATATGGGAGTGTGAACAAAGGTAGGCTCTGAATGAAGACAAAACTGTCAGCTGGGCTCCTTATCAGGATACAAGTGTAACAACAACAACAGCAACCACAACAACACCTTTCCCTGGAATCCTTTGTGGATGAAAAACTAGGGATTCATACCCATGCACAACACAATCTACATCTGACTTGTACTTTCTTGCAGTCCTAAGAACAAAATTAAATGTTTGAGCTGCTAACCTGACAAAGGCGCTAAGAGGCGCTAGAAACCAACTGAAGCAAAAAAAGGGGTCATCAGTTAAAAAGTCTGTCCTAAACACAATGATGGGTTGACGTTGCAGATTCAACGCAAAAAGCAGGTGGTGATGCCAAAAGATCGCCGCCGTCTTGCGAACCTGAACTTGGAATCCCAGGAACCTGCCTTCCTCCATATATCAGACAATAGACCAGAGTTCAAAGGTGAGACGCTATTATCAAGCACAGACACTAAGGGTAATCAATGGCAGCAGTAAGTCAAGTTCTCCAACTGATTCTTCAAGTTTAACACATCAGAGGTTATTAAATTAAAATAACTAAAAGGTAGAGGGAATGCAAGCAAGCAAGAGTTGATGGACGTATGCATTATTCTTCCTAATGTAAGCCTGACCTCTCCTAATGAAAATTAGTGGAGTACGCCAGAGGAACACTTAAAATAGAAAAGGAGTCCTCACTATATGTTGAGCATAGATTGGTTTGGGTCAGATAAAATACCACCGGGATGTGTGTGAGTCATCAGGTCTGCATATTTCTATGCACCAACAGTTCTGTCAATCAGGTGAACATCTTTGCAAATCTCAGAACGTCCAAATTTACTTTTCCAGGCATCAGCAGTGCACTCTGACAGTGGACTGCTGCTCTCCCCTTCTGCTTTGTCTGTTTTCAAACATGCCTTCCACCCAGCGACTGGTACTAGCACCCAAGAGGATGAAACAACAGTTTGCTTCCAAATGCTCCCATTCTCTCGAGCATCCTGCGGAATCCAATAGTTTGTAATTTCCACGCAGGCCTCAGGTCTGTTTTACCCTGATGCTTTTGAATTATGATGCTGGAGGAGACTCTTGAGAGTCCCATGGACTGCAAGAAGATCAAACCTATCCATTCTTAAGGAGTGCTCACTGGAAGGACAGATCCTGAAACTGAGGCTCCAATACTTTGGCCACCTCATGAGAAGAGAAGACTCCCTGGAAAAGACCCTGATGTTGGGAAAGATGGAGGGCCCAAGGAGAAGGGGGCGACAGAGGACGAGATGGTTGGACAGTGTTCTCAAAGCTACCAGCATGAGTTTGACCAAACTGTGGGAGGCAGTGGAAGCCAGGAGTGCCTGGCGTGCTCTGGTCCATGGGGTCACGAAGAGTCGGACACGACTAAACAACTAAATAAATAATTCTGGATTTGTAAGGATCCTTTCAGTTCAGAAACAAAATTTTAAAATCGTTTATTGATTTCAACTGAGTTGGCTAGACAAACCTAGACCATTAAAAACAAGAGAGACAGGGAACATTTAAAGTGACCCCATAAAACTTGGGAACTGAATCATAGGGCTGCCGTACGTCTCAATTTTATTGGATATTCCTAGGATTTCAAAGGCAGAATTGATGTCCGGGGGGAATTTCCGAAAGGTGGTGCTTTGTCCTGGATCTTAGTCAAGTCAATTGAAAAAACCTCAACAACTTTTGGGGTGTCCTGGTTTTTACTTTTTGAAATATGGCAACGCTAATCACATTTTCTTCCCACTTCCTCCATCCTCAGAGCTACCAGTATTCACCTCTCTCTTGACCCATTAGAAAACTTACCCACAAAAGAAACTGTCTTCCAAACAGAAGAGTTAAAAGCACGCTTCTTAATCTGGTGATGTATGTGCTCATGGCACCATCTAGTGGGTCATTTGGTTCATACGTGACACCTGCTTGTTCTGACAATAGGACATAGGAGGTCAAAGCAGCTGCTGTGGGGCTGCTAATCTCACTGGGGAAGTAGCACTGGGGTGGGAGGGGGTTAACCCTTTCCTCCCACACTGCTTCTCTCAGCAAAATCACACCACCAAGCTGCTACTAGACCCAGGGCAGAAACAGAAACAATGTCAGTCTCTGTCTTCTCCCTGCTTATTCCTGCTTGATTTTTAATTAAGGAGGATTTAGGGAAATGATTAAACTGCCTCTCACCCACCCAGCACCGTTCCTCAATGAAAACAAGAAGAAGAGGAGTTTGGATTTGATATCCCGCTTTAGCACTACCCGAAGGTGTCTCAAAGCGGCTAACATTCTCCTTTCCCTTCCTCCACCCACAAGAAACACTCTGTGAGGTGAGTGGGGCTGAGAGACTTCAGAGAAGTGTGACTGGCCCAAGGCCACCCAGCAGCTGCAGGTGGAGGAGTGGAGGCGCGAACCCGGTTCCCCAGATTACGAGACTACCGCTCTTAACCACTACACCACACTGGCTCTCACTATGCTCACTATGATTGTTGTAACGACAAAAGATGCTCCCAGCTCGCATCTTGTTCAGTTCATAGTTTAAAATTAGTGTTGGAAAAGATCCCAGTGGAGTATGAGGGTCTTTTTACATGTTAAATGACAGCAAAAAGAGCTTTGCTATTGACTGTGCCAACTACTGCTCTCTAAGGATAACCGTACAATACATGTGCTTTCAGACATGCTCTTCACATCTGCACATAATATTACGTGTTCACCTGGACCTGCCTTACACGGGAGGGGTTTCAGGATAACTTTCCTAAACTTGCAATTACCCAAACTGACAGATATAATAAGACAAAAACCAAAAAGTGAAGTAAAAAGGGAATGGGAGTGTCTAAATGAATACCGTATTTTTCGCTCTATAAGACGCACCAGACCACAAGACGCACCTAGTTTTTGGAGGAGGAAAACAAGGAAAAAAATATTCTGAATCCCAGAAGCCAGAACAGCAAGAGGGATCACTGCACAGTGAAAGCAGTGATCCCTCTTGCTGTTTGGGTTCTGGGATAGCTGCGCAGCCTGCATTCGCTCCATAAGACGCACACACACACATTTCCCCTTACTTTTTAAGAGGGGAAAAATGAGTCTTATAGAGCAAAATATACAGTACTTTAAAAGCCAAGGTTCGAGGACAGAAATCTGGCTGAGTCTGGAATAACCTTGTGAAGTGAAAGGATAAGAAAGAGGGATTTATATCTAGATGCTAGGATAGAGATGATAAGGAAAACAGGAAGACACAATGAGAGGTAAAGGAGGTGCTGTGGGATTGGTGGAAGTCAATGTTTGTTTTTCTTTTTAGTGTTTATATTATTAACTTGTAAGATATGGATTTGTTTTTGGGTTTTTTGTATGTTGGTTTTTGTGTTTTGTGTATTGTTATTTTTCGATATTTTTTGTGTTGTTGTTGTGTGCAAAATACTAATAAAATTTATTTTTATTTTTTAAAAAGTGCCTAAAGAGCCTCCAAAAAGAACAGAACCTACTATTCGCTTTATGCTAATGCTACACTTGTTTTGCATAGCTTTTTTCTGCCTTGTGGTTGTGCTGAGCTTGTCCCTTTATTCCTTGAGTTTCCCTTTGCAGGTGACCGTGCAAAGCAAAGACTCAGGGAAAGGACGCCATAACAGATATTAGCTACTCTGCCTAAAAGGAATTAGGCTTGTATCATTACCATTTGAAGCAAGGACCAGACAGATGCAAATACCTGTTATGTACTGAAGTTCTCACCCTGGGCCAGCAAGGGGATACTGTAGACAGTTTTCACTCAGGTCCACATATGCAAATAAGGAATTGAAAGTGACGTTCAGTGATTGGATAGTTACAGAAAGTTGCTACTGGTTGCTTTGTAGTTGAGCTCTATATAAGCAGGTTGGCTGAACCCTTCACTTCAGTTCTGTTCTGGCCTATGAATAAACAAGAGCTGTTTGAAGAATCACTGTGTCGTCTGATATATCCACCCACAACTTAACAATAGCTTACCCCACATCTAATCCACTTTGTGCACAGCCGACACAAGCACCCGCCTGTTTGGTTATTTTATTAGCCTTGGAGGGAACAAGAAAGGAACTCTGCAATGAGCACTGTCCCTACCAATAAATTAATCAACAGACATCTGTCTTAAGGTTAGAATCCAGCACCCTGAGTTTGTCCCCAGAACACCTTCTGATCCAGGAATTTGTGGCCAAGAACAGTCTGAGGTTGTTCTCCCAGGGGCAGATCTACTATGAAGTGAATGAAGCTGCAACATCAGGCCTCTAATGCTGGAGAGGCCCCAGAAGCGACTTAATTTATGCATGTATGTATATTTCCCTAATTTTCAGCACCGCATAACTTGAAACTATAAGGCACACCAGTGACTCTGATTTGTGAGATAATCCAGAACAGCAATTTTAATCAAAATCTGAGATGTAGTAGTTAATTTTTTTAAAAAATGTACAGCCCCCTTACCCCATACTTTCAAGGCACCGTGAATCTAGTCCTTTCCACTCCTTCAGCTCTTGTTTCCAAGATCTCTGTGTCCTTCCTTCTCTCAGGTGGCCCAAACCTGCCCCATTTTCCCCTGGTGCACATCTTCTGTCTCGGTTTAAGCTGTTGGTCCAGACAGGGTGGTGTTTTTGAACTCTTTGCATGTATGTTACACTTTACTGTTTTGGGGTTGTTGGTCTTTTGCAAAACAGCAAAACAACAACAACAACAACACACACCCAAAAAATAAAACCTAGTCTATTTTCGACCAAATGGTGACTCTGGGATCTCTGGCAATTTCCTCCTTGTAACTGTACTGCAAGAAAATGTCCCCACAACACACAACTCTATATGCCCATGATCTTGAAAATCACACCTCTCTTGGTGACACTTATATACTTATTTGTAACTTGATCAAGGATAGGTCTATGGTTTGCTCAAACTTCTCCATTCTTAAGGAAATCAGCCCTGCGTGCTCACTGAAAGAACAGATCGTGAAGCTGAGGCTCCAATACTTTGGCCACCTCATGAGAAGAGAAGACTCCCTGGAAAAGACCCTGATGTTGGGAAAGATGGAGGGCACAAGGAGAAGTGGATGATAGAGGACGAGATGGTTGGACAGTGTTCTCAAAGCTACCAGCATGAGTTTGACCAAACTGCGGGAGGCAGTGGAAGACAGGAGTGCCTGGCGTGCTCTGGTCCATGGGGTCACGAAGAGTCGGACACGACTAAACGACTAAACAACAACAAATGGTTGGTAATAGTTTAGGCTCCTGGCTGTTGTCTTTTACATCAGAATTTTCAACCTTCTGGAGTCCACTGCTCCCTTGACCAACTACCTTCTTTCTGTGGCACCCCTGTGGGGCTCAGGAGCCCAGTAATGTCACCCCTTGGCTGCAGAGCTGACAGCCTCTCACCCCTTTTCAAACACCCTCCCTTGAGGAGGGTTCCCTCATCCTCTTCTCTTCTCCTGTCTCCTTGGGAGTCCTCTGTGCAGCTACTGCTGCCACCCCTGGTCTCTGAGCTGCCCCCACTGCCCCTAAGAGAGGTGCCTCCTCATGCTGCCCCACAGGGGCCTGGGACTTGTCTGTCCATTCCCAACATCAAGGGCTGGTGGACTGTCTGGCTGGGCTCCCTCACCCACTTGCCTGCTTGCTCCAAGGCCACCTCAGCTCTTGGCAACCAGCACCCCCTGGCCAGCCCCAGAGGCACCATTCGCCAGGGGAGCTTGCAGCCAGGGCTGCTGCAACAAACAGCTGTGCAAGCCTTTGGGAGGCAGAGATGTGAGAGGACATCAGAGGAGAGAGGGAAGGGGAAAGGGACAGTGTTGCCCGTTGCACCCCTGACCATCATTCAAGGCACCCCAGGGTGCCACGCCACACTGGTTGAAAACCACTGTTTTAGATCATGGGTAGGCAAACTAAAGCCCGGGGGCCGGATGCGGCCAAATTGCCTTCTCAATCCGGCCCATGGATGGTCCGGGAATCAGTGTGTTTTTACACGAGTAGAATGTGTCCTTTTATTTAAAATGCATCTCTGGGTTATTTGTGGGGCATATAAATTTGTTCTTTCCCCCAAAAAATATAGTCTGCCCCCCCCCAAGGTCTGAGGGACAGTGGACCAACCCCCTGCTGAAAAAGTTTGCTGACCTCTGTTTTAGATTGTAGGGGCAACAAGTAGGACCTACAGCAAAATTTTGCAGTGTGGCGTGTTCCTGTTCAGCATGCTAGCCAACCAGGCAACCATGTTCTCTTCCATTTGTCTCCCCACTCATTTTCCAAAAAAATCAGCTGTCTTCAGCATTCCCTGATGACTGTATGCTTCATTCCACTTTGGCTGTTTTGGGGCTCTCCTCCCCCCCAAAGGTTCTGTAAACGTCTGCAAACCTTGGGTTTTCCCTAAGCCCGATGCCTCCTTCTTGTGCATGGACGGCTTTTGCTGTTTTGATTGCAAAAGAAGCCACAATGGGATAATGAGTTTGTTATTCCACCTGCTCATAAATTATACCTGCTCATCCAAGATCATGCTAAGAATCTGGAAACTTGTCAGTAGCAGCTGCACCTTCTCACTCCAATTGTATCTAAACTTTTATCATTTTTTAGGCTCTCCTCCAAAGCCATTGTCTATATGCTTTAATACTTAACCACAACAATCCACTGACAGGATCCACAAGGGCAGGCGTCAGCAAACCTTTTCCCTCAGACCTTGTGGAGGGCCGGACTATATTTTTTGGAGAAAATATGAACGAATTCCTATGCCCCACAAATAACCCAGAGATGCATTTTAAATGCAGCGATACCTCAGGTTAAGAACTTAATTCGTTCTGGAGGTCCGTTCTTAACCTGAAACTGTTCTTAACCTGAAGCACCACTTTAGCTAATGGGGCCTCCTGCTGCTGCTGTGCCGCCAGAGCACGATTTCTGTTCTCATCCTGAAGAAAAGTTCTTAACCTGAGGTAATATTTCTGGGTTAGTGGAGTCTGTAACCTGAAGCATATGCAAGCTGAAGCGTATGTAACCCGAGGTACCACTATAAAAGGACACATTCTACTCATGTAAAATTCCCGGACCATCCGCGGGCCGAATTGCCTACCCATTATCTAGGGTATGCTCTACGGAGAGTTGGCTTCAGGCACAAAATGTTGGCAGACCAACTCTGTGCTACAAAGAGGTTTGCAAACATGACTTGAAGGCAGGCCACTTCACCATGTAGGAATCCCTTGTACACACAGTGGCGGACGAAGCCGCTCAGGCGCCTGGGGTGGTGCATCCAGGGGCGGGGCGATCTGCCCATAGGGGCAGGGTGAGGGCGGGGCACACTGTGGCACCTCCAGAGTCTGCCTGCCTCCTCCCACTCAGCCGTCCTATAGCTGGGGGGAGGCAGTGGGCAGATAGTTTGGGCAGCGCAGAGCTCAGGAGAAGTGTTTTGTCACCCCCCTCAGCAGTGAACTGCACCCACCGCACCCCCCTTCCTCCACCCGTGTACACAGCCGCAATGTCTGGAGACAGGTTATACATCTATAGCAGTGACCAGAGGAGGAATGACCGCTGGGAGGAGCACAGAAAGAAATGCCCTGGTGCATCTGCAGCAGCACAACTGGACGCCTCCATCTGCCCCGGCTACAGCAGCCATGTCTCTCTCGTATCAGTCTCTAGTGTCACAGCAGGTGTCATAACCTTCCAAAGGCACTGGTCCATTGTCTCCCAAGACAGACGGGTGCTAACAATACAGTGATGCCCCGCAAGATGAATGCCTCGCAAGACGGAAAAACCGCTAGACAAAAGGGTTTTCCGTTTTGGAGGTGCTTCGCAAAACGAATTTCCTATGGGCTTCCTAAATGTCTTGCGAGTTCCTGCGGGGGTTTTTTCCTCCCCCCCCTTTTTCCCAAACCGCTAAGCTGCTTATCAGCTGATCCGCTAAGCCGCTTATCAGCTGATCCGCTAAGCCGCTTATCAGCTGATCCGCTAAGCCGCTTATCAGCTGATCCGCTAAGCCGCTTATCAGCTGATCCGCTAAGCCGCTTATCAGCTGATCCGCTAAGCCGCTTAACTGCTGATCCGCTAAGCCGCTTAACTGCTGATCCGCTAAGCCGCTTAACTGCTGATCCGCTAAGCCGCTTAACTGCTGATCCGCTAAGCCGCTTAACTGCTGATCCGCTAAGCCGCTTATCAGCTGATCCGCTAAGCCCGCCAAGCCGCTAATAGCGCTAATCCGCTAATGGGCTTGCTTCGCAAGACAAAAAAACTGCAAGACGAAGAGACTTGCGGAACGGATTCTTTTCATCTTGCGAGGCACCACTGTATTGCAATTGCTCTCTACGGAAGAAGTACTAGCAGCGTATATACAGTAGTAAGTCGTTGTGAGTCCGCACTGTTTAGCGTCCATTTCGTGGAACGTCCATGACAAACCCGGAAGTACCGGAACGGTTTACATCCGGGTTTGCTGCTTGCGCACGTGCAGAAGCGCAAAACCGCTCATGTGCGTGTGCACATTGGCATTTTGTCAAGCGTCCCTTTTGTCGAGTGTCCGGGGCTCCGGAACGGATCCTGGACTCAAAACAAGGTACCACTGTATTTGTAAGAAACTTAGGAGATAGATTACACAAGGTGACACTTCTCAGATCTCAGACTACTTCTGGCATCTGTTCCAAAGGTACATTCCAGGATCTCTCGCAATATTGCAGTGGATCCTGGAGAACTCTGTATACATGCAGGACTCAGAACTGTACATAGCAGCTACTTGGATAACTAAACCCCAATGGGCCAGCCTAGGACATGTCACATAGAAAGAGAAACAGAAAAACCAGGCATTTCCTCACACATTGCCGCTAAAGTAGCAGAACCAATAGAAATGTTCCTGTGATGAATGGTTTTCCTCCTCCAAAAACTAGGTGCGTCTTATGGTCTGGTGCGTCTTGTAGAGCAAAAAATACGGCAAGTTGTTGGTATCAGAGGACAAACACACTTCCAAGTTGCTGAAAATCTTTTCACGCGGATCAAGCTGAGATCTGCTAAGACCATTTCCTGCTGCATACTCCTAAGCCACAAAACAGAAGGATAGCACCATCGGGCCAAGATGCACTCGAAGACTGGCTCATTCGAATTTTGGAAATAATGTCTCCTTTTTAATTGCCAAACTATAACTTGGTTATGTGAAATAGAATCCGGGCCCGCCCCCTTGCCCCGCCCTCCATTCTTGCACAATTTGCAGAACGAAAGCTTACTCAGTGAGGCTGTTTGTTTCCCCAGCGATCTGTTGGTGAGTGGCTGTTCCTCTTTAGCTCCCCAAACCCTTAAAAACGGGACTTCCCGTTCCTAGAATGTTGAGATGTGACACATTTTTTAATTTGGAAATCCGCCATGATGGAATAAGACCGAGCTGCAGAGTTATAAATAATCACAGGGGGAGGTGAGCTCTTAATATGTCGTTATATCTGTATTTCAAGTCCGATTTGGTCAATCTCCCCTGGAAAGGCTAATGTTTGATGCAACCGGTCTGGGAAAATTAACGAGCAAACGCCTAGATTTGATTTCATCGGAACTGAGAGAAGATGGCGTCTGCCGGCAGCGAAATGACCTTTGGATTGATTTGGCACAAACACCAGCGTGTAAGACATACTGCAACAACAGCGGAGAGTCATACACATAAAATCCACACAGAAACACATCATTGCTTACTTCAACTCGCTTGTGGAAACAACTCAGAGGCCATGAAAGAAGGAAGGTTGACAACAGGAAGATTTAAAGGAACTATTGGAAAGACTATCCAAGGCAGCAGAGATATGAGATGATCAGAGGCCCCCTGAACTTGAAGCATGGGAAGTCCCAACAAAAAATGTATAACTTAGGCAGAATATTTAGACTATTTGATATATATTTGTACAATTGGGAACATTCAATGTGATTTGACTGGATTGTTAAAATGGAAAACTTAATAAAAATGATTTAAAATAAAAATAAAAACGGGACTTTCCTCCTCCCTAAAAAAAGCTCCACATCTTTGACCTGGGGTAGATCACCACCAGATTTTAATTCTGCAAGTAGATCGCAGTCTCTTGGGAGTTGGCAACCCCTGCTGGAGACGAATACAGAAGAATTAAAAGAATGTGTGTTCTTTTCACCGTAGCTTTTCTTTTTTGTTTAATTAAAAAACTAATTACATGTTTCTGTGCTTCCCAGTACATGTATTTAAAAAAAAAAAAGTACAGCATGTATTAAACAGTTTGTAGTGCACTCGATCACTGTCTGTTCCCTTTGAAGAGCTGCTATGTCATTTGTGGCATGAAGTGAGAGGGGGGGATACATGCCCCTGGCAAAACAGTGTTGCCTCCAACTATGGTGCAGGTTTACTTTAAGCAATTTTTAAAACCACATACACAATGATTCCTATACAGGGACTGTTTTTTTACTGCGAAGGGTCTTATTTCCAAAGACTTCCTCCCGAGATTTGTGTTTTAACAACTCTTTAAAGGGATGACGCCGCACACCAACTACAAGCTTCTCGCCTCAGTGTTATCACAATTGAAACAAAAAAAAACATGGAAGACTAATATATTTTTTTTTACATTTGTTCTTCTTTACATAAAGAATCTTTTAAAAAGCATTTATTAGTCCATTTCTGCTTAAAATATCCGTAAGCATGAGAAAGCGGAGAGAGAGAAAAATACACATTTTTGTACACCATGATCAGAAAGTTTACATTATAAATCTTGAAATTGCACTGTATTTAAAATACCCCCCTGCCCAGAGTCAACTTCCACTTTTGAGCATAACTCTCCTCTGCTACTGACGGCTCCTGCCTGGCTTAGTTGCCAACTTGTGGAGGCCCTTCGGGGATGAGGGACGTGAAGAAAGTGGTGATGAAGGACCAGGCGGAGGCCATGAAGCCGGGATGCGGATGCTCTGCGTTGACGTCAACGACATCTTCGCCGCTGTCTTCGTCAATCCCGTCGTCCATAAGGTGCTCCTTTGCAAAACAAATTCCCCAAGTGGTATAATAATAATAATAATAATAATAATAATAATAATAATTATTATTATTATTATTATTATTTATACCCCGCCCTCCCCAGCCAAGGCCGGGCTCAGGACGGCTAACAAGCAGTAATAAAAACAAGTTGAATGAATACAACTTAAATACAAGATTAAAATACAACATTAAAATATTGAAACATTAAAATATTAAAATGCAGCCTCATCACAGGAGGAGAAAAGGAAAAAGGAAAAAGAAAGAGAGGGAGGGAGGGAATCAAATTGGCTCCAAGCCAAAGGCCAGGCGGAACAACTTTGTCTTACAGGCCCTGCGGAAAGAAATCAGATCCCGCAGGGCCCTGGTCTCATGAGACAGAGCATTCCACCAGGCCGGGGCCAGTGTTGAAAAGGCCCTGGCTGTGGTTGAGGCTAATCTGACTTCCTTAGGGCCCGGGACCACTAGGGTGTTGCTATTTATGGACCTTAAGGTCCTCCGTGGGGCATTAACCATTTCAAATCAGAGGGATAAAAATTGCAGTGATGGAATCATGTCATATATACAGAATTCTAGGATGTAGGGCTCTTGTTAGCCCAGAAATGAAAATCTGACCAGAGAAAAGACAAAATTGATGAACTATGGCAAGGTGGCAAGGCTGACAGGAAGAATTAGAAACCAGGAAGAGGAGGTCTTTCTTTAATGAAGAAGGGGGAAAGTTTATAATTCATTTGAAAAGCTACTGTAAACAATTACATACATTGGTAGGATTGACAGAAAACTTGTAGTAAAAATTTGAACTGTGGATTGTTATGAAACAGATGCAGAGGGGGAAATCATTACATTAAGATCCACAATGGGGGGAGTCTAAAGGGATTATATGTTTATGTAGTTAATTAATTTGTTTATGAAAAATGGAAAATGCAAAAATATTTTTTTTAAAAAAAGGAAACCTATGATGTAGCCGGATATAATAATTTGGGAAAATTTGATAAAATGACAGAACTCAACATGATGTATCAGAAAAGTGCAATTTAACCATTTGATCCTACAGCCCTGTAGACCTTAAGAAAGTTCCACCATTCAAAGAAGCTTAAAGGTAAAGGGACCCCTGAAAATTAGGTCCAGTCGTGGCCGACTCTGGGGTTGCGGCACTCATCTTGCTTTATTGGCCAAGGGAGCTGGCGTACAACTTCCAGGTCATGTGGCCAGCATGACTAAGCCGCTTCTGGCAAACCAGAGCAGCGCACAGAAACACCGTTTACCTTCCTGACAGAGTGGTACCTATTTATCTACTTGCACTTTTGACGTGCTTTCGAACTGCTAGGTTGGCAGGAGCAGGGATAGAGCAACAGCCGACCTTCTGACCAGCAAGTCCTAGGCTCTGTGGTTTAACCCACAGCGCCACCCACGTCCCAGAAGCTTACTCCCAGGTTAACCGAACATGGAATGGTAGTCTTAATTTAATTTCATTACCTTAATGTAAGAGCTCACTTTTAAAGGAAGAGCTGTCAGGACATCTTAAACCTGCCAACAGTACCGCTCTCCAGCGGGAAGTAAACATGAATGTGCATCCACCTACCATCTCCTCAAGTCCAGCATTATTTACGTTTTGCCCATCGTGGTTCAGGTCTTCATTGTTCCCTGGAGGCTGTTGGAGTCCCTCTTGCCTGAATGGAAACCATCCGGCTTGGTGTCTGTTTTATAATACACATATGCAAAGTTACTAGAAATCATACCTGCCTAACCTGAGAAAACAAACATAATGTTGGCAATGGAACAGTGTAATAGCTCTCCACTGGAAGGTTCATTATTCAACCTGATTTGTAGAGAAGGAATAGACCAAATCAGATGGCAATAGTCACTAAAAATAGGAAGAGAGGTCCCTATTTAACCACACGTGGAACTGCATGACCTAGGCAAGCTTGCAGAAATTTTAGGAAAGTTACAAAAGGCTCAGTTTAAATCATTTGCATATTCTTGTTATTGGCAAAGTAAATTATGTACAGAAAAGCTGGCTTTACAGAAAAGCTCTGCACATCATGATAGACAGTAGAGCAATTAAGGCTCCGTCTCTGCCCTTAAAAATGGTTTAAGCTTATTAATGAATATGAAACATAGCAGCAGATGCTGCTTCTGTAAAATATGGTTCCCGTTAATTCATAGGACAGAATGTAGATACACTGGTATTTTCTACTTTCATTCAGATGAGCACACGGCAACCATGGCAAACGTAACCAAACATTAATAGTGCTGCTCATATATTCTTGATCCAATGCAGAGGGTACACGTGGAGATCACACACCCATTTTCTCCGAGTAGAAATAACCCACCACATGCCCACATACTGTGTGTGAGCTTAACGGACAGCATTGTTAGAACCCAATGTGAACAGGGTGCCTACCCTAACTGATTTGTGTTGATCTACAACGCTCCCCCTGTGGGATCCCCTCTGTTCACAGAAAACAATGCTCAAAATACTCAGATTCATTCTCCCTTCAGTTTGCATTAATAAAAGCTTTGTCTTTAAGATGCTCAGTCACTGATACTATATGTGCTGTTCCATCTGTTTCAAATAGGTTTTTGATAACAATATAAGAAAATTCAGTTCCCACTACATGCCTCAGCCTCCTGAAGGAAACCAGAAAGATTCCACGTTGTTTGAGGTGGAAATTAGAATGGCAGGCTCATACAACATCAGATATCACATGCTAAGTCTTTTTGGAGGTTCTAAATATGTTACCCTCAGCTGTTCTTGAAGGTAGATATCAAAAAATAGCATTCGAGAACCGGCTCTGCCCCTGTGGAGCTGGCTATGTAGAGACTGTGTCACACGTTCTCTTGTCTTGCTCCCTATATAAAGATCTCAGGGACGAGACCATCACGCCACTCCTATCTGCCATCCTGGGCCGCTCTTGTGAAGCCAATTGTTCTCACTCCTGGCCGACCAGAACAGCTCGACAACAGAGAAGGTTGCCAAATTTATCGAGAGAGCAATGAGACTGAGAGCTGCTATCTGAATGACATCAGTGTCGTCACCCGGATTCCTCGCCTAGGATCTTATTATTATTATAATTACATTTTATTATTATTATTATTTTATTACCTCTGCCAAGTTTTAAGTACTGAGATTATTAATTTATCTGCATCTGGTTATTATTATCTTTCTCCCTGTCCTGACCATCCCTCCGAGGTTATATTTATTATAATAATAATAATAATAATAATAATAATAATAATAATAATAATAATAATAATAATTTATTATTTATACCCCGCCCATCTGGCTGGGCCTCCCCAGCCACTCTGGGCGGCTTCCATAAAAACCAAAAATACAGTAAAATCACACGTTAAAAACTTCCCTGAACAGGGCTGCCTTAAGATGTCTTCTGAATGTCAGGTAGTTGTTTATCGCTTTGACATCTGCTGGAAGGGCGTTCCACAGGGTGGGCGCCACTACCGAGAAGGCCCTCTGCCTGGTTCCCTGTAGCTTTGCTTCTCGCAGTGAGGGAACACCCAGAAGGCCCTCAGCACTGGACCTCAGCGTCCAGGCAGAATGATGGGGGTGGAGACACTCCTTCAGGTATAATGGACCGAGGCCGTTTAGGGCTTTAAAGGTCAGCACCAACACTTTGAATTGTGCTCGGAAACATAAATATAAACATATTTATATTTATAATCTTTCAATTTGGCTGGCCTATTCACTTAACCGACCTGGAACAATCTACCAGAGAAAAGGCTGCCGCCCATGGGACAGAGGGTCATGGATGAATGATAATCCAGCTTCTACCTAGGGTTTTAATAGGTCATAAGATTTTATGGTAATATATTTGTAATGTATTTTTGTCGGTGTTTGTCCTTTGATGCTATGGCCTGTCGGCTATGCAAATAAAGTCTATTCATTCAAGGTCATGCTAAGTATTTATCTTAAAGTACAATTTTTAAATTAATTTGTTTTTAACGCATTTTAAATACAGTCATACCCCGGGTTACAGATGCTTCGGCTTGCGTGATTTCGGGTTGTGCGCTGCGCCAAACCCGGAAGTACCAGAATGGGTTACTTCCAGGTTTCGGCGCTTGAACATGCACAGAAGCACTAAATTGCGCTTTGTGCTTGCGCAGAAGCGCCAAATTGTGACCCGCGCATGCGCAGATGCGGCGCTGCAGGTTGCGGACGCTGCGGGTTGCAAACGTGCTTCCCACACAGATCACGTTCGCAACCCGAGCGTCCACTGTACTAACAGAAATGAACTTCTAAAATGATTAGTTTTCCATCAGCCAAACTTTAAAGTTCAGATTCTGATGACGTAGCTGACAAGAAAACCCTTGACCATTATTTACATGGATTATGCTAATGGTCAAACTTGGGGTTGGACAGAGGAAAGCAATAGGGACTGGGAAGTCCCTGGTTCAGATCTCACTTTGGCCATGAACGGACTGGGCAAGTCACCATCTCCCTTGGGCAAACTCCACTACACAATACAGGGAAACCAATACAGTGGTACCTCGGCTTACGAACAGTCCTGTTTATGAACAGGTTAACGTACTCCACAAAACCGGAAGTAGTGTCCCGGTTTGTGAACTTTACCTCCGTCTAAGAATGGAAGCCGAACGGTGGAAGGGCACCGGCCGTGGGAGGCCTCATTAGGGAAAGCACGCCTTGGTTTCAGAACGGTTTTGGTTTCAGAACGGACTTCCGGAACGGATTAAGTTTGTAAACCGAGGTACCACTGTACTGATCTGCATTGACTGTCGAAATGCTGTACTTGGGGGAGTGCTCTGTATTCAGACCAAAGAGCTGTGTATCAATCAGCAGCATTTACTCACAGGTAAACCAGCAGCATGGCTCCCATCACCATCACAAACCGACTGAAGGACGAATAGAAGTAGACAATGCTAAGCAGGATAGCCGCTCTGGAAAAGGTATACATCCAGTCCAGCCAGTCTCGGTTGAAGTCCTCCTCGTTCATCACTGGGCCTCCTTGAGCATTCATCTGCACATTCTGATTGACAGGCCTGTTCTCCTGGGGGGCTACATTGGGTGCTGCTGGGGGCTCATTGGCAGGAGCACGCTCAGAGTTGGGGGGCTGCGGAACGGGGGGGCTGTCTGAGTCTGTGCTGGGCGTTGCCTGGGCTGAAACTGCAGCTTGACTGTTGAGGAGTGCAAAAAAAACAACCACCACCTTCGTTAGGTATCTATGCATGAACATTCTTCACAATCGTCAGCTGAACTACCCGGGGCAAATGCGTTCATAGCCTGGCACAGGTTACACTTCTCCTTCAATACTGCCCACTGCGGTGAATTCATAAAGCAATTTAAAGGTAAAGGGACCCCTGACCATTAGGTCCAGTCGTGACCGACTCTGGGGTTGCGGCGCTCATCTCGCTTTACTGGCCAAGGGAGCCAGCGTACAACTTCCGGGTCATGTGGCCAGCAGGACTAAGCCGCTTCTGGCAAACCAGAGCAGTGCATGGAAATGCCGTTTACCTTCCCGCCAGAGCAGTACCTATTTATCTACTTGCACTTTGACATGGAATGACAAGGAGAGGCCTGACCTAGCCACTGTGATCCACGCGATGGTCACCTCCAGACTTGATTACTGTAACTGAGTCTACGTGGGGCTGCCCCTGAGACTGACCCAGAAACTCCAGTGGGTGCAGATTGCTGCGGCGAGACTCCTTAGGGGGATAACATTCACCCGTGCTATACCAGCTGCACTGGCTCCTGGTGGAGTACAGGATCAGGTTTAAGGGGCTGGTTTTAACCTTTCAAGCCCTATACGGCCTAGGACCCTCGTACCTACGGGACCTCTCTCCTGGTACACCCCAAGGAGGACCTTACGGTCTTCAAATAAAAACATGTTGGAGATCCCTGGCCACAGGGAGGTTAGGCTGGCCTCCACCAGAGCCAGGGCTTTTTCGGCCGTGGCCCCAATCTGGTGGAACACTCTGTCACAAGAGACTAGGGCCCTGCGGGACCTGACATCTTTCTGCAGGGCCTGCAAGACAGAGCTGTTCCACCAGGCCTTTGGCCAAGGCACAGTCTAGGCCAACACAGCTGTGGCGTGGCATGGTGGCCTGCCACTTTCCGGCAGTACCCATCCTGAAAGCCAACGGATGGGAAGGCAAGGTCCTAAGAATGCTCTTCATCATGAAACAATAATACATGAAACAATAATACAAATCAACTTTGTGGGAATGTTCAGGGAGGCAGGAGAGGATATATTGCTTATTAATATCCTCCCTAACTTGCGTTAGCAAGTCCCTTTACTGAGCAGAGTGCATTCCCCTTTTAACACGTAAGTGGGTAGCTGGTTGCTGGCTTGTTTAAGCCTCTCACTATCATACAATTCAATACTGGATTGTATGTTCCTGGTAAGTCCCCTTTTATCCCTCTCAGAAGAAGAACACACGACAATCTTATTTCAAGTCAGTAAAAGAAGTTTGCTTACAACATCATCAGTTCACAGTTGGATCCCTGAAGACAGACTTAGTTACAAAATATATACATGCGGAGCTATCCCATATGGCAGTGGTGTCCAAACTTTTCTAAGAGGGCCAGATTTGATGAAGTCAAGGGCCGTGAGGGCCGACCCAAAGGGTTGAAGTTGTTGAGCTTTTTTTAGGATTTTACCCCAGGAAATAAACAAATAAACAGCCACGGGGGCCAGATTAAACTGACCGCTGGGCCGGATTAGGCCCCCAAAACAGACTTTAGACATGCCTGCCATATGGAGATAGTCCCAGTGTTCTCAGAGCCAACAGGGCATCTCTAGCTAAAAAGAGCTGTTGCTCCAATGATGGAGGATGTCAAAGAGAGAGTGCTGCGTGCCCTGTGCTTTTGATACCTACACAGGTAAGGTCACGCCCACCTCTAATCACATGCAAAGGAAGTATTTCCCAGCCCAGGAGGAAACAGGAAGTTCCAACTGGCTGTACCAAACATCCCCTTGCATGTCCACTCTAGGAAAACTAGGAATGTTGTATTTGACTGCTACTTAAGTATCACCCCCCAAAAAAACTTATATTCATTTTTCTCCATTATAAAGCATGAACCAAAAGTAAGGCTGCATTTGTAAGCATTTCTCACAAAGGAGAAATTATTCTGGTGAATGATTGGGGGAAAATATGTTTTCACCTTAGATTTAGTTTACCAAAGCCCGGGGAAGGTAGCGTTGGCACTCACCTGAAAGGTGTTTCTGAGGGCGCACTAGGGCGGCTTCAAGCAAGTGTAGGGTAACAATACTCGCCTGGTGGTGTCCTAGTGCCTACTCAAGAATAACAAAGTCTTGTCTCTATGTCTTAACTGCCACTCTGCTGTCTCAAGACTAATTTAAAGAACGCACCGTTTGTACTTACTATTGCATGTAATACTGGCGGGCATACATCTGCTGCCACCAAATCATCTGCAGTGGGCTGAAAGCAGGGTACACAGGGAAAGCAGCTGGCACTCCTTGCCCAGGGAACTGGTTTCCTACATTGCTGCAGACAATCAAAGCGAATTACATGCCAGGTTGTCCGATACCAATGGAATATCCAAAGTTACATAGAACACGTTTCCCCACAAAGACAAAAGGAGATGACAGTCGTCTGCTTTTAAGTCGCTAAATCAGAAATCAGGTATTATGTGTTGACAGGGTGATTTCACCTGCGCACATTTTCCTTAAAACTTTATTTCCTTACTAAATTGAATTTAGCATTTTGCAAGCACGCAGAAATCTAGTGCTACAGGAAATTCAAGAGCATTTCAACACAGCCCCTCCCCCTCTTGCAGGCCTCCTAAAGGTGTAATCAGCAAAAACCAAAAAGTTATCTTCCTTGTTAATTTAGACCAGGCTTCCTCAACCTCAGCCCTCCAGATGTTTTTTGGACTACAACTCCCATGATCCCTAGCTAGCAGGACCAGTGGTCAGGGATGATGGGCATTGTAGTCTCAAAACATCTGGAGGGCCGAGTTTGAGGAAGCCTGATTTAGACCCTGGCAGGTTTTGTGTGTGTGTGTGTGTGTGAGAGAGAGAGAGAGAGAGAGAGAGAGAGAGAGAGAGAGAGAGAAAGAGAGAGAGAGAGAGAGAGAGAGAGAGAGAGAATGAGAGAGTGAGAGAGAGAGAGAGAGAGACAGACAGACAGACAGACAGACAGAGTGATTTCCACTGTCATTTTCCATTAAAGTAGAAGATCACACTTTGGTATCATTTATCAGGACGTAAGACTTTACAGTAGAGGAAATATACTCATATAATATTTAGGAACAAGCGCTGTGTGCTACTTCACACCAAATGTGTGATAACATGTTACAACTACAGCATTTGCAAAGCAGAGTGCTCAGTTAGCAGGGTCAAGTACTAACGTGATTTTAGAAGAAGCTGGCATGATATAAAACCGTCAGCCGCCCACGTTCATTAAAGAGAATCTTAAAGAACAGAAATGCCCCATCTTATCTTTAAGGGCAACAAGTATTTACAGTGTTAGCAGTTGACGCAACTGTATTGCATCAGACAACAATTCCTATCTTAGAAAGAAAATTGGCTGCAAGATGCCACAGGAGACCTTGCTAATTCACAATATACTTTCAAGACTAAGGAGATGGGAGAAGTGGGGAGAATACTAGAAGTTCTGATGTACAATACAATACAATATTGTTGGGAGAATAATCTGATTCCATTATGCCACACGTGCCTCTACTTAAAATATTTTTGCTTGCGAAGAATACTTTGACTGTTTCCTAACAAAAGCATTTAAGGAAGCTATCAGTATTAGTCAACAAGAGTGCAAAAGAGTAGATTTTGTGGGTTTCAATACACATTTATGTGTGAATTTGGGAATTTAATACACTACAGGTAGAGTTCACCAGAGTAGATAGATTTCAATCAAGCAATCAGTTTTGCATCTTGTTTCAGAACAAGATAAAACATACTCGTTTGCAACCAGAGTTGCATAAACTCAAACCTCTAGGCTTCAGATGTTTACAGCCTTTTGAGAGACAGGAAAGTTGTTATGAAATTAAGGGTTTTTATTTGGCTCCCTCTGTATATGTGCAAGGGCACTTTTCAACATCACCTATAGGAGGCCTATATGCCTAGAATTTTCCAGAAGCAACTGGCAGTTACTAGATAGAAATGCCCCAGCAATGAGATGCAAAATAAGTTTATCTGTTTGGTAGAGTCTAAGTAGTCATAGGGACGCGGGTGGCGCTGTGGGTAAAACCTCAGCGCCTAGGGCTTGCCGATCGCATGATCGGCGGTTCGAATCCCCGCGGTGGGGTGAGCTCCCGTCTTTCGGTCCCAGCTCCTGCCCACCTAGCAGTTCGAAAGCACCCCTAAGTGCAAGTAGATAAATAGGTACCGCTTTATAGTGGGAAGGTAAACGGCGTTTCCGTGTGCTGCGCTGGTGCTGGCTCGCCAGAGCAGCTTCATCACGCTGGCCACGTGACCCGGAAGTGTCTCCGGACAGCGCTGGCCCCCTGCCTCTTAAGTGAGATGGGCGCACAACCCTAGAGTCGGACACGATTGGCCCGTACAGGCAGGGGTACCTTTACCTAAGTAGTCATAATTTGTACGGAAGTAAATTAATCCATTTTTTCACATTTATAATGTTCGGGTATTTTTTACCTTTCATTTAAACCAAAAATCAGGATAACAGTGCAATCTTATATAGCGACTTAGAAGTGATTTCCATGGAGTTTAATATGGCTTAGGTAAAGGTAAAAGGGACCCCTGACCATTAGGTCCAGTCACGGACGACTCTGGGGTTGCGGTGCTCATCTCGCTTTATTGGCCCGAGGGAGCCGGTGTACAACTTCCAGGTCATGTGGCCAGCATGACTAAGCCGCTTCTGGCGAACCAGAGCAGTGCACGGAAACGCTGTTTACCTTCCCGCCGGAGCAGTACCTATTTATCTACTGGCACCTTGACATGCTTTCGAACTGCTAGGTTGGCAGGAGCAGGGACCGAGCAACGGGAGCTCACCCCGTTGCGGGGATTTGAACCGCCGACCTTCTGATCAGCAAGTCCTAGGCTTGGTGGTTTAACCCACAGCGCCACCCGCATCCCTTTAATATGGCTTACTTCCAGGTAACTGGGAACAGGACAACAGCCTAAACACAACTGATAGAAGGGATCTGGTTTAAAGTATGTCTATATATTTTAACACACCTGTATCAAATTCAGATTTCATTTCAAACCAGCTTATTTTTGAGACAGTCTGCTTTTTTATCAATCCTGCAGTTCACACATGAAAGTGAAACCTATTTAGTTTCTCCAAGTGTTCACAAATATGTTTCATTATCACATGGAGAAATGTTAGCATAAGCTAGGAGGCCACAGTAAACATAACTGCATCTGCAGATACAGCTGCCAACTATCTTCAACACTATTTTTTCCTCAAAAAACAATGTGTCACCCACTAATCCCTCCCCCAAATTGATTTTTAACTCTTTGGAAGTAAAAATGATCCAGGAACAAAAAGAGTTGCCGTGAATTATTATTTTAATGAACGACGGAAGCTGGGAAAAATGAATAACCTCAGTTGTGACCCTGACCAGTTTCCCTCTCTAAGAAGTGAGCACATTTTTTGTCCTTCACTGTAGTCAGCCTAGAACAGAACATGTGAAAAAATAATCAGTGAAGGCATCTTCTTTTGATGTACGGCACTTGCAGATGTATTCCATAAACTGCTATGTAACAGATAAATCTTGAAGGAAAGGCCTATCAGATGCTGATGAAAGCGCTGATAATAGCACCAGATGCTTTGAAAATTGCTCAACACAGCAAGGACGAACAGCATCATTAGCAAACTTAAAAGTTAATCATTCTACACTTGGTGGTGGGGAAAGACAAGTTATTCATGCACAGAAATTTTGTAAGAGCCCTTAGGTATATACTGATTACCTGTTTTGTAAACTGCTCTGGTGTTTATTTCTACCACCGAGCGGCGTATAAATTTTACGAAATAAATTCACTAAACAAATACAATAAATGGAAGCTTGTTCGTTTTGCAAGGAGAAATCCGCTGCCTTTTTCTCCAACCTGGTTAGCGTCCACAGGACTTTTAAGTTTTCAGCCAAACGTAATCTTGCAATACAGTATTGATATTACAGTAAAGGTAAAGGGACCCCTGACCATTAGGTCCAGTCGTGACCGACTCTGGGGTTGCGGCGCTCATCTCGCTTTAGTGGCCAAGGGAGCTGGAGTACAGCTTCCGGGTCATGTGGCCAGCATGACTAAGCCGCTTCTGGCGAACCAGAGCAGCGTACGGAAACGCTGTTTACCTTCCCGCCGGAGCAGTGCCTATTTATCTACCTGCACTTTGTGCTTTCGAACTGCTAGGTTGGCAGGAGCAGGGACCGAGCAGCGGGAGCTCACCCCGTCGCGGGGATTCGAACCGCTGACCTTCTGATCGGCAAGTCCTAGGCTGTGTGGTTTAACCCACAGCGCCACCCACGTCCCTGTTATTACAGTACCTTGCAAGAAATGAATCATCACATCATCATTTGATTTGTATGCCGCCTTTCCATAGTTGAAACTATGCTCAGCGTGTTTTACAACATGACAAAATTTACGTAATTACAAACATAACAGAAGTCATAAACAGTAAGTAAAACACATCAAAAAGCACACAAGCTAATGGAAACAATTTCCACATAAATTGTAAGATCTAAAACTAAAGATACATCAACAATATCAGTAACAGCGACAGCTCTCTGAAACCCCCGTATACAATACTCCGGCCCAAGAATCTGTTCAACAGTCTCAGCTTCTGTAGCTGGAGTCAGAATGTTTGAACAAAGCTCTTGCAAAAAGCCCTTCAGCATTTCACTTACCCTTGCATTATATAAGGGAACGGGTGGCTCTGAACAGGATTGCTCTGTGCCAGGTTGCGATGTCTTACACCATCGGTGCCAGCGGTATGTGAAGATTCTTGAGATGGCGAAGGAGTCGTCGATCCTGAATGTTCCGAACTCTTTTTGTAAAAAAAATGCAAACGGTAATTTCCATCAGATGTAGAAAGGATTCTGTTTTATGCTGAATAGTTTGGTCCCCCAAACTCTGCAAAAACGAGTATTTCACATTGCATACCTCTCACACCTGAAGTCAATACACTTTCCCTGAACCATTAGGTTCGCAATTATTCTCTGTGACTTCTTGTTGCTGTTTTTCCTTTAAGACTCTTGAGTAAATAAAAATCCTAGCCTGCTTCCTTAGTAAGGGGCAACATATTTTTTAAAAAATTAAAATTTTCCTCACGTGGGAAAAACATCATGTGTAAAGCAGTTCTTGCTATCAAGGGGGAAAGATCACAATGACTTGCGGGGGGGGGGGGAGAAATAGCATTCTACAAAGTGGGTCTGTATTCCTATTCTGAGTGAAAATATCATAATTACACACTAATTATTTGGGGAGAGGGGAGTAGACACGACAATGTCAGTACACCTAGGATCCCCAAACACAACAGCATGAAAAACAGCAAGTTTTTCAACAATTTGAGTAGTCTAGGGATTTTGCAGTTCCATTATACACCCCAGGACCAGGACCTGTTTCCTCTTGGGATCATAGTCAAGCACTTTGATACTTAAAAAAAAAAAATGAAATAGATGAAGCTGCAAGCTGAAACACTGCCATGCTGTCATCATATTCCTGTCAGGATTTATTATAGTAAAAGAGCATTGTTGACAGAGCTTTAATGACAGCACCTTACACAAAGCCAACTCACCGAACTGTTGCTAGGTGCTGACGATCCATTGTTTTCCCTAAGGGTATCAGGCTTTGGAGAATTTGGGGGTGTCCGTGAAGAACATACTAGATGAACCATATGATACTCATCTTGCTAAAATAAAAAGTGAGCAGTTTTAGCAGAAAAATTAGGCAATTTTTACATACAAAATTGGTATATACACATTACAGCTGAACGGTTCAGAGGCAAGTAAATATTTTACACTGTTACTTGAAGAATAAAATATATTTCAGAATATTTATTGGAAAAATATATATTAGAGAAGTCTTACACCAGGGTTCGGCAAAGTTTTTGTGGCCTGGGCTGGTTCATGGTCTCGCAGATACCGCAGTGGGCCAGAGTGTGTGTGCGCACGCATACATGCGCAAACGCTATTTCTGGCGCTCTTTCCAGCACAGAGGAGGCGTCGTAGCTTCCCATTGGCTGCAGGAGCTTCCTGCAGCCAATGGGAAGCCGGCCATCGTCACAGAAGGCGGTCCCTGTTTTGCTCTGTGGCAGTTTAGCACGGCGCACAGGAGCCAACCGAGTGGGCAGTGGGGGTCCATGGGCCTGTTAAATGACCCCCATGGGCTGTTTGTGGCCCATGGGCCTTAGGTTGCTGACCCGTCTTATACTAAGATTTTTGTTCTTAAAAATGTACGCAAAATAGGAGAACCAGAGTTGCACTTTTTACCACAGCTAGTCCTTCTGTTCAGAATCCAATTTTCTAATTAAAACTTATGAACTTCCCCGCAAAATCTGCCCTTCCTCTGGTGACAGACGGGTGAATCATTTCACCAAAGAAAAACCTTTTTTATCAAACTATAGATCAAGTTGCATTTTCAAAATCAACGGCCAAAGCAATTACTCATCCGAGCTGTGCCGTCAGAATCAATACCTGCATTTAGAGAAAGGCACGTCTGTCTATTCTACAGGAATTCCAGCTAAAAAGCTCCCAGAGAGCAAACCGTTGCAAGTCACAAAGCTTATGGCAACTCATGCTGCAGTGGAATTCAAACCTTCTATCCACAGGGAATCCCCGACCTCAATCAATATCGATTAGTCTGTGATCAAACTTCTGAACGTGTGCAACAGACTCCCGGTACATTTCAGGAGAAATGTGCTCCAGGGTACACCTGTGCACGAAAATTGTGAAAACTTATTAACCACAAATTGAGAGTGCGCATAGAACATGGTCAACGCTCCCCTGAATTTTAGCAGAAGATCCTATTACCAATCTTCTCATCAAGAAAACTGTTAGTTTCCAAGGAAGGCTAGTGATTCAGAAACAACAGTTTGAACACACTCTCTATAAGAGACAAATGTATTTTTCTCCTATAGGCACTCATTTACAAAGGGGCCCCTGACCATTAGGTCCAGTCGTGACCGACTCTGGGGTTGCGGTGCTCGTCTTGCTTTACTGGTCGAAAGAGCCGACCAGTAAAGAGCTTCTGGGTCATGTGGCCAGCATGACTAAGCCACTTCTGGCGAACCAGAGCAGTGCACGGAAACGCCGTTTACCTTCCCGCCGAAGCGGTACCTATTTATCTACTTGCACTTTGACGTGCTTTCGAACTGCTAGGTTGGCAGGAGCAGGGACTGAGCAACGGGAGCTCACCCCGTCGCAGGGATTCGAACCGCTGACCTTCCAATCGGCAAGCCCTAGGCTCTGTGGTTTAACCCACAGCGCCACCCGCATCCCACACTGATTTATTACAAACTATTACAATGAACCAGAGGGTTTTGAGGTCCCCCCATTTTTAATGCTTTATTAAGATTAAAAGGCCATAACAAACAAATGTAGATGTGGTCAAAACAAAATTACAAAAAGAAAATAACAATATTTGCTCACTGTACTCTCTTCTTGCATTCCCAACAACTTCCCACCACCCCATCATGTATTTACTGCTTATTTTATCTGGTGCACTATTAATCTCCATTTTCTTTTTAATAATCAATAATATATTCTCTTATAATTGCCCATCACAACACAGAGGTCATTCAAGTCCTGCCACTGACTTTATATTATTACAGTAATCTTTAAGATACTTTTTATACATGTCCCATTTCTGAATAAATATTTGTTCAGTGTTGCCTCTCAGTTTTTTTGTCATTTTTGCCCATTTGGCAAACTCCATCCATTTACTTTGCCACTCCAGCCTTCTTGCGGATTTCTCTCCTTTCCAATTCATTGCGATTAGTATTCTTGCTGCTACAATGGCGTACAAGACTATATCTCTTGCAATTTTTGGCATGTCTGGGCCAAGTACCCCTAGGAGAAAAGCCTCCGGCTCTTTTGTAAAAGATACCTTAATAATTATTTTAAGCTCATCACAGATTACATTTTTAAATTCCTTAATTTTCTTGCATGTCCACCACATGTGAACCAGAGGTTATACCTGGAGAAAGTTACTGGCGTGCCTTTCTTACACAGATATTGTATGGACAACCAATGTATGTGAAATGCATTGAAAACTCAAAGCGTCCTGCATAAATGTGAAATATTATTCGTATCGTTAAGTAACTCCAGGTTCATAAACAAGGACTCCACTGTGGATCAGGTATGGAAATGAAAATTGCCTCATGTGCTCATCGCTGGGCCAAAGATGCCAACAGAGAGCCTGCAGGTGTGTAAGCACCTGAATTACAGTCATCAGATAGTACATCAAATTACTTGGATTCATAAGAAAGCAAATAAAAAGAGCTTGAATTTTATTCTAGCAAGTCACACCTGCGTCTTGCAATATGTTCCGGTTTTTATTCAATTAAGAGTTAAATTAGAAGGGATTTAATGCAAAAAGGGGAGGTCAAGATATTCTTGCATCCTCTTGGAATTTTAAGTAAATCCACTTAAGTATCAAGCTAGTTTTTCCTACCTCGTCATTATTATGGGCCTCAACACACGCCCAAACTTCCTTTTTGAGCAATGAGTCACCTTGGAGATTTTCACTTATTTATCCACAATATTTTGACTTTTTCATCTAGAGTGTGTGTACTAATTGCTACCTTCACAAATCTGAGCATCTCTATGCTGACACCTTCCACTATTTTCATACTGTATCAGATAGAACCTGGAAAAGTAGCTTTAGCATATTCATTTCACATCTGCAGAATGACAGCACTTAAATTGGGACTGCTTTGGAAGATGTAAATCTTAGTAGTAAGAATGACGTGTCATGTGCATGCTGAACTTCAAGACGTGTATCCAGAAATATTGCAAAGACCGTAGGACAGCAAGATCTTACCTTTAAATCCTCAGCATGAAAACCTGTATACCAGTTAGGACATTGCGTTCTTTACCTGCAATCTCAGTAGCCGGCGACTAATATCAGTGTAATAAACTAAAATATATGCTGCAGTAATTATTTTGCTTATGTAGTTAGCTAATCAAATCATGTTGCCCCCACTTTCCTACATGCAATTGTACAATATTTGAATTGCATCTCTCGCACACAGCAGTATCACTACGCAGTTTAACAGAATTTTCTACAGCATTTTTACAAGTAGCGATTGTACGTAAATGCAAGTTGTGAAAGTAAAGCTTACTTTTCTGAGAATATCTTTCAGCTGAAGGTGATCAGGAAGCAACCTGCCAGAATACACCAGTCTCTGATCCTTCGTAGACTAAGAGATGGGACAAATGGAGAATTCTTATTTTTCCCCCCCAACCGTACTGCTTTAGAGGTGGAAACAATCGTATATGAAGAAGAATTGTCTTAAATTCTTGATGCTGATGGTTAACATTTGAGATGCACATCACTTATTTTTAGAATTCCAGTTTCCACGTGTTATACAGAACTAAGCACACTTTCACCTTTTGTCATAGCACATTTCCTCAAACTAATCTTTAAAGTCAAATGCATGTGAATACTTAATGTCCTATACTTCTCAAAATAGCTTCCCTTTATCAAACACATCACCAATAAAACCTCTGAGGTCAGGGAACAATAACAAATGTACTTTGGTTAAAATGTTGTCATTTTAAAGTGTTGGCTGTTGCTAAATTTAACGGTAAGTACTTGGAGCAACATTTTAAATATAAATATAAATGCAGCTTCCCTTGAACATGAGATTTGTGGATAAGATTGAGATCACTAACACAGTGAGGTTACAAAGGGAAGTTGTGTCCTACAGTTTTCCCACACACTTGAAAATACACTTACCGTATTTTTCCATGTATAAGACTATATTTTTTCAAGTTTAAAATTGGGGGTCGTCTTATACACCGATAGTGCATATGGGGGATTTCTTTATTTGGAGTCCGCAAAATAGGAGTCGTGTTATACATGGGGGCGTGTTATACACGGAAAAATACAATACGCTTCCATAGCAGTACTTCTAACTGATGTAGCAGTTATGAACGCTTTCTATGAATATGAGCTTTTCTATGACTGCATCTGTTGATACTTTTGCTATAAAACAGATTGAAGTCAATTAGATTGAAGACACCCTGATTTCCACCCAAAAAGGTGCTGACAGAGCAGTGTAGCAGTGACCCTTGTATCAAGGAGTATTTCCGAAAGAGGGATATTTCAGTGTTTTATATGGATTTACTCTTCAGTAATGCACATCGGGGTTAGGATACAGTTACACAAATGCTCCTTCCACTGCAAGTCCCTGAAAAACTCGCCCTATGTCATAAGAAACAGGAGGTTGCCACTGGAAGGAAATATTGCCTGCAATTACACAGATTAACAGATTATTGTGCAAAGAGTGAGGTGGGCAGATCCTGGATAAGAAAATGAAGGTTACAGTGCCACACACACTTACACTGCTGAGATACCTGGCAAACAGATTCAGAGCTTTCATTTCATTTTATTTTTTAAGTCAGACTTCGGCCCATCTGGAAAGAAAGTTATGAAGCAAAATGCGCAGACATCCATTGAAGAAATTTCTGTGAAAGGAGCTGGCCTGTCTGCTCCTATCTGCCAGTGCTTTTAGTCAATGAATGAAGCCAGAATATGGATAATTTGCCTGGACTTTGGCCAATAGGAATCCCTGGGGTTCTAAAACGCTTTCGTTTCCCCCTCCCCTTTAGCACACTATTCCTGCTTTTGTCTTATTTTTCAAGTTGTCCTTGGAATCTTCAAAGTTTGCCCTTCATTTCCCCCCAAGAAGCAAGATGCATCATAGTATGTAACACTCAGAGGGAGATCACCAGTCTTGGCTAATCTCTTGCCCAGTTAACCAAAAGTGTCAGGACACGAATATGCAGGCATTTCTGGGACATTTTGTACAGTTTGTGCATTACGCAAGGAAAAACCTAACTATACATTCAGCTAGAGGTGCAACCAATCTCAGCTTCCTGCTGAGAAAGCCTATACAACACACATACACAAACATACATTTATTGCATTCACCACTTTACATTTTTAGGTGTCCAGCTTAAAGCTTCTTAAAAATACACCTAAACAATATGCAAAGCGACCTTCGCTGTATGTATTGTTTGCTGAAATATGTTTCTATAAGGAAAGATGGTGGGAAGAGAAGGGAAGTGTCCGGAGAGCATTGCTGCTCAGGAGGATGCCAAATCAAGGCAGGAACTTTCAGGAATAACTGAAAAACCTGTAACTTCGGTACTGAAGAAAAAGGACAGGCAAAGGCGGAGGATGCTTGAGTGCCACCTGATCGAGGGTGACCATTTGGTCTCAGAAAAATTCAGAGAAGGGCCAGCAACTAGTGGCTGTGTACGGGATGCCAGGCCAAGAAGGGAATCTTGCTAGCTTATTGAAGCGTATTTTGGAGTAGTGGGGTTTTTCAGCACTGCAAGAGAGCAGGAGAAGGCCCGGCTTGTTGGCCAGGGTGCCAACGCCCAGGAGACAGTGTC